>NC_136948.1:6762824-6785324 GCF_949987615.1 Pollachius pollachius | reverse complement strand
TCAACAAAGGGTTCTATGATGCCTGCAAACACAAACAAATTGACCATGATTATGATATGAGATAGTTGACCCGAGAACAAATGATGCACATGAATTGATTCAAATGTACCACAAGGACTGATTATTATCGTTGATTCATTGACATGAAACAATCAATTATATTATTGGCTGGTTGATATTTATGGGACCATACTGGTGATGCATTGATTGACAAAGCAGGCTCTGTATTCTAGGTCACATGATGTTAAGGAGACCGGCCTTTAGAGAAGGAGACGCACAGAAGGAGGAGAGTGGGGAGGTGTGGGAGAACCATCTCAGGTCTGACTGCTCTCTGCGCCTCCTCTTAGCGGAGCTCCTCCTGCAGAAGGAGACAGAAGGAGAGATGGAGGTCTGAGAAGAGCTGGTTCACTCTCCAGCTGTACCAACAGCATATCATCCATGTTTTAGAATGCATCAGCTAATAATTTCCTAGATATTTACCTCTAATGTTGGATACCATAAACTATTAATGTTTGAGAATGCATTAGCCATAATATCCTAGATATTTACCTCTAATGTTGGATACCATAAACTATTAATGTTTTAGAAGGGATCGCAACAGCCAATAATATCCTAGATTTTTTACTTCTAACGGGGCATACGATAAACTATTAATATTTTATAATGCATAGTATCAGCCAATAATATCCTAGATATTTACTTTTAACGGGGCATACGATAAACTATGAATATTTTATAATGCATAGTATCAGCCATAATATCCTAGATATTTACTTTTTAGGGGCATTCGATAAACTATTAATGTTTTAGAATGCATAGTATCAGCCAATAATATCCTAGATATTTACTTTTTAGGGGCATACGATAAACTATTAATGTTTCAGAATGCATAGTATCAGCCGATAATATCCTACACTATGAATGGACATCAGAGTTGGATGCGATAAGCGATCAGCGTGTTATGGAGCAACACAGTATCAGCCTAATAATAGCCATTTTACACGATTCAAGTTTTACCAGATGAAAGTTACCATAGCCACAGTGCTATGGAAATAAAAGCAGATGCCATGATAGTGTTTCCGTGGCGACAATGAGCAGCCTCGTTATGATTCACAGCAACGAGTTTAAAAACCAAAAGAGAGTCCGTCTAACGAACCATCTGCCTGGAAATGGTGGAGGGAGCTGTGTGCCCGCACGCACATGCACAAACGCACACACACATCAACACACACACATCAACACACGCACACACACACACACAAGCACGCACACACTTGAGTGTGTGAGGGGTTTGCAACAGACTAAAAGCGTGGGCAGAGCAGAATAAAAATAAGCATCTGATTTGGACGTCACCCAATTTCTACTCATCGCTTGATTCTTTTGGTATTTTCGCACCACACTGAAATACACGAGGTGACTTGCATTAATGAAAGTACACCGTCTTTGGATAAACACACAAATGGAAAGCGTTGTTTTTACTTCATTAACCGACAAATGTGGTTGTAAACCCGCTGTCTATAGTAGGGCTATATTCTCTTCATTCGCTGGGGTTAACAGTCCCTTTACATTTACTACCAGAAACAGCCGCTCTGGGAGAGAATATATAAATAACTAAAATACAGAGGGCAGAGCAGGACGGATCTCAGAGCACACCCCCTTGAGTTGGGGGACCATTTCACCACGTTATATTGTTTCTGTGTCAAAGTCCCCTGAGCTGGTCTTGGTGTCTGAACGTCACTCCTGTTAGGATGTCACGATTCTTCTATAAAAACCATTAGGGTACAAGAGCAGGTTGATACAGAGAAGGACTAAGAACACAGCCCCTGAGCAATGCTGAGCCCACACTACTGTCCCTGGCTGATACAGAGTTGGACTCATAGTAGAATCTCTCTCTCTCTCCCCCCTCTCCCTCTCCCCCTCTCCCCCTCTCTCCCTCTCTCACACAGTTGAATGCACCTGAATCCCTGCTGATTCTAAATCTGTACCACGATCACAGGCCATGTGGGGAGAGAGAGCACGTTGAGAGATGGGAGAGAGGAAGAGAGAGGGAGAGAGAGAGATGGAAGGGGACAGAGAGAAGGAGAGAGAGAGAGAGATGGAGAGAGGGAGAGAGAGAGAGATGGAAGAGAAAGTAAAACACAGGCAGAGAGAGAAAGAGGGGAAAGTGAGAGAGGGGAGGGCGTGAGGGGGGGGGGGTGAACAAGTGAGGTAGAAAGATAATGCGCCTGTGTGTGTGTGTGTGTCTGTTTGTGTGTGTGTGTGTGCGTGTTTTTGTGGCCCACCAGACAGCTCCTTCGATGCAGTATCTCAGTTGCGTCAGGCCTCTAAATTATACACACGGAAAGCCAGGTTCATGCTGTTAAAAGCCATGAGGAAGAGTCTCTTTCTCCTCCTTCCTCCCTCTCTCTCCATTCTCCTCTCTTATCCGCTGAACCTATACCCTACTTTAACTCCCCTCCTGGTTCTCCCCCCCCCCACCCCGCGGCCCCTCTGTCCTCCAGGCCTGCTCCACTCCCCCTCTGGGTCGGACATCAGGAGAGCTCTGCCGCCCGCGAAGGAGCCGCCAGTATGGCTAGGGTGATGGTGTGTGTAACCACCATCACCCAAACAACCATCACCACAACCACCATCACCACAACCATCACCACCGCCCCCCCACCCCACCATCACCACAACTACCTCCACAACCACCTCCATCACCACCAACTCTTCCACCTCCGCCACCACCTCCACCAGCATGATGACCTTCACCACCAGCACCAGCACCTCCATCACCACCACCACCAACACCATCACCACCACCACCACCACCTCCACCTCTTCCACCACCACAATGACCTCCACCACCATCAGCATCACCTCCTCCACCACCACCACCTCCTCCAACACACCACAAAGACTGGTTGATATGTGTGCGTGACACATTATGTCTGCCCTGAGGAGAGGAACTAACTATCTACTGAATCTCTGCACACACACACACTCACACACACACTCACACACTCACGCTCCCACTAAATTCTTTAATTTAACAGATCTGCCAAAAGGTCCTATCAATTATTCACATTGAGGTGGAGATAGATCCCGAGGGGAGCTGGTCAGCCCTGGGGGGCTAAGTTTAACACGTGTAACACTCCTTTACTTTGAAAACCGAAGGAAGTGAGCCTCCTTCAGGGCCTGTAGTTAATCCTGTCTCTGGTGATGAGCCGTATTCAGCACGGCTCAGCATGGCTCAGCAAGACTCAGCACGACTCAACAGGTCTCGAGGTCCAGGTCTCTGAGGTCCAGGTCTATGAGGTCTCTGAGGTCCAGGTCTCTGAGATCCAAGTCTATGAGGTCTCTTTGGTCCAGGTCTCTGAGGTCCAGGTCTATGAGGTCTCTGAGGTTCAGGTCTCTGAGGTCCAGGTCTATGAAGTCTCTGAGGTCCAGGTCTATGAGGTCCAGGTCTATGAGGTCTCTGAGGTCCAGGTCTATGAGGTCCAGGTCTATGAGGTCTCTGAGGTCCAGGTCTATGAGGTCCAGGTCTATGAGGTCTCTGAGGTCTAGGTCTATGAGGTCCAGGTCTATGAGGTCTCTGAGGTCCAGGTCTATGAGGTCCAGGTCTATGAGGTCTCTGAGGTCCAGGTCTCTGAGGTCCAGGTCTATGAGGTCCAGGTCTCTGAGGTCCAGGTCTATAAGGTCCAGGTCTATGAGGTCTCTGAGGTCCAGGTCTCTGAGGTCCAGGTCTATGAGGTCCAGGTCTATGAGGTCTAGGTCTATGAGGTCCAAGTCTATAAGGTCCAGGTCTCTGAGGTCTCTGAGGTCCAGGTCTCTGAGGTCCAGGTCTATGAGGTCCAGGTTTATGAGGTCTCTGAGGTCCAGGTCTATGAGTTCCAGGTCTCTGAGGTCTCTGAGGTCTATGAGGTCCAGGTCTATGAGTTCCAGGTCTCTGAGGTCTTTGAGGTCTATGAGGTCCAGGTCTATGAGTTCCAGGTCTATGAGGTCCTGGTCTATGAGGTCCATGTCTATGAGTTCCAGATCTAGGAGTTCCTGGTCTCTGAGGTCCAGGTCTATGAGGTCCAGGTCTATGAGCTCCCGAGTCAAATGTACGAGTCAAATCTTCCATCCTGGAGAGCTGAGGCGTGGGTGGGACAGACCACTTGGCCGTAGGGGTCTCCGTATATTATCAACCTGGGTCTCACCTACTGACTCTTAAGGCTTTAGATAGGCTCTATTTTTGCTTGTTTTAACACATCAAACTATTCTTTGGATAACCTTTATTCATCCTTTCCAACCAAGCTGATTCCTTGTTGTACATTTGTGTTTGGCACTTTGGATTTGAGTCGACTGTCATCGTGAAGACATCTCTTTGTTGTATCTTCATCGTCTCCTCTTCATCATCTCTTCATCGCAGAGCTAGGGCTGCTTGCAGCCGTCGCGGCTCAAAGAAGCGAGAAGCCTGAATAAAATGAAAACCAAAACCATGCCGTTCTCAAACTCTGTTGTGCTTGTGTAATTAAGCGGCAAAACCACGCAATTAACAGCCATTAGTCTGAGGAGCAGCGCCGAACAATGACCACCTCCTTACAGCCAGAGGCCAAACCCATGTGTCTCTTTAGGGTAAATATAGAACACGTCTACGTCGTTCTATAGAGCCGGGAGCGGTTCACTCATTAGTCACCTGGTCGTTCTTTAGTCTTGAAGGCCACCACACCCGCTCTGTTGATAGTAAGACTTCATGTGGAATGCTCTGAATAGAAGACCTGGACATATCACAACTGACAGTAGTAAACTGACGGGATTGGTTTGCTGAAGGCGATAACACCCATTCCCCCCCCCCCCCGACACACACACACAGCACACGCACACACACACACACACACACACACACACACACACACACGCGCACACACACACACGTTCAGGCAAAGACAGACAGACAGACAGAACAAGAGAGGGAGAAAGAGACAGACAGAGAAAGAGAGGTGTCATATTTTGATTCACTCCCTCCGTGGGTTATTTCGAAGGTGTGAGGGAACACTTGAATGCCACCCGACAACAACACACACCACACAAACACTACCGGCAACACACACACACACACAATATGCAAACACAAACACACAAACATAACACCAGAACACACTACACAAATAGATTACATAAAAGTTTGCTTAAAAATACACAAACACAAGACCCTAAGCCAACACTGCACAGAAACACTACACACAATCCATCGACTGTGTTTGTGTGCGTGTGCGTGTGTGCGTGTGTGCGTGTGTGCGTGTGTGTGTGTGTGTGTGTGTGTGTGTGTGTGTCCCCAGGTAAACCTTTGTGATCTCTGATGTCATCATTCCGGGACAAAATGTGGAGCAGGTGCAACACTTTGAACACAAGAGGCTTCCAAGAATTGGAAACCACAAGACAAAATCTTTATCTCTTTAAGGAAGTGCCTCCCCACACACACACACACACATAGCTATGGTTGTCTTGCCTTGAAATCTGAATCTCTCTGCTCTATAGGAAGTTCTGCAGACAAAAGGCATCACCACAAAAAAGTCCACAAAATCCACCAAGAAAAAAACACAACACCTGTCAGTCTCTCTAGTCCTCTTAGTAGAACCAGTATTCAGCAATCACAAACAAATTGTGTGGGTCTGATCACAAACACACAGTGTCTGGCAAAAGGCACACACAGGGTCGGATCAGAAACACCCACAGACAGACACAGGGTGTGTGCAGACCCTATGTGTGTCTGTGTGAGTGCCTTGTGTCCATGTCTCTTGCCTGTCAGGGGCCTTCGGAGTGGCAAACACACAAAGAAATATATCAAACAATATTTGACATGTTTCTTCTAAAACAACTGTGAGAGGAGGAGGGGGAAGAGGAGGATAATGAACTACTGAAAGAGGAGGGGGAGGAAGAGGAGGATAACGAACTACTGGAAGAGGAGGATGAGGAAGAGGAGGATAAAGAACTACTGAAAGAGGAGGGGGAGGAAGAGGAGGATAACGAACTACTGGAAGAGGAGGATGAGGAAGAGGAGGATAAAGAACTACTGAAAGAGGAGGGGGAGGAAGAGGAGGATAACGAACTACTGGAAGAGGAGGATGAGGAAGAGGAGGATAAAGAACTACTGAAAGAGGAGGGGGAGGAAGAGGAGGATAACGAACTACTGGAAGAGGAGGATGAGGAAGAGGAGGACAAAGAACTACTGAAAGAGGAGGGGGAGGAAGAGGAGGATAACGAACTACTGGAAGAGGAGGATGAGGAAGAGGAGGATAAAGAACTACTGAAAGAGGAGTAGGAGGAGGGGAGGATAATGAACTACTAAAGGAGAGTATGAGGAGGATGAGGAGAGGAGATACAAAGAGGAGGGACGGGAGAGAGAGAAGAAAAGAAGGAAGGGGAGGAAGACAAGAGAACAATGTCAGATGGACTGAAAGTGGCAAAAGACGTAGCATATGAGTGAAGGAGAGAGAGAGAGAGAGAGAGAGAGAGAGAGAGAGAGAGAGAGAGAGAGAGAGGGAGAGGGAGAGGGAGAGAGAGAGAGAGAGAGAGAGAGAGGCCCTGAGTGGATACCTGATACATCCATTCTTAAATAATGACATGAATATTCCGCCGGTGGCCTCCAACTTTGAGCTTAGAATCACGGGCGCTCGCTGCAATTTTAAAAACCCTGAGCTTCAATTATTCAAATATCTCTCCTGGAACAATATTCTTCCATCACGGGGGGCCGGTTCAGGTGGCGGGAGTGTGGACCCTCTCCCGGCCTCGCCTCGTACCACTCATCTGGGCGTGTGAGGGGAAACACGCTGGCATCGACACACACACACAGAGCCATCACACTATCTGGTGCACTGGAGGGTGCATTCAGGTAGTCGTAGTCTCTCTCTCTCTCTCTCTCTCTCTCTCTCTCTCTCTCTCTCTCTCTCTCTCTCTCTCTCTCACACCCTCTCTCTCGCTCTCTCTCTCTCTCTCTCCATTGAGATAGATGAGAGATTACACACAAAAATATTTTGTTTAAGTCCACTAATTAAAGGCAGAAACGCTGTTGTAATCTTAGTGGAAACCTTAACCACACCTTCCTACAGAGGGCGCCAGAGAGTTCCTGCCTATAGTTGATTCATAGCAACTTTTTTGAGTTCTGTTTGGCCGGTCTCATATAGAACAACTGGTGGGCAGCGCCGGAACTGTAGATAGTATATATACCTATACCTTAAACCACGCACAAATCGCAAAATCAGATCGCAATAGTTAAAAAAAACACAAAATCAATCTAATCCAAATACATATTGTATCGTGAGGTCCCTGCCGACTGCCATTCTTGCAACACTCACACACACACACACACACACACACACACACACCCCTTTATTAATATATCCCTTCAAGCTTTCATATACGTAACACCGACCTAGCAGCCACAGAATAGCAGAACACACAGGCACCCGTGTGACTCAGGAGGTGTTTGCGGTGTCAGTGAGTGTTGTATTTGAAGCCGTTAGTGAGTGTGTTAATTACACAGCGATTATGCATGCACAAATGCCCACTTGCTGGAGAGCCGCACACAGGGAAAAAGAGTGTTTGTGTAGTTCGCTGTGTGTGTGTGTCCAAGCTCGGGGGGAATCGATGCGTGCCAAATGAGTTGAGGAGAATCCAGTGGAAGAAGAAGTGCGCTTTGGAAACGATCAATCAGCACAATTGGTTTATAATTGACTTGCTTCTGGAGCAAAGTACAGACGCAGGAATAACGTTTTCTGGGTCCGCTCACTGCTGGAGCAAGATGCAGAAACAAGGAGAGACAGACAGACAGGAGGGCAGACAGACAGGGAGAAAGACAGGAGGGCTGACAGTTAGGGAGACAGACAGACAGAAAGGCAGACAGACAGAGAGACAGACAGAAGAACAGACACACAGAACGGCAGACAGACAGGATCTTTGATGGCAGGAGAGAGAAAGACAGAGAGACAGAGAGAATACACAAGTGTGTGTGTGTGTGTGTGTGTGTGTGTGTGTGTGTGTGTGTGTGTGTGTGTGTGTGTGTGTGTGACTGTGTACCTGAGGACGTCATCCTGGTACCAGTAGACGACTCCTCTGTCTAGCTTTCTGGTGATAAAAAGAAAAAGCGGAAAAGACATAAATTGTTGGCCGATGTCTTTAGAGGGCACTGGAGGGGCTTCACCTTATCCCACCAATGATATGTGGTGGTTTTACACACCGCTACTGTGTCAAGGCTGGATGTTGCAGCTCCAACAAACTAGGCCTACTAGTTTAATGTTTAAGGAAGGACAAGCAAGGTCGGTGAATCACAAAGGTCCTCTTATGACCGTCACAACCGTTTCACACACGTTCGTTTCTGCAGCTTGTTAATGTCTAATTGATTCGGTTTGAAGCCCCCCCAGTACAACCAGAACGGGTAGTCTACTTTTTTCAAACAAACCTCCCGACATACAAATGTACTCAAATCAATTATGCGTATTATTCACCGTATTGTTCTCGGAGAGATAATGTCCACTTCAATTCGTCTTTTTTTCCGCAGATTATTCCTCACGTTAATTGTGGACACATCGATACTCATTATCACTTCTCGAGACGCTCACTCTCGTCCAATTAGGAGGTTAAACGGATCTGGCGAAGAGTCGAACAAACATACGGAAGATTATAACCTGGAAAACACACACTCACATCAACTCCGATTGAATGTGGCTGGATCTTCTACTCCGCTCAAAGAACCGTCGGATCTCGCCGGACTCTGATTGAAATCCCTGCGAACCGTCGGCAGCAGCAGCTCTACTCCTCGCGCTGCTCGTCCGGTGCTCCGTACAGCGGCTCCACGGGGGTGGGGGGCTCCACGGGGGGGGGGGCTCTGTGGGAAGGAATCCTCCGATCACAGCGACAGCAGCCCGCTCCCGGTCATAGTACCCGTATCCCCCGCCACCCCCCCCCCCCACCCCCATATATCTCCCTCCCTCTCTCTCTCTCTCCCCCCACACCCCCTCACCCCACAGGGCTGTGTGTGTTTGTGTATGTGTGTGTATGTATGTGTGTGTGTGTGTGTGTGTGTGTGTGTGTGTGTGTGTGCGTGTCTGTGTGTGTGTATGTGTGTGTGGGAGGGGGTAAACGCAACGAGTGTCAGGCGACGTTGCGTGGTATACTCGCAGGGGTTTGTGGGGGGGGAGGACCCCCTCATGAAGGGGTGACGTCGCTGCGAGATAGCGTCAACCCGTGGGCTGGGGGCTGTTCCTAACCGATCTCAGCACTGGTAGAAATAGTGCGTTCTGCTCTCCGCGGAAGAGACGGTAGCAATGGTGGGCTCGACGGGGGGCTGCGGAGGGTTTCAGTGGCGCTGTCCTCGGTGCTGAAGTTCAACCGCATGACGGCGATGCTGGGACACCTATTGTAATGAAACTTTGCCTCTTTGTTTTGCATCGTACAGTAATCACCAGTCAAATGGCGCATGGAGACGTTCAAGGCGCGTCATTACGCGTGCGCACCGTAAAGCGTGCGCGTAATGACGCACGCGTTAGTATCACTAGTTAGTATCACAATACTCATTAGTATTTATGTGTATGTGTGTTTGCGTGTGTCTGTCTCATTAGTATTAAGGTGACATACCACAATAACATCTACACCCTCCTCCACCACCACCACACTAACATCTACACCCCCCACCACCACCACACTAACATCTACACCCTCCACCACCACCTCCACACTAACATCTACACCCTGCTCCACCTCCACACTAACATCTACACCCTCCTCCACCACCACACTAACATCTACACCCTGCTCCACCACCACACTAACATCTACACCCTGCTCCACCACCACACTAACATCTACACCCTGCTCCTCCTCCACACTAACATCTACACCCTCCTCCGCCACCACACTAACATCTACACCCTGCTCCTCCTCCACACTAACATCTACACCCTGCTCCACCTCCACACTAACATCTACACCCTGCTCCACCTCCACACTAACATCTACACCCTCCACCACCACCTCCACACTAACATCTACACCAAGCTCCTCCTCCACACTAACATCTACACCCTGCTCCTCCTCCACACTAACATCTACACCCTGCTCCACCTCCACACTAACATCTACACCCTCCTCCACCACCACACTAACATCTACACCCTGCTCCACCACCACACTAACATCTACACCCTGCTCCACCACCACACTAACATCTACACCCTGCTCCACCTCCACACTAACATCTACACCCTGCTCCTCCTCCACACTAACATCTACACCCTCCTCCACCACCACACTAACATCTACACCCTGCTCCACCTCCATACTAACATCTACACCCTGCTCCTCCTCCACACTGACATCTACACCCTCCTCCGCCACCACACTAACTCCTTCAGTCTCTGACCAACTTCTTCATCCTGCTCCACCGCCTACGCCTCCTCCACCTCGCCATGAGCCCATGCCTCCGCCCACGCTCCAGAGCCGCTACACCGCGTCGTGGTCGGCACGTCATGTTAGCTCACGCTGCGGTGTTGTGGTTGACACACCACGCTAACTGCTAGCTCGCTCTGCAGGGCAGGTTTTTTCCATCTGCTACAACATGTCATCCTTCTCTCCAGGCCAATGATCCCCCACTGGTGGGTCGTGACACCTCAGTGGGTCACAAAAGGCCCACACACACACACACACACACACACACACACACACAGAGCCTAGTAATGCTGCAATCGCCTTATGTTTAAACACTGCAATCCAAACCCTTACCTCCATACTACAATAACTATCACTACTACTAGCCAACTCTGAGTAAAGGACGGCAAACCTTTTGCCATCCGACGTGTGGAGAAGTCCCGAGTGATGAGCGTGTTTTAACCACCGCTGAGAGACCAGCCACAACAGATCCTTATTCATCAGCCATGACACCAAGCGGTATGTATCAATGTCATCTCCGACAGGGACTTCATGTGTTCACCACCGTAGGTACACCGTCTGCCATTATCTCTCCTGATGGGAAACCTCTCCCCATAACGACGTGTAATTCTGCTAATGGGCAGACCGCGGCCAACCCTGCTTTAGTTTAATTAAATCCAGCGCTGCCTTCAGCCCCCCGGGGCCCCTAAGCTTCTGCTTTAAATGTGTTGGTGGGTGTGTGTGTGTCTGTGTGTGTGTGTGAAAATAATGCAGGACGTTTTGCATGAGTCACTCTCAACTTTGGTAAAAAAATACAACCCAAAACGATGCCATCATTGTGTGAGCCAACGGTAGTAGCCCTAACCCTGACTAACCCTAACTATCCCTAACTTACCCTAAGACAACACTAGCCATGGCTGATGCTGCCAATGTAGCACTAAATTATTTCCAAAGGTCCATAAAATGGAAACACTTGAAGGGGTCGTACTGGTGTGAAATGGGACGAGCGATGGAGCTGTATTCTGGAGAAAGACAGCAGTCCAATACAATCAGAACACAGCTGACCAGAGGCTGGTGAGACTTTACCTTTCCCTGTGGAGAAATATGATAAATGTAGCTTTCTGCTTAATCTTAAATTGCCCTTTCATCTTTTAACTTTGCCTTTGTTTTCTTTTACTTATCTATTTTAAGATTTCCTTTCATTTTATGATGATTTTTTTATGCCTCGTGTATGAAAAGTGCTATGTAAATACAGTTGCCTTGCCTAAATACAAACTGGGAGAACGCAGACCTCAGCCAATAGGAGTGAGGCTCTAGCAGCCAATGAGGCCAGCGGTGCACATCTACTCTGGATCTCCGGGCTCGGACCGGCTCGAAGTCCTGCACCGCCGGGGTCAAGAGGAGTAACCTCGTCCGGTCACTGAAAGATGGACAGTCATCGTTTTCATCATCACTGCGATTATTTATTAGTTTATCAGTCTCTTATCACAACATGATGGAATCTGATGCAGTGCTGAGCTTCAAATCCACCGCCACGCATGGAGGAAAACACAGCAACCGCCGTCGACCGGGGGGGGGGGGGGTGTCAGAGATCAGTGGGGGGTTAAAGGTTGCGTGGGGGGGTCAAAAGTCAGGCGGGGTCAAAGGTCAGAGGGGAGGGGCCATCGGTTAGGGGTTTGGTTATTTCAACAACCAACTTTTAAAAAGTATAATTCTAGTTAGGCCTTATCATTTATTTCATATTACGGAATTCGATCTTACAGGCTTTCTGTGTGGATCATTTATTTTTAACTACGGTTCATGAGCTGGAGCCAAAAGGCAGCTTTAAGGGTAATACCTGGGTTTAATTTAAATTAAATCAACTTTCATCCAACAGAAATTATTGAACTCCAGAAATGTCAGAAAATATGGAGAAGACAAAGTAAAGAGATTCAAACTTATGTCTAAATATATTGACCTTCAGCTAAAATAGATTCAACTTTGGCAAATACTCCGGACAGGATGTAGAGACTTTCGATGAGCTCTAACCCTTTTTCTTTCTTGAAGGGGTGCTATCATATATGGGAGGAGTCACTAGCTCTATGTGAGGGGCCATCATGTAAGTGGGAGGGGTCGTCATGTATGTGGGAGGAGTCATTGGCTCTATGGGCAGGTCACAGTTCATTGTATTATCTTGTGGTAGGGAAAGAGGGGCAAGGTTTTGGTGAAATCCGGGATGTCCATGATGGCCGTGGCGGCAGCCATCTTGGGCGAGGGGGGGAGGAAGGTGAGTTTGGACACCTCTCCATACGAGGAGCTGCTCACTTCCTCCTCCTCACCGCCCTGGACCTCTGTCTGCTGGTCCTTCTCCTCCGCTCCGAAGCCCACCACCTGAGACACACAGGGTAACCTTTACCTTTCTCCTCTCGTCGCCAAAACAACAACAACACCAACAACAACAACAGCCACAACAACAACAACAATTTTATTTGTATTGCCCTTACTGTGCGTTCACACCAAAAGCTATAAAGCGTTTTGAGCGATAAACGCCCATTCACTTTCTATTAGACATGCGCAATAAAGCGATAGGAGCGATAAAACGCTTCAGCGATAGCTTTTAAGCTGTAAGGCTGTAAATGAGAGTCGATAACTGCTCAACTGTATGCAAAGGAGCTAGCAGCGTTTCGGCTGTGAATGACCGCCAGCCAATCGGAATGTAGATGTCTCTCGCCGGCGTGGGTCCCAATAAACATACTTGCAAGAGCGATATGAGCTGTGAATATTTTTGACAGCGTTGCGTTTTGAGCTATTCGCCGATTGTGCATCTTTTACAGCTTTTGGTGTGAACGTACAGTTAATCACCATTAGAAGTCTCAAAGGGCTTAACAGGCTAAATATTTATGACAACCCCTGACCCAAGCCCCCACAAGGGCAAGAAAAAACTCCCTTAATCAGCAAGGAAGAAATCTCGAGACGGGAAGCAGAGTGGGAGATCCCTCCTGGGTGGGGGCCATAATTGACATCCATACATACTTCCGCAGCAGCGGCGGCGGCGGCGGCTACGACCCGCCCTGACGGGGGGGCGTGGCCGGGGGAACTCACGTGCACACTGAGCTTGGGGCTGTCCTGTCGGCGGTGCTCTTTAAACCAGGAGATCAGATGCTCCCTGGACATCTGCTTCAGAGCGGAGATCTGGAACACATTCAGGGTCAGGAGGACTCAGGGTAGGGGTACGCATTGTAGTCGTCGGTGTAGTAACGTAAGCTACACGACTTATTTCAGCACTTCCGAACTTTAATGCTCAGAGCTCGTGAAACTTTTCCATGACTCGAACCCCCCTTGACCTCTAACCCCCCTTCCCCGCACCGAGATACAGCAGGAAACTCTCTGCTCACCTCTCGGCCCAGCCTGTCGAAGACGTACTGCTGCGTGACCACCTCTGACCAGTTCCTGTCTACCTCCTCCCCCAGGTGTGTGTCCTCGTACTCCTTCAGCCGAACCAGGGCCGTCACCTACACACACACACACACACTTTATTGCATCTCTTAATGGTAAAAAGTTAGAATTTAATTGATTATTTCGTAGGTGAATTTGTCATTAGAAAATATTAGCATAACCCCCTCCCCTCACACACACACACACACACACACACACACACACACACACACACAGACAGACAGACAGACAGACAGACAGACAGACAGACAGACAGACAGACAGACAGACAGACAGACAGACAGACAGACAGACAGACAGACAGACAGACAGACAGACAGACAGACAGACAGACAGACAGACAGACAGACAGACAGACAGACAGACAGACAGACAGACAGACGCACACACACACACCTGGGTGCTGAAGGCGTTCTCGCTGAGGGCGTTCAGCTTCTTCTCGAACGAAGCGAGGAACTCTTCAATCTTCAGCTCGACCGTCTCGGTGCTGCAGAGGAGCAACGGTCAGGGTCAGGGTGGGGGGGGAGCTGCCTCATTAGACTACGACGTCTCCCCCGCACACTCACCAGAACTTGGTTGCCTGCGTTTCCACGGTAACTGAGAAGCCCAGGATTCCAGAGGTGTTCCTGCAGGTCGGGTAGACGTGGTACCTGGAGAGGGAGAGAGACAGAGACAGGGTGAGACGGAGAGGGAGACAGACAGAGAGGGGGAGAGACAGGGTGACGGAGACAGGGAGACAGACAGAGAGATGGAGACAGGGATAGAGCGAGACAGGTAGGGAGACAGAGACAGGGAGACAGAGAGTGGTAGACAGATAGTTAGGCAGAAGCGGAGAGAGAGAGGGAGCGAAGAGACAGAGTGAAGGACAGAGACAGGGGACAGGAAGACAGAGAGAGAGACAGACAGACAGACAGACAGACGGACAGGCAGACAGGCAGACAGGCAGACAGGCAGACAGAGGGAAAGAGAGAGGGACAGACAGACAGAGGGAGGGAGAGAGAGAGAAAGACAGACAGAGGCTTGTGTTTTCCATATCGGACCGTTAACGAGGCATCCCTTACCAACCAACTTAGCACCATAAATAATACTACTATAGGTTTACTAGTACTTATAAATCTTCCTAATGTTGCATCACTAGTCCTCATTGAACTGAGGCAATCATAAACGGCACGCTCTCCGAGAAATGTATAAATAACCAAGAGATGGACAGACTCACCCCAGAGTCTCCTTGGTGCGTAGGAAGTCAAAGCATGGCTCCTCCATGTGCATCTGTGGGGACACACACACACACACACACACACACACACACACACACACGTTTAGTGACCGGGCGGAGGAGAAAGAAGAGTGAAGAGAAGGAGGAGAAGTGAGGAATAGGAAGAAGGGGAGGAGGAGGAGGAGGAAGAGGTGCTGGTTCTCACCACTAGGAGCTCCATAAGCGTGTGTTCTCTCAGGTTCTTTGTGCCTGACTGAGGAGGGGGAGAGAGAAGGGGGAGAGAGAAAGGGGAGAGAGAAGGATTACTTCTAAAGTCGGTCAAAGGATTGAATGCATTTGTTCCACATTGTCTTTAAGATAAGGTAAGATATACGAAGGTGACCATGGCTGTAAGGACTTGAGCATGGCTATGAGGACGGCACCTGGTAGTAGACGGTGACCTCCGAGTTGGCGTCGCCCTTGTTCAGAGACTTGACCTTACAGAGGTGGTGCTGCCCGGGAAGCTGCACCACCCTGAAGAGCACCGGCACCTCCGCTGGCAGGGCCTGGAACTGCAGCTTCCTGCCAGGGGAGGAGGGAGGGAGGGAGGGAGGGAGAGAGAGAGGGAGGGAGGAAGGGAGAGAGGGAGGGAGGGGGGAGAGGGAGAGAGGGAGGGAGGGAGAGAGGGAGAGAGGGAGGGAGAGAGGGAGGAAGAGAGGGAGAGAGGGAGGGAGAGAGGGAGGGAGGGAGGGAGAGGGAGAGAGGGAGGGCGAGAGGGAGAGAGGGAGGGAGGGTCAACCAGGAGGGAGGGTTAGGGTTAGACAGACACCGGGGGCGAGGGAGACGGAGGAAGAGAAGACAGACAGACACCGAGGGAGACGGATTTAGAGAGAACAAAGAAGGTCAGAGAGATAAAGATAGAAACAAGAAAGGCACAAACAAGTCAAAAAGGCAGAAAAACTGAAATAAATAAATAAATGGAGATAAAGAAAGGAAGACGGAGCAAACAAAAAAGGAGGAACAAAGAAACTAATCCCAAACAAACATTGAGGAAAACCTAACAACACAAACACCAGCATCCACCAATCACAGCCCAGGAGAAACCATCGCTCCCAGCGGGGGTCCGGGGAGGAGGGAGGGGGGGTATGGAGTCCAATCAGCAGCGGCAGCAATCAACTTACTCGGTGACGTACTGCAGGAACTGGAGGGCCTCCTGTTGACAGAGCACACGGCGTAATGAGCCAGCAGGCAGGAGGGGACGCACCACACTGCTGCCTCCACCAGGGGGACCACACACATGACTGGGTGCTGCTGCCTCCATCAGGGGGACCACACACATGACTGGGTACTGCTGCCTCCACCAGGGGGACCACACACACACACACGACTGGGTACTGCTGCCTCCACCAGGGGGACCACACACACACACGACTGGGTACTGCTGCCTCCACCAGGGGGACCACACACATGGCTGGGTACTGCTGCCTCCACCAGGGGGACCACACACGACTGGGTACTGCTGCCTCCACCAGGGGGACCACACACATGGCTGGGTACTGCTGCCTCCACCAGGGGGACCACACACACACACACACGACTGGGTACTGCTGCCTCCATCAGGGGGACCACACACACACACACACACGACTGGGTACTGCTGCCTCCACCAGGGGGACCACACACATGACTGGGTACTGCTACCTCCATCAGGGGGACCACACACATGACTGGGTACTGCTGCCTCCACCAGGGGGACCACACACATGGCTGGGTACTGCTGCCTCCACCAGGGGGACCACACACACGGCTGGGTACTGCTGCCTCCACCAGGGGGACCACACACATGACTGGGTACTGCTGCCTCCATCAGGGGGACCACACACATGACTGGGTACTGCTGCCTCCATCAGGGGGACCACACACATGACTGGGTACTGCTGCCTCCACCAGGGGGACCACACACATGGCTGGGTACTGCTGCCTCCACCAGGGGGACCACACACACATGGCTGGGTACTGCTGCCTCCACCAGGGGGACCACACACATGGCTGGGTACTGCTGCCTCCACCAGGGGGACCACACACACATGGCTGGGTACTGCTGCCTCCACCAGGGGGACCACACACACGACTGGGTACTGCTGCCTCCAGCAGGGGGACCACACAGGACTGGGTACTGCTGCCTCCACCAGGGGGACCACACACGACTGGGTACTGCTGCCTCCACCAGGGGGACCACACACACACATGATTGAGTACTGCTACCTCCCCTGCACACAGCCTCCCACCCCCCCCAGTAAGACTCCCAAAGTCAGACTCCCCCCCCCCCCCCCTCACCTGCTCCCTAATGACATCTAAACAGTTTTAGCTCGTTGCTGGATCAGTGCATCTAGTGAGCGTTGTTTACCAACTTCTGCACTACTCAGCGGCACCTCATCAACACACCCCAGATCCCTCTGCTCCCGATATAATACATCTATAAATAATATAACTTCAACAGGAGGAGGCAGAGGCACACTTCTATTTATGCTCTCAACAATCAACCTCCACAGTGTTTCACAAATGCAGGAAATAATCCTGTTTTGCATCGCATTTCTTTTGTTTCGCAGAACAATGCATTCCCTCCTTACACCTGCCCCCTTAGGTGTACCCCCCCCCCTCCTTAGATGTACCCCCTCCCACCTTTAACCTCTGCCCCCTAAAGGGCTGATTATGGTTACACGTAGACGCAACGCAAGGAGGTTTATGGACCCCTTACGTCCTTGCGGACCCTCCTTGCGTCCACCGCAAGGGCCTGAGGTGCGCCTCCCAAAAATTGTCACCTTTCGTCGAGGCCACGCCGCAGCAAGGCCTGTGATTGGTCCGCTCGCTAAAACCGACGAAGAACCGAAAGAGGTCCACGAGTGCGTGGTCCTTGCGTTGCGTCGGAACAATAACTGGGGGTACTCACCGCGCTGCTGAAGTTTCCCTGGACCAGCCCCTCGGCGTAGAGGTGGGCCCTGAAGCTGCGGCTGAACGCCATCAGCTGGTCCGGGGTCAGCCCCGCGCTCAGAGCCGCGTACTTCTCCATCATGGACCAGCGGGAGTGCTCCAGCACCAGCAGACGCACGTCTCTGAAGGCATAGGGGAGGGGGGGGGGGGGTTGAGGGGGTGGACAAAGAACGAGAGATATTAAGACAGGGCAAAGGAAGTAAGGTTGAAGAAAGAAAGACCCCTTTTCATCTTGGCGACATCATTTGATAGAGGGAGCCCATTTCTATAAACACCGGTCATATTAACACGCTGAACATTTCCAATTCTGCAGTGAAATTGTATTGTCGTTAAAAAAGTGCAATCTTTATAATCGAGTTCAAGCAGCACATAAACAGGAAGTAAAGCTCACGCCTCACGCTGAAAGGCATCACCTCAGCGGGCCACACCAGTGGACAGCACATGTGTAATCTGCCCCAGCGTAGCCACGCCATTGGACAGCACAGATTTAAACCCCTCAGCAGGGCCATGCCATTGGACAGCACAGGTTCATTACACACGTCAACCAATCAGGAACCAGTGGTACAGAAGCAGGCGACTCACTTTCCCAGCTTGGTGGGCTTGATGAGCGTGTTGAAGTAGCTCTTCTTCAGCTGCTCCACGAACATGCTGAACACGTCTGGATCGGCGTGGAAGTCCGCAAGGTGGTCCACCAGCAGGTGAAACAGCAGCTGGAGAGGAGAGGAGGAGGAGACGGAGACAGAGAGGATACAGGGAGAGAGAGAGGAGGAGGAGGAGGAGGAGGAGGAGGAGGAGGAGGAGGAGGAAGAGGAGACAGAAAGAATAAAGAAGAAATTAGAAGAAGGCAGACAACCAGCAGCTGATTGGACCCGAGCAAGTTATCCAGCAGCTGATTGGACCAGGGCCTGTCACTCAGCAGGACTCAAAGAGAGCTTGTGGTTGAAGCCCTTCACCCTCATCACCAGGCCTTGTTAACCAGTTAACCAGCGGGCTGACTCACAGAGAGCTTGTGGTTGAAGCCCTTGACCCTCATCACCAGGCCGTGCTCCCCGGCCGTCAGCTTGTACTCCAGCTGGGCCACGTCCGCCTCGTAGGCCGGCTCCGCCAGCCGGTGGGTCAGGATGTTCACCAGCAGGTCAAACAGGACCACACTGAGGGGGGAGAGAGGGGGAAGAGAGGGTCAGAACAGGACCACACTGAGGGGGGAGAGAGGGGGAAGAGAGGGTCAGAACAGGACCACACTGAGGGGGGGAGAGAGGGTCAGAACAGGACCACACTGAGGGGGGGAGAGAGGGTCAGAACAGGTCCACACTGAGGGGGGGGAGAGAGAGTCAGAACAGGTCCACACTGAGGGGGGAGAGAGGGTCAGAACAGGACCACACTGAGGGGGGGAGAGAGAGTCAGAACAGGACCACACTGAGGGGGGGAGAGAGAGTCAGAACAGGACCACACTGAGGGGGGAGAGAGAGTCAGAACAGGACCACACTGAGGGGGGAGAGAGGGGGAAGAGAGGGTCAGAACAGGACCACACTGAGGGGGGAGAGAGAGTCAGAAAAGGTCCACACTGAGGGGGGGGAGAGAAAGTCAGAACAGGACCACTGTAAGGGGGGTAGAGAGAGTCAGAACAGGACCACTGTGGGGGGGGGGAGAGAGAGTCAGAACAGGACCACACTGAGGGGGGGAGAGAGGGGGGAGAGAGCGTCAGAACAGGACCACACTGAGGGGGGGAGAGAGGGGGGCGAGAGCGTCAGAACAGGACCACACTGAGGGGGGGAGAGAGGGGGGAGAGAGCGTCAGAACAGGACCAAATTGTGGGGGGGGAGAGAGCGTCAGAACAGGACCACATTGTGGGGGGGGAGAGAGCGTCAGAACAGGACCACACTGAGGGGGGGAGAGAGGGGGGAGAGAGCGTCAGAACAGGACCACATTGTGGGGGGGGGGAGAGAGCGTCAGAACAGGACCACATTGTGGGGGGGGGAGAGAGCGTCAAAACAGGACCACACTGTTGGGGGGGGGAAAGAGAGGCAGGGAGAGAGTTAGAGGCAAAGGCAGAGAGAGAGCGACATAGAGAGAGAGGCAGAGAGGGCGATTCAGAGGGAGAGCGTGAAAGGAAGGAAGCGAGAGCTTCAGAGACAGAGCGTGCTAGAGAGTCAGAGAGAGAGAGAGGAAGGGAGAGAAAGCGAGAGGGTGAGATTATGTTGTTTCATGCTTCGGTGATACGGATATGTTGTCAAGCCAAAACAGCAATTGAAATTGAATTGAGAAAGAGTCAGAAGCACACACACACAATAGACTTGACATGCAAAATAACCCAGAGCTAGACTCCTTGGAAGGGACCTCCAGTGAGTGTAGATCTGGGATTTGAGCAGCGTTCCACTGAATATTCCTAAACACCTCCGGGTTACGAATGGCACTGCTGCTGTTTCAAAAAGTGAGTTCAAAAGTTTGAATTAGTCTTGCAGGGAACAGTAAAGTTCGTGGAGCTGAAGTGAGTTAACTTGGTGAACTTCTAATATGAAACAAACCTCACTTTGGTGCAGAGCGCTGTACTGATGCATTATTAATGCAGCGTTTGGGTTATTTCTTTGTAACGGCTGTGTTCTCCTATTCCCCGACCCTGAATCCGTTCCTGGTAGTCGCTGGTGTTAGTACCGTTACCTGCATCTTGCCCAGAGTCTGCCACCATCCTGTTAGATCTGATCAGGGGTCGGATCACAACCCGACACCATCTGATCTGGGAGCGTCTAGCGCTGCCTGACCCTTAACGCAGCGCTGTCTGATCTGGGAGAGTCTAGCGCTGCCTGATCGTTAACGAGGAACCATCTGATCTGGGAGCATCTAGCACTGCCTGACAGTTAACGCAACGCCGTCTGATCTGGGAGCGTCTAGCGCTGCCTGATCATTAATGCGGCGCTGTCTGATCTGGGAGCGTCTATTGCTGCCTGAGCGTTAACGTGACACCGTCTGATCTGGGAGCGTCTAGCGCTGCCTGAAAATTAACGCGGCAGCATCTGATCTGGGAGTGTCTAGCGCTGCCTGTCCGTTAACGCGACGCAATTTGATCTGGGAGCGTCTATCACTGCCTGAACGTCAACAAGGCGCCATCGGAAGGAAAAGCACCAAAGCATCGGCCGGCGAATCAGCAAGGAGATGAGGATGAGGGAGGAGAACGGGGGAGGGGCCACGGTGAGGACAGGGAGGTGATGGATGAAACGGGGAGGCGGGAAGACAGAGGGCACACACAGTCACGCAGAGAGATGGAGAGACAGGGGGAACAGAGGAGACAGGGGTGAGACAAACAGCAGAGGGTGAGGGGGAGGTGGAGGGAGGGGAGGAGGAGGATAAGTATTCCATAATACAAATAAATGGATGGATAGCTGGGGAATGGCCATTTGCCAGAGGGACCACAGAGAGAGGGCGTGAAGTGTTGTTCATGCAGTGATTCTCTCTCCTGAAGAGCGCGGCTTAGGGCGGGACTTACTTCTCAGCCGACTGCTGGATGACAGGCGAGATGAGGTGGAACCGGACGTAGGCTGTCACACACACACACACACACACACACACACACACACACACACACACACAGTCATGTCACCCACACAGAGGAGGACAACATGTCAACACAATAGCGTGCTTACCAGAGCTCTGCGTCATGTGACGCACGTATGCACACGCTGTATATTAATTGAAAGTGACAGGTTACACGCACTGTGGCAGACACTCTCACACACACACACACACACACACACACACACACACACACACACACACACCTCTAGGGATGTTGAACTTGGTGTCCTTCTTGTACCAGAGGCAGCCAGTGTCGCTGTCGGCCATCTTAGCGGGGACGTCGCTCTCGGGACAGTCGGGCGGGTGCAGAGTGAAGTCGGTGGCTACACACAACACACACACACACACACTTTAATTATTTTTGTAGCGCGTCAGGATAGTCTAGTGTTTGATTAGACTCCAAGCCGAAAGGTTGTGGTTTGACACCTAATGCCTTGCCGCTCTACCCTGAGGAGTCTTGGAGTAGGATGACCTTTGACCCCATCAGATATTTACGACCTCTCTCTATAGAACATCAGTATGTCGCTTTGATAGTTTAACAGGATCTGGACTAAACTGCCAGTAGTTCAGTTCCTCTCTCGCAAGACTAACTAGTTTAGGTCAGTGGTACAGTCCTGGTTAGACTAACTAGTTCACCAGTGCGGTCTGGGTTAGACTAAGTAGTTTAACATTGTGGTCTGGTTAAACTAACTAGTTCACCAGTGCGGTCTGGGTTAGACTAACTAGTTCAACGTTGTGGTCTGTTTAAACTAACTAGTTCACCAGTGCGGTCTGGGTTGGACTTACTCGTTTCCTGGTTAGACTTAACAGTTTCCCAGGGCGAAGCAGGTTAGACTAACTAGTTCACCAGCGCTGCCCGGGTTAAACTAACTGGTTCCACAGTGCGGTCTGGGTTAGACTAACTGGTTCCACAGTGCGGGGGT
>NC_136948.1:6747346-6762624 GCF_949987615.1 Pollachius pollachius | reverse complement strand
ATGCTTAATGCACCAGAATGATAACACTTGATTACATAAGACACTCATAAGTAGAAGTCAATTACAGAGTTATGTCACCCATCACTTTAAGAATTATTATGGAGGCAGAGCATAAATAACAGTGAAATGATTATCTATAATTAGAAAAAGAACCATATGAATACATTAATGACATTGATTATCAATTCAAAGACAATGATGAGTCTTGCTGTCTAAACAAAAACCCATTAATACACACACACACACACACACACAAACACACACACACACACACACACACACAGTTACCTCTGGTCTGAACTCAAACATCAGCTGGTCTCCGGTCAGGAGGTCTTCTTTAGGAAAGAGCTGCATGTTCTCACACATGTCCTCCACAAACTCTATGGGGTCAGTCTGACACACACAGACACAGACAAACACACACACACTTTTTCAAGTATCGTATTTGTAGATTACATAAGATTAAGAATGGAGTCACTATAAAAGTGGAGCCACTGTTACATAGAATCACTATATGGGTGGAGTCACTATATGGGTGGAGTCACTATATGGGTGGAGTCACTACATGGGTGGAGTCACTATATGGGTGGAGTCACTATGAGGGTGGAGTCGTTATAAGGGTGCAGTCACTATAAGAATGTAGTCACTATCAGAGTGGAGTCACTAGTATGAGTGGAGTCACTAAGATTGGAATCACTACTATAAGTGGATTAACTAAGATTGGAGTCACTAGTATAAGTGGATTAACTAAGATTGGAGTCACTAGTATAAGTGGAGTCACTAAGATTGGAGTCACTAGTATAAGTGGAGTAACTAAGATTGGAGTCACTAGTATGAGTGGAGTCACTAAGATTGGAGTCACTAGTATAAGTGGAGTCACTAAGATTGGAGTCACTAGTATTAGTACCAGTGTTCATTTACCTGCTCCTGATAATGGAACTCGTTGGCTTCAATCTTCTGGATTTCTTCATATATTCTGCAGGGGCGACAGAGACAACATGTGAGAGGAGGTTGATTGTCACAGCAGTAACAACACGAGGAGACCACAACCTAACAGGTAATCAGCATCTTCTGATGCATCAGTAAATCACCACAGTAGGAAGGGAGGAGTGATTGACACACCACACCCTCAGCCAAGGAAGAAAAACATTTAGAAGAGGAAGATGCAAAAAAATGAGAGAGAGAGTGGCTGTGTGTGTGTGTGTGTGTGTGTGTGTGTGTGTGTGTGTGTGTGTGTGTGTGTGTGTGTGTGTGTGTGTGTGTGTGTGTGTGTGTGTGTGTGTGTGTGTGTGTGTGTGTGTGTACCTTTGTTCAGGTCCCAGGGTCTGCAGCATGCTGAGGTACTGGAAGACTAGGTGGACCACCTGCAGAGAAGACACACACTCACATGCTAACCCCTGCACAAACCACACTGGGCGTCACACAAACGAACACACAAGCGACGTGTTGTTCCCAGACTGACGAAGGCTCAGCCGCAGCATCGCACCCATCTCTGTGCAATAGCACAAACGTGTTGACCCTCGCTTCAGACCGGAACACAGTGGGTTGGCCTTGAACCTCGGGTCGATTTGAGCACGTCTCTTAACAGGATAGTAAGATGGAGTCAACTGACGGGGAATCGAACCCACAACCCTTCGGCTGGGGGTCGCTCTGCTGACCTGTGGACCAGCTGTCCTGCGCTGATGTTAGGACTGACACGGGGATAAAGGTGAGAGGGGAGAAGGCCGGTACCTGGTAGAAGTTCTGGTAGCCCTCATCCGTGAGGGTGATGGAGACGGAGAAGATGGAGTAGGTGGCGTTCTGGTCGAAGCCCGTCTCGCTGTTCCCGCCGAAGAGATCCAGAGCCCAGCATCTACCCGGACACACGGCACCACAGAGGCAGATATCTCACATACATCCCACCAGATAAATAGCAGACAGGGATGGTATGTCACGGTGCATCACGGGAGGATGACTGTTGGCGATACACCGCCATATTCAATCAACTGAGTTGTAGAACTGGATAATCGAACTATGAAACTATATTCGATTAACATGGTTTCATAGTTTGATTATGCGGCAACGCCCCACGTCAGAGTACGGCATATTGGAGTAGCTTTGTAAACTTAATGTTAAACCGCAGAGTGCTGGTCCTCGATGGCGCTCCAAGCCGTTGTAAAACACACACACACACACACACACACACACACAAACACACACACACATGTGTGACCCCAACAACTAATCTTCAGTATTAAGGCAGCGCCACTCTCAAAGAATGCAAGCTTGTGTTGCTTAGCAACCTCCTTTCTCTCTTGAGGACCTACACTGCTTGGGGGAAGTATAATGCTTTCCTTTCATTAGATGGCGTTTTATGTTGTGTACATTATGTGACATCATACCAGGTTGACCCTGCCACGGATCGGGCCTCACAATGGCCCTCCTAAAACCACATCCAACCCTGGCCTCACGTACAACAACATCAAACCACCGTCCTCTGAAACCTGCCTACCTTCAAACAGGAGGCTATTTTTGCCGGCAGGAGCTCACGGTTTGACCTCTGCTGCCCACCGCCGGTCGAACCTCCCGGCGCACTTGGGCGATAAATAAAGCACTGACCCAAAAGCCCGAGCTGAAGGGCCCTCATCGTACGCTGGCAGCAACAGGCGCCATCGCCCGCTTCTGAATGACAATCGCCACGACCGCCCGCTCTCACATTCAGCGTTCCCATTCACCGGCGGCATGCATGGTGTGTTCCATCAACCGCCCGATGTGCTGTTGCTAGGATACGGAGGCCCCGCTGTAGTCAGAACCAGGTAATCAGAGAGGGTCCGGCAACAGACCTTGTCCGCCCGCTTATCGTCAAGGAGGGCCGAGAGGGGGCCTCATTACGGCAACAGCCCGATATCCAGGGGCAAGTGGGAGCGTCGCGGCGCAAGTGGGACCCCCGGGC
This sequence comes from Pollachius pollachius, assembly GCF_949987615.1. Lineage (NCBI taxonomy): Eukaryota > Metazoa > Chordata > Actinopteri > Gadiformes > Gadidae > Pollachius > Pollachius pollachius. The sequence goes on along the minus strand of NC_136948.1, from coordinate 6,759,692 downwards.
GCACGGAGCGCCCGGAAAAACACCACAGGGGAGTAGGAATGTGAATGGGAACCCGGAGGGTGGTGTGTGATTGGTTCTGGAGGGCCCTCCGGCCGCTGAGGGGGAAGAGAGATCGGCCCTTTTTCGGGAAAACTCACTTTTTCCGGAGCAAGGAGAGGATGCTGCCCGCTCCCTCATGGCCAATGAGCCAGGAGATGTAGTGGAGAGGTTTCACCCTGCGGAGACAGCGGGGGGGGGGGGGGGGGGGGGAGAGAAGGGTCGGCACGGAGGACGGCAGAGACAAGAGAATCCTCACGTGTGCATATCCATCAGTGTGTGTGTGTGTGTGTGTGTGTGTGTGTGTGTGTGTGTGTGTGTTAGGGCTGCTCGATTATGGGAAAAATCATAATCACGATTATTTTGGTCAATCTTGAAATCACGGTTATTCAAACGATCATTTTTGAGCTTGAAAACATGATGTATTTATTCAGCATGTCTCTCCGATAAAAACATTTGTAACTGAGAACTTTGAAATTTTGCCTTAAAAAAATACACAAAATGGTGAAAAAGAAAATGATCCAATCTAAAATGATATACAGATATGTATCCAGCTGTTCTGCCCTTTCTATAAAACATTAAAAAAATGTATATATACATAATAAAAAAAATAAATGAAAAAATTGATTATGTTAATTTTGTGATCGTTTGACACTAAAATCGAAATCGCAATCAAAATTCGATTAATCGCCCAGTCCTAGTGTATGTGTGTCTGTGTGTGTGTGTGTGTGTGTGTGTTACCTGTACTGCTTCTCCTGAGGCGGGAGGGCCCACGTGATGGTCAAAGCATGGACTTTCCTCACGGGAACAACTGGAGACACACACACACACACACACACACACACACACACACACACACACACACACACACAATTAATATTCGCCGCATTAATGAATGCTTCCCAGTTACACAGAGGTCGCCCATATTGGCTGCAGTAGCAACAGCAGCACTGTGGGGGGGGTGCTGTGCGGGCTGCTGATTATCCCCCCCGGTGGGGGCCCGGTTGGCTGGCTGGGCGGGGGTGCGTACCTCTGTAGAGCTTGTTGAAGGCTGGTGTATCGAAGGGATCCTGCATGTGAGAGAAATCCGGCCTGGGCTGGACGCTGCAAACACACACACACACAATACAAAGCACACTAATAATGTCCCCTGCCAGCACCAACACCACAGGCATCATTTATCAGGTAGAAAGGCAACTCATCCGGACGCAAGGAGTAATGGCGTCCTTTCAAGCCAGGAGATAATTGCTAAACATTTTCCTTATCAGCGAAAAAGGGCCTAGGAGAATATTTCATCTTCATTAGGAGGACTGATTACCACCTGGTAAATATTTACTGTAGGGTGAATTTACAGAGACTACAATTGATACTCATGGTACGAGCGTTTTGTTAAGGAGGAAATATGAATGCGTCGATTCCTAATCCAAACACATCATTGTGTCAGGCTGCTAGACAAAGCACAGGCCAGTGATGTGCAGCACAGGAAGGGGAAGGGTAGCCCAGGACAACGCCTCCACGCACGGCTCAGTGTTTCACCAAGCACTGTATGGTTAAGGCGGCCGCCTTAACAACAATAGGGCCTTGACTACCAATGTATAAAAAATATATATATATATTGATAATTTTTTAATTATTATGCATTAACAAGGTAGAAAACTCTCGTAGGGAAATAAAACATACTTCCATCAGGTACGAAGATAAATAATGCATCAGTAACACTGTTCACAACAATGGTCGTGCCATAAAGCTTTTTGAATGGAATTGAACCCCCCCTCCCCCCCCTCCCCCCTCCCCCCGCCTCGCTCCTTGACTAAGACATTTTCTGGGGCTAGTGTTTGGATCCAAGATGGCAGGTCGGTGAACCATGACATTGAAGAGCTTCAGACCTACTTGTTGGGCACCTTGCTGAAGATCTCCCTCACCCACTCTTCCAAGGTGTCCAGCTTCTCTGTAGGGGCAGAGGGGGAGCAGAGGGAAGTTAGCAGCAGGAACTATCTACTTTATCCATCTATTGTTATTTACTGTTAAATATCTACTGTTAGCAATATAATCCCCCTTAGAAATGCATTCACAAAATGTAAAACATGCACTGGGATAGAGTGGCTTATTTCATATCTTGAGTGGCTTACACCTGAAAAAACCTGGATGCACTCTCTCTGCCTTCAACTTAAAATGATTGGAAATGATCAACTCTGGAATAGATTGCTCTGGCCTTTGGGAGCGAATAGCTCTAGAGTAGACTGCTCTGGCCTATGGGAGCGAATAGCTCTTGAGTAGATTGATCTGGAGTAAGGGAGGAATAGCTCTGGAGTAGATTGTTCTGTCCTAAAAGAACAAACAGCTCTGAGGTAGATTGCTCTGGCCTAAAGGAATGATAAGCTGTGGAGTAGACTGCTCTGGTTTAAGGGAGGAACAGTTCTGGTGTAGATTGCTCTGCCCTAAAGGAACAAACAGCTCTGGAGTCGATTGCTCTGGCCTAAGGGATGAATAGCTCTGGAGTAGGTTGCTCTGGCCTCAGGGAAGCTGAAGGGGTGGACTGCTGACCTATGGACTGCACGGCCAGGGTCATGTAGTGGGCAGAGTAGTATCTCTTCCAGAAGGCCCGCAGCTCTTTGTACACGTTGATCTTCTTCTCCTTGGGCTCCTCCTTCAGGGACTGCGCGTTTCCTGGCACAAAAACAAAAAACAAGAATCACACAAATTGCCTTCTTGTCTTTGTTGGCCTCTCCTCGAACAGCTGTTCAGTGTCGGTTAACGAGGTGAAGGGCGTGGCGCCCGGGTGATTGAGCACTGGTCTGCGGGGCCGTTCACAGGGTGCTGGGGGGGGCGACTCACCCCAACCGAACTTGCCCATGGGGTGTCCGGGTTTGGCCAGACTGCCGAACAGCATCTCCTTCCTGTGAGAGTCGGACGGCTTGGCCAGCTGGTACTCTTCGGGGGGGGGGGGGATGAAGAAGACAGCAAAGGAAAGGTTAAGGATATACAATTCAAAGTAAATAAATAAATACACACAGTGCATTTGTTTTTGTGTGGCGTCCCGCTGTGTCTCAATACAATTCTATATTTCAGACGAGACCCAGTATGCAGACACAGGTCAAATCTTTTTCCTTTCTCAGCAGAGTCCAGAGGGACTGATGAGCAGAGAAACACATCACCCCCCCCCCCCCCCATCGACCACTGCCACCACCCGCCCGCCCCCCTGGCTTTGATGGTGGTAGCATGACGGGTGGGTGGTGGGGGTGGAGAAGGTGGTCCCGACCTCCACTCACCGCTGTCGACGGCCTCCACCTCGCGGTCCACGGCGTCTCTGATCATCAGCGGGCAGATGAAGAACTGGGCCCACCTGGGGAGGGAGGGAAGGTGAACACCGCCAGGGGGAGAAGATAATCAGCGAGTGGACCGGACTCAGACCAGACCCCGGCAGAGAGATCAGGGGGGAGCCGGCAGAAAACACACGACCGCAGGACCGAGGAAACTGTCTGAATGTCTGTGAGAACATTCCCAGCGCTCTGGTGAGGTGACCTTCACCCGAAGGCCTCATGCCCCCCCCCCCGCCAACAGCCTGACCTGAATGACTCCATGAGCCATGTCCTAAGACCTCAACCTGCATTTACACAACCTGGAGTTATTTGGTCTGCTTTCTGTGTGAGTTGAGGCCGACAAAAAAAGCTACGGCCAATCATAACTCAGATCCCTTTCTTACTGACAGGCGCCTAAAAGCTGGAGAAAGTTTGAATCTGAATAAATACAAAATAAGTTGAGAAACACACAGGCACACGCCGTGTAAGATGAATAACAGGTTTGACCCGGAGACAAAGCTCTCTCCCTTGGGTCCTCACCTGTCCAGAGCCTCCCGGAAGCGCTTCCTGGGAACGTCGAACTGGAACACTGTCCGCTCGCAGTCGGTGGAGGCGTTGTCACTGCCGCCATGTTTGTTGAGGAAGGCGTCAAAGCCGTTCTCTGTGGGATACTTCTCACTGCCCATAAACACCACTGGGAGGGGAGGGGAGGGAGAGAGGAGAGGAGAGGAGAGAAAGAGGAGGGGAGAGGGGAGGGAGAGAGGAGAGGGGAGAGCAAAGAGGGAGGGGAGAAGACGAGAGAGGAGAGGGGAGGGAAGGGAGGGGAGAGAGGAGAGGAGCAGATAGAAGCCAAAAGAGTTAACAAGGGGAGAGGAAAGAAGAGAGGAGTGGAGAGGAGAGGAGAGGAGAGGAGGATAAGAGGGGAGAGGAGAGGTTGGGAAAAAATTGCAAAGGGAGGGGAGAGCAACAGCAAGGTTGTTTGATTTGTAGCCATACAAACAACAACAGAGGGCTGCAGAAATACACGTAAAGGTAACTCAAGCACTAAAAAAATAAATAAAGCTCAATATCTTCAGACCCCACATCTCTTCCCCAGTTGGGTTTGGATGGGGGGGGGCAGGATGAGGGGGTTGGGATGGGGGGGGCAGGATGCGGGGGCTGGGATGGGGGTTGACAGCGTGCTTCTGGAGGTTGCCCACTCACTGTGTTCCAGGAAGTGTGCGAGGCCAGGAAGGTGGTCGGGGTCGCTGAAGCTGCCCACTCCGACGCACAGCGCTGCAGCCGACTGGGACACACAGACAGGGAGCATTACTTCATCATGACTACAGGGGGCGACGTTCCAGTTCTCAAAAACGCATGACAAATCCTTGGGACAATATGCACAAAGATGCAAACATGCCATTGTACGTTTATATGTCCACACACATCTAACAAAATCAAAACGGTTAAATATACTTTTGGAGAATATATTTTGGCCTATATTGGGTTGGTGATTACGACTATACAGACAGATTACCGATTTGATTTTCCAAACCGTGCTTCCCCATCCCATTACTTCATGTTCATATATTTAGAGGGAATGATTCTAGCCCAATTAACAACCACCGCTTACTGCTGAGTTGTAACGCTTTGTAATTGGCTTTTAATGAAACGGGCCTACGAAATCACATAATAATTTCGTATTACATTTCTCATAAAACAAAGATGTACGCAATAATCGCAGCCTTTAGCGTTCAGCTAATTGCGGAGGCCAAAATTGCGGTTCCGATTAACATGCAAGTTACTGGGCAGAGCCAGAAAGTAGGTCCCTGTTGTGCACCTGTTTCTCAGACGGCTTCCCTCGTCTCCTCTTCCCCTCCTTCTCTCCCTCGTCCTCGCTCTCCTTTCTGTCATCCTCGTCTTCTTCTTCTCCCGTTTCTTCTCCGGAGTCACTGCCCTCTTCCTCCTCCTCCTCCTCCTCCTCTTCGTCGCCTTCCTCCTCCTCTTCCTCGTCTTCCTCCTCCTCGTCCTCTCCGTCAGAGGTGTTGTCAGCTGAACTCGTCCTTGTATCTGAGATGAGCAGAGCTCTCAGGCCGTTGTCCAGTACGATGTACCTGGGGGTATAATTGACAATTAGGCTTGGGGTGGCTATTGTTTGGAGAAGCTTAGCATAGAATTACTTTTGATTGTACTTCAATACTTGAATGATTTAGGACCATCTGCGTGGAAAAGTAAACCTTAATAAGAGGGTACTAAATCAGACATTTCAAAGATACTTTGAAAAATACAAGAGAGAATGACTCTTCAAATTGAAGATACTTTTACAAGAGTCTAAATACTTCTGTGAATGCCTATGAAGACTGAGTGAGGAGGTCTACCTGTACTGTTTGGGATCACTGGGTGACTTGGTGATATCCTTGTCGCCGGTATCTCCTCCTCCTCCTCCTGTTGTTCCTCCATGGCTCTCCTCCCGGACCATGGATGCACTATCCGCCGACTTACTGTGCGCCGGGGCGTTCCTGGATTTGTTTGTCTGCGGCATTCCCACCAGAGACGAGAGATAGACACTGCGGGTGGACCGCAACGCCCGACCGTAAAACACAGGGCCCGTGAACCGAGTTAACCTCTTAGACTGGGCCTGGCCCAGAAAGGCTACACACCGGGACAGTCTACACAGAGCTATGACGACGATGGAGGGGAGTTACATAAAACCACAACAAACTACTACTACTACTCCTACTACTACTAAAACACACACACCTGACTGTCAATAGGTGGTTAGTTAGGGGCTGTCATTTGGGCCTACAGTGACAGACCGGTCAGCCGGACAAAGCGTCCATTCATGCGGTGCGTCTGGTGATCTCTTCTATTCAGCCGATGGTCAGCTAGAACATCCCCACACAAGTCCGCCCAGACCACAGCTATAGGACCCGGTCAGTTGTCTAATCTACACCGATCAGACCTGCGACATCTCACTGGATGAATTCCGGCAAATGTATGGAACAAATTGTAAGAATAAGAAGTTGTCAAAGAGTATAATCGCAGGTGAAATGTAGGACATCTTGCCATCTGTTACGCTTCAAACCTCTGAACTCATAAACTATGTCTAAACACGTCACAATCCACCGCCTAGAGGCATCATTTAACCGCCGTCTTATGGATATTACATATATTCTACAACCAGTTCAAATAACTAAAAACAGTAGTTGGATTTATGACGGGAACAACACATGCGTACCTGCTTCGCTTCTGAAACCACGGACCACAGCACGGTGTGTCAAGAAAGGCTGCTGTGATTCGCTGAGAGGTTAAAGCCTTCCATCAAAATGGATTCTGATTGGTCAGGCCAGGGCGAAGCTCCACCCAAGGGAGGTGTGGTCTCGGTGCTTCTGTAGCGGCGTGTAGCAGACGCGTGCACCAGCGTCACTCGCCGGTGAGATGTGATTTGTTTTAATGTATGCAAAAATGACGGGAGAAAGGTCGCAATTTGGAAACAATGGACGAACGGCCGCCCAGCGCCACGGACCGGCTCGTTAGATTCATGATCCTGCATTCATGATTCCATTCATACTGATAAGGTCAAATCACGGAGCTTCCAGACCTTGTCCAATGAAGCGTCTTGTCTACGTGTCGCACGCGGATGTTTATTATGATGCCGACGGCGTTCCTTCGGCATCCTTCCTTGTTGCTATCTAGCCGGGCCACAGCATCACTTAAGGGCCCCTCGACGAGCCGCTAGGGGGCGGGCTCCGGCTGCTGAGGGTCGGCCGGCCGGGATGTACGGCAGGGCGCCGCTAGGGGGCGGGCTCCGGCTGCTGAGGATAGCGGGTACTACAGGCCACTAGACTCAGGGCTTGTTCAGTCAAGTGCAACTCTGTAGTTATCTTTCTACAATATCAAAACAGCCATTCAGAGGGGAGACGCGTGTGCATGCCTACTAAAGAGCGTTTTAAAGGTCCCCCACCGGAGAGAAAGAGTTGGTGGGTGGTGATGCTTGGTTCCAAAGCAAGCGTTTAAAAAATAATGTTTTATGGTGAATTGACTTCACACTGCTCTTTTTACCTCAATGGAGAACCTTGGGGGAGCTGCGCCGCCGACAGTAAGCAGTATTGACATTTGTGTAATGCCCTTCTTCAAATTCCCCTCTGCACACTGCTGGCATTTCACCCCTCCCTCGCCAACATGTCCTCCGCCTCGCTCACCCCCAACGACTCTCTCTCCGTCTCTATCTCTCTACCGCTCTCTCTCTCTCTCCCTCTCTGTTCCCCCCTCTCTCTGCCTCCCTCGCTCTCTCTGTCTCCCTCCCTCTCTCTCACCCGTTATCTCTGCCTCTCCCTCTCTCTTCTCTCTCTTTCCATCTCTATCCCTCTCTCTCTCTCTCTCTCTCTCTCTCTCTCTCTCTCTCTCGCTCTCTCGCTTTCGGAAGCCAATCTGATCAGCCTCTGGGTCTCTGTTAGCAGCGAGAGGTGATAAACACCGCAACCATGACAACGGTGAGGCAGACGCATGCCTAGGTGTACGTGGCGGCAGCCGTGAGTGTGAGGCTGCCCTTTCATGCTGTACCGTCTGGTTCCTATACCTGGCACCGACACTCAAACGCTCCGGATTAGCGTGGACGGTATTCACCCCGGAAGAGCGTAGAAAGGTCAACGATTTAACATCCAGGTCTAATTAAGACCACCTCATGGGGGGGGGGGGGGGGGGCATGTCAACAGGAGCTCTTTTACCTTGGATTACAATATCCAGCTGATAGGAAAAGATTCAGTGTGGTGCGGAATTATTATTATTATTATGGAATGCAATTATATGTTTACAATGGCTGTCCTCCCTCCCTTCCTCCCTTTCTCCCTCCCTCCCTCCCTCGCTCCCCCTTACTCCCTCTCCATCATCCCTCCAGCCATCCATCCATCCCTCCCTCCCTCCCTCCCTCCCTCCCTTCCTCCCTCCCTCCCCATCCTCCCTCCAGCTATCCATCTATCTATGTGGTATAAGTACTTGTCAGTCCTCTCCTCCCCCAGTAGCTGATGTTCCACACTATTGTCCCTGCTAGCGCTGATCATGGTTGTAGCATGTGAGGTGTATGCCCCCATGGTCAGGGCTCCAGCTGGGATGTTTAGTCCTCACAGTGCAGCATGTCTTCTGACATATGAGCCTATAATCACATGACGTGATGCTCTGGAGGCCCATGCCATTCATACAATCTTTGTGTTTTGTTCTTGGACCATCTATCTATATACCCATCCAGCCATCCATCTATCTATCACTCTATCTATCACTCTATCGCTATCACTCTATCCATCTATCACTCTATCCATCTATCACTCTATCTATCCATCCATCCATCCATCCATCAATCCATCCATCTATCTATCCATCCATCCATCCATCCATCCATCCATCTATCTATCTATCTATCTATCTATCTATCTATCTATCTATCTATCTATCTATCTATCTATCCATCTATCACTCTATCCATCCATCCATCCATCCATCCATCCATCCATCCATCCATCCATCTATCTATCTATCTATCTATCTATCTATCTATCTATCTATCTATCTATCTATCTATCTATATTAATATAAATATTACCCTCTATATACCCACTGATCTATCTCAGTATTATTCTGACCGCCGGTTTGATTGAGGTGGAAAGTGCTGAGGCAGCCTTTGTAGCTTGAGATCCTCTGGAGTCCATCTTCTTGATCGTTCCTCAGGCCTTGAACCACTCAGGACCGGCCAGGGGGGGGGCCTGGAGGAGAGGCCAGCTAGCTCCCTCACCTAGCCACTGTTAGCAGGGCCTGGAGGAGGGGCCAGCTAGCTCCCTCACCTAGCCACTGTTAGCAGGGCCTGGAGGTGAGGCCAGCTAGCTCCCCTCGTAGCAACTGTTAGCAGGGCCTGGAGGTGAGGCCAGCTAGCTCCCCTCGTAGACACTGTTAGCAGGGCCTGGAGGAGAGGCCAGCTAGCTCCCTCAACTAGCCACTGTTAGCAGGGCCTGGAGGAGAGGCCAGCTAGCTCCCTCACCTAGCCACTGTTAGCAGGGCCTGGAGGAGAGGCCAGCTAGCTCCCTCACCTAGCCACTGTTAGCAGGGCCTGGAGGAGAGGCCAGCTAGCTCCCTCACCTAGCCACTGTTAGCAGGGCCTGGAGGAGAAGCCAGCTAGCTCCCCTCGTAGCCACTGTTAGCAGGGCCTGAAGGAGAGGCCAGCAACTCCCTCACCTAGCAGGGCCTGGAGGAGAGGCCAGCTAGCTCCCTCACCTAGCCACTGTTAGCAGGGCCTGGAGGAGAGGCCAGCTAGCTCCCTCACCTAGCCACTGTTAGCAGGGCCTGGAGGAGAGGCCAGCTAGCTCCCTCACCTAGCCACTGTTAGCAGGGCCTGAAGTACAGGCCCCGCCCCTGGAGGTGCGGGGCCTGTACTTCAGCCTTTGAATGTGAATGAGCAGCGCAGATAAAACTGTGTGAAAGTCAGTGTGTTTTTTCGACGTTTTCCCTCCCCCAGAGTTCATTATGTGAAGAAGGTCTAAGCGAACGAGGACAGACAGGGCTTGTTTGCTTATCAACTTGACATGCACCTGAAACTCTCCGGAACCTTTAAAGCAAACTGTTTTCACCCGGGCTTGTAAGGCCTTGTGTTGATATTACGGCAAAAATGATTTCACACTTTCCACTTACATGCCCTACTATAAGTAAGTCCAAATTGAAGTTTGGCTCGAGGACCTAAGGGCCTCTCCAGAAAAATGTGTTGGTGTGAAAGTATGATGTAGAATGCAGCCAGCTGAATCACTGTAGGTATTATGATTTCCCCCCCCCGCCAACCACACACACACACAGGCATGCAGACACACACGCATTCACACACACACGCACACACACACGTACACACACACACACACACACACACACACACACACACACACACACACATGCATACACACGCGCGCGCATCCACACACGTGTGCACACACACGCATGCACAAACACACACAAAAACACACACACACACGTGCACAAAGCCACATGCAGAGTCACTGGAGGCAGCAGGAGAAATCTGTCTTTACCTTAAGATTCACAGGGGGCAAGGTTCCCATAGCAACTGATTTAAATCCTAATTAAAACAGGAGGTTTGATTAATTAGCTCACCGATATTGGCCCGTGACTCACACACATGCCCGTGTTTGTGTGCATGCATGTGTGCATGTATGTGTGTGCTTGTGCCTGTTCTTGTGCATCTCTGTGCTCGTGTGAGTGTGTGTGTGTGCATGTGTGTGTGTTTCTATGCATTTTTGTATGCGTTTTTGTTTGTGTGTTTGCCTATTTCTCTATGCGTGTTTGTCTGTGTGGGTTTGTGTGTGTGTGTGTGTCTGTGTGGGTTTGTGTGTGTGTGTGTGTGTGTGTGTGTGCGCGTGTGTGTGGTACCTTGAATGTTCAGTTCAGTTGCTGTGTTTTTCAATTCTTTTCCCGTCTCATGAATGGGATATGAAGTGCCTTCACCGCCTGCCCGTGCGGGGAGGCAGGTTGGTTTGTTCTAATAAAGATCTACACAAAGCGATGGTGTACAGGTGCCTTGAACAGGTATGCATCTCTCTGTGAGTGTGTGCATGCCTGTGTGTAATCCTATTTGAACATCATTGTTTGAGGGCATGCCAGCATGTGCACGTGCACAAACACAAACACTCATGCAGCCTGTGCACATGTGTGCCTAGGAGGCATACCAACACATGTTTGTGTGTGCACAGACAGGATAGTGAGCATGTGTGTGTGCACGTGCAGTCCGCCTTCTGTGCACATTACCGTCTGTGAGTCGCCCCTGTGCGTGCAGTGTGTGCTTTGTGTGTGCGTGGGTGTGTGGGTGCTTCTGTGTGTGTGCGCATGCGTGTGCACGTGTCTGTGTGTGCCTTTGTGTCTATGTGTGGCGCGCGCATATATGTGCCTCTGTGTGTGTGTGCGCTTGTGTGTGTGTGTGGGTGTGCGCATGGGTGTGCTTGTGTGTGTGCGTGTGTGTGTGTGTGTGTGTGTGCAGGTGTCGGGCTGTGACGGTGCATTGCCAGTGTGTGCTGGTGCGTGCACATGCACACAGTATGTGTGTGCCTTCATTTCTATGTATTTAAGCTCCCAGGGACCCAGCGCAACGAGAGCGTGAATCAGAGGTGAGTCCTTTGGAGTCGCCCTCTGCTTTAATCTGACACTAATGACAGAACCACCTGTGCTACTGCCCCCCCCCCCAAACCCCCCAGCCCACCCTGCACCTCCCCCTTGTCCTCTCCCTCCTACTCCTCCTCTTACTCCTTCAACTCCTCTTCCTCACTCCTCGTCCTCATCCCTCCACCTTCTCCTCCTCTTCCTCACTCATCTTTATCCTCTTCCACTTTCTCCCTCTCCCTCGTCAGTCCAGCTCCTCTCTCCTCCCCCTCCTCCTCCTCCTCCTCCTCTTCGTTCTTTCCTGCTCTTCTGTCTCCTCGTTCATCTGTGCCCTCATCTTTTTTCATTCGTCCTCTCTCTCCCTCTCTCCCGCACATCTCAGCCATCCCTCATCCCTCCCACCCAGCCACCCACCCACCCAACCCTTGCCCCGCTCAAACAGCCTGTTCCCTCTCTCTCTCTCTCTCTGTCTCTCTCTCTCTGTCTCTCTCTCTCTCTGTCCTCTCTCTCCCTCTCTCTCTCTCTCTGTCTCTCATCTCATTCTCTCCCAGCCTGCTATTCCTGCCTGCTCCTGCACGCCCACCCTCTCTCTCTCTCTCTCTCTCTCTGTCTCTCTCTCTGTCTCTCTCTCTCTCGCCCTCTCTCTCCCTCTGCGTGTCCTCCCTGGTCTCTCTCTGAGTGCAGGGTGCCCTTGCCTAGCTGATTGCCTCATCCAGTGAGTAATGAGAAACGAGGGGCCGACAGGGGCCTGCAAAGAAAACAAACGTACCTAAGTAAGTAACGGCGCAGCGTTATACCGACGGGCATGTTTCTGTAGCACGCATGAGTCACCAGGAATGTGTGCATGCGTGTATGCGTGTGCATGTCACATGTGTGTCTGTGGGTGTGGG
>NC_136948.1:6729846-6742346 GCF_949987615.1 Pollachius pollachius | reverse complement strand
CAGGTCCGGAGGTGAAGAGTGAGCGTGGGGGGGTGGGGGGGGGGGGGGGGGCGGAGGGGTGATCACCATGGCGTTGTGAGATGGGAGGCGTCCAGCTCTATTGAGCTGCTTGACCTAGATTGCATTTGTTGTGTTGTGTATAGCTCAGCGCGATCAGCCTTTTCTGCATGTGCAGCACTTAATGGTCGTCCCAATGAGCCCGGATAGGCCTGTGTGTGTGTGTGTGTGTGTGTGTGTGTGTGTGTGTGTGTTGTGTAAAATTATAAATTTTCACGATGCGTCTGGATTTTCCTCCACGCCGATCTCTGGATCGTGTTTTGTCGCGGCTGCTTGGCACTGTCTCTCTGTATCTCTGTACTGTAACTCTCTCTCTATACTGTGTCTCTAGCCTATATCTCTGTATCGCTGTACCTGTATTTCTGTATCTCTGTAACTCTCTATCTCTGTATATTTGTAACTCTCTATCTCTGTACTGTATCTCTGTACTGTATCTCTGTATCTCTGTAACTATTTCTGTACCTCCGTAACTCTCTATATCTGTACTGTATCTCTGTATCTCTGTCCTTCTGTACTGTATCTCTGTATCTCTATCTCTGTACTGTATCTCTGCATCTCTGTGTCTCTGTATCTCTGTACTGTATCTCTGTACCTCTGTATCTCTGTTCTGTATCTCTGTATATCTGTATCGGGGCAGAGGGAAGTGGATGTTGCGCTGTGGATGTATTTTGAAGGGACTTTGCTGTACTTTGCTGATACTCAGTAACATCCTGGCTTCAACACTTGCTTAACCGAACTGCTCTCTCTCACACACTCTCTCTCACTCTCTCTCTCTTTCTCTCTCTCTCTCTCTCTCTCTCTCTCTCTCTCTCTCTCTCTCTCTCTCTTTCTCTCTCTCCCCCCCGATCTCTGTCTCACTATCTGTCTCACACCTTTTCTATGTTTTCGTGCCACCATCTCTGCCTCTCACACACACACACACACACACACACACACACACACACACACACACACACACACACACACACACACACACACACACACACACACACACACACACACACACACACAGGTGTACACTACACACTTACAAAGGAACATGCCAGGGCCCCAGCACACTGGCTGTGTGTGCCAGCAGTACATTGTGTGCAGGCAGAGGGGTAGAGCTTTGATGAAATCAATATCAGATTTCAGCTGTTTTACTGTGTGAGCCCTTACCCTGAGTGGCAGCCTTGACTGACTCTCTTCCTTCTGCTCGTGGCTTATGCAACCCATGGTCTCTCTCTCTCTCTCTCTCTCTCTCTCTCTCTCTCTCTCTCTCTCTCTCTCTCTCGCTCTCTCTCCCTGGCTCTCACACTCTCCCTCCCTGTCTCTTTCTCCCACTCCTATACGCCTTCACCACTCTCTTTCTGTTTTCCATTTCCTGCTACTTTTTATCCCCTGCACTCCCACCCCTGACAGCATATACGTCAGTCTCCTCACCCTCTCACCCCCGTATCCTCCGATCACCTCAGCCCTCCTCCCCTTCTGTCTCTCTCTATGTCTGTGTCTCTCTGTCTCTGTCTCTCTCTCGCCTTCCCCGGCCATCACACCATCTTAATCATCCTTGTGATTGCTCTCCCTCTCTCTCGCTCTCCCTCTCGCCCTCACTCTCGCTCTCTATCGCACTCTCACTCTCTGTCCCTCTCTCCCCCTTCTCTTCCTCTCTCTCGCTCTCTCTGTCGTTCTCTCTCTCTCTAATTGGCTGCCGGTGGGTTATCGGTTTACGATTACCGTCATAACTCGGTGATCATGTTGTTTCCATGTGCGGGTGATGGCGCTCTGGTGCGGCCCATGGTCCATGGGTCCATGGGTCTATGGGTCTATGAGTCTGGGTCTATGATTGGTCCATGGGTCTGGGTCCATTGGTCCACGGGTACGGGCGCTTGGCGTTGGAGGTTGGGAGTGAACTCCTCATCCAGACTGTCTGGAGTTCCTCTTGTCTGTTCTGTCTTTGAGCGACAGCGGATGAGCTTCATTGTGTAATGTTTTTGATCGCGGCGTCGTTACCGTGTCATTAAGGTGATTATGTGCTTCACGGTGATCGCCGGCCGCTATCCTCTTAATAACAGCTCTGATGAGCTCCGGCGTCAGCCTCATTATCGACTCCGTCATTACATGCTCTTTGTTGTTGTTGTGATCGTATCACAGTCAACACCCACTGGGTTCCCTTCCTCAACTCCCTTATCCGCCTCGTTTTAGCTTTAAATAAATTGGATCGCTGCCGTCGCAATGTCATCATCTTTGTGGTCGTGAGCATCATAGTCATCATCGTCATAGTCACCATCGTCATCATCATCCTCATAGTAATCATCATCATCCTCATAGTCATCATCGTCATCGTCATCCTCATAGTAATCATCATCATCCTCATAGTCATCATCGTCATCGTCATCGTCATCCTCATAGTAATCATCATAATCATCATCCTCATAGTAATCGTCATCATCATCATCCTCATCATCATCATTATCAGCACCTCCATCTTGGCACCATGCTGACAATCTTCATTCACATCATCTTCCTCCATTTAGGAATCATCTCAATTTTAGCTTTGTGTTTGTCGTAATCATCGCCATCATCACCCTGATCACCTCCCCCCACCCCTCCACCACCACCATCGTTATCGTCATCATCATCATCATGACATCATCCTCATCGTTAACCTGGTTGTCACGACGTCACCGTGAGCTGCTTCTTCCAGGCCCTGCTGTGATTGGCCCAGGCGTCGGAGGGCCCTCCCCCTCCCACTCCTCCGTCTCCATCCATCACACCTGGGGGTGGCTGTCAGGGCGTTCCTCTGCAGACGAGCGGCTGATTGATAATGTCGGGGTAGTGTGGCTCTGTGCAGACCCCCTGATTGATAATGTTGGGGTAGTGTGGCACCGTGCAGACCCCCTGATTGCCATTCACTTCATAAAATGGAGCACTTCATTAGACAGAGGCATTATGAATCCAATTTGCATGTACCCATATTCATAATGCATATGCTTATGGAAAAAACATGCATGACATTTCAGCTTTCCAGGGCATTTTAATAAGACAAATGAATATATTCATAACAGGCTTTCTAAGCCTGTCCCCGTGCTTCATGCCAGTGAATGATTTCTTCCATATTTTCTCCTTTCGCTGTCTAGCTTCGTCAAGATCGATATTTTAATTCCTGAACAATTAGTTGTGTTGTTGGAGCAGAAACATTGATTTTACATTTTTACAGCGGCTGTTGTTTAGCAACCTGCCTCCTCTGTTGTGGAGCGAGGTGCTTGTCAATGTGCTGAATGCGTGTTGTATACGTCTAGCGGTGACGGTGGGGGGGGGTGCTCTGTGTGTGAGGCCATCGTTGTTGCGCTGAGTTACTGCCCACAGGACAGCGGGACTGTGTGCCGCTGGCGGGGTTGAGCTGTCACACCACCGTGTTAGTCCCCTGGCTGTGGGGAACACATCTGAATCATCTCCCTTTATACATTCAGCAATAGAGAGTTTCTCTCTCCCGCTCTTTAAACGAAACATCCATCAATAGAACTGTGTTTGCTTTTGTGTTTGTGTGTGTTTCATGTGTGGTTGTGTATGCATTTGTTTTATTTATTTATTATGTTTGTGTGTGCATCTGTGATTGTTTCTGTGGGTGTGCATGTGTCAATGCATAAATGTATGTATGTGTGTGTGTGTGTGTGTGTGTGTGTGCCTGTGTGTCCATGCAAACGTGTATGTGTGTGTTCGTCTATGCATATGTTTGTGCTCTCACGTTTGTCTATGTTTGTGTATGTGTGCGTGTGCTTGTGTGCGTGCACTCATGCGTGTGTGTGTGTGTGTGTGTGTGTGTGTGTGTGTGTGTGTGTGTGTGCGCGTCCCGTAGTGCGGTGATGACCCCATGGTGGGCCGCAGACCCCGGCCGCTGAGCTGAGAGGCAGACAGCATGAAGTGGCTCCCCCTGGCCCTGGCCCTGGGGTGTGTGGGGCTCGCCTGGGCCTCGCACCCCACCCCCAGCCCCGCCTCCACCCACACCCCCCTGGTGGACAGCTCCGAGGAGGAGGTGGACGAGCCCTGCTTCGAGCCCTGCACCTGTGAGGTGAAGGAGGGCGTGCTGCAGGTGCACTGCGACGGCCGCGGGTTCACCAACGTCAGCCAGGTACGTCGGGCCACGCCCTCCCAGCACACTGGTCAACGCCAAAATGGAATTGGTACATTTCTTCACGTGTGACAAACATACAAAGGGATCCAAACAAGGTTTCTCACCATCCCACGGGGAAAGATAAGGTGCACAGGCACAACAGATCAAGACAAGTAAACCACAAAGTGCACGACAGGTGCCACGCCCCCCCACCACACTGTCGGTGATTCCACGCCCCCCAGCACACAGGTGGTGAGGCCACGCCCCCCAGCTCACAGGTGGTGAGGCCACGCTCCCAAGCACACAGGTTGTGAGGCCCCGCCCCCAAGCACACAGGTTGTGAGGCCCCGCCCCCAAGCTCACAGGTTGTGAGGCCCCGACCCCCACCACACAGGTTGCGAGGCCCCGCCCCCAAGCACACAGGTGGTGAGGCCACGCCCCCCAGCACACAGGTGGTGAGGCCCCGCCCCCCCAAGCACACTGCTGTCAGGTAGAGGGACTAGCGTGTCACGAGGGGGGCCGTGTCTCCTGGTCTCAGATCCTGTGGTGATCAGGGGGAGGGGGGAGGGCAGCGCCATCATATCAACCAATCAGGGCCGTCCGTCTCACAGGTGTCCCAGTCCTGGCTCCGCCCCTTCAAACTCAACCTCCAGAAGAACTCCCTGCGGCGTCTCTACCCCAACGGCTTCCAGCACCTGGGCAGCGCGGTGGCCCTGAACCTGGGGGGCAACGCGCTGCAGGACATCCGGGTGGGCTCCTTCCAGGGCCTGGCCAAGCTGCGGCGCCTCTACCTCCACGAGAACAAGTTGGAGGTGTTCCGCAACGACACCTTCGCCGGCCTGGAGGCCCTGGAGTACCTGCAGGTGGGGGGGCCGTGGGGGAACTGCGGGGGGGGGGGGGAGGTTACGCCTGGTCACAGGGACGTTATGTTTAAAGGGGACTTTTTTATACCACCAGGTGTGAGTGTGACACGCCGAAAGATCGGCCTCTTCTGACATCACAAGTGGGCGTGCCCGCCTAGATGTGTGATGGATAGATCGGCCTACCAGCCTACCCAGTGGGCCGTAGCGAACGTTGCTCATCTAGCCGTCATACATCGAGATGGACAAGTCTACTCGTGATGTCAGAAGAGGCAGCATTTCAAAACGGCTTGTAACGGCTAATCACACTCACACCTGGTGGTATAATGTCACCTTTAATGTTTAATGTGCGTTTAATGCGTATCATGTGCAGAAACCGGGGGGTCTGTGTGTGTGTTTAGCTCAATTTACGCTGAATTAGCTCTAGCGTGACGCCGGTATGCTGAATTAGCTCCGGCGTGCCGCGGCTGCGTGTGTGATCTGGTGTGTGCGCGTGTGTCTGTGTGTGTCTCAGGCCGACTACAACTTGCTGAAACGCATCGACAGCGGCGTGCTGCGGTTCCTCTTCAAGCTGAGGGTCCTCATCCTCAACGACAACCTGATCCCGGCGCTGCCCGCTCACCTGTTCAGGTGAGGTCCGCGGGGCTCGGCGGGCCGCTGGCTCACCAGAGTGTGGCCGCGCGTTGGTTCATAGAAACAGCCACAAGGAGCACCGGCGGCACACAGCGGGTAGAACGCGCTCCATGAAGGCACAGTCCTGATCGCAGCGACCCGGGTTCGATCCCTGCCCGTGGTCCTTTGCTGCATGTGCCCCCCCCCTCTATATGCCATACCTTCCTGTCTACCTCAATCTTATCATAAAGCCTAGAAATGCAAAAATCATCTTAACAAAAACAAAGACGCAACAACAAAGTATAAAAAGAAGCTCTTTTCCCTGGTGCTTTCTGCCTGCGAGGCCTGCGGATAGCAATGGTTGTTGTACTTGAGGTGGCTCGGAGAAAGGGAGGAAAACACATTATCCTGATGAAAAAAATACAAACAGACGAAGTAGTCAGCTGAAATAAATGGGTTTGTTGACATCATTATCATCTTTGTGTGTGTGTGCGTACGTGTCTTTGTGTGCGTGCGTACGCGTGGGTGTGTGCGTGTGTGTCTATTTGTGCGTGCGCGCGCGCGCGCGCGCGTGTCTGGCCATGTGTGTGTCTCTGCGTCTGTGTGTGTGTGTGTCTGTGCGTGCATGTATGCGTGCGTGTGTCTGTGTATGTGTCTGTGTTTGTGTGCGTATGCGTACATGCGCATGCGTGTGTGTGTGTGTGTGTGTGTGTGTGTGTGTGTGTGTGTGGGGGGGTTGCCTGCTCCAGGTCGGTGTCCCTGACCCACTTGGACCTGCGGGGGAACCGGCTGAAGAGCCTGCCGTACGCCGGCACCCTGGAGTACGTGGGCCGCTCGCTGATGGAGCTGCAGCTGGAGGAGAACCCCTGGGTGTGCGGCTGTCAGGCCGTGCAGCTGCAGGGCTGGCTGGGCCAGATCCCCTACACCGCCGTGGTGGGCGACGTCACCTGCGAGTACCCCTTCCACCTGCACGGGAAGGACCTGCGCGAGACGCCGCGCAAGGAGCTCTGCTCCGAGCCCCCAGACAAAGACCGGCAGGCGGAAGGCGGCGGAGGTGGTGGGGGTGGAGAAGGCGGCGGAGGACCGCCCGGTGGGTCCCCGCCCCAACGCGGACCGCCGAATTCTAAGCCCCACCCCCACCCGGGCCGGGCGCGCCCCACCAAGCCCTCGTCGATGGTGCACGGCTCGCGTCAGAGCACGCACACCTCGTCCACCTCCTCGTCTTCCTCGGCAGAGCGCCGGCCGGACCGGCCCCCCCGGCCCACCAAGAAGCCCCGCCCCTCCAGGACACCCCCCACGCCCCGCAGCCTGCTGCCCAACCACAACCCCCCCGTGGCGGGCTACCAGACCCGGCCCCCCATCCCCATCATCTGCCCGCTGGGCTGCACCTGCAACCTGCACATCAGCGACCTGGGCCTCACCGTCAACTGCAAGGACGGGGGCTTCCTCAACGTGTCGCAGCTCACACCGCGGCCCCTCAACGGACGCAAGCTGCTGCTCAGCGGGAACCTCATCCAGAGGGTCTACCGGGAGGACTTCTGGAACTTCTCCAGCCTGGACCTGCTGCACCTGGGGAGCAACCGCATCTCCTACCTCCAGGAGGGGGCTTTCTCCAGCCTGCCCAGCCTGAGGAGCCTCTACCTGAACGGGAACAACCTGGAGAGGCTCAGCCCCGACATGTTCCTGGGGCTGCAGAACCTCAGGTAGGGCCGTGCTCACTACCGTGCCTACCGTACCTGAGCTTACCCGCTTTACCGTACCTGACCTACCTTACCTTACATTAACTTACCTCACCTACCTTACCTTACCTACCTTACCTTACCTTACCATACCCTTCCTTACATTAACTTACCTCACCTACCTTACCGTAGCGTACCATACCTTACATTACCTTATCATACCGTACCTTACATTAACTTACCTTACCTTACCTTACCTTACCTTACCTTACCGTACCTTACATTAACTTACCTCACCTACCTTACCGCACCGTACCTTACCTTTCCTTGCATTACCTTACGTTACCTACCTTACCTTACAATACCTTCCTTAGTTTTTATTACGTTACGTAACCTACCTTACCTTACCTATCTTACCTTACCTTACCTACGTCACATACCATACATTAGCTCAGCTTAGATTATTTTACCTTTCCTCTCTGAGTCCTGGGGAGAACAAGTTCCAGAGTGTAGAAACCCCTGGCTCAAGCGATGTGTTTACTATATCACCCCGAACGGTTTTCTCTGCCAAGCGGTGGGATCTACGCCGCAGGCCGGTGGCAAGGGTTACCGTCGGACCCGTACATCGTGTTCCAGACTGAACGCGTTCAGACTCTCTGCTTTGTTGTAGCTACTAAATAAAAATGCTGATCCATAAAGTTGAAACCAGAAATAGAAGCAGCCCTCAGCTCCTTCTGATGGAAACGCCCCGGCCACCAGGATATTAATATGGATGCTAAACGCTAATAGAATACTAGTTCAAAGGATGACATGGTTTGATGTTGATGAAGGGGTGCTTGAGCCATTCTGATTGGCCTACGGGGACGCATTAGACAAAAGAGGTTAGGAAACTCTGACAACCTTTCATAAAGCTTCAAGGACAGTCCGGGTCTAGTGATCAAAACATCGTGTCGGCTATCCTGGCTCCACCAGAACTAACCCTCACCAATGTTTTTGGTCAATGATATTTTTCTTGTGTCGATTCCGCCCGATAGTATTTAGTGTTTGCGGCGATCCATGCAATTAAACGGCGGCATTTAGAACGTCGGTGGTCTGGGATCAGTGTTCTACGGAGTTGGTTAACAACACAACAGTGGGTACTTTACAGGTGTACGGATTGCAGGCCGCTACAGGGCTGTTGTTTTATAACATGAAATGCTCTGCGCTAGAATCGGTGCGCGGGAGTCGTTCTGACAAACGATATTTGCTAAAAGGGATGTTACGGCGACGTCAGGGGAGACGTTCCGACGATTTGAACGCGTTCTCTCCGAAAGATTTGGTCTTTCTGCACGGTGGCGTCAACTGCGTCCTTTGAAAACGAACACACATGCTTTTTATGCGAACGTGACACGGTCTGAAATTGTCTCTCCGCCGTGGCCCATTAAGAGAACAACAGTGTTGCATAACATTTTAATTACAATGCTGCCTGATTTAGACTGTAATCGGAGACCCCCCCCCCCCCCCCCCATCCAGAGCTGTCAGAACACCTCGCCGGCCCCCACCCCCCCCCCACCCCACCCCTGGCTGTGAGCCTCCGCTGCAGAATAACTGTAAGAGTGACAACGGCAGAGCGGGGGTGAAACCTCGCTTTCACGCGTGCAGAGGTGTTGATAAGGCAGAAGCGTTGGGGAGAAGCTCCGAGTCTGTTTCTAAAGGGGGCGCCTGTAACGGTTATGAGAGCCCTGGTCTACGGGAGCGGAGTGTGTGTCGCTGATCAGAGTCGGAGGCCGGCGCCGTGAGCATCGGACCGCTGAGGAGAAGGACGCGTGGACCGGAGACCGCCAGGTCGTCTGAGGAGGGTTATTAGGGTCGGCCCCCCCCCCTCGTGCTTCAGCGAGCGAACAAGCAGAAACGATGGCCTCCTTCTCTTCCGGGCTTTCTGTGTGGACTGTTATTATTATCACTGCAGATGAAGGAATAGAACATTTATCCACTTGCCGCAGTGGGAGCAGTGATTTGAAACAACAACAGTCGGAGACTGAAAACAGCAAAAGGCTTCGCGGAGAAAAGTCACGTGTTTTGGAGACGATGGCTGGTTTAGAATTCAGTAAGAGCCCGATGAGCCGGGGCCTGTTTACTTCTGGCTACGCGGCCTCATTCTGTGCGACGGCGAATGTAAAAGCTATCAGCAGCCCAATCAGTCCGTCAGTATGCGCCCTCATTTGAATTCTACTAAACAGCTGTCAGGAGCAAAAGTGCATAGCCTATCAAATCGCTATTATGGTTTCACGACATTAATATTCATCGCTGAAATGGACATTCCCTATCGTTTAATGGTGCTACAGGTCCACAGGATAACTTAAAATCCACCGTATAGAATTAATTAGCAAAAAAAGGCCTCATTGTGAATTTCCAATTAAATATGTTACGATTTTATCTCAGTGATAAATGTCCTCGTTCTAATAAAGAACAGCGATTAGGGCGAGATCTCAGAGTATCCCTGTGGTATTAGCCTCAGAGTGTGTTTTTTGCCAGGGTTTCTATACCCCTCTCTAAAACCCACCAACAGCTCTCAAGAAAGGACTGTGAATCGGCAGAGGTTCAACACTGATATTTGTGTCTGAATGTAATAACGTCAGAGTGCTCATGAATGAGCTTCGTTGTGTCTGACCATGGGCCCATCTTTTTCTGTCCTTCCAATTTGATACTTAGCAGAGACGTACATTATGCATCAGAGAGTTCAGGGTTGCCCTTCATTACTCCTCTCACTTCTGGCTATAAGGGATCACCTGTGTAGAAACTATCTGTCTCTCTTTATCTCTCTATCTGTCTCTCTCTCTATCTCGCTCTCTCTGACTCTCTCTCTCTCTCTCGCTCTCTCTCTCTCTGACTCTCTCTCTCTCTGACTCTCTCTCTCGCTCTCTCTCTCTCTCTGACTCTCGCTCTCTCTCTCTCTCTCTCTCTCTCTCTCTGAGGACTCTGGCAATAGGATGGACGTGCGTAAGTACTGAAATAGAGAAGCATTCTTTAACATATCCATGGTTCATTTGCCCTGTCACTTAGCCAAACACTCCTAAATCTGCATAACAACGCATATATATATATATTCAGAAAGGCATAAGTATCCTTGGTATTGCCAAAGCAAATCAGCAACCAGACGGTCGATTATATGCTGATGCAGTAATGGTAAAGAAGCAAAGAAGGACTTTATTAGCAGGTAGCGTCTAATACTACTGTCGTGTAATAGTGACAAACAATGGTACGGCATTATCTCTCCCCTAGTACCGCGACACAGAGCAGCGAGGAGGTCAGTAACTAGAGGAGGAGTCACAAGAACGCAGTCGGACCGTGGAAACCTTCACCGTGCATCACCTCTCTCTCTCTCTCTCTCTCTCTCTCTCCCTCCCCCCCTCCCGCTCTCTCTCTCTCTCTCTCCCGCTCTCTCTCTCTCTCTCTCTCTCTCCCTCCCCCCCTCCCTCTCTCTCTCCCTCTCCCTCTCCCCCTCTCTCCCCCTCTCTCTCTCTCTCCCCCTTTCTCCTTTCTCTCCCTCCCCCCTTCCCTCTGCCTCTCCCCCTCTCTCTCCCCCCCTCTCTCTCTCTCTCTCTCTCCCTCTCTCTCCTCTCTCTCCCTCCCCCCTTCCCTCTCCCTCTCCCTCTCCCCCCCTCTCGCTCTCTCTCTCCCTCTCCCTCTCCCCCTCTCTCCCCCCCCCTCTCTCTCTCTCTCTCTCTCCCTCTCCCCCCCCCTCCCTCTCTCCCTCTCCCCCTCTCTCCCCCTCTCTCTCAGGTTCCTCTACTTTGAGTTCAACCTGATCGGGGAGGTGGCCCCTGGCTCCCTGGAGCCCATGCCGTCCCTCCAGCTGCTCTTCCTGAACTCCAACCTGCTGCGCAGCCTGCCGCCGGGGCTGTTCTCCGCCGTGCGGCTGGCCCGCCTCAACCTCCGCAACAACCACTTCCTGCACCTGCCGGCCGCCGGCCTGCTGGAGGACCTGACCGCGCTGGTGCAGGTGGGTGGTGCTGGTGGGTGGAGCTGGTGGGTGGAGCTGGTGGCTGGAGCTGGTGGGTGGAGCTGGTGGGTGGTGCTGCTGGGTGGTGCTGGTGGGGTGGAGCTGGTGGGTGGAGCTGGTTGGGTGGAGCTGGTGGGTGGAGCTGGTGGGTGGAGCTGGTGGGGTGGAGCTGGTGGGTGGAGCTGGTGGGTGGTGCTGGGTGGAGCTGGTGGGGTGGAGCTGGTGGGGTGGTGCTGGGTGGAGCTGGTGGGTGGAGCTGGTAGGTGGTGCTGGTGGGTTGTAGGCTGGCTGGGGAGAGGGAAGGGATGTCATGCAGAATTCATTGGATTCATTGAATTGAGTGTGGGGGGGGAGGCAGAGGGGGGGAGAGGGGGGAGAGGGGGGTGGAGCTGGGATGAAGAGAGAGAGGAAAACAAAAAGCGGGGAGGAATGAGAGAGAGGCAGATGGAGAAGGATACAGAGAGAGAGAGAGAGAGAGAGAGAGGGAGAGAGAGAGAGAGAGAGGGAGAGAGGGAGAGGGAGAGAGAGAGAGAGAGAGAGATCTGGGTAGGAGGGGGTAGAGAGATTGTCTCACGATCCTTTCGCTCCCCGTTTGCAGCAGCTTGTTCCTGGGAACGCTGGCGGGGAAGTGTGGAACACGGCCCATTAGAACCTTCTTTATAACCAGTGCAACCATTACAGGAAGAAAAAAAACAGACAGATCGTCACGAATCGAATTCACTCCCTCTCCCTCTCTCTCTCTCTCTCCCTCTCTCTCCCTCTCCCTCTCTCCCTTTCTCTCTCTCTCTCCCTCTCTCTCCCTCTCTCTCCCTCTCCCTCTCTCTCCCTCTCCCTCTCTCCCTCTCTCTCCCTCTCTCTCCCTCTCTCTCCCTCTCTCTCTCTCTCTCTCTCGACCCCACCTGCTACTGCTTTAGCACCTCTAATGAAACAGCGCTGGTCTGTGAGCTGGGCTGGTGGAACATTGTATGGTTGGGTTGGTGGGTTGGGGGGGGGGGGGGATCAGTCTGAGGTAATCGCTGTGTTTGGGCGTCTGCTCTCCTGCGTGGCGTCGGGGGGGGCAGGTGGGCGAGCAGGTGGGTGTCTCGGGGGATGTTGGCTTAATGGTGAACTGAGCGATGAAGAGGATGACACGCCTGGTGCTTTTGATCAGCCTGAGTGATTATGTACAGATGTGTTGTCGGCCCCCGACAACACATCTGTACATAATCACTCAGGCTGAG
>NC_136948.1:6699568-6717068 GCF_949987615.1 Pollachius pollachius | reverse complement strand
GTAGGGGCCACAGTTAGTGTGTGTAGGGGCCACAGTTAGTGTGTATAGGGGCCACGGTAGGTGTGTGTAGGGGCCACAGCAGCTGTGTGTAGGGGCCACAGTTAGTGTTTGTAGGGGCAACGGTAGGTGTGTGTAGGGGCCACGGTAGGTGTGTGTAGGGGCCGCATCAGCCGTGTGTAGGGGCCACAGCAGCCGTGTGTAGGGGCCACACTAGGTGTGTGTAGGGGCCACACTAGGTGTGTGTAGGGGCCACAGTAGGTGTGTGTAGGGGCCACACTTGGTGTGCGTAAGGGCCACAATTATGTGTGTAGGGGCCACACTAGGTGTGTGTAGGGGCCACAGTTGGTGTGTGTGTAGGGGCCACATTAGGTATGTCTAGGGGCCTCTGGCCTCTGCGTAGAACAGCATCCACCCTGGACCCCGGGGCCCTGTCTTCAAACTTAAAAGGTTTACTGGCCAGGATCCGCCAATAGCAGACGAGACATCTCAAGGCTGTCTCGTTAGCAGAGAGCGGTTGAACATGAAGTGTGACATCACAGATCCAAACAGCAGTCAGTGAGGAAACCCTGCTCTTGTTTATTAAAGTTATTTACCGACAGCAGTTCTTGTCAAACAAGGAGCGCCTGCAGTCCACCTAATTAAGAAGGAATGACGGCACCCAGGGACAGTTTAGCCATCCATCTGCACTGAAGGCATTTCATAGGGAGAACGTGTTCTAGGTAAAGGGAGGGCAAAGAGACAGCAAAGAGTTAGCAAAGCGAGAGCTCACTCTCATTGGTTGGTGTTTTTTCACAAGACAAGGCCGCGGCTCCCAAATGACAATTATTCAACTGATTGTGATTATTATTTTCTTTTCCTTTTTGAATAATTAAGCATCCTTAACCTCTTCCAAACCCTCTCAATTTTGGAAATCATACACACACACACACACCCAAACACAGATACACATACATACAAACACACACATGCAAACATACACACACACATGCACACACACACACCCACATGCAAACACACATGCACATTCACTTGCACACAGATATACATGCACACACAAACACTCACTCCCACTGGCATACCTACACACAATCAGAAGCTCACAGTTCTTAAACCCTCACAAGAAAACACACAAAACTCCTTTCCACACACACAAATTCGCACACACATTCTACACACACACACACACACACACACACACACACACACACACACACACACACACTCTCATACCGGTCAGTGATGACATTATCATTAACATCGGTGGAAGAAAAGAGAAGGGAAAAGCGAGCCAGGGCCCAAGTAACTGTGTGTAGGGGCCACAGTTAGTGTGTGTAGGGGCCACAGTTAGTGTGTGTAGGGGCCACAGTTAGTGTGTGTAGGGGCCACAGTTAGTGTGTATAAGGGCCACAGTTAGTGTGTGTAGGGGCCACAGTTAGTGTGTGTAGGGGCCACAGTTAGTGTGGGTAGGGGCCACAGTTAGTGTGTGTAGGGGCCACAGTTAGTGTGTGTAGGGGCCACAGTTAGTGTGTGTAGGGGCCACAGTAAGTGTGTGTAGGGGCCACAGTTAGTGTGTGTAGGGGCCACAGTTAGTGTGTGTAGGGGCCACAGTTAGTGTGTGTAGGGGCCACAATTAGTGTGTGTAGGGGCCAAACTAGGTGTGTGTAGGGGCCAAACTAGCTGTGTATAGGGGCCACAGTTGGTGTGTGTATGGGCCACAGTTGGTGTGTGTGTAGGGGCCACATTAGGTGTGTGTAGGGGCCACAGTTGGTGTGTGTGTAGGGGCCACATTAGGTGTGTGTAGGGGCCACAGTTGCTGTGTGTGTGTAGGGGCCACATTAGGTTTGTGTAGGGGCCACAGTAGGTGTGTGTAGGGGCCACACTAGGTATGTCTAGGGGCCTCTGGCCTCTGCGTAGAACAGCATCCACCCTGGACCCCGGGGCCCTGTCTTCAAACTTAAAAGGTTTACTGGCCAGGATCCGCCAATAGCAGACGAGACATCTCAAGGCTGTCTCGTTAGCAGAGAGCGGTTGAACATGAAGTGTGACATCACAGATCCAAACAGCAGTCAGTGAGGAAACCCTGCTCTTGTTTATTAAAGTTATTTACCGACAGCAGTTCTTGTCAAACAAGGAGCGCCTGCAGTCCACCTAATTAAGAAGGAATGACGGCACCCAGGGACAGTTTAGCCATCCATCTGCACTGAAGGCATTTCATAGGGAGAACGTGTTCTAGGTAAAGGGAGGGCAAAGAGACAGCAAAGAGTTAGCAAAGCGAGAGCTCACTCTCATTGGTTGGTGTTTTTTAACAAGACAAGGCCGCGGCTCCCAAATGACAATTATTCAACTGATTGTGATTATTATTTTCTTTTCCTTTTTGAATAATTAAGCATCCTTAACCTCTTCCAAACCCTCTCAAGTTTGGAAATCATGGGCCGCCCAGTGGATACACTACTAATATGGTCGTGCACACACACTCAAGTACACACACTCACTCGTGCATACACACACACACACACACACACACAAACACACACCCAAACACACGTACACAAAAATACAAACACACACATCCAAACCCTCTTAAATTTGGAAAACATTAGCCGCCCAGTGTAGACACGACTAATCTCGGGACAGATTCGGAGCCCGTGTGTTTTCAGGGGTCCGGATGAACCACAGGGCAGAGCGACGGTGGGCAGAGGGGGGGGTTTGGGGGGGAGCTACGACCCTCCAGGCAGGCCCTCTTTACCCGTGGGTTTGTAGCGTTTCATCTGGGGGTCTGCAGACCGGAGCACCGATCCGTAGGAAGGTCGCTGGCATCTGGACACATGGATTATGACGTCCTTAATAATTAAGAAGTTGAGGATGCCTGTTCATTCATTATCCATCGATTGGGTTTGTTGACGTGACTTAGCAGAGGAAGCATACTGCTGGGTTCGGAGAGCGTTTAAATATCAGTTAGCCGGGAATGGTCCCTGGGAATCCGAGTGCAGCTGCTCCACGTTCCTCTTTATTTCACTTTATTTACTCTTTACTCCGATTTCTTCATCCTCCACACAGGAGATCCCACCTCCGCCCCCCACCCAAACACACACACAGACAGACAAACACACACAGAGACACACAGACACAGAAACAGACACAAACACACACACACGCACACACAGCACCGAACTACCCTGCCAGCTCAAGATGCGTTTAAAAAGTCCAATCGTTGAAATAAATACCATGACTGGAAACGAGCAGCGAGAGATAGAGGGAGAGAGAGGGAGGGAGAGGGGGAAAGAGAGGGGGAGAAAGGGGGTAGAGAGGGGGGCAGAAGGGGGGGAGAGAGGGGCAGAGGGGGGGAGAGAGAGGGCTAGATAGAGGGTTGGGAGAGGGTCGAGAGAGTATCAAGAGAAGGGGCAGAGAGAGGGGGGTAGAGTCTCCAGCAGCAGCAGCAGAGATCCCTCCTAGATGAAGTGAACCCTCCCCCCCCCACCTCCGGAGCGAGTGCATCGCCAGCCGACGGCGCGCGGCCGACTGATGAAAAGCCTCTCGTGACGGCGAGCCGGCGCGTTTAAACACGATTACTCCCCGCGTTCAACGCCGCGCACGACCGGCAATTACCAAATTGTGGAGTCGAAAATGACTTTGCCGGCTGGAGGACAAAAGTGGATAAAGTGACACAGCTGGGGCGCGATGGGTAACGTCGGGTTCATTAATCACGGGGACCTTGAAGAGCGCTTTCCTTCCCAATACTGTTTGCATCTTCCTCCTGCTTAAGGTTTAATTAGTCCGAGCTTTTCATTATGCCCCATAATGAGCTCCATTATTTGATCTTGCTTGATTGTGTTTCTAACACGCACACACACACACGTGACGGACATGCCCCCAAACACACACACACATGTTCACACGTACACACACACACACACACACACACACACATACACACACACACTTGCATACGTACACACAAGGACAGACACGATTAGTATCCTTGGCCGTGGTGATGGTCTGACCCACTGAGGCCGAATAAAAAGTACACAAATGAACACACACACACACACACACACACACACACACACACACACACACACACATACACACAGATTAACACACACACAGACACATAAGAAATTACAAAAAAATAAATTACACCGTAATAATAACAGCATCAGCGACAAAGAATAAATGCAAGGGAACAACTTTCTGACTAAATACGACACGATGCATACATGAATTAAACTAAACTGTACTGTAAGAGAGAGAGAGAGAGAGAGAGAGAGAGAGAGAAAAAGTGAGCGAGCGAGAGAGAGAGAGAGTGAGAAAAAAAGAGAGAGCGAGAGAGAGAGAAGGGGAAGAAAAGAGACACAGAAAGCCGAGGCGAGGGGGGGGGGGGGGGTGAGAGGCATTAAACCAAGAAAGTGAGATCTAGATATAATCTAAAATCACAATCATGTTGCTTAATTACCCCACAATGATCCACTTAGTGCAGCGCCTGATTCAAACAGCAGAGCCGCGGAGCCTCACAGACTCTCTTTCCTCCCAGGGGCCCTCAGGGGCCCTTCATGTTCTTAAGGGGACACTGAGATACTTCAATGTACTCCGGAAAAATATTAAAAACCCACCCGGGCTCGAGGAGATTAAATAAGGTGACATTTGAGTTCGGGACTGAATTTCCATTTTCCCAGCATGCCTTGTTTTTGGCAAGTGTCCCTGAATTGTTGACCTCCATTGTTTGCTATCCTTCTCTGGCAAGAGTATTCTGGTTGGCCAAGGACTCTATTACAGTTCATTCAGAGTTGTTCTCCCGCTCTCTCTCTCTCTCTCTCTCTCTCTCTCTCTCTCTCTCTCGCTCTCTTTCTCTCTCAGCCATTTACAACTCAAAACAACATGAAAATGAGAACTGGAAGCAATGTACCAAGTTTACCAAAGTCAATTAAAATGAAATGATGATTAGGATTCGGATTCATAATGATTGGTCTTATGACTATGATTAATATTATTGCTGTTGGTTAATTATTACCAGAGATGAATTACTAGTGCGGTTGTTGCCAGCATTAGCCGGAGCACCGGTCCAATTGCTTCTACTTAGTTTCCGTCTCAGCGCTGCTGTCGCCGTGGTTTCCCGTGCCGTCGTCAGGGCCCCGTCTTCCTTACGTCATTGCTCATATCCCTCCATGTGTTGGCGGCGGGGCCAATGAGATCCGCTCCGCCCGCTCCAAGAGCCGGGGTCCCCGCCGCTACATTACGGCTGCTAATTAACAGCGACAGGATCGTCTCGCGTCTCGTCTGCGGCTGCATAACACGGGGCCGTTCTAATGACGGCCAGCCGCGCGCTCACACAATCACACCGCACGCACGCACGCACGCACGCACATGCAGGCACGCGCGCACACAACCCGGGCAGGCTCTTAATGACAATCCGGGGACTGCCGTCTTGGTTTTAATATTCATGTCTTTATGTAACCTTGTGTCTTTACGTAACGACCGAGTTTATGGCACGTGGTGGCGCCTGTGTGTGCGCGTGTGGACACATGTTAAGTGTGTGTGTGTGTGTGTGTGTGTGTGTGTGTGTGTGTGTGTGTGTGTGTGTGTGTGTGTGTGTGTGAGAGAGAGATTTGAGGTCTTTTCTCTGTAGTTCCCCTCATTATGAGGGAGCTCTTTAATGTTTTTCTCCCAGCGGAGACGAGATGCGAGTGTAAAATGTGTTATTGCAGAGAGAGAGAGAGAGACAGAGATACTCCGAGGCCAAGCCAGAGTCAGAGAGAGAGTGATGGATAGAGACAGACCCAGAGAGGGAGGTAGAGAGACCGAGAGACCCAGAGAGAGAGACGGAGGCCCAGAGAGATGGAGGCACAGAGAAAGAACTAGAGAGAGAGAGCTAGAGAGAGAGAGAGAGAGAGAGAGAGAGAGAGAGAGAGAGAGCTAGAGAGAGTGCGAGAGAGAGAGCGAGAGAGAGAGAGAGAGCTAGAGAGAGTGCGAGAGAGAGAGAGAGAGAGAGAGAGAGAGAGAGAGAGAGAGAGAGAGCGAGAGCAAAAGACCAATCCAAGATTGGGAGAGAGAGAAAGAACGCCAAAACAAAGGAGTATCCTGGGATGATGACACATTTCACCAGGCGCCGTAGCCGTGCACGCTGAGGTGCACGCTGATGTGCTAACTACTCACCTTGATAACATCAGATGAAGGAAAAGGAGGCTACTTTACTGAGACAGATCACATATGAGGAGGGAGGGAGGGAGAGGGAGGGAGAGAGGGAGAGAGGGAGAGAGGGAGGGGGAGGGAGGGAGGGGGAGGGAGAGAGGGAGGGGGGGAGAGGGAGGGGGGGAGGGGGGAGGGAGGGGGGCCGAGATGGGTGAGTGTGTGTGTGTGTGTGTGCGTGTGTGTGTGTGTGTGTGTGTGTGTGTGTTTCTGTGTTTGAAAGATTATTTCTGGGTTTATAATTGTATTTGTATGTAAATGTAACTTTCTGCGTGTGTTTCTGTATGTGTTTGTGTGTTTGTGTGTGGTGTGTGTTTGTGTGAGATGTGTATGTATGTGTGTGTGTGTGTGTGTGTGTGTGTGTGTGTGCGTGTGTGTGTGTGTGTGTGTGTGTCTGTTGTGTGTGGTCCATCTGTCTGTCTCAGAGAGTGTCGGTACATTTCTCAGCGGTGCCGCAGCAGTGGAGGCCATGATGTTCAACGCTCTGCTGATTTCCTCTGAGTTTCCTCGCATTCTCTCTCTCACACACACACGCAGGCACACACACACACACATACAAGCACACACTTAATAGGAACCGAATTACTCCAAGAGACCGATGATGGTCTGGTCACCGGGCTGGGAGGGGGGGGGGGGGGGGGGAGAGTGACAGAGAGAGGGAGTCAGGAACGAGTGAGAAGGAAAGACGGAAAGAGAGAGAGAGAGAGAGAGAGAGAGAGAGAGAGAGAGAGAGAGAGAGAGTATACTTTGATTTAGAGTTAGTCACATGACAAAGCCACTGCAACAAAACTTCTGAATATGAGTCTGTTTGTGTGTGTGACTTTATTTGTTTATATGTGCACGTGTTTGTGTGTGTGTTTGCTAGTGTGTGTGCATGCATGTCTACGCGTGTTGTTGTGCATATGTTTTTGGTGTATGTGTGTATTGTGTGTGTTTGCGAAAAATGTATTAAAGTGCTCAAATTTCTTAGGGTGTACATCAAAAAGTATGCGCATGAATGTGCACATGTTTATTTGGACTCATGCACTGCCTGCTTGCTCACGCACGTGTGTGCGTGTCTTCGTGTTCCTGTGTGTGCATGCCCCTGTGTGTGTGTGTGTGTGTGTGTGTGTTCCTGTGTGTGTGCCCCTGTATGTGTGCATGTGTTTGTGCTCCTGTGTGTGCGTGTGTCTTGTCTTGGCTTTGTCCTGTCTCTGATTGACTTGTAGTAGAGTGAGTATCTGGCCTGCTGTCTGAAAGGACTCTGCTGCTCTTTGTAGATTTCTCTTTGGAGATGCGGCGATGATTCATTCCTGCACCTCATCACACCTCTTAGAAAACAACGCGCACGGATCCCCCCCCCCCCCCCCCCCCCCCCCATGCTTTACACTGAGTGATATGGAATGTAAACCGTGTAAACAATCGCTCTCGGAATCCCATTCAGCTCTCGCCGAGCCGTGGATCAAGGAAGCCCACGACTCCACTGAAAGCTCCCCACTACTGATGGATTTTTGTTTGCTTGTTTTTATTTGTTAATCTGTAACCGTATTGTTATTGCATTAAGTGGTGTTAGTTTTGAAAATATACTGTACATATGTGTTTGTGTCGGCATACAGACTAAAGAACTGAATGCCTTGGATGTACTGAGCTCTGGAGGGAGACCAGGTGGACTCTGGAGGGACCAGGTGGACTCTAAAGGGACCAGGTGGACTCTAGAGGGACCAGGTGGACTCTAGAGGGACCAGGTGGACTCTGGAGGGACCAGGTAGACTCTAGAGGGACCAGGTGGACTCTGGACTCTAGAGGGACCAGGTGGACTCTGGAGGGACCAGGTGGACTCTGGAGGGACCAGGTGGACTCTGGAGGGACCAGGTGGACTCTAAAGGGACCAGGTGGACTCTGGACTCTAGAGGGACCAGGTGGACTCTGGAGGGACCAGGTGGACTCTGGAGGGACCGGGTGGACTCTGGAGGGACCAGGTGGACTCTAGAGGGACCAGGTGGACCTAATGGAGACCAGGTGGACTGCGGACTGTGGACGTATACCCCCCCCACCCCCGCCTCCGGCTAGCTGGCTTGGGATTCAACCAATCCTCAAAAACCAGTGAATCAAAGGACCCCCAGTGTTCCCAGTGGGGTCCTTCTGAAAGCCGGCCCCAGTTGTTCCAGTGTCTCCGTGTCACGCCTTTCACCTGTTCATTAGTCATCCTTGGCAGCCTTGTTGTTCATTGGTTCACCTCCTCTGGTCTCTGCGGTCTCTCTGTTCCTGTGTCTGTTGCCTCGACTCGAAGGTCTGGCGCCAGACAGCACGTCCTGATATGTTATATAATATATACAGTCATATAATGTGGTCCCTTTTCAGATCTATTGGACTCTCTGACCTCGGGGAGTACAGGGAAGTAAGGTATGATGTTTATACAGGTCTATTCAAGACGTAAATAGGTGGAGGTGGATGTTTGAATTTATTCTATTTATGTATTTGGTTAAGTTAAGTTATTGATGTATTTATTCACATTTTGTATTTATCTATATTTGTTTCCCCTATTTCATTCTGATGTTGACTTCCTGTTTCCCAGAGCGTGTTTGTGTGTGTGTGTGTGTGTGTGTGTGTGTGTGTGTGTGTGTGTGTGTGTGTGTGTGTGTGTGTGCGTGTGTATGTGTGTGTGTGTGTGCATGTGTGTGCGTGTGTGTGTGTACCGAGACATGGCACTGACCTCGAGAAATAAGACATTCAAACAGTGCTTTAATTTGGATTCAGGGTCTTAATCGATAATAATAGCTCTCGTTTTGAAGCGGCGTCATCCATATTAGTCGGTGTGTATGTTCCACTTAGTGTTGAGGAATTGCACTTGATGCGCGTTAGGGCCACAGTAATTGTTCTCATTATACTCAAATGCTGAGCAGGAGAATCAATCTGCATTAAAGCAAACAAACGTATTTTGTCATGTCAAGGATTGCAGATGGTCTACAAAAATGCTGTGTGTTGTGTGGCTGAAAGCATTATTTCACATTCAAGCCCTTCTGAAAAGAGAAGGTCTTCAGTTCTCTACTAGGGCTTGTCAATCACAATGCATCCTGGGATTTTATGTCGCCGATACACAACAAACTAAGAGGTCTCCTGAGGGCGGCCTTCCTGCCCGATGCTGAATCACCGTCAACACTCTGCAACCTCAGGCCATGAAGTGCTTTGGCACTTTTGTAACAAATCAAATAAGTTAAGCAATGACCAGGAAGACAATGGTTCCAACACAATAAGCAGCATTATAAGGCTCCTGTCGGTGTGATGTGCCGGCTCTGAACGGAGAACATTACTGAGAGCCAATGCTCACCGCTATTAGAAAAGTGAAGTCATGTTGCATATTCATTTATAGATGTTTAATAATGTTGTGGGCATATGGCTTACATATTGATGATTTTATTAAAACCCCTTTTATTCATGATATCAATTTGTGGCCTCAGGCTTCAATTAGCTTCTGTGGGAATGCAACTCTATATTGCTAAACGCATTACCAAAAGGGCCAAATTATATCTATGTTTGTTTTAAATACTTAAATATCCTCCAAGCACGCCATTAACTCTCTCTCTCTCTTTCTCTCTCTCTCTCTCTCTCTCTCTCTCTCTCTCAAAATATATTTATATATATATATATATATATATATATATATATATATATATATATATATATATACGCAACGTCCCAGTCTCCCAGCCCCCCTGTCTCCCGGTGTCTCCCTGTCTCCCGGTGTCTCCCTGTCTCCCTGTCTCCCGGTGTCTCCCTGTCTCCCTGTCTCCCTGTCTCCCGGTGTCTCCCTGTCTCCCTGTCTCCCGGTGTCTCCCTGTCTCCCTGTCTCCCGGTGTCTCCCTGTCTCCCTGCCCCCCTGTCTCCCTGTCTCCCGGTGTCTCCCTGTCTCCCGGTGTCTCCCTGTCTCCCGGTGTCTCCCTGTCTCCCGGTGTCTCCCTGTCTCCCAGCCCCCCTGTCTCCCTGTCTCCCGGTGTCTCCCTGTCTCCCGGTGTCTCCCTGTCTCCCGGCCCCCCGCCCCCCCTGTCTGTCCCTGTCCGGGGGGCTGTTCTGCGGTTCCTGTGCTGCTGTGTTGGCAGCAGCTCACCGATCACCGGTTCACTGATCACCTGTTCCGCCCCAGCTAGATGCAGCCAGCGAGGGGCCAGGGGGGGCCGGTCGGAGCCAGGGGGGGCCGGTGGGAGCCAGGGGGGGCCGGTGGGAGCCAGGGGGGGCCGGTGGGAGCCAGGGGCAGCGGGGCGTGGAGCGCTGGCAGGGGGAGGGGGACCGGGGAGTTGGCCCACCGGTGGGGCGCTGGCCGGTGATTAAGCGGCGCCCGGCCACACATTCCTCAGAACCTGCTGACACTCCCTGGCTGTCCCGCGGCGGGGCCAGCTGATAGAGAGGCTCTCCGCGGCCGCTGGAGAGACCCCGGTGGTCGGCCTGGCCCCCCCCAGCCCCCTGGGTTCAAGTGTTA
Source organism: Pollachius pollachius (assembly GCF_949987615.1). Taxonomy (NCBI): domain Eukaryota; kingdom Metazoa; phylum Chordata; class Actinopteri; order Gadiformes; family Gadidae; genus Pollachius; species Pollachius pollachius. The sequence continues at coordinate 6,706,432 of NC_136948.1, read as the reverse complement.
TTCAATGGGTCCGTCCCCACGCCCGCTCCATCCCATGGTATACATCACAGTAGGCCTATGCAATCACACACACACACAGCACAGGGTAGTATGTGTGTGTGTGTGTGCGTGTGTGTGTGTGTGTGTGTGTGTCTGTGTGTGTGTGTGTGTGTGTATCTGTCTGTCCTGTCTTTTCTATCTGTCATGACATGTCCGTCTGTCTCCTTGCCTGTCTGACTGGATGTCTATCTGTCTTGTCTCATGTCCTTTCCGTCTTTCTGTATGTCTGTCCGTTATATCTGTCTCTGTGTCGGTCCTGTTCAGCATATCAGTCCTATCCTGTGATCAGTATCCAATACACTGTGAAGTGTGTGTGTGTGTGTGTGTGTGTGTGTGTGTGTGTGTGTGTGTGTGTATGCGCTTTGAAGTGAATTCTGTGAAGGTAAATGGGAGTTAATATTGTTGTAGGACCAGTTGAGCGCACACACACGCACACACACACACACACACACACACACACACACACACACACACACACACACACACACACACACTTCACAGTGTATTGGATACTGATCACAGGCCCATTCTCTCGCTAGCTGTCCCCCCTGTGCCCCCAAACTGTCGGGCCCTCCACCTGTCAGCCCCGAGCGGACTCCCCATTCAGCCCGTCTCCACCCCCACCACCACGGACATTATGACTCTCTCCCAACGTCTGCTGCTATCGTCAACCAGCAGACGCCCAACATGGCAACCCGATCCCTCCCCCCCTGGACCCCTGGCTTGCCGTCCTTCTCAGCGTTTCTGATAATGAAGGGAGATTTTCTTATCCTTAGGAGAGGGTTAAGGGGGGGGGTTGTTGTATAACATGTGCAGGCCTGTGGGAGCGTCAGTGTGATTAAAGGCTAAACAAATAAAATTGATTCGTCTTGACTGGAGATGTTTAAGCACGTCAGGGAGCGATGCTACGAACGCTCCCAGCCTTTCTCTGCTCAGAGATGTCGTTTGAAGAGCAGCGTCTGAAGTAGTGACAGGGATGCTGATATGAAAGGCCTCTCAGGAAACAAAGGGGACCTGAAGAGCCCTCATCACTGAGGAAAGCCACTCTTTCTAATAAGTGTTAAGGAAAATAAAGATTTTTTTATTAAAGGCTGCCACACTCCTAAGAAGGCCCACAGGTGTTTGCTAGGTCACTCTTTGTAAGAGCGTGCAAGAGGCAAGAGGCAAACTCAACATCTCACCAATGTCTCACTATTTCACCACTGTTAACTTTTTCCCCAATGTCTCACCCTTTCACCACTGTTAAATATTTCACCAATGTCTCACTATTTCTCCACTTAAATATTCCACCAACGTCTCACGATTTCACCACAGTCTCACTATCTCACAACCGTCTCACTATCTCACCACGTCGCACTATATCACCAGTGTCTCACTACCTCGCCACTGTCTTCAGGGTCTCACAACCGTCTCACTATTTCACCGCTGTCCCACTTTTTTTTAACCATAGTCTGACTATTTCACCAACTGTCGCCGCTATTTCACCACCGTCTCTCTATTTCAAAGCCACAAAACTACTGAACAGTATTTCTAATCTTTTCATTTTAAACGATCTATCATATTTCTTAGTGTAGATGATTGCAGATGAGGTGCCTGCAGTGCCTCCACCCACCACAAGGGGCAGACCTGCCACATGTTGAACCTCTGCTGGAGGCTTCAGTCCTAAACGCTCCTCATACATCAGCTGCCACGGCTGGAGCGGAGCGGCTTACAGGCCCTGGCTCCTGCTAGGAGGAGGAGGCGCAGAGGAGGTACAAATGAGGAGGGGAGCGACACGCCAGCGCTGAGAATGCTAATGCTGCTGCACGCCTGCACATGCATGACAAACGCAAGCACGCGCCACACAGGCAGACGCTCACACAGGCAGACGCACACAGGCAGACGCACACAAACACATAAACATCTATGTATACACACACATAGACACACACACACGCACACACGTACACACATACACACACACACACGTACACACACACACACACATACACACACACTTAGATTTACATGTAGGTATACACACACATAGACACAGACACACACAAAGAAAAGCCGTCATGGCAAGTGTGAAATCTTTCATGGAGGCTTAAAGCACTCAAGCTTGCATCATGCCTTTCGGTTTCTTGCACCTCCTCCCTCTCTCCCTCATTCCCTCTCTCTCAGAGACATAATGTCTCTCACTCACTCCCTCTCTCTCAGAGACATTATGTCTCTCACTCACTCCCTCTCTCTCAGAGACATTATGTCTCTCTCTCACTCCCTCTCTCTCAGAGACATTATGTCTCTCTCTCACTCCCTCTCTCTCAGAGACATTATGTCTCTCTCTCACTCACTCCCTCCCTCTGATATACTGTCTATCTCTCTCTCTCTCTCTCTCTCTCTCTCTCTCTCTCTCTCTCTCTCTCACCCACACAGGGAAATTCTTTGTCAGATAAACTCTCGCTCTATTTTCTGTGTTCTTATTCTACTTCCTGGCTCTCCCTACCTCCCCCCCCACCTGCAAGCATACACACAACCAAACACACACCCACAAATGCACACATACAACCACACACACGCTCACGCACATACAGACACAAACAAATACAAACACACACACACCAAAAAAAAACACACACACTCACACACACCCTCTCTGCCAGGAAGCTGACAATGGCTTCTATAAAGATGAATTGGGAAAAGGGTTGGGCTGCATTCTGCCTCCAGCAGACGCACAATGCCAGAAGTTGTGCCGCGATTATCAGTCACCATTCCAGAACACTCTTCTGTAAACTTGTAACCTGAATTACTGCATCATCTACTTTTCGCTCCCCCTCCATTACGCGCTCTCATTTCTTCCCTCTCTGTTTTCATTCATTAGCTCGCTTTGCTCCGCGCTGTCGTCCTTTTTTCTCCTCGCTAATTCGTCTCACTGCTTCCCTTTTGCAGCCCCCCTGGTTTATCTCCCTCCGTCGTCGTCTTCAAATAAAGACGGGAACTGACTCTCTCTGTTGCAGCGCTTCCCCTCCCCCCCAACCCATCGACCCCCCCATCACTACAGTCTATTATTGTTGTTTGCCAAAGTAGAACTATAATTTCACAGCTGAGAAGACCAGGTCAGGCTGGAGTGGTGATTAATAAGGTGACGTTCCCCCCCCCCCCCCCCCCCCCCGACGAGCGGTAGGTAATTATTCGTAATGTAATTGTGGAATAGATATCGCAGATGAAAGAACGAATGTGGTATCAATCCAGAAAAGGGAAGAAACCTCCCCCAGGGGGCCCGGGGTGTTGCGGGGGTTTGGGCAGAGCAACAAGCAACGTGGGAGGGTTCTAAATACAGCCCCCCCCCCCCCCCCCCCCCCATGTCCCCCGGGAATGAGATTAGCGCAACATTAGCATCAGCGCTAACGCTAAGCTCCCTTGGTGAGTGGGATATTTTCAGTTAACGGCCGACTTGGCGTTCCCTCGCCGCAGGACTCACGCCTCCCCCCACCCCCCGAACCCCAAGATTGCTGGGTTTACCACGGATGGCGTGACGAATGCCCCACAGGAAGTGATGCGTCTTCCCTGTCCTTGTGCCGCCGCCACTCCTCATGACAGTACATAGCATGTACCATGCTAAGCCGCGCCGCGGGAGGGCAGAGGAGGGGAAGGGGGGGAGAGAGCCAGATGTGAAGGGTAAGAGCCGGAGGAGGAGAAGAAGGGCATTGTGGTTAGAGAGACGACCATGAGACCGTCGCCATAGTGTGTGTACAGAAACAGAAGCACCGGGAGACTGGGACGAAAAACACTAGCCTTCTTGGCTGGCAAGACATGGAGTTCTTTTTTAAAAGTGTGTGGGACCGTCTCATCATCACGGAGTCGACTGGCGAATGTAGGCCAACGGCGGTGCCAAAATGGGGGCCCACTCTGGTCTGACGTGCCCCGCCATCTCCAAGTCATTCCAAGTCAGTGAAGAGTGGCGGCGGCGAACGAAAACACTGCTCTGTTCTCCGTCTCTCTGGGCGCCACGTGCCATCGAGTTGTTGTGCGATGATGTTGTGTCTTTGTGGCGCTGATTGTCTTGTGTGCAGCCGGACGGGACGCAACACACCGCAGGGGGTTCGCCGCACCGGAGGAGAGACAGACAGGTACCTCTGTGGATGACTCCTTGATCAGGGGGGCTGTTGACCCCTCAGCACACAGAAGGGTTTTCAACACAACATTGACTTGATGAATGCAGCGCTACGTCGTCTCTCTCCTCAGTTGACGTCTTGCGTGTGTCGTGTCTTCGGCTTTCAGTGTGCCGTTGTGTGTTTGTATATTTCTGTGGACATTTTGTATTCGTCTGTTGGTATATTTGTCTGTGTGTGTGTGTGTGTGTGTGTGTGTGTGTGTGTTTGTGTATATGTGTGTTTATTTGTTTATATTTATGTTTGATTGTGTGTATTTGTGTGTGTGTGTGTATGTGTGTGCATTTATATCTATTTTGGGAAAGTAGACATTCCCTCTGAAACATCACAAATACTGAAAGAGGTCGCAACACAGATAATTCAGCTTAAACATTCTCATAGGCTATTTGTTCATCTGTGTGTACAGTGTGTGTGTGTGTGTGTGTTTGTGTGTATATCTGTGTTTGTGTGCGCACAGGTGTACGTGTGTGTGCTCAGGATTGGTTATTTCGGGGGATGTCAGTGAGATGGCAAAATCATTTTATCGCGAAAAAAAAGATAGTTTCTCTCGTCGGTTGCCTGGCAACCAAAAGCCTTGAGTCGGCACGGACAGACACACAGCAGTGTTTTATACACACACACACGCACACACACACACGCACACACAAACACACACACGCACGCACACACACACACACACACACACACAAACCCCCAACATACACACACAGGCACATACACACAAACAACCAAAATACACACACACAGGCACACAAACATACAGACACACACAGATACAAAAATAGACACACACAATGACACAGGGCCGCCCCCGACCCACCCACCCACCCCCACACACACACACACACACACCAACTCACACAAACTAACACATCACACAGCCCCTCCCACATGCACACACGTAGACATCTACACACACAAGCACACTCGTGCACACACACACAAGCACACTCGTGCACACACACACAAACACACTGTGTGGGCATGCACACACGTGCGCGGCCCCGGCGCTACACAACGGTGAGCTCCAGCTGCTGGGGAACAGAAGCTATCAGTGGCGTCCCTGATAGAGACCCCACGGGGGGCGGGCCGCCGCTCCACACCAAACACACTGCCGGGTGGGGGGGGTGTGTGTGTGTGTGTGTGTGTGTGTGAGTGTGTGTGTGTGTGTGTGCGAGTGTGCTTGTGTGTGTGTGTGTGTGTGTGTGTGTGTGTGTGTGCGAGTGTGCTTGTGTGTGTGTGTGTTTGTGTGTTTGTATGTGTGTGTGTCTGTGTGTGTGTATGTGTGTGTACATGTCTGCATCTGTGTGTGTACGAGTGTGCTTGTGTGTACAAGTGTGTGTGTGTGTGGGGGGGGGGCGGGCAGGGGGAGAGGAGATAGAGATAGAGAGACAGTCAGAGACAGACGGATAGAGAGAGAGGGGGTGAGAGAAGGAGGGAGAGAAAGAGAGCCAGATTGAGAGAGTGAAGGAGGAAGAGATAAACAGATATAATGACCGGGCAAAGAGAAAGGGAGGGAGAGAGAGGCAGAGAAACAGAAAGAGAGACGGAGGGATAGAAATAGACAGATGGAGAGAAATTGAAAGATAGAAAGTGAAAGAAAGGGAGAGAGAAATATATCTCTCTCTCCCTTTCTCTCTATCGGTCGATACAAATAGAGAGGCGTGAGAGAGCGGGAGGGAGAGAGGTACGGAGATGGACAGAGAGAGTGAGGGAGGGAGAAAGACACTAAAAGATAGAGAGACAGATAAAGACAGAGGGTCAGAGAGAGAGAGACAGAGAGAGAGAGAGCAGGAGGGAGTGAGAGAGAGAGCGAGAGAGAGAGAGAGAGAGACAGAGAGAGTCACTCTAAAATGGGACTTTTAAAGTGGCATTGTTCCGAACGTTTTGTGTGCTGCTGTTGTTAGGAGTCATCAGTCTCTCCTGTGTTGGCGTATGGAGCCCATCACACAAAGAGAGCCCCCCCAACACACACACACACACACACACACATACGCACTCACACAGACACAGGAGAAACACACAAACGGCGGCGTTTAATCCGGCGAGTCGATAGCCGTTTGTTTTCTGCCGTGGGACATCCAGGGAGAACATTTCTTTAATCCATATTTTACCTTGATGACAGCCGAGGTAATGGCCCGTCAGATGAGATGCCAAACAGGGAAGATGGCCGAGAGGGCAATGCGACGCTCGCTGGGCTCATCAGAACCACAGGCCGGCGAAGGGGGGAAGGGGGGCGGGGGGCTGGGTCCCAGAGCCCCCCCCCCCCTTCCTCTGAATCAGAGCAATGATGATAGAATGAAGCATTTTCCGACCCTTGTGGCTGTGTCTATTAGTGTGTGTGCGCGTGTGTGTGCGGGTTTCTGTGTGTGTTTCTGTGTGTGTGTGTGTGTGTGTGTGTGTGTGTGTGTTTGTGTGTGCACAAGCAGGGGTGTGTGTTTGGACGCACTTTCATTAAAACATCCAGGAGCGAGAGAGAGAGAGAGAGAGAGAGAGAGAGAGAGAGAGAGAGAGAGAGAGAGACAGAGAGACAGAGAGAGACAGAGAGAGACAGAGAGATATAGAGAGAGAGAGAATAAGCGAGAGAAAGAGCGAGAGAGAGAGATGGATAGAGATAGATAGAGAGAGTATGCGCAGATGCTAAGACACAAAGAAAAACGTGTTTTTCTTTGCC
>NC_136948.1:6632068-6692068 GCF_949987615.1 Pollachius pollachius | reverse complement strand
ATACTTCATTAAGTTTCTTCAATTAAAAAGGAATTAGGGATCATCCAAACAAACCAAGAACTAGACCTACAACTATCTTTGTTGGAAATGAATGAGGAGTAGGTCTTGACCAGAACTGTTTTATAAATTAAAATGTTGCAGTTAGAAGACCAAGAAAAACATTAATGAAAGTTCAAGCTCAGTCAGTCGAGCCTTCACCATTTGGTGATGGAACCCAGTTGACGCAAATGGAACCCATTTGACGCAGCAAGCCAGTCGATAAAAATGTAATATCTGCACTAAAGCGACATCTGGTGGCGGAACAAAACTCTAATCGCGCAGTGCTACAGTGTTTTATTAGTAGAATATATTTATGTAGAATATCTGTGTGTGTGTTATGGAAGAAATTAACCATTACTTTGATGGCAAACTATGATTATTATCAGGCCTATATATCATATAAATACATTAATAGTGGAAAGCAGCTAAATCACCTCTCCCCTCCATAGGAGACTCGACGCAGCGCCAGAGAGTCTGGGGTCAAGGCGTCTGGGGTCAAGGCGTCAATTCCTTTTACCACCTTTTAGCAAGTTAGCAACGGATCTCTAAAGTGGACACAGAGGGGTCAGATAGTGTGAACTCAACAGCAACAACATTCACACTGTAAAGGGAGACACAGGCTCACGTCTCGCTGCTCCAACACTATTCAGGACCCTCGGACACGTGGTCTGCCCCTACGATGGACCAGGAACCAATCAAGCAGAACCTCCAAACACAGCATCGTGCATCTCAACATTTAGCAAAGCTCACAGTGAAAGGCAGGCGGATCCAAACCTACGTTAAGAGAACAGAGAGTGAGGAGGACAGGGAAGACGGGGGCTGAATTACAGGGAGTCCCGATGCACGAACGTCGGTGCCAAGGTGACGGACAGTCCCACAGCCAATAAGAACGGAGAATCGGAAACTCCTTGTTTTTCACCACCATGTACTGATGGTGTCTGACTGGTATCATGTTAATGTGGAAGTAAGATACTAACCAGATCAAATAACTGGAGGAACAAAGGAATGAAACAAAACGCCACAACCACGTTCTCAGACAACCAGGATCAATGGGAGACCAACAAACCCACGCGCAGTCGCGCACACACACGCACATGCACAAAAACACACACACCCACTGTATCTGAGTTTATCCTCTAACCCCTTCCTGCTCCTTCATGATGTGTGATGTATCTGACTTCACTGTCTATCCCCCACCTGTGGCTATGGCTCAGGTGGATGATGAGTACTTATTCCCAGTGGTCAAGGTTCCCCTCAGGCCAGCTGACCTGCTGGCCATAGGGTACAGATGCGTCAATAAATAGGTGAAGTGTAAAGCACCCTTAGTGGCCACATGTCCGAAAAGCACTTTACTGTTCACCATTTACTGAAGTTACAAAGTAGCAGGTCCAACTCACAACCCCTCTATCACGTCTTACTGGAAGGTGCTGTGTGTATTGTGATATAGAACGTCGCCGGTCGTTATTGAAAATAAGCCCCTTCAGGGCGAAGCAAGACGACTCCACTAAGCGCGGGTGGCCTGTTCGCCCTGTCGGGGCTTTTTTTCCCGATAATGACCGGCGTTCTATACACTATCCCTTACATATCCCATGATTGAGATCTCAAACTCGGGATATTGCACGACGGTCGTCTCGTCTCGTACTAAAAACAAATGAACCACTATTCAAAACAAATAAGACCTTTGGTCTCGGGGGCTATTCCCCACTATTCAAAGTGTGTGTGTGTGTGTGTGTGTGTGTGTGCATGTGTGTGCGTGTGTGTGTGTGTGTGTGTATGGGTGTGTGCGTGTGCGTGTGTGTATGTGTGTTTGTGTGTTGTGGCAACCCGGGTGGTCGGGGGCTGGGCTCCCCAATAAAGGATGCGCAAGCCTGGTGTCGGAACGAAGGTTTTTATTGGAGGACCGCTCAGGGGAATAAGGAAAATCATAAATCAACTGAGGTGACTTCCGCTATGGGGAAAAAGGGGGGGGGGACGTGGGGTTGCCACAGTGTGCATGGGTGTGTGTGTGTGTGCATGTGTGTGTGTGTGTGTGTGTGTGTGTGTGTGTGTGTGGTGTGTGTGTGTGTGTGCGTGTGTGTGTACGTGTGTGCGTGTGTGTGTGGGTTTGTGTGTCTCCCATGGCTCCATCCAGGTTCTCTGACTATGTGGGCGTGACGTTTTGTATCCTTGTAATAATTGAGCTTGGTAATGTCATTCTTCTTTTTGTTAAGTATATTTTATCCAAGATTTAGGATACGTGTGGGACAGAAAAACGCAATCTGGATTTTCCTTTTAAAAGACAAATAAAGGAAAGTACAACAACAATACAACAAATACTGATGACAATCACAAAATAACACATATAAGAACACAAACATATACAAAACCCTCCCACCCCTCCCCTCTGCTCTGTTGCAATAGTGAATAAAAGGTTATGGAAAATACAAAATAATGGAAAACCAGACATTCACATTCACTAGTGATTATCTCTTATGTATCAGACCTGGGGGCTGCCAAACCTGCCAAATCCATAGGAAGGGGGCTCGATAGGCAAACGCTCTCTGTCCAGCCGATTTCTTTTTAACCTTCGGTAGTGAAAGAAGGCCAGCTCCCAAAGCCCGGAGGGGCCTAGAAGGACTATAAGGATATGATCAGGTCCTTCAGGTAGGATGGAGATATTCCATGCAAGGCTTTATAGGTTAGCAGTAACACCTTAAAATCCGATCTGGAAGTTATTGGTAGCCAGTGCAAAGAGGCTATTATAGTTGTGATTAGGGATGCATCGATACCACTTTTTTACAAACCGATACAATACTGATACTTTTATTTGTGTACTTGCCGATACCGAGTACCGATACCGATATTTTCTAGATTTGGTCTCTATGAAAGAAGACGTGCAATTAATTTGAAGGCAGAATTTATTTTCTCCCCCGAAGATTATGTCAAAGCTTTAGTAAGGCTATACAAAATGAACAGAAGGCTATTCCAAGCCAAAAGTAAACAGAGCTATCTGGTTTTAACAAAAAAGCCTTCAAAGACAAAATGCCATCACATTAGACTAAATGTAAATATAACCAGATAAAGCGAATAACAACAAAAATAATCACAAAAAGTGGGTAGAACTATTGCTTCATAAGCACATTATCACTTTTCAGTTATCAAAGTCTCCTTCTTTCAAGTACACAAACCATGTGGCACTATTCCCATGTTTCTTCAGAAAGTCTAAACAAATCAACAAACTTTGTTGTCAAATGACTATCAACACACAATGTTGCCTCTGAACTAGGCTATATATTTTTTGGAGAAAGTGAGAGGCAGATTTTTTTTTATGAACAGAATCATCTCTGTATGATCAGGTGTTAGCCTGTTTCTGCCTTCATTCACAATGTGTGACACTGAGCTAAACAGCCGTTCGCTCTCAATGCTACTGCAAGGTGCTGAGAGGTATTTGCATGCCACTTTGGCCAGAGAAGGGAACCGCACTTTGTTAACCCCCCAGTATTGCAGTGGATTGTCCTCACGGGCCACTGGGGCCTCCCCAAGGTATGTCTCCAATTGTGCGGTGACACCCACAGCAGCTGGGGTCAGTGCTACGAGATTGTCCGGGAGATCATATTCAGACGCATATATTCCCAGCGCCCATTTCTGTTTGATCAGGGACTGGATCATGTAAAATGTGCTGTTCCAGCGAGTCTGTACGTCTTGTTGGAGTCGTTTTATGGACTGATTGATTTGTAACTGGATGTCCTCTAGGCGGGAGTAGGCTAAATCCGAATGTTTGAAATGCCCAACTATTCTGCGACCGACTGCCACAGCATCAGCAACACTCCTCTGAGAGAGAAGGCCCTCGTGAACCTCCAGCTGAAGAGAGTGAGCAGCACACGGCAGGCTAGGGAGCCCCGCATCCGTCATGGCCTTGACCATATTTCTTGCGTTATCTCGGAGCACAACATGGACAGAGCTTTTTTGGATACCCCATATTTGTAGCATGTCTTCAAAGATATTAGCTATGGTTTGGCCAGTGTGAGTGCCCCGAAAAGGTTTTGCGTGTAAGGCCATGTGTTGAAGGGTAAACGCTTCATCTAACCACTGGGCAGTCAAGCTGAGGAGAGACATTGGGCAGACACTGCTGGTCCATATATCAGTTGTGAAGCTTATTGCCTCAGCATCATGCACCAAGGACCTAACGTGATTTTTCACTTTATCATACACCTTTGGCAACATCACATCTGTGATGTAGAGGCGACTGGGAATATCATATCTGGGCTCTAGCACTTCTAGAAGACGGCGAAATCCGACATTATCAACAACTGAAAGTGGCTGGTCATCGAGCGTTAGGAAGTGAGTAAGTGCCTGTTATTTTTATTGCCCGTGAGTTGTCTTTGGACATTTTCTCTCGCTTTTGCAAGACGTCAGTTAAGGTTGGCTGCTTCGGTCTTGCTACGCTAGCATTACTGAACTCTGTGTACTTAGCACTATGGTGCGTCTTCAGATGTTTTATCAGATTGCTTGTATTAAAAGAAGTACTTTCCTTTCCGCCTCTCGACATCGTAGCATTACAGATCTTACACTCTGCCTTACTCCTGTCGTCATCCTTTATCTTAAAATATGCCCAAATCGCCAACATGACTTAGCCTACTGTTCCGTTAACACTGTTCTGTTAACGATTCTTTGGCAGAATCGCCGAGTTTCGGCTCATTATCTCCCCCTAGACATTGAAGTTAGGTAGGACAACTCATCTCCGCATGCGACCGGTTTGATGAAGGCTACTGACATAGTGGTATCGGTGCGTGGTATCGGCAATTAAAAAACGATTACGAGTACGAGTATTTTAATGAAGTATTGGCCCGATACCCGATACTGGTATCGGTATCGGTGCATCCCTAGTTGTGATGTGATCAAACTTTCTCGTTCTGGTCAGCAGTCTAGCTGCAGCATTCTGTACAAGCTGTAGACTTCTCGTAGTAGAGTTTGGTAGTCCCGAGAACAATGAATTACAATAATCCAGTCTTGATGAAATAAATGTGTGAATCAGTATCTCTGCATCTGCTGCAGATAACATTGGTCTTAATTTTGCAATGTTTCTCAGATGGAAAAAAGCAATTCTAGTTATACTTACTATACCAACTAACATGTTGGTGAAAGCACAGTTGAGGGTCGAACAGGACACCAAAATATCTGACAAATGCACTCTGTGGGATGGCGAGGCCATCCAACCACAGTGAGACATTCTCAAATTCTCTCTGGTCCGGCTTTGAACCGATAATTATCAGCTCTGTCTTCCTAGTGTTAAGCTACAGGAAGTTCTGTGATATCCAACACTTCACCTATGCCAGACAGAACTCAACCTTCTGGTTTTGGGCTGAGAGCCTATGTTCTACAGGAATAAAGAGCTGGGTGTCATCCGCGTAGCAGTGGAAACTAATTCTGAAGCTGCGGATAACGTCGCCCAAGGGAAGCATGTAGATTGCAAAAAGTAATGGACGCAGGACCGACCCTTGTGGTGCACCAAAGCGTAGTTTGCAGTGCTCCGATTCTGAACCCTCATGGAGCACAAATTGTGTTATATCTGTGAGGTAAGATTCAAGCAAGCCAAGAGCTGTACCCCCAACACCAACATAGTACTTAAGACGGTGAAGAAGAATGCTGTGGTCGATCATGACGAACGCAGCACTGAGGTCCAGCAGCACAAGCATTGAGCTTGCATTTGTATCCAAAGCAAGAAAGGATATCATTTACAACTCTTGTCAAACCAGTATCAGTTTGGTGGAAATTCCTGAAACTGATCGTCACAGAGGCAGGATACCACTCCCTGAAAAGTGAGCAAAAAATGTTCTGATAATGCTGAGGTATAGGGAGAGACCACTAGGTCTGAAATGTCTAAAACGCGGGTCAAAACAAGGTCCGGCGTGTTTTCCACCTATGTGGGTTGGGTGCTGGATGAGCTGTTTGAAGCCAAGCGTATCTGTAATGGAAAGAAAAGCCCTTGCATGGGCATCAGATGGGTTATTCACATGAATGTTGAAATCCCCGATAAGCAAAATATTGTCTGAATATGTAGCCAGATCAGCTGCAAAATCAGAAAACTCATCAACAAAAAGTGAATACGGTCCTGGGGGACGGTATACTACAGCTGAAATGAATTTCATTTGTCGGGGAACTGAGGGGCAGAACGCGAGCACCTCAAAGGATCTGAATATATAGCTATTCTTTGGCTTTAAATTAAGCTTGGAATTAGATATCAGGGCTACTCCACCACCTTTCTTTACTTCTCTAGATACTTGTGCGCTAACGTAATTGGGGGGAGTAGCTACGTTCAGGGCTAGAAACTCATCTGGTTTAACCAGGTTTCACAAAGGCCCAGTATGTCGATCTTATTACCAACAATTACATCCTGGATCAAGAGCGCTTTAGATGAAAGCAACCTTATATTCATGAAACCTATTCTGAGTGCTTCCATTATATTATTTTCAGAGGGAGTCCGGTAAACACTCGGTCAGTGGGATAGCGAGATTTCGACATACTGGTCGCGGCCATCGCCTGCAGGTTTTACATCACATCTTTCTGGCGAAGTCACAAAGCCTTGCTGTGTTGCTTTAAGTGACCTCGCTTTGTCTCGTCCTAGTATCGTTGGTGCCGACATGAACTACAATGTTGTTGAAACTAGTGTCGGTGTTTGGTGCATCTAACTCCGTATGTGGTCTGACCACATGCTAGCACCCTAAGATTAGCTTCAATTTCGGGAGCCCTGGCCCCGGGTAGGCAAATAACTTTCGCTGGCGAGTGTACTGTTACGTGTAACAGAGTCACCTATGACAAGCGTTTTTACCCCCGAAAGATACTTGCGAGGCAGGCTGCTGTCCGCATTCGCAAGTGGTGCTGCCGGCAGGGTTGCCTTGACGGAGTCACTGCTAACGATAGCGTTTGCTCTACGAGTCCGCCTGGCGGGTCTCTTCTCTATACTTTTTGGAGTATCTGTTTTCTTTATGCTTGCTACCCTTTCAACCTCTAACTGACATATACGTCTCTCTAACAGAGCTATCTTATCTATGAGAAAGGCGGAACAAGAGCAACCTGAGTCCATGCTTACCATGGTTGATGCTGACGGAGCTCCAACGAGGAAAGAGCAAATACAATACAGAGTATGCAGAACAGGTCATAGATATAAATACCGGAAAAATAGATACAAACTGAGATAGCAGGTCAACGCTAAGCGTCCTGCTAACCAAACCAAACAAACCAAGCCGGCTACCCGGAAGTTGCGTCCACGGCGTCACACAGCAGCCTCGGGTGAGCCTTAAAATGTTGATTGTGCTCAAAACTAATGTACTTCACTTCCAATTAACTGTACATTAAAAAGCATTTCTGCTCAATTTAAAAGGTTGAATCTCCTCGTAACTGAATGTTTTTATACAGCGCGCAGGCTGTATGTGCGCAGGATTGATGCGCTCCACTTTTTTCTGTGGAGAACCAGCGCCTTGAATATTCACTACAGCGTTTCTACAGCTCGATGCGGTTTCGCAATGAATCCGTTTTTACGGAAATATTCCTGAACCGCATAAAATACTGAGCCAGTATCCTATGCACTTATACTCATACTGAGCCAGTATCCTGTGTACTTATAGTCATACTGAGCTAGTATCCTGTGTACTTATACTCATACTGAGCTAGTATCCTGTGTACTTATACTCATACTGAGCCAGTATCCTGTGTACTTATACTCATACTGAGCTAGTATCCTGTGCACTTATACTCATACTGAGCTAGTATTCTGCGTACTTATACTCATACTGAGCCAGTATCCTGTGTACTTATAGTCATACTGAGCTAGTATCCTGTGTACTTATACTCATACTGAGCTAGTATCCTGTGTACTTATACTCATACTGAGCCAGTATCCTGTGTACTTATACTCATACTGAGCTAGTATCCTGTGCACTTATACTCATACTGAGCTAGTATTCTGCGTACTTATACTCATACTGAGCCAGTATCCTGTGTACTTATAGTCATACTGAGCTAGTATCCTGTGTACTTATACTCATACTGAGCTAGTATCCTGTGTACTTATACTCATACTGAGCCAGTATCCTGTGTACTTATACTCATACTGAGCTAGTATCCTGTGAACTTATACTCATACTGAGCTAGTTTCCTGTGTACTTATACTCATACTGAGCCAGTATCCTGTGTACTTATACTCATACTGAGCCAGTAGCCTGTGTACTTATACTGAGTAAAGATTGAGCTGCTGGGCTCCTCAGGGAGGACAGATTGAATGAGTAAGTAGACTTTGAACAGCAGCGAACTAGGTGTAAAGCCTTTATGATGAGGTCAGGGCTGGGCTCCCACCAGCACACACACCCATAACCTTCCCACTAAACATTGGACGTTGGATAGACGTGCCTTCATTGTTCGTGTGTGTGTCTGTGTCTGTGTGCCTGTGTGTCCTGTTTACGACTGTGTGTCCTGTTTACGACTGTGTGTGTGTGTGTGTGTGTGTGTGTACGTTGTCAAGTAAGGTTGATTCATCGGTGTCCTGTGCCCGTCTCCAATATGCTATATACCTGGCATTTATTCAGTTCATTGTTCTTCTGACTGCGCAAGAATGGTGCCAATTATTGTCGTGTTTGCATTGAAATGCACAACTTTGCCTCTCCCTGTTATAAAATAAGGTGCATTTCAACAACTTTAGCCAATGCAGGCTCCTATGTCAGTGTTGCTTTACGAGTGTGTTCAGTGTGTGTGCGCGCGTGCGTGCGTGCGTGCGTGCGTGCGTTGTAGGGCTGACCGATAAATCGTATTTTCATCGTCATCGCGATATGAACATGCGCGGTTAACACATCAGAAAAGATGCCTGAAACGCGATGAATAAAAATCATTTTATTTACACGCGCCATGTATTCACACCCAGCATGCGAACATTTGACCTATCAGATGGAGCCCTGGATACATGCGCCATGCATTCACACCATTTGGCCAATCAGATGAAGCAACAGCTAGCCGTCGGCGCCGGCAGCGTCCCCGGGTCCTATGTTCCCCCGGGTCCTATGTGTTCCGGAGCCACGCTCAAATTAATTGGTGTTAATTTTGTGGCGACTGCGAGGCTATGTAACACGATGGCGGAGAAAGGAGAGAATAACGAGGAAAATGTGGTTGACGAAGACCTTGTGGTGAAAAAGAACTGCACTTCTGCAATTTGGAGTTATTTTGGATTCCGTAGCGACGACGTGTTACAAACACAGGTACTGTGTAAAACATGCCGAACAGCTGTGGCAACTTCCAGAGGAAACACAACAAACCTCCATCACCACCTGCAACACAACCATAAAGAACTACACGAACAATTCAAAGCTAGCCAAACCACAAAACCAAAAACGTTGAGTAGCAGCAAATCTAAAACCTTGCAACAGTCCATTTCTCAGAGTTTTGCGTGCGTGACTCCTTACGAGAAAACATCCAAACGCCACGAAGAAATAACAGAGGCCATAACTCGTTTTTTCATTTGGCTAAGGACATGATGCCTATAAACACAGTGACCAAAGATGGTTTTGTGAGTCTGATAAGGAAACTGGACCGAAGATACAGCATTCCATCACGCAATTATTTTTCCCAAGTCGCCATTCCAAAAATGTATGACACATGCAGGAAGACAGTGGAATCGGAACTGGGTCAAATTGACAAGGTTGGACTCGTCGAGGGCCTTGATGATTGTAATGGGAGACATTAGTTATTTTAAATTGCCATGCCCATGTTTAATTTATATTTATTTAATTATTTAAGTTGTTTTCCCCCAGATATTTTTTTATTTCAAGAGTTCAATGTTTTTGTTCAGTTTAGAAGAAAATATTTTAAATAGAGCAGGGGAAATTAAACTTCGTTGGGTGTTCATGTTGTGCACTTTGTTCAATAAAAGTTAAATAAAATAATTTATTTCATTTCTTTATTCATTGGGCATAGGCTATTCAATGTTTGGGGTCTATGTTAGCAGTGTACCTATTATAGCAGAAAGACAGGAACTGTATAGCTAATATGCACACTTCAATATTTGTTTATTTATCGCAAGTCATATCTCATCGCAATATTGAACAATGGTATCGCACATCGCAGATTTTCCTCATATCGTGCAGGCCTAGTGTGTTGTAATTTAGTGTTATCAGCAGATAGATTTGAATGAGTGTGTGAATTGTGTGAGCATCTGCATGTCTTCACCATGGGCCTTAACGTGTGCCTATATCTGTACTGTATATGCGGTGTGTTTGTTAGGTTATTTTGGCCATTATATCCTCCTCAAGTCTTCGCCAGACGACTTCACTTACTAGGGATACGAGGGGCCGGACCTCAGCGCGTACCAACAAAACAACGACAAATCAACACCATAGAACATAACAATCAAAATCAACATCATAGAAAAAATATCAATCAAAATCAAGTCGTCACCAGACGACTCTACGTGCTCGAGATACAAGGGGTCAGTCGACGGCGGAAACTAAGCGATTAAACAGCATAGGGGTCAATACAGGGCTGGCTCGGGGCACGGGAATCTCTAAAGAACCACGGAATAGTCCTGAGCGTCACGGGCAGGTGGACGCAACGCACCACCTGAGCAATAGACCCTTTTATTCAACTGCGCTCCGGACCTCATCTGATGACCGGGCAATCAAAGGCCCCTGGAACTATGCCCGCGTACCTCCCCGAGCCCCATACAGTGGGACAGCGATACAAAAAGCAACATTTGAGTTCCCGTCGTAACCAACCGACACCGGCAAAACCAGACTTGCTGGAAAAACCCGGGCCAGAGGTGCAGACACGGGTAGATATGCGGGGGGGGGGGGGGCTCTCTTTCTGGAGGGCCGTGGTGATGAGGCGTGGGCAGAGTGTGCAGGCGCACGGGATGCAGCAGCACCCGCAGCAGACCAGAACCCCGGCAAAGCAGGCCAGGGATGACAAGAGGGCCAAGAGCAGGCCCTTCCATTTCCCGAACATGTCGGTCATCCATTTCTCCATGGGGTTATCGATTCCAGAGTCCTCTGCCATCTGGAGGGAGAGAGCTTGAAGGCCGGCTAGGGCCCTTGTCACCTCTCTCACACAAACGCACTCACCCAAACGCACGTTGACACATACACGCTGACACACACTTTCACACTGACGCACACACAGCTTCTCTAACTCGCACAAAGGCACACACAAGCGCACGTTGAGACATACACACTGAAACGCACGTTCACAATGACGCACACAGCTTCTCTTGTACACACAACGATACACAAAAATTGATATGAGCAGATCATAAAGTCAGACGCCCACACTCCACTGGCTGCCAGGAGACTTGCTCCTCTATCTGCTGAAGTGCACCTCTCACACACACATACACAGCCTCTCATACACACGCACCCTGTCGCTCTGATTCTCTCTCTCTGTTACTCACACGTACACACACTGCACTGCCATTTGAATCAGGTTCAGGAATATCATGTAATTATATTGTTATATTAAACATGAGCATTTACTATTTTCTCGTTGTGTTTAAGTACAAAATAAATCAACAATAATACATTTCAGATGAATGAACCAGTATTTTAGGTCTCCTTATGCGGACCTTTTAGTGTTAGTGATAATGTTAGTATTTGTTCTCCAGGTCTCCTTATATGGACCCTTCGGATCTCCTTATACGGATCTTTTAGTTTAAGTTTTAATGTTAGTATTCTAGACCTTAAGGGTCCGCTACGCTCTTTACCTGGTCAAGGGGGTTTTCCGCCTCCCAAGACGAGTCGATCTGTTACGTTTTTCTGGTAGGGTGGGGCTTTGGCAGGTTAACACTACGTTGCAGTTAGATTTGTCCCCGGGGGATGTCCCGTAGCAGACCGTTCTTAGAGTCTCACCTCCTAATGTGGTTCCTATATAACTATGCAGAGTTTGGATTTTATCAACAGGTTCTGCCTACCTTTTGTTTGGGCCCGAGGTGAGACTACAGGAATCGGTCCGGCGCTCCGGGGTCCCGGGGTGTTCTCCTCTACGTCCTCAGTAATTTTCCAAGTCACGGTCCAAATCTTAAAGAATCACGTCGGGGTCACCATTTTTGTTGGGGAAAAAGAGTCTGCCTAGTTACTTAAACTGATAAACTGAGACGGAGAGGAGATAAAATTGTCGGCACGAGGGCCTCGGATTTATTTAGTAAGGTGAAAAAGGTTATACTGAGCTATAGAGCGTAAGAGATCGATCGAGCGAAAATCTCTAAATCCCTAGCAGCGCTGAGGTCGTCCGGAGCTTCTCCTCTGTAGAGGTTCTGCTTCAAATGAGCGTAATGTCCTTCAGGGTGTATCAGTCTTATGTGTTTTCTTCTAGCGAATTGTGTGTTGCGAGTTGTGTGTGTCAAGGCTGGTGTGGGGGTTTCTCGAGAGCACCTGCGGCTATTAGGTATGCAAAAACGGCTAATCTATGGAAAGCCAAGGACATAATCCGGCCCTAAAATGGCGCGGTAAAAGTGCTAAACCGGCCGGACGCCGGCCGGAATTCTTACAGAAACCGGCCGGTTTAAACGCTCTAAACCGGGGCTTAGACGCATTTTGCATACCTAATAGCCGTGGCAATTAAGTATTCAAAACGAGCCCCTCCCTCTTTTTTACGTGACCACTACGTTTGAGAAATGCCAGACTAAAGTAATGCATTGTCGAGAGCTGCAGTGCCTGCCATGTTACGCCGTAACATAAAGCTGTGTTGACTTCTGACTACCAGTTTCTCTGCAGTATAATACACTACAATGTATTGACCACCACTAGCTAGTGGAAAATACATTTGTGTTATATTTTTATATGTTAGGCTATATATTGAGATGTGTAGCATTCCCAGCTGGACTTTATTCAGACTTTAATTAGCGATGCACTCCATAAAGATGACTGATGGCCCATGGTGCGGTATCAACCATTTATTTTCACACATCCACACCACAGATACACCGTAAGAGCTGAAAGCAAATAAAAAGGCACAATCATGCACTCGTAATATGACCATGCTTTCCCCACAGCTAGCTACCACCACGAGGTGAATAGCACTAGCTAGCATTAGCTAACTCCAAAAATGCATACTCTTACACATATATCAAAAACAAAACGTAACAGAACTTAATTCCACAGTTTATCAACACACATACCTGTTCGCCTTCCAGCTAGGTGCTATTAAAAGGATGAACAATGCTTCACATGTTTTGTGAACAGTTCTAAGCATGAACAAACGTGTTCACCTCTTAAACCTTCCTTTCCGTCTGAGTCGCGCACCGAGAGACGGCAGGTAAACGTCTCTGTGGCCTTTCAAAATAAAGGTCACACAACAAGGTGCAAGTAAAATTCGCTATGAATATTAATCAGAAACATATTTAGGGCACCATACAAATTTGAATGAACAAATGTGATATCCAAGACACTATAAACCAATCTCAATAATATAAAATATGATAAAACAAAATTATATGGGTCATTTACAAGATGGCAGTGTGCGAAATACCCGTCAATATTCGGGGATGTCCTCATCCCCAGATTGTTGCGCAACACCGATCTAAATGTTTTCAATATGCAGTAGCCTAGGCCATAACATTACAATATTTCATGGATGCAAGCCAATCAGTCTATATCTATAGCCTAAATGACAACACACACACACACACATACACACACACACACACACACACACACACACACACGCACACACACACACACACACACACTTAAAACACACTCGTTAAGCGACACTGACATAGGAGCCTGCATTGGCTAAAGTTGTTGAAATGCACGTTATTTTATAACAGGGAGAGGCAAAGTTGTGCATTTCAATGCGAACACAACAATAATTGGCACCATTCTTGCGCACTCAGAAGAACAATGAACTGAATAAATGCCAGGTAGGCCTATATAGCATATCGGAGACGGGCACACAATCAGTGCACTTGCAAATGAGAGCCTGCAGTATGACCGACCTTGTGACATTATTTAACCATCCATCTACACCTAATACGATCAGACAGATACATCATTGAACACATACACAAAGCCCACAACAAGCCAAACATCACCACGGCAGGTGCGCTCTCTCTCTCGCACAATCACGCAATCACTCCAACTACTCCAACTCCAAGGCTAGGCTGTTTCACTAAGACCACAACCAACCACAACTAACCCTGCAGTAGGCCTACCTATGCACAACAATCAGTTCTATACATTGCGTCTTTCTTCTGTTTGGCGCACATGGCTAATTTGCACACTCGCACAGGAATGGCTGGCTCCGCTTGCCAAAAAAATAGAACATAGCCTATTTGTGAATAAATGTTTTGAATTCTGAATACTGGACATGGTGATCTTAAATTGTAAAACATATCGAAAGTAGATTTTTGTTTTCATTTGCAAATTTTCAAACTATTTATTTAGATTCACAAATAGGCTATGTTCTATTTTGTTTGGCAAGTGGAGCCAGCCAGTCCTGTGCGAGTGTGCAAATTAGCCATGTGCGCCAAACAAAAGAAAGACGCAATGTATAACACTGATTGTTGTGCATTGTTGTGCATAGGTAGGCCTTTAATTGGGTTTATTACAGTGATGGACATATAGGGCTGGAATGTAGAGTAGGACAGTAGGCTGATGTTCTAATCCAGGTGGATCTAGTCCTGTGTTCTGAGTCCCAGCTATAATAAACTGTGCATTTTGTTTACTTAGGTAAAGAATTATGAAAAAAACATGTACAATAAAGCATAAAAAAAAAAAATGCCGCGCGCTACTCGCGCAATTTTCTTTTCGCTCTAGGCTGAGCCCCTGATGTTTCAGAAACCTAGAAACGCCCCAGCCAGAAACTAACAAAAAGCGTATCAAAATCCCCAAGTGATAGGCCGACTACACATTACATAGAAGGCATGGTCCAATGCTGCAGGTGATGACCTCAGATTAACTGAGCTCCCCAACCTTATCTATCCACGAAACGCACTGGGAGAGGCCAGAGGCGGTCAGAGAGACGACCGCAGCCTCTGAGTTCCTAGATAAGAAATGTTATAGACGTGGCTGCTTTTAAACGATACCCAACATTTGCCTACGAGTATCATAGAGCTTTGCCATTACGACCTCATAAATGGGTGGAGCTTGATTTCAGAAACACACGCACGCACGCACGCACACACACACACACGCCCACGCTCATGCACACGCATGCACCTACAAACACAGGCATGAGTGCCTTCTCAAGCAAGAGTCAACTAACAAATCAGTAGACCTCAAGATCAAGTCGCGGATACTTTGTCTCTGTGAACTCCAGGGAGGACATTTACAAAGACGCCTGGTCTGCACTGCTTTTATTCTGGATATGTTATAGCGGTAAGTAGGCTCACTACATATGGGTAATACGCGTCCCAATTACTGAACCTACTAGGTTACGTTATGGATAAGTTCGAGGATACCCACACAGGTCATTTTTAAGCAGAAGAAACGATACACAGGCTAAAAACCTGAAACCTTAATGTGTTGAGACAGGGTTTAGTTTAAAGTAAGCACACTATATACTAAACTACACTGTTAATACAAATATATAATCACTGTCTGCGGACAGCCGGATTCTTCTCATCATATCCGTTAGGCTTCGTCATCATATCCGTTAGGCTACTAGTTTATACAGTTTTATAAATGCTAAAGTACACTTTTAAATGTGTCCCGTTACACACCTGAGCTGTTTCAAAAGTCTAGCACGACAACGAAAGGTTCTCTGGTCTTGAAAGACCATGAGCGCTTATCGCCCTCGACCAATCCACCTTCCCGTTTTTTTTTTTTTTTGGAAATCCCTATAGTTCGTTAATTTCGCAGGACTGTAGCACATTTGAATTCGAGGGGGGTAGGGGACATATCCTAAATGTCTCCACGCAAACCGAGGGGGAGTAGAAGTGAAGTGGAGCAGCAGTCCTCGAGGACAGCTTCAGCGGACCGGAAGGCGCTCACTGTGCGCCACAGGAGCACACGCACCAAAAGGGTTCAGACACAACCACCACAGCCCTGATAGACTGCTGAAGAATAGTCCAAGCTGTCGCAGGATCTCTTGTCTCCTAGGCACAACGGGCCAATGTGGCAGTTGTGCCTAGGAGCCAAGGCGCAGCTCCCATTGTGTTGAATGCTGATAGAAATCAATTTAATGCAGCCGCGACCTATTAGCTGAAATGCCTGATTTGGTTTAAGGGCAAAAACGATTCAGAATGTATTGTTTGTTAACTTAAGTTATTTGCCCATAAAGTGCTTAATTATTGTATGTATTACACTTATATATTAATATGTTATTTGGGTGAGGCTATTTGCACCCCTGGTAGCCTAAAATGATCCGTATATGCTACCCTGGTACAATTACAAGTGTGTAATATTCTTATGTTGTAGCTGTTAAATGACGGGACCGATTTAACATGACGGGTACTTTATTCGAGCGCCCATTTCCTTGTGACACACAAAACGCCTCGCGCCTCACCCTTCACATATGCAAGTGAGGTGTCATCTGACCAATCACAGTAACCCATCTATCTGTAGGATATTACAAAGTGAATGTTATTTGTACCGTGGTGCAATTGTCAGTATAAGCCAGGGGCGTAGGAATGAGTTTAACATTGGGGGAGACACATATCGGAAACCTGACAGATTCGGTATAATTTTTAGGTGGGACAAATGCGCCTGTCTCCGATATTGGAGGGGACACGTCCCCTCCGTCCCCCCCGGTTCCTTCTCCTCCCCTTGGTATAAGCACACAGAAATGTGGGCCTATTGATCACACAATGTAATAATAATTTTAAAAAACTGCTGCAGACAAGGTAACCCTGACAAGATCTTCTTCAAACGTTTTTAAGTGTGGTGATCAGACTCCTCAAAAAGGCATACATTTGTAAACATCCATGATTGCCCAGGATAGCATTGGAAATAGTTACACTATTTTGCATTGTTAGCTTCCTCAATAGAACACGCAAGTAAAACAGCTAACTTTAATCTTTGACTTATTGCTAGATTCAGATGTGATTCTACATGCCTTAGGGCTTGTAGGGGAGAGTGGGGTAAAGTGAGACATTTTTTACATTTGCTCCCCTCTAAGCCAGCTAAAATGACATATCAGTAAAATGCACACATTTACCATTAATTCAGGATGTTTCCTAGCCATGGAAATTATCAGAATGAATTCAGGACGAAGGGCAGTGAAAATATGATTGTTTTTTAAAAAGTGGTCTTGTGTCTCACTTTACCCCATCTCAGGGGTAAACTGAGACAGACCAGCGAAATCAATGGGGTAAAGTGAATCAGCAAGGGGTAAACTGATCCACTTACTTTATCCACTCTGAAACTACCATAACAAAACATGTTGTAACAGTTAGAATCCTGACAGCTTGCTTGACAACCACACATTCCACAACTAATTTCAGACTAGTTACAGAATCATGGGGATTGTCAATTAAGCCCTTTTTTTTTCTGAACACTGTAAAGTAACTCTGAACAAAATCAAATACAACATAGTATAATTCAAAATGTTTTAATTAACATTCAAATGACAGATAGAACCAGATAGATTAGAACACAGTCTGGGAGTCAGAACACAGGACTAGATCCACATGGATTAGAACATCAGCCTACTCTTTGGATGTGCTTTATGTGTTAACTCGAAGTAGGCTACTCTACATTCCAGCCCTGAAGGTTACAGGGAAAGATGAAGAGTTGCTCTCTCCGTGTGGTTCCTCCAGGCCTTTTAGGTTGAGGCAGCTTCTTCACCACGTCACTTTCATGAACATGTGCCACATCATTTTCCTTTATAGCAAACATGGGTCTCTCGCACTCTTTCATGTTTCCCTTGATTCTTCTGAGAAATTGTGCAAGTATTTCGTCATCCTCAACTTTCTCAACCATGCCAATGTAACGGACGCTCCTGTGTTTGGTTGCAAAGTTTACTATGACAAAGTCACCCACGGACAGATCTGTGTTTCCTGGATCACTTCTCTCATCCTCAGAGCTCTCTTCGTCAGACACATCATCAAGTGGGACAGGGACATCACTCTCCTCAGAGCTGCTAACTACGATTTTCTTTTTGGTTGCTTTCTTTTTCGGTTTTCCCTTTTCTTTGCTATTTTGCTTTTTCCCTGCCAGTTTCTTTTGACTTTCTTTATAAGCCTTTTCAATTGCCTGCTTCTCAGGAGTATCAGTTATGATGGCTGTCTTCACACGCTTTCGTTTGGTTTGTGTTCTGGGGGAACATTTGGGAAGTGGTACGATTTCACGAGGAGACACATATCCAGGTCGGCTGGGAACACGTGGCACATCTGAGTCAGCTGGCGGGGCACATCCATGTGGACCATGTGCAGTGGATGAATTAGCATCATCAAGTGATTTATCTGCAGCGGGTGGACCATCTGCAGCGGGTGGACCATCTGCAGCGGGTGGACCATCTGAAGTGGGTGGACCATCCGGATCATCTGCAGTGGCAGGCTGCAGCTCAGGGTTTGGCCGGTCGGACACCATGGATGGTGCAAACGCTCCATCAGGGAAAATTTCTCGGTTATATGGGAAAATCCCAGTGGACCTAAATCCAGAAGTGATGTTGCGTGGTGTCACTGCTGACATGAAGGCCTCATTCACAAGTCCAGCAATCTGGTAGATGGAGACTGTTTTGCCAGGGTTAGATCTCATTCACCCATCAAGAGCTTGGCTGTATTGGGTCTTGAACGGGCCATACACGGTCACGTCGAGAGGCTGCAATCGATGGGATGTGTGGGGAGGGATGGTGAGCAGAACAATACCGTTGCTCTTGGCTACTTCTACTGCTTTGAGTGAGATGTGAGCCTTCAGGTTATCCAGGATAAGCAGCATGGGACGGTCAGGGGTGCAGTTAGTGTGCTGTATCAGGTGATCAAGGAACTCAGGCCAGGTGTCTTCATTCATCCATCCCGTTCTGGTGGAGGTACCTTTGGCTCCTGGAAATGTGGCATTCCCAGCAGCATTCACTGCACACACCACAGTCACCAATTCTCCTCTCTCAGCCGATGTGACAGAACCAACTTGCTTTTTTCCTTTCTCTGTCACAACCTGAATCAAATAGAAAGTTTAGAATCAATGGCATGTGCAATTAGTAGGCTACCACTGGTCTGAAATTTGTATTTAATTGTACTTATTTTCAGTCCATTCATTTTTTCCAGTTGACAAGTTCACAAAATTACTAATAGCATTAGTTTCTGCATTCTGTCAATAGCTAGCTGGTCATTATCACAAGCCACTCAGTATCAGCCTGGTGCTCTCTAGTGTATCATGTGTAGCTTACCTGCCGTGGCTTTTTTACTGTAAATACGCCTGTTTCATCCACATTGTAAATCATGTGTGGAGGGAATTTATGCCTGTTAAAGATGAGACGCAAGGGAAGAACCTTATCAGAATCAAAAACAAATATTACTGGTAAATCCTCCATAAAAATGTGCAACTACAGAATTAATTCTGTCACCTGTCCATCACTACAGCCAGATTGTCAAAGAACTCCGCGACTGTAGTTTTATTGAAGGCTGTAGCCCTTCCCATTGATGTTGCCTCTGGAGTTCGGACAGAGAGATGGCGACGTGCTAGGAAGCTGCCAAACCAATCTGCACCTAGAGTAGACAATTCATTATTATAAGATTTAGCTTTGTGGCAAGATCTGTTGGCCTTAGTTAACCTACAGAATCATGTGATCTCTTGAACACCCTAGCCTACCTGCACATTGTGTCTTTGTCCAATTGGCAGGGACAGGGATATAGTTTTTCTCTGCATATTCAAATGCCAGTTGACGGCACTTAACTGGAGGAAGGCCATGGAACTGGTCAGCTAGTTGTTTCAAGTGTTGGGCAAGCTCCTCCTCCATCTCATCTGTGAATATTCTCTTTGCCTCAGCTACTGCACCCCAGGCTACTGATTTTACTTCCCCTTTCTCTTTTTTCTTCATGAACCTTAGGAGGCTTGACTTGTCAATATGTCTGTCCCTTGCAGCTGCTCTTAAAGACATCTTCCCTTCCTTGACCTCAGCGGCTGCACTTTCCATCTCCTCAAGGGATGTTTTGCCCCAGGTTGTCTTCCTGCTGTATATCCTTGGCATGATGGCTTTTCTACAATGTTTATGACATTAAAAATAAAACATATGTGACGTAATATTACATTAAAATATGTTTAAGACTAAACTTAACTTGTGCCTCATGGTGGGGTAAAGTGAGACACTGTCTCACTTCACCCCACAGCATTTGTCTCACTTTCCCCCACCACCACCATTTTAGAAAAAATGACCTCTCTTAGTAAATCAAGCCAATCTTCAGCTAGCATCATCACATGGTTTTATATGTTGGTAGTTCATCAACATGTATGATATAAGTTTTTCTACCTGAATCAATTTGCTTTGGCACAACAGTTGATTAAGTTGACAGCAAGAAAATTTACTTTAACATGCAAAAAATATATTTTTGTGAAAAAAACATGCTTACCACAGCACCAGGAGGTTCTCTCCTTCATGGCCAAGGGGAAATGGGAGGGGCTTGAAAACATAATGGTCACATGACCACAAATGTGTCCCGTTGCCTAGATACAGGGGGTGTCTCACATTACCCAATGTCTCACATTACCCCGTTCTCCCCTACTACGAATATCATGAAGGCACTGAATTTGAAACTTTATCATATCATCAGGATGTCTGGCTGGCTGACTAAAAAGCATTGCAACCATAAAAGTGTGACAATCTAGCAAAAGCGGTACATGACTATAATGAGAACCACTCCGGCAACTTCTTGGTTACAGAGATAGCATCGCTACTGCTTCGGCCACTGTGGCCATAATGTTATCCGCCGTTTAACTCATATAGCCTTCAACTATATGACGCTAATAAGTTTGTACATCATTTATCTTATTAGACTTCATGACATTTAACAAAACAAATAAGCTATATAGAAAAGATAAAATACATTAACCCCATTCATCTAAAGTACACGAATGCTTGGGAATTCGCGAAGTACACGAACGCCCAAGAATGCGTGCGTATGCGTGCGTGTGCGCATCACGAAGGGTGTTTTTAGCCCTAACCCTTAATTACTACCAAAATTTAAAGGGCCCTGAAAATGTCCTCCACAAGGCATACTAAAACATTGTAAGAGGAAATACAATGTATACTTTGACAGACTCACGTGATATCACAACAGCTTATGGAATGTTTAATTATATTTCCAAAGCTGGAAAACTGTTTGGAAGAATTGACAATGTTGCATGAATATACATCATATAAAAATGTTATGAGAAAACGTCCAGAATGAATGTGTCATACACATTTGGAAATATAAAAAACATATATATATATATATATATATATATATATATATATATAGTCCCTGAAGAAGTGCCTGGTTGGTTAACAGTTATCTTTGGCATTTAGTTCAATTCCACGCATGAGTAGATGCATGTTAACTTTGTAGGTAGCAGAGGTTATGCCTGTGTGTGTGTGTGTGTGTGTGTGTGTGTGTGTGTGTGTGTGTGTGTGGTGTGCGTCTGAGAGGGAATTTGTCACTTTGTAACAACCAGATAATATAATGAGATCAACGTGACGATGATGTGTTATGTATGCTCTGCTTACTGGATTACTTTTGTGTTTGTGTTTGATGTGTTGACTCAATAAAAGACTGAAAGGTGCTTCCCCATCATGAGTCACATGCATTTGCATTCATTTGTGCCACTCAGCAAGGGCAAAGAAAGGTTTCATTGTTTACATAAAGCACAATCCTGGCCTTTGAGTGGTGACCGTGTTGCTGAATGCTAAAACTAACACTTCTCCCCTTAGACTGCGAGCTCCCTCGGGCCTGTCCACTCCTCGTCCTGACTCCTCCTCCCGACTCCGTTCCCATGGCGATGGGGATGGAGAACTGGACGGGTAAGAGGGGGAAGTTTTTCCTGCTCCTCGCCCTGCTTTCTGTCGTCTGCCTCCTGCTCCTGTTCCTGAGGATCCAGGACACTCGTCTGCCTGTTCCAAGACTGTTCCGACCATTACCGCCATCCCATGACCCCGCACACAACCTTGCCTGTGGCGCCGTGTCCGCCCAGACCATCATGCCGCTGGCCCACACCAAGCACCTGCTGGTGTCTGCGTTCGCCGACAGGCGGGTGGAGAAGTTCGGCGTGCGCATCATCGGCATCTTCCGGCGGGACTCGATCCAGCCGCTCCGCTGTGTCTTCTGCTGCTCCAACCGGACGTCGTTCAGCGAGGCGTCCAGCGAGACTCCTGCCCAGGTCCTGACGCACTCGGACCACTTCGGCTTCCCCTACGGAGCGACGGACGTCCTGTGCCGGATCCCCGGCGGCTGCCTGGCCACCCATGTCACCCTGGTTCCGGAGGGCCATGGCCCGGACGCCACCGCCCTCAACCGCACCTTCCTGCCCATCAGGAACCGGGGGGGTGGGGAAGCGGCCTCCCAGCCCCGGCTTAACCTCACCGTCTGCATCTCCAACCTCTTCGGAGACTACAACAACGTCCTGCAGTTCACGCAGACTTTGGAGATGTACAGGTGAGCGCCCTGCTCCTATATCTCTATATTGATATATATCTATGTATATGATATATATATATTATACTATATGGATGCCTCACAATACAATGAGCGGTACGGATTCCTGTCAAAGCCGTGAGCAGCTCTCTGGGGCTGGCAGAGGGTCGATTCCAGGGTAGAATCGATTAAACGAAAGAGAACTTTACATGGCGCCTTTACCACGCAGTGACCTCCGTTTTGGAAGCACGGCAGCGTTGGATTGTTAGATGTTATGGAAGTAGTTTGTTTTTTTGGTAATTGTTAAGTGATTAACGGTGAAGTAATTGCTCATTATGGTAAGACATCGCTGTGTTTGAAACTGCCACAGCGTTTGTCATGCGAGATGTGTAAAACAAAATTCTCCTTCACCCAGGTGACATATTATATATTATTATAATAGGATATATTATATTCACGTTTATTCAGGATCTTCACAGTTCTGCCACAGTTCTGTGTTGCGCATGCTGCCACACCCTCTGATCATGTAGTGTGTGTGTGTGTGTGTGTGTGGTTATGTGTGCCTGTGAGGGGCACTTCCTGTGCGATATATTGCTGTATGTTACATGTCCTTACTTGAGTGATGCTTGATGTTTTTATCTGTGCTGTATTTATTTGTACCCAGGGACTGCAGATGCATAGGCCTAAGGCTAACTCTGGTGCAATGCATTAAATGGTTACATTTATGTTTTTAATTGCACATTATCCCTTTCAAATCAAATCAAAAATCAAACTCTCTATGAATACGTTGGAGCGTTCCCATCAAGAAGTCCCATGATGCACTCTGACGTACAGCCCTGTTGCCTCCTGCCCCCCTCCCAGGCTGCTGGGGGTCAACCGGGTGGTAGTCTACAACACCAGCTCGGGGCCGGACCTCAGCCGCCTGCTGCGCAGCTACAGCCAGGAGGGCTTTGTGGAGGTGGTGCCCTGGCCCATCGACCGCCACCTCACCCCGTCCAGCGGCTGGCAGCCTGCCCTATTCCCCGGGGACATCCACTACTACGGCCAGCTCACCACGCTCAACGAGTGCTCCTACCGCTACATGGAGCGCTCCCGCTACGTCCTGCTCAACGACATCGACGAGATCATCACGCCCTACCGGCACGGTGACCTGGTGGCCGCCCTGACCACCCTGCAGCAGCAGCACCCCACGGTGGGTGGGGGGGGGGGGGGGGGGGGGGGGGGGGGGGGGTTGTAGGCATGACGACCTCCTTGGAGTCGGGGGACTGGGTAACTGGGGGGGTCGTTTTTTTTGTGCTGTGGAGTAGGGCTGCCCGATTATGGAAAAAATCGGAATCACGATTATGTTGGTCAATATTGAAATCACGATTATTCAAACGATCATTTTTGAGTTTGAAAACATGACGTATTTATTTAGCATGTCTCTGCCAAAACCACTTTGTAACTTAGAACTTTGAAATAGCTTTAAAAAATACACATAATGGTCAAAAAGCAAAAAGTTCAAATCTTAAATAATGTACAGATATGTATCCATCTGTTCTTCTGCACTTTCTATAAAACATTTAAATAAAAAATAAAAAAAATTGAAAACTCAATTATATTAGTTTTGTGATCGTTTGACGCTAAAATAGAAAAATCGAGATCGAAATTTGATTAATCGCCCAGCCCTACCATGGAGATAAAGACTCTAAACATGAATCGTGTTGATTAGTATTTACATTGAGGGCATTTAGCAGACGCTTTTATCCAGAGTGACTTATAATACGTTCATTTGTCTGAAGGAATACAACAATATATTGCTGTTGGTACAGTGAGGATGTTCAAAGAACCAAGTGCCAAGCACTAACGATCGCTAGGTAAACCCCTTCCCCGTATACAACGAAGACAGCTAGGATCAGATGCTCCACAATGTTAAGTATTCTTTTTCAGAAGGACGCACAACAAGTGCGTATGAGGGGTGAGGCTATACAGAGTCTAGGGTGAACTCTAGGCTCTTCATGTGTTCATGCTCATCTCCCCTCTGCTTCGTCCTCTCCTTCGTAGGCGGGGGTCTTCCTCATTGAGAACCACATATTTCCCAAAATCCACTTTGAGCCCAGTGGACGGTTCCACCGGCCTCAGTGGGAAGGGGTGCCCGGGGTGAACATCCTGGAGCACATCTACAGAGAGGAGCCCAACAGGAAGGTCTTCCACCCCTACAAGATAATAGTCCAGCCCAGGTACCATCAACTCAATGTTTGCCTTACAAGTCCTGTTTTCCTTACATCCATTCTTAAATAGAATACTTTCTTAAGTTCTTTACCAACATTGTTAAAAATGACATTTGGACTCATCACATGTGAGGACAAAAGTTTGGTTTCAAGTCACTGTCAGCAATCATCGTCAATGGAAAATTTGGTCTAACCACTGGGTTGAGGGGCGTGGCCTTCTTAAAAGCCACACACCCTTCTTACACATAGAGCCTATTTTTCACTGATAAGTTATGTGGGCAGCCTGCTCTAGTGGTCTGTGTGTGTGTGTGTGTGTGGGGGGGGGGGGGGGAGGGACGTTTCTGGTGTGAATGTGTGGGGGTGTGTGTTTGTGTGTGTCTGAGTGTTGTGGGTTTTTTTTCCTTTCTGCTTTTCCATTGTCATGTTTAAAAACGGCTCTCTGAACACAGAATAGCTAGGCTCCCACTGACTAGGTAGAGTTGGCCTACCAGCTCTTACTTTACGTCCACACCAAAAGCTGTAAAACATGCAAAATCGCTGAATAGCTCAAAACGCTGTCAAAAATATTGACAGCTCATATCGCTCTTGCGCGTATGTTTACTGGGACCCACGCCGGCGAGAGACATCTACATTCCGATTGGCTAGCGGTCATTTACTTAGACGCCAGCGCCCACTTGCACCCAATACCACATACGTGGAATTCTGAATCCAGTGTTATCTAGAAACCAGCATCAGGTAGATAACACCAACTGTTACCAAACAAGGAAAATGGAAACAAATAAAATTTCCTGTGACGCACCAGCAAGTTTAACCGTTTCTGTGCATGTGTGTTTGTGTGTTCATGTGTGTGTGTGTGTGTGTGTGTGTGTGTGCATGCGTGTGTGCATGCTTTCATGTGTGTTCATGTGCGTGTGTGTGTGTGCGTGCTTGCGTGTGTGTGCATGTGTGCATTCATGTGCGTGTATGTGTGCGCAGTGGCGGTTCTATGGCCAGTTACGCCCCGGGCAAGGGGCGTAACTTCCTCCGGGGGGGTGGGGAGGGTTTGTATCATGACCCTACGGACTTCAGTGGGGGTTTCATTCCGGCACCTTCTCAGCCAGCAGGTGTGCACCTGCAGCCAGAGGGGGCGCAAATATACCAATTCCCCACACACATTTTATGTACTTCATTGAAAACCACTTCGCGGCACGTTTTTATTTTTTACTGCTCGCGGCGCCCCCCACGTGATTTGGCGCCCCCCACAAATATGGCGCCCCGGGCGGCTGCCTGGTTCGCCCGTGCCTAAAACCGCCACTGTGTATGCGTGCATTCATGTGCGTGAGCGTGTGCGTGCATTCATGTGCGTGAGCGTGTGCGTGCATTCATGTGTGTGAGCGTGTGCGTGCATTCATGTACGTGGGCGTGTGCGTGCATTCATGTGTGTGTGTGTGTGTGTGTGTGTGTGTGTGCCACAGGTCCCTCCAGCAGACCTCCGTCCACTCTGTGCTCCAGAGCTTCGGGAAGGTGGTCCAAGTCCCGCCGGATGTGTGCCGCATCGTTCACGTACGCGTCCCCCTGCAGGGTCACCTGACCCTGGACCAGCTCCACGTGGACCAGCGCCTCTGGGACTTCAGCGAGAGGCTGGTCCCCCGGGTGGACTGGGCCCTGAGGAGGGCGGGGCTGCTGAGGTCGGAGGTCACCAGGCCCAACTGATGGGGAGGGGGGGGGGATGAGCCACTACTTTCTCTCAAACTTTGGAGTCAAACTGCACATGGTGGACAGTGTAACAATCAGGAATTGATTTCTTCATCAATTCCGAGGAAGTAACAAGGGGAGGTGGTTTGTTTGTATATGGGTCCCATGGCTTTTGTACTTTGAACCTTGTTCTAATATTACGAATGCTTCACTTTGAGCAGAACGCATAACAGAAACAAACAATCGGGACAGGAAGTAGGACCCTGGGACAGGAGCCGGGGCCCTGGCTACTTGCCGAATATGTGGATGGTTTAGCTCATCGCTTGAGTAATGTTTTCCTGCAAGGAAAGTGGCCTACATGAGTCATTTATTCAAATAAAAGGTTTAAATCTTCGGCAGGATTACATGACACTACGAACGTCTCCTGTAAAACAGTGACAATCATCTACTTTTTCTTCCTAAGAGCTGACAATAATCTAACTCTTAGCCGAGCGTTTAGTTATTCTAGGTTAATTTTTAAAAGATCTGTAAACACTCTAATTCAACCCATGGGCGTCAGTTTGGTTTGAAATGTGCTGAGAGACGCATTCGGAAGTGCAATTTCAGAAGTGCTGGGTAGCCTACAATGAGGATGCACTCTTTTTTCTCTCTTTAGTGCCGGTAATGGTAAAGGTTCTGAACAGGGGCTGAACAGTAGGAATGAGTTTAACATTGGGGGGGACACATATCTGAAACCTGACAGATCCGTTAATGGTTTGAACAGAAATATGTCATAAATTAACTACACTGAAAAAATTCACAAATATATTTTATTCTACTAAAAAAATACATTTGTAAATGTAAAGGAAAACACATTTTGAATGGCAGTAATGAACTGATAAATATCAAATCAATTCTTTAAATGCACGCTCAATCATCCAGTTTTTTAGAATAAGAAGCGGTGACAAGACGCTGTGTTGCGCTTTCAAAATAAAATAAAATATTTTTCTCCCCCGGTATAATTTTTAGGTGGGACAGATGCGCCTGTCTCCAATATTGGAGGGGACACGTCCCCTCCGTCCCCCCCGGTTGCTACGCCCTTGGTTCCTTGGTAATCCGAACGCACCCCATGCTCCAATCACAAACTGCTAGTGAGGAGACCGGTAGGGTTTAACAACGAGATAAGCGATTATGATTGGCTAAGGCAGAGTCATGTTTAAATTTACATTTAAATAGTTTGTGTGTTATGTGTTGCATTGTGTTTCGTTGTCCGTTATGCCAGTTGTTCTGCGTGCATGTATTGCAATGTTCGAATCATAAGGTCAGCTGGGGGAGGGCCTTGGGAGAACAGGAGGGTGGGGGCTTGCACGTTGTAGGGACCGTGTTGGGGGTTGCATTAAAAGTTCCTTCAAAATACTTATGACTGGACATTGTTATGTCACCGGCGAGGTCATTACACTACCAACATAAACAACAGGAGCTAGGAAAGGAAATTAACTGCGTGTTTAAGTTCAGAAGGGGCACACGTGTGGCTACACACAGCACTACAAAAGACGTCAAGACTGAAAAAGAAAGAAATATTTGTTGCACAGCTGTTGCACTGTATTTATGTGACAGTGGTCTGCAGTCTTTTTCCAATGTATTTGTTATCATCCGCAGTCAACCGGACTGCGGAGTGATACAGATGACGTGAATCAGAGGCAAAAAAATCCACTTTCCTTGACAGCGGTCAAATATGCTGGACGTGAGCATTCCACTGCATTGAGAAGAACCGTAATAAACAAAAATAATTGACAGCTGAACGTTGGGAAAGGCCCATGCAAGTGAATGGAGCAGTCCACAGCATTGAGAAGAGCCGTGTAATAAGTAAGGGATAATATATAGAACGCCGGTCATTTTAGGGAAAATAAGCCCCGACAGGGCGAACATGGCACGGACGCGCAGCGAAGGCTTGCTTCGCCCTGAAGGGGCTTATTTTCAATAATGACCGGCGACGTTCTATACATTATCCCGCTTATTACACGGCTGCTTGCCAAAACGAAAAAATAACTTCACATGGTGTGTCTTTTTACAATTTATTTGTTACCAGCATTCGTAGTGTGTTGATCAGCAGAGAAATAGTCCGCCAAAGACGTTGATGTCGCTTAGCAACCGAAGACGCTGGGGCTGACAAATTACCGGACTACTTGCGGAGTAATACCAAAGACGTCATTAGAGGGAAAAAATTCCTTTGTTTTCCTTGACAGCGGTAAATTATACTTAGCAACGGTGAATTATCAAATATAATTCACCGCCGGAAGTTGTGAAGAGCCCATGCAAGTGAACGAAGCGTTCCACGGCATTGAGGAGACCCGTGTAAGAATCCATAATTCAACTCAAGTTTTTTTTTACAAGTGGTGGGTACAAAATGAATCTTGACGAAAACTGGTGGGGACGCATCCCCACCAGGAATTGACTCCTATGATTCAACCTTTGTTACGGAATGTTTTCACGTTTCATACTGGAGAATCGAGATCTCTATTTTACACAAAGCTAATCTCGATGACGTCCCAGCTGGCCCCGGGTGGGGGGGCGGGTGGCCCGTCAGGAAACGGCTGATCTAGTTATGGGCCCACAATGTAGATCTTGCGTAGTCAGCTCACAACAAAGGTTTTACAGGCTAGCGCTTTGTAGGTTCAGCTGTGGTGAGGTTAGATTTGGTTCAGAGTCTGTTGTTTAAAGGGCGAGTCACAGGGAAACAGTGTATGAGGTTGGTGGCCGCTTCAAACACGTCAGACTAATTAGATAATTAGGGGCTGGGGAAGGCTGCACACCTGTGGTGCTGGAAAACACACACACACACACACACACACACACACACACACACACACACACACCAAAGATGAGCTAGACAAAAGATACATATACATATACATACGAAAAAAAGTTAACATTTGGAAACTGTTTATTGAACATTTGCAACCAGATATCCGTTAAATACAGGGCGTCTATCTCTCCCACTGCAATCCCAGGGTCAGGGAATGCTCCGTATGCTAGCACACTCAGTGACGGGGAGGGAATGTTACGGGACGTCTTGTAAGGCGCAGTGTGCTGAAAGTCTTTTGGCGGTCTTCTGGAGAGCAAGGATGACAGCGGGTTGGCTAGAGGGGCCGCACGGGGCCACAGCCCAGAGACCCCCTCTGGTTCCTCCCCCAGCCAAGTGAACACAAGAGACCGAAGCCTTTTTTTTTTTTTACCGGGGGGGGGGGGGGGGGGACCTCAAAGCAAACAAAACGGATAGCGTACTGCAGCGCACACACCTAGACTCACCACTACAATCGGAAAGCTAAAATTCAAATCATCAACGGGAATATATTAGAAAAATGGCAATTAGTCTTTAATAAACACCTCTCCTGAAAAAAGAAACCCAATAACAACAAAGACCAGGGTTATAAATTAAAACTGTCAAAATAAAATCAACTGTCGAGATGTTTGGCTGACGGCATTCTCTGCTCCACACTTCATGACCGGACAAATCCTGTCTGGGGAAAAAAAAAGAAAGATAAAAAAAGTAAAGATGGCACCTTCACTCCCTCGGTTGGATTCTCGATCGAATGGAATTCAGCCCAGCTCTAAAATCTACTCTCTAATTTACAGATAGGGGTCCTCCCCTCTGCAAGCGTCCTATCAGCAGCCCCCAGAGGAGGGGGGGGAAGGGGGGGGTGGTAGTCTGGGGGGTTGCTAGGCCACGGTTTTGAAGGTTTGGAGAATGAGGTTGGTTTGGTGGATGAGCCGGTTTGCACTGATGAACACATTAATTGCCCTGTAACAGAGAGAAAACACACACACACCCAGTCAACAAGCAGACCTCTAAAGAGTGCTACTGCTACAGAGTGTAATAGAACCGGTCTAGCTCAGAGGATGTACACTGGTTACGCCAGCGGATTTCCTCATTCTTCTTACAGGAAATGTGAGTGACCCCACAGTCACCCTGGGTGACTGTGGGGTCACTCACTACTAGAGCCAGCTAGAGGTAACTAGCGGCCCTGGGTGACAGTGGGGTCGTACTCACTACTAGAGCTAACTAGAGGTAACTAGCGGCCCTGGGTGACTGCGGGGTCGTACTCGTTACTAGAGGTAACTAGCGGCCCTGGGTGACTGCGGGGTCGTACTCACTACTAGAGCTAACTAGAGGTAACTAGCGGCCCTGGGTGAAAGTGGGGTCCTACTCACTACTAAAGGAAACTAGAGGTAACTAGCGGCCCTGGGTGACTGTGGGGTCGTACTCACTACTAGAGCTAACTAGAGGTAACCTGCGGCCCTGGTTGAACTACTCACTTTCCGTCCTTAAAGTAGGTCTTCAGGGTGTCGCTGAAGCTCTTGGAGTACTTCACAAACTCCTTCTTCTGGTGCTCCAGGGCCTTCAAGCGGAGAGCAGGGGACAGGAGGTAGGTTAGGCTAGTTAACACGGGTTAAGTTAACATTAGTTATGTTACAGTGGGGAGAACAAGTATTTGATACACTGCAGGTTTTACAGGTTTTCCCACTTAGAAAGCATGTAGAAGTCTATAATTTTTATCATAGGTACTCTTCAACTGTGAGTGACGGAATCTAAAACAAAAAAAACAGAAAATGACATTGTATGATTTTTAAGTAATTAATTTGTATTTTATTGCATGACATAAGTATTTGATACATCAGAAAAGCAGAACTTAATATTTGGTACAGAAACCTTTGTTTGCAATAACAGAGATCATACGTTTCCTGTAGTTCTTGACCATGTTTGCACACAATGCAGCAGGGATTTTGGCCCACTCCTCCATACAGACCTTCGCCAGATCCTTCAGGTTTCGGGGCTCTCGCTGGGCAATACAGACTTTCAGCTCCCTCCAAAGATGTTCTATTGTGTTCAGGTATGGAGACTGGCTAGGCCACTCCAGGACCTTGAGATGCTTCTTATGGAGCCACTCCTTAGTTGCCCTGGCTGTGTGTTTCGGGTCGTTGTCATGCTGGAAGACCCAGCCACGACCCATCTTAAATGCTCTTACTGAGGGAAGGTGGCTGTTGGCCAAGATCTCGCGATACATGGCCCCATCCATCCTCCCCTCAATACGGTGCAGTCGTTCTGTCCCCTTTGCAGAAAAGCATCCCCAAAGAATGATGTTTCCACCTCCATGCTTCACGGTTGGGATGGTGTTCTTGGGGTTGTACTCATCCTTCTTCTTCCTCCAAACACGGTGAGTGGAGTTTAGACCAAAAAGCTCTATTTTTGTCTCATCAGACCACATGACCTTCTCCCATTCCTCTTCTTGATCATCCAGATGGTCATTGGCAAACTTCAGACGAGCCTGGACATGCGCTGGCTTGAGCAGGGGGACCTTGCGTGCACTACAGGATTTTAATCCATGATGGCGTAGTGTGTTACTAATGATTTTCTTTGAGAGTGTGGTCCCAGCTCTCTTCAGGTCATTGACCAGGTCCTGCCGTGTAGTTCTGGGCTGATCACTCACCTTCCTCATGATCATTGATGCCCCAATGAGGTGAGATCTTGCATGGAGCC
The DNA here is from genome assembly GCF_949987615.1 of Pollachius pollachius. Taxonomy (NCBI): domain Eukaryota; kingdom Metazoa; phylum Chordata; class Actinopteri; order Gadiformes; family Gadidae; genus Pollachius; species Pollachius pollachius. The sequence continues at coordinate 6,660,129 of NC_136948.1, read as the reverse complement.
CCAGGCCGAGGGAGATTGACCGTCATCTTGAACTTCTTCCATTTTCTAATAATTGCGCCAACAGTTGTTGCCTTCTCACCAAGCTGCTTGCCTATTGTCCTGTAGCCCATCCCACCCTTGTGCAGGTCTACGATTTTATCCCTGATGTCATTACACAGCTCTCTGGTCTTGGCCATTGCGGAGAGGTTGGAGTCTGTTTGATTGAGTGTGTGGACAGGTGTCTTTTATACAGGTAACAAGTTAAAAAAGGTGCAGTTAATACATGTAATGAGTGGAGAACAGGAGAGCTTCTTAAAGAATAACTAACAGGTCTGTGAGAGCCGGAATTCTTACTGGTTTGTAGGTGATCAAGTACTTATGTCATGCAATAAAATGCAAATTAATTACTTAAAAATCATACAATGTGATTTTCTGGATTTTTGTTTTAGATTCCGTCTCTCACAGTTGAAGTGTACCTATGATGAAAATTACAAACCTCTACATGCTTTGTAAGTGGGAAAACCTGCAAAATCGGCAGTGTATCAAATACTTGTTCTCCCCACTGTAGGTTAGTTAGAACAGGGGACAAGAGTTAGGTTAGGTTGGTTAAGTTAACACGAGTTACGTTAGGTTAGTTAGAACAGGGGTCAAAAGATAGGTTATGTTGGTGAAGTTAAGTTGAGTTAGGTTAAGGTAGTTAGAACAGGGGACAGGAGTAAGGTAAGTTAGTTAAGTTAAAATGAGTAGCTTAAGTTAGTTAGAACAGTGGACATGAGTTAGGAAAGGTTAGTTCCATGAGTTAGGTTATGTTAGTTAGAACAGAAGAAACTACAAAATGCATTTCCTGCAGAAAATGCGGTGAGTGCTGTAGTACAAAGTCAGGTTGAAAATATTTTTTAATAATGCCACATAGATTAAGACATAAAGAAACGTTAAATGGCTTAAATCAAGTGAAGGGATTTGAACAAAAGTCTAAATGGAGTAAACAATGTAAACATGCACACCATTTAAGAAAATGTAAATGGTTGGAAACGAATAAAGTGACAGCTGAATGAAAAGCGCAAAGCAATGCTAAAAATGCAGAAATGTAAAATGAATTGAACTGAAGAATCTGAAAGTCAACTGTATTGCCCTGCACTGCTGCTGTGCGTGCGTGCGTGCGTGTGTTTAAGAGAATAGCGAGCCGGTGCGTGATTGAAAGTAGTCCAATAGAGCGGGAAAAACCGCCCAATCTGGCAACACTGCTGAACGTCCTCACGCTCCAGCGTCAACGTAAATCAATGACACCAACTGAAAACGAAGCAGGTATCAAACTAAAACTGTGATTCTCAAGAAAGTATAAATGATATCGAAATTCCGTTTGGATATTATTGAAGATACTTTCCAAACATCCATACATAGAATGTGTAAATATGTTAAATGCTTTGAAAGACGGTGAACGGTTGAAAAATGTTTGAGTTACGACAGGAGCGTCGCTAGCAATTGAAAACATTCGGGGCTGAAGCCCAGAAGTTAGTCCTTTTAAAAACGTGGGTTCGAGGGGTTTCTCCCCCGAGAAAATTTGAAAATCGGGCTGATGAACATGCAATTCTAACGTAGTTTGAGAAGGAAAGACCAATCGTCATGTCTGACTCACGTCGGGACAGGCCTATTGAGTAGGTTAATGTTTACTTAAGGATAGGAAAGTGCACCACATACACCAGCAGCCAAAATGAGACATTAGAAAAGCCTGTAGCCAAATAAACACTGTCATGCGCCTACCCGATGTCAAGTGGACCGGGTTGAATTCATTGCCGGTCTCCTGAATCTCTGCAAACTACAGCAGCACTAAACAGCAATATCGACGTGATGCGCTATGTATACAGAATAAAATTTGCAACATTTTGCAACAAATGATTCTAAATCTGCCCATAAATGTACACGTCAGAATTTTGCGGTTTTCACTGGCTACAATGTTGCATCTGTGGCTGCTGGTAATGCAACCACAAAGAAGTAAACTCTACGGGGCTATTTTCATCATTATTCATTCAATCATCATGTTTTTTTTTGTTTTTTTTGACGGCACAGCGATCCAGGGCTATTTCCAAAAGATCCGGGGCTTGAGTTACGATGTCTTAAGAAGTAGGAGTCTCAGAATTCATACTTTGCAAGGGACGTCACGACGACTGGCTGGCGGGCAAGAACAACGTTCTCTAGCAACTTAGTAACCTAATCAAGGATCTGCCAGGACGTCGCCAGTTTTACCATACGAAACGAAAGTTGGTATTTTGAGGTGAAAACGATATGCCAGATAGTTGCTGTGCGATTAGACGTACTAACTGCAGAGGACTGAAGCCGGGGTTATGTTTTTACCCCATCCGAAAAGGAGAAAGACTGTATTATTGTCTATAAGATTAGAATTTGCCATAAGTAATATATATTGTTTAATTACACATTATAATTACGATTATTTCAAAATGAAAATAACCCTACCTCTGCCGTCATGGGGATTGCCAGTGTTGCCAGATTGGGCGGGAAATCTGGCCCAATCTGGCAACAATGGCGGAGGCGTCACTAAACGATCCTAAGCGCAGCAAAAAGCTCCACTGCGCCGGAACTTCAGAAATGCTTGAGAAAATGTAACTTGTGTGGACGCTACCGCATTACTTGGTCAATAAAAGAGCTACTTAAAAGTTATTTGATTCAGAAAAAAACTATTTGTTGATCGTTTTGCGGATAGCTAGATAGTCCCTCACCTTTGCTTTGATTATGAAGATATTCCTGTTTTTCACCTCCCATACGACAACGTTGTTAACCCATCCACTCTTGAAAAAAAGTTTGCTATCCATACTTTCGTAGGCTTTCATTTTTTGTGCGGTATAAGGTGACGGATTCTCTATAAGATAAATGTAAATATCTCCAAACTCCAAGTCTGGTCGAGACGGTTGCTGTGTATGGATCACAAATTCTGAGTATGTTTATCTTTTCTTGATATCTAATTTGAACATTTATGGTCTTAATAGTTGATTGATTGTAGTAGGCCTACTGGAAATCTGCAAGGCTACAATTCCCCTAGCTGGCCGCTGTCCGTCGCCATTTTGTCGGCGTTTGTTGCCCTCCAGGTAGCCATGGTAGTCACATGACTGCAAAGTATGAATGGGCAAACGTCTTCAATGAAAACAGCTGAAAAGGAAGCCGCTATGAAACTAAAACTGTGATTCTGAAGAAAGTCTAAATTATATAGAAATTCCGTTCAGATATTATTGAAGATACAAGTGTGTAGATTTGTTAAATGGCTTGAACAAAGATAAACGGTTGAAAATTGATTTAGTTACGTCTTAAAAAGTAACTAAATCCGCCGTACCCCCATTGACATCCATGGTAAAAAAAAATTAGTATTTTAAAAGTAGAATATCTTAAAAAGTATTAAATATTTAAAAAATCTGAAAAGAGGCGTGCGATTCCAAGCTAATATGAACATTTTAAAATCTGAATGGTACTCTAGGTGAAGAATTGAGGAAGGAGATAGGTCCCAAAGTTTGTAGAGAATAATAAAGAGGAAACTTGGATATAAAGAAAGAAAGAATAAAACTTAAGAAAAAAAATAGTTGAGCGCTGCATGCAGAACTCACCTAATTAGTTATAGGTATAGGTTATAGGTATAGATAATAGGTTAAGTGAGTTAGAACAGAGGACATGAGTATGGTTAACTTAGTCAGAGTGAGAGCGAGATAGATAGATAGAGAGAGAGAGAGAGAGAGAGAGAGAGAGAGAGAGAGAGAGAGAGAGAGAGAGAGAGAGAGAGAGAGAGAGAGAGAGAGAGAGAGAGAGAGAGAGAGAGCAAGAGAGCGAGAGAGAGAGAGAGCGAGAGAGAGAGTGAGAGCAAGAGAGCGAGAGAGAGAGAGACAAGCTACGATTCCCTAATCGTATTTCTGTTTGTATTTCTCCCTTACAGTGAAAAAGAGATTAATCTGCTTAAATGGGGCGGGGTGGATATTCAAATAAATGAAAGAGCGAGAGAGAGTGAGAGAGAGTGAGAGAGCGAGAGAGCAAGAGACCATTGGTCAGCTCACCCTGCGGTTCTGGTACTGATATTTCTTTATGACGTTGTTGACCGTGTCCAGCAGCTCTTTGATGGCGCTTGCAATGTCCCTGTAACCGAACAGAGACACATCATGACAAGTCTATTGCAGAACTCATTTAAACACCCTCAGTGGGTCCAGACATCAACACAGACTCTCAGTTAGGGCTGCAGGATTATGGAAAAAAATCATAATCACTATTATTTTGGTCAAACATTTGGTCAGACATTAACATACACCCAGTGGGTCCAGACAACAACAGACTCTCAGTGGGTCCAGACAACACAGACCTCCATGGGTCCACCCAGACATGCTCTACACAGCAGGTAGGCGGGACGTAATCGATGCACATGGTATCAGACACACGCAACAATATGCTGCATATACTTGGTTGTGTATACTTGGTTTTGAATATTGTGTGTTGTGTATACCTGGTTGTGTATACTTGGTTGTGAATACTTAGTGTATACTTGGTTGTGTATACTTTGTGTTTTGTGTACTAGGTTGTGTATACTTTGTGTTGTGTATACTTGGTTGTGTATACTTTGTGTAGTGATACAAGGCTGTGTAAACTTTGTGTTGTTTGTACTAGGCTGTGTATACTTGGTTGTGAATACTTTGTGTTGTGAATACATTGGGTTGTGTATACTTAGTTGTGTATACTTGAGGGGTATTCCATCAAAGTCGCTAACGAAAGCGGCGCTTAGTTGATTAAGCCCGGTTAGAACTAACGCCAACTTCCACTTGAGGCTTAAGCCGTTCCATCAACGCAGTTCAGCCGCTCCTTGCTCAGGTTAGTTAGGGAGGCTATCTGGCAAAGAAATCGCTGATCTGTTGAATGCATAAGTAGTATTAAGCTTAACATATTTTAATTTAATATTGACCATGAATTTATAGACATGGGTGATAGTCTCGAGGTAACGTGTCGGACTTGCACCCGGTTGACCGGGGTTCAAACCCCATGCAATTAGTAATTTAGGAAGGATTACTCGAGAAATCAAAGAACTTGTCATGCCATTTATTTTCCATTTCTTTGAATATTCTAAATTGACTGACCATTGTATTTTTCTCAATAGAATTCTTCTTGGCTGCCTGCCAAGAAAGTCACCTGAATGGAATTTGTGTGGCTGCATTTTCCCATGCAGCATTGTCATTGTGACAAAGGCTTCACTATCAGTAACATTAATATTAACATTAACTTTACCATGGGTTGTTGCAAGTTATATTTGGGTTTTAGGGATATTGTAAGACATGTTTTTTAGATAAAAAGTCAATTGTTAGGCCTAATTTCTATGATATAAAGGAAATTACAAAAATAAGCCAACTGCAAGAATTCAATGACATACCAAGGACGCGAACTCTGGTCGCCCCTGCTATAGGGCAGATGTTAGACCACTCACCCAACTGCTTGTTTGAAAATCAAACAGAATGCATGGGTTTGTATAAAAATGTGTTAAGAAAATATCCACGATAACAATAGATAGCAATTCATTTTATTTGCATCATTTAATCTTAGACACTTAGTGAAAACCTAGGCTGTTTGTACTTGATAAATGTACATTTATGCCAAAATCTAGGCTATGCGGAACCTTCTGATGGTACAGTTGTATACCTGGCATTTATTCAGTTGTTGATTGCTCTTCTAAGTGCGCCATACTGGTGCCAATTATTGTTGTGTTTGCATTGTAATGCACAACTTTGCCTCTCCTTGTTATAATACATTGTGCATCCAAACAACTTTAGCCAATGCAGCCTCCTATGTCAGTACTGACATAGGAGGCTGCATTGGCGTCGACGTCAGCGAGTCAGTGTAAGAGCGAGGAGAGCGAGCGGTAGCGTGCGTGTCAATTTAGTGAAGTAATGAACGAGTCCGGTTGTGTGTAAGAATAAAGTACCCAGCCTGTCAAGAATCGGTGGCCGCTTCATTCCGACCATATTCCGACCTATAAGCAGACCCACTGCCAGTCAAAGTGAAGGGTGTTGTCCCCGATAGCATCGGCTCTGGAGGGAACGTCTCTCCTGTGCGGGTTCTGTATGTTTCAAACAGGCAACACTATTGTTTTTTATTACACGGCTCTTCTTAACGCTCCGTTCACTTGCATGGGCCCTTCACAACTTCCGGCGGTGAATTTATATTTGATAATTCACCGTAGCTAAGTATAATTGACCGCTGTCAAGGAAAACAAAGGATTTTTTGCCTCTAATGACGTCTTTGGTATTACTCCGCAAGTAGTCCGGTAACTTGTCAGCCCCGGCGTCGTTGGTTTCTAAGCGACGTCACAACTTTGGCGGACTATTTCTCTGTTGATCAACACTAATGAATTGTAAAAAGACACACCATGAAGTTATTTTTCGTTTAGGTAGCCGTGTAATAAGCGGGATAATGTATAGAACGTCGCCGGTCATAATCGAAAATAAGCCCCTTCAGAGCGAAGCAAGACACCTCCGCTGTACGTCGGTGTCCTGGTTGCCCTGTCGGGGCTTATTTTCCCGATAATGACCGGCGTTCTATACATTATCCCTTACATATCTGTTGTTAAAGCCCAGCTGTGCTTCGTTGAGCAAAAAAAATAACTAAACCTAAATAAATGGTTGAAGGTGAATACTTGTGGCGTGGAGTTAAAACTACACACTTTACCCGTTTCATTCAAAATATCGTTATAATATCGTATATTGCCATTCGAACAAAAAATATCGAGATACGAGTTTTGGTCCATATCGCCCAGCACTAATGGAAACACTCGTACGTAATGGCCACGGTGTGTGTGTGTGTGTGTGTGCAGTGTTGTGCCTGAACGCGTTCATTGAACGATAGTTCATGAACTCGTTCATATTTTGGGCGAACGTGAACTGAGCGTACTGTATTACTGCCTGATGAACGTTACTGTGAACTCGTTCATTCTGGTGTCTGTGAACGGCACGCTCACTCGGTTTAACTTCGTTCAATAGGGGGGGTATTTGTTTATCAACACGGCGGATGCGCGCGCAGAACGCTGTGTTGTTTGTCCGGTTGCCATGGTTATCTTCGTGCGGTTAATTTGCAGTTGCGGTGTTGCCAGCTTACTGTTACATTAAACTGTTATCAGAAAACACGGTTATATGCTATAGACCCTATAGTATCTGTCGTGTAAAGGCTGGGACGAATTTCAAATTATAAATATGTAACCCTTATGTTGAAAGTATAAACCGTCGCGGTTCCCATTGAAACGAATGGCGCGGTGATTATTCTTCAAAACGAGAGTTGTTAAATTGTGAAAAATGAATTAAACTGTAATCAGACAACGCGGTTTTATGCTATAGACCCTAGAGTATCTGTAGTATAAAGGCTGAGACGAATTTTGAATTATAAATATGTACAATCCATAACGTTAGCTCTCTGGCTCTTAGCTCAGCGGACTAGATTACCTCCTAGAATCATTGCTTGTCGGCCGGAAACGGAAAGGGGGGCTGTTTACGTTTGGTTGTAGTTTTTTCGCTCGGTTCTCCGTCTCAACAGTAGGCCTAGAACCGAGCGAAAAGACTACAACCAAACGTGAACACCCCCTCTTTCCATTTCCAGCCAACGAGCAATGAGTTCCAACAGTAATCAATGGCATTTATAAAATGCGCTAATAAAACACGATAGAAACTGTATTTCGCTATGATACTTGATTCAACCGCTCTATTTCATCCTAGACAAAGGGGGCTCAATGTTCAAAAAACCAGAAAAAAATAATAGCTCACAGCAACGTATTGAAAAAAATAACTATTAACTAGTTCATTTTTTGGAACTGTGAACTAAGTTCAAAGTTTGAATTATGAACGTTTAACTGAACTAGTTGATTTTTAAATTTGTGAACTGAACTTTGAACTAGCTCACGTACAAAGTGAACTTTTCCAACACTGTGTGTGTGTGTGTGTGTGTGATCGTATTTTTATTATTTTTTTGATTGTCTTTGCTTTTGACTAAAAGATCGAAAAGATGCCCGACCACACACAATCTCTGGCAATGTTCCCGTTTTGTCCAATAACAAAGCTGACTAAACAAAAACAACACATTGACCCTTCTAAGTCACACACACACACACACACACACACACACCATAGTGATCCCTTGTTTCTGATTGGCAGCAGACCTGACTGCGTTTGACAGCCACCCTGGTCATGGTCCGGTCCGCCCCCCCCCCCCCCCCGTGAGGACCCCCCCTGTGAGGGGGGGGGGGGGGCCTCAGACTCACTTGATGGTCTGCAGGAAGCGGACTCGGTCGTTGATCTCATCTGGGATCTTGCTGAGGATGTGCTTCAGAGCTCGGGCCTTCTCGTTCAGGTCCAGGAACTCCTGCTCTGGACGGTCAATCATGAACTCTGCAGGAGGGGGGGGAGCATGGGAACACCTGAATATGGTGTGCATTTATAACCTGATACTGTTTTTTTTTTTTTTTTTACCTCTGCCAGGTTAAAAAGCATGTCTCTCTCACACTCACACACACACACACACACACACTGTGTGTGTTAGAGACTTATCACAAGGCTGAATTCATTAATAACACTTGTAACACTTGTTTCCACACACATACACACACTTGCATTCCCACGATTGTTTTCCCAACCTCCCTTGCACCCACCCACCTTCCACATCATCGGCGGCCATGCGCAACAGAGACTCTGTGAAGTTGATTTGAACGTTCTTCTTCTCCAGGATCTTCATGATGATATCCTGGGTCAGGCCAGGGTTCTCTCGTTCCGCCTGCGAGGGCGCGCGCGTGCGCACACACACACACACACACACACACACACACACACACACACACACACACACACACACACACACACACACACACACACACACACACACACACACACACACACACACACACACACACACACACGATGCTTAAACACACATCGTCGATATTGCTGTTTCGCGCTGCCAGCCTTTTAGTGAGATCAGAGAGTGTTGAGAAGGACACTCAAATATCTTTGGTAAGATGGATATAAGAAGAGATACCCGCAGTGAATTCAACCCGGTCCACTGGACATCGGGTAGGTGCATGACAGTGGTATCGTAAAACTTCAATAGCCCAGGCTTTTATTTGTTTCATTCACTGAAGTTTTGAACAAAACTCTTGCTCAGCAAAGATGGGAAATACTATCAAATGTATTATTTAAACCAGTATGAATATTACCGTACATGTTTACCAATCGAATAACGCATGCACACACACACACACACACACAAACACACTGACACAAACACACACACCCACAAATGATGCTTAAACACACATCCTACACCCTAACATCCTGAAAACACACCTGATAAGTTGGATTGATGCCCACTCAAACATCTGCTTTCTAAGGATATATATTTCTATTTGACAGCCAAACAATATGGAAACGACCTCGCTTTTGAATCAACTGCTACGACTCTAGGTATGGAACCCACGTGTTTGGTGAAACTCCTCTCCTGTGTCATTGTCAACTTGTTTAAGAGCTGCAGTGCGTGATCCAGTGCGTCTTCTTGAGTGGGCCTTTGATGAGGCTGTGGGGGCAGGTGTTCACCAGCCCCCACAGGGCCAGCACAGCGAGGCTGACCTGCTGACTGCCACGGTGCAGCACGCCGCTCTAACTTCTAACTTCCAGACCACCGATGGTTCAACACTCTATACTTTAAAACGTGGGCTATTATCCACACCTGTCCATCCTCATATTTTAGGTTTCATTTAAATCTAGAATTTTATTTTACCCCTTCAACATTTCTCTTTTAAATGATAGTCTTCAAATGTGATTCCTGCCTTTGTACAACAGTCTGAAAGGCGTATGTGTTTGATATATAAATCAAGTTTTAGTTTAATCAAATTGTCGCTGTTCGTTCCGCCATTGTGCTTTTCGTTGCCTGGAAGGCAGTGTTCCAGTGCCTTGAGGTCAGGTTATACTGCATAGACAAAGTGCTCCAGATTCATTAGTCAAAGTCATCACAAGCTGAAGGCCATAGATAAGTAAATTAGAAGCAACAGACTAACTACACCCGGGGGTCCAGCTGTAAACCCAAGACTCACACTCTGTAACATCCAAATTTAACTGTTCTCTGATATCGACACAAGGACATCAAAGATGTTTTCCTTGTTCACTATGTATGACTATTAGGATGCATTGTAACGCTAATCAGGGATGCAGATAGGCTAGCTCTGGTGTTCTGGGACGGTTTATAGGGGGAAAACATTGGTCAACTGCTGCCCTCTGTGGGGCTTAAGGATAATGCACAGCACACGTCGGGATACACAAAAATACACACACACGCACACACACACGTATAATAGTCCAAGTTTTTATTAAAACTAATTTCATGCACTCTTAATGTCTGGCTTTTTTGCGGATTTCTGCCAAAGGGGATATATATTGAGGTATATTATTGTGCTTACAGCCCCCGCCTCTGATTAACATTATATTGATTCATGTCGAGGCTGATCTGCATCAGGGGAAAGATGTTTGGGGGGGCAAGAAGAGGCGCTTGAGTAGAACGGTTTGATTCCCCACAAAGACCAACTGGGAACTCATGACCTTATCGCAGTAAGCTTGGGCAATGTCTGTCTGCATTGCCTTTTGAGGGGAGGGGGGAGGAGGCCTAGATGGCCGACATATCAGGGGTCTCGCCAAATAAGTGAGTGTTTTTCGTTGTTTTTCCCCATTCTCCTCATGTGGATTTATCCACACACTTTACAATAAAGCGGCTTCGACACCACCGCCCAGCGTCCGTGTTCGGAGGGGCCTAATAAGGGACCCTAGGTGGAGTGTGGCATTGTCCTTTGCTTCAAAGGTGGGGGGGGTCTTTAAATGGTCGTAAAACAAAAAATAAAAAAATCACATTCGTGCAGTGCAATTTTATTTATACACTGCACAAATGTGACTTTTTTGGGGTTTTACAACCATTTAAAGACATTTAAAGATGATACTAGCGTTATGCAAGAGCATGAGGAGAAAAAACACACAAACATCCTCATTTGGAGGATGGGTCCCAAGTACTGAATAAAAACACTGTCAACAAGGCGATTACTTGATTAAAAGCCGGTTATTATAAGTAGAGCTTTTTGATGCTTTGCCCTCATTCCAACTTTGTGAAGAAATTCTGGGGAGAACCCAGTGTATGAATGGATGAAAGATGCCCCCTGCTCAACCCCAGGCGAGAGCTCCTACCTTGATGAAGGCTGCTCTGAGAGTCTGGGCCGCTGAAAGGTTGATTCTCTCCAGCTGAAGAAACGCAAGGCATACAAATAAAAAAGACTATTCCTCACCTATCAGTAGTTTCACTGTATATCACTTTTCAATCATAATCCTTTTCACAGGACAACAGTATTGCTTATAAATGCACCCATTTGACAACACCCTTCATGGAATAAGTCGATCAAAATAAGTATTAGTATAAGTTATTCTTATCAATACACCCGAGAAACGATGAGCAGTCTGTGACACGTGTGTGAGGTGCGTGTGTTTGTGCGTACGTGTGTGTCCATCCTGAACTAGAGGCTCCCATCTTTTGGTGCTTGTTTGTATGTCTTGACTGCAGATACGGCCTACCAGTCCAGGAAAGGCTGTGTCTAGTGTTCTTTGTATCAACTCTGTTTGGACAGCGTCTAGCCTTGCTGATGCTGTGGAGACTCTTAAAGGAAATCCAATTTGCCTGACCCTGACTTTAGAAAACGCTTTCAGGTTTATTCCTTTCATTCTTCAATTTCAAAGACAGGCGGGTTGCATCATGATCCACAGATACAGGGTAACCATATCAGCCAATCAGAAGTGTTTAACCTACAGAGAGCCCTCAAGGGTTTGGTCCTCCTTTAAAACGTACGTGGCCATTCAACCACACTGCCATATTTTACCACTGCTCACTTCTTATGACAAATGTACTTATTGTAACAAATGCACTTATTGTAAGTCGCTTTGGATAAAAGCGTCTGCTAAATGCCCTAAATGTAAATGTAAATATTGTGTGACTGTTCATAGTATCTTTCGCCGACCACACCACATCCTACGGCTCAGCAGAATCCTTCCCATGGTTCAGTCGAACGTCGGATGTTTTCTGTGCTGAGTGACAGCGGAGCAGAGGCGCATGGCCTGCTGCGTGTTTTTGCGTGACAATCTGCCACATGGTTGCATGGGAAGCTGAGGACCACAGCGACCGGGTATTGTTACAAAGGGGAAGTGTGTAAAATGTTTTCCTTTGAAAGCTAAACATTTATACACTAAATATGTGTGAGTAAGAGGAAAATACTCGCAATAATAATAAGTCGCAAGAAATAGCTTTGAAAAGCTTGAAATAAATGTAAACACTGCATCCCCCACTACATCTGCCTTGTCATGTTGAATGGCATGTGAACATAGCAAAATATAGCAATAAAAAAAAAGTAACAATGCAACATGTGTGCCTCAGAAGAGGCCCTACCTCATTGAAAACTGGGTACATCACAGCATATAGCGTCATTGACACCATGGAGCTGGTCTCCGCTTCATTCTTCATCTCCTCCATTGTCATTCTCCAGGGAGGAACCCGGCCCAATAAAAAAAGATATAAAAGGCTACAGCAGGGGGAGACACTGACTCTCTCTCTCTCTCTCACACACACACACTCAAACACACACACACACACATACACACACACGCACACACACCCACACTCTCAGCCACACACACGGCCGTACACTTTCCCGAGCTCCAGAGTGACAACAGCTGTAAAAAAAGGAGAAAAGAAAACAAAGCATGGGTAAAGTGTTGAGACGCCCCGGGGTTCAGTAGAATCATTTGTGGTCAAAACACTGCGCTTTGATACCGTTTCACGTATGTGATCCAGGCCCCATTTGTGATACATAAATTCGTATTATCATAATTAATCACCTTCCTTTTGGTCCCATTTTGATCCAATAGCAAACCTTTGTCGAGAGTCAACTTTTCTTAAAAAATGTTTACGACTCTGGTAAGTAATTTTTACATACCTTCCGGAGCCGCAACAGGCTAATGAAACATGTATTTTTCTGGCCCGGTGGTGTCAAGGATTAATTGGTTACGGTACTGCAAGCATTGGTACCAAACCCCATTACAAGAAATGCGATGGCAGCGAAGAGACAAGCCAACAAGGACTTTCAGTCAGGCGTCTACCTAAACATTCAAACGACTCAGACATTTAATCGTTTTGAAGGCTAATATTATCTTTGATAAAAAAACAAAAGCGTGCGACAAAAGCCCATCGGTGTATCCTTAGCCATGGCTAATTTGATCCTCATGTAAACAGTGAGGTAGAATGCACACTTTATTTGACTATCTTGTGGCTTGCAGGTTACGGTAGACATGCCCATCATCTGCATGTCCATTTCTCAGACATGTGACTTTGCTTATCTGGGTAGAAAAACGCTGTTCGTGCTACTGCTGCTCAGCACTTTGAATATGGCCATTCTCTGCTCTTCTTTGCTGCCCATTGTTTGCTGACTGAAATCATGCCAGCTCCAGGTGTCTGGTCATCACAGATAATAATTAAATTATCACAGATGATAATTTACCTTGACACATATGGGGTTTCTATATCAGGCAGTGAAGAGACAGACTCTATTTGGAGTCAAATGTAATGCAAATGGGAAACGATTTTTTAGATTTCTTTGAACCCGGATTAACAAAGTAACAATCGGTCTGAGCTAATGGGGACGATGGCATTACCTTTAGATACCCCTCAGAGAACCCGTAAAGAAAGCCAAACATTAAACCTTAATGTTTAAAATGTGATCCCTATGGGGCACACATTAGGCCCATTCATTTAAAGCTCATAAAACAGTTAACCTAGCTATACATGTGAAGCCATAAAATTATTATTTTAAAAGTTTATTGTTAAGATACTGTCGATTTTTAACTACCAAACATGACAGTCCAGCAACAGCAGTGCTAACGCATCGAGCTAACTTGAGCGGACGTCCCAGCAGACAGTGTAACAGCTGTAAGGCTTGTTATGGCTAACTGAACATTCACAACATGGGCACACTTTGGTGGTTAGAGTGACAAATTAATTAGGACGTTAGGAGTCGGTGATTAATTAAGGGCCGTCCTGCTGTCGATAGCAGCCGTTAGCATAGCATCCTAGCTTACTTCAATTGTTTGTTTCTAGTTTTTATTTACGGTTAGAGTACTAAAGCGCGAAGACAAGGAACGGAGTATAAATCGTGTCGTTGTATCGGTTCATGACAATATTAACATATATCTACCTTTTGGTTAATTGTCTTTAATGGTTAGGTAGTGTCGTCGGAAACCATTTAGCTTGCTCTGTTTTCTTTACAACTTGAGGCGGAAGTGTTTTCCTGACAAGGCGAGGTGACGACTTCCGCTTAGCCGAGGTGACGAAGAGACTCCGGAAGTCGTCATTGTTCGAGCAACAGTGTGGTTCCCGAAATAAAAATCCCTCTTAATTATTGGAGGTTTTGATTAAAAGCCATAATGTCGTAACAATCCAAAGTGTACTTGCCACGCGCCGTTATATTGTGAAATGATGGTATATGTTCCTGTAGAAGCCACACGTGAACTTCTAGTTTTTAGAAAAACTCATTTTATTCGCGATGCCATTTAAAAGCACTACACTACCCACAATCCTAAAGTGTAACCGGACGTCTTTGATGGAGTTCGCTGTTACCATGGCAACGTTCATCCGTACACGCGAAATGTAAGTCGTCGATGACTGCTGCTACTGGTCAGTCATTTTGTCCCTTAGCATTACAGCACTCACCGCATTTTCTACAGGAAATGCATTTTCCAGTTGAATGTTGAAAGTTGAATGCTGTATGTGGCGCTCAACTATTGTTCTTAAGTTTTATTAGGCGAGTGCTGCATGCAGCGCTCAACTATTGTTCTTCTTAAGTTGTATTCTTTCTTTATATCTTTCCTCTTTATTATTCTCTACAAACTTTGGGACCAATCTCCTTCCTCAAGTTGTCACCTAGAAACTCCATTCAAATTTTTTAAATGTTCAGTATAGTTTGGAATCGCGCGCTTCTTTTCTGATTTTTTTTAATATTTTATACTTTTTAAGATATTCTACTTTTAAAATAACCTGCGGCGGTTCTAGACACATTTTACTAGTGGAGCCAAGGTGGGGCCAGTGTTTAATCAGAGGGCCACAATAAAAAGGCAAAGAGATTATAAACTTCCTTTTATTTTAAATAATCAAACATTTAAACTGTACAAGAGTTTATAACTTCACCAGTCTGTATTTTTCTGTCAAACTATCTTAAATTGATGGAGCTTACGCCCTAAATCTAAACATTTTTTTTGTAGGCGTGCAAGAGAGGTAGGGCCATAAAAAAATGAAAAATAACAAATACAGTATAGGGTACAACATACAGTGTGTCAATGTGAAAAAAAAACTCCGGGTTGACAACCAAGTGCAAAACAATGTGCATTTTCCTATTTATTTTATCATTTTCAGGAGAAACGTGTTCCCAAGAGGCTCAGTTTACAGTAAGGGTTACAGCAATCTTGCAGTCTAAAGAGCTCAAAGGAAACTTCCCTGTTCTGCTGTTCTTTCCTCAATGCATGATAGCTGCTATTAGAAGAAAAAGAAGTAGGGGCATGCATTCGATTTCGTTGCATAACCATCCCTCCCCCTTGAGTAAAGAGTAGAAGGCAGATAGCCTTCTACTCTTTACTCAAATGTATTTGTTATCCCAATGCAACAGCCAAAACGGATGAAAAAACGTGGTTAACATTACAACATTGTGCAGCCTAGACCTAGCAAGTATACTGACCTTTGGATACTCGCTTCTGCTTCAATGAGTGCCTAGATAAGATTTAGTTTCTAAATATATCGAGACCAGACATTTACAAACTTAATTTCATCATCAGTGTGAGGAACTACAGTAACACGGTTATGTGGAAGAACAAAAAGTTACTTACGAAATGAAATCGTTTTGCTTAGCTTCGACTCTTGCAACAGGATAAATCGTGGCTCCTTTCTCCAAGAGTAGTCGCTGAGCTCTCATTTACCAAGCAGCAGCAGCCGCACAGTGTTTGGGTTAGCCGCTCTAACTTACTTCTTAAGACATCGTAACTCAATCATTTTTCATGAAGACGTCTGACATCCGTGTCTTAAGAAGTAGACATCCGCCTACTTCTTAAGACATCCGATGTCTTAAGTAGGAGTGTCAGAATGGGCAGACATCTTCAATGAAAACAGCTGAAAACAAAGCCGCGATGAAACTGAAACTGTGATTCTGAAGAAATTACAAATGCAGGGCTCTCAAGTTTTGAACTGAGTTCAGAGTGAGAATTTGGCGCCGGGGGGTATATAAACATGTGACTGCATACAAATGTGTCCACACACGGTGACCAAGTAAGCATTATTGGCCCTTAACACTAATTTTCAGAAACAACACTGGCTCAAAAGGCAACACCAGTAGAGGCATATACTTTCCCCTGAACTTTTAAACGTTGCAAACGTGCAAAAACATAATTATATATTTATGTGTTATTCAGTCCAATGCTTAAAACATATCTGTGGCATTCAGTAGGCCAATGCTGTGGTAAAGTGTGTAAAGTATGACCGAGGGTTTCTTTCTGTTCAATAGATAGAACTTTATCAATCCCCTGTAGGAGAAATTCTTAATGTTTGTCCCTATAAAACAATAATGGTAAAAAAAAAAAAAAAAAATACAAAACATGACAGTAACTAGGTAAGTCAAATCGTCCAATCTGAAGGCTCTACTTAACCACTCCCCCTACTCACTTCCACCAATGCAAAGCGAGCAGAGCTTAGAAGGGGAGTGCGTAGCCTAACTAGTTTGTGAACGACCCAGAGAAACGCAACGCAAATTCAATGTGAACAATGTATGAGGCTTTAATAAAATCCCGGACGATTTTGAAATTCCGCCACACATAAGTGTCTCAAAAAGAGGGCATGTCCGGGCAAAAGAGGACGTCTAATTACCCTACGTACGGGAAACCCATTTGATTTCTACCTGTTCCACTGTTAAATAGCGGCCCAAATTGGTGGGCGCTATCCTGGTCATTTCTCTGCGTGAGAAATACGAAGTGTGGCGCATGCATGGGTTGAATTGCGTGTGTCTCACGCCGAATGCGTGAGACTTGAGAGCCCTTGCAAATGATATCGAAATTCCGTTTGGATATTATTGAAGATACAAGTGTGTAGATTTGTCAAATGGTTTGAACAAAGATAAACGGTTGAAAAATGTAGGCCTATACGCAGGCCCGCCGCTCCCTATACGCAGAGTACGCAGAGTGCGTAGGGCACCAAGTACCTGAAGGGGGGCACCAAAAATTATGGTTTGTAAAAAAAATAAAAATAATTATTACATTATTGAATTACATTTTTTTATAAATTAGTTAGGAAGAGGCCCACCGTTGTTTGTTCTTAATTGCATAAGCTATCACTCAATTTCGGCAATTATATGTTTTTACCTAATATATAAAAAGAGGCTCCCCCCCCCCCCCCGCTCGCGTAGGGCACCGAAACGGTCAGCAGCGGCCCTGCCTATACGAAGGTAAACGGTTGAAAAATGATTGAGTTACGATGATCGTAACTCATTTTTCAACCGTTTACCTTCGTTAAAACCATTTAACCAATACACACACGTGTGTCTTCAATAATATCCAAACAGAGTTTCGATATCATTTATACTTTCTTCAGAATCACAGTTTTAGTTTCATACCGGCTTCGTTTTCAGTTGGTCTCAATGATATACGTTGACGCTGGAGCGTGACGACGTTCAGCACTGTTGCCAGATTGGACGGGTTTTCCCACCGGATTGGGCTACTTTTGGAGGACGTTCAGGCAGTGTTGCCAGATTGGGTGATTTTTCCCGCTCTATTTGGCTACTTTTAATCACGCACCTGCTCGCAATTCTCTTAGACACACACACACATACACACACACACACACACACACACACACACACACACACACACACACACACACACACACACACACACACACACACACACACTGCAGGGCAATACATTTGTAATACACCTTTCAGATTCTTCAGTTCAATTCCTTTTACATTTATGCCTTTTTAGCAATGCTTTGCGCTTTTCATTCAGCTGTCCCTTTATTTGTTTCCAATCATTTACATTTTTTTAAATGGTGTGCATGTTTACATTGTTTACTCCATTTAGACTTTTGAACTCTGTTCAAACTCTGGTTAATTTCCCTAAATGTGAAGGGTGGAAATAAACCGACTAGGCCGACTTGAGGGCCGCTTTAAGGGAGGCCTTCTTATCACGGAGAAAAGATGCATCAGATAAACGATCACACATGATACGGGCTATAAACTCCTAAACAAATTAATCCTATTTACCTGACAATTCCCTAGTTAATCCTTATAATTTCTTTCTGAGACCTTCAACCTCACTTTGTACTACAGCACTCACCACATTTTCTGCAGGAAATTCATTTTCTAGTTGAAATATCATATCAATAAATTAGGTCTTTACTGCATTACTGTTTTACTGTTTTTGCATGTTTTCCTGAAAGTAAGGGGCTGAAGAGCTATGGCGCCATTGACTGGCAACTAATGTTCTCTTACCTTGAATGAAACTACAGATTTCTCTGGGTTTGAAATTGGTGCAAACAATAAATATGTTACCTTACAGCACAACAAAATAAAACAGGTCCAGTCGCTTTTAGATATTATATTAAGAGAATTGTTGCATAATGTTCTGAAGCAGTAATTGCAAATTATTTTAAAAGAGTTATTAATAGACAAGTGTTTGTCTTCCCCTGGTGGTTTGTGAAGATATTTGACTCGGCAAGGATTGTCAAACTGAAAAACAACCCCCCCCCCCCCCCCCCCCCCCCACACACACACACACACACACACACACACACACACACACACACACACACACACACACACACTTTTTATTCCTCCAGACAACAGATGCCCTGATGGCAGGCCTCACAGAGTTCCTTCTTGTGGGGTTTGGTCTTCCTCACGATGTCACAGACTGTTGCAACGTCACTCCCATCTTGCTCTTCTCCATAACAGTTTTTCCGGATCTTCTTAAATAACTGTAGCAGTGTGCGGTCCACTTCGTCTTCGGAGAACCCCGCCATGTAGAATACATCCTGATGCTCATGGCAGGACCGACAAGATTGTCCGAAAGGCCGCATGTTCACCGTCCCTTTTTCAGCGGCTTGCCGGAGGCGGTACCTAAACACCAACGTGACTTTGGCCGACCACCAAGTATTGGAGCAGTGACCACATCGAAAACTGGGGGAATTATTGAAGTCAATTAGTTATGCCTTGCAAACGATTTTTCACTACTCTGGTATTTGTTTTATTTTTGTTTATTTGTTTAAAGTCACACCGATTGGATGATCGGTACCAGCTGAAAGTAGGACCGATCCCAAATTCGCAGTGCCATTTTCTTATTTGCAGTACCATAATTCACCACAAGATGTCTTAGCCTTTACCAATTTGCATAACGATGAATAAATAAACAAGCGCCATTTCATTATAAATTTCACCATTCATATTTGTTTTTCATACCATACTCAGTCTAATTCTGCTTTTAATGTTGTTTGGTTTCTGGTTAACGTGTTTAATATCATTACCACTTAACTTACCCTCCGTAGGCGCATTGTTTGGCAACCTTCCATCCTATCTTGCGCTCCCCCATGGTCAGTTGGTCCGTCTGTTTGTAGTTGAAGCCCAGAGTCCACTCATCTCCATGATCCAGCTCCTGCTCTAACAGCCTTTCAAAGTAATTTTTCCACAAGGACGGGCTCCACTCTTTGTCCAAGTGTGAAAGGTACAGGAGAGAACAATGTCGTCAACTTTTGTCGCCTACTTGAATACGGTGCGATTCAATAGTAGGCATAAGTCTATAAGCTAAATAGTCAAGACCTCATAATATTAACTAGATGGCATTGCTGAAAATATAGGCTATAAATAAGCTTTATAAAGGATAATGTTAATAAAATATGACAAAAAACAAAAATTATAAAGAATAACAAAAAATCCCATAATGGTTTCCTTATTGAAGCTTACCTGTAGGACTAGACATATTGCGGCTGATCGCTATTTGAAGTAGAATATCTTCGGGAATGCAGTAGGCATAAAAGTATCACGACGTCTCGGTAGTCTATGTTGGATATATCTCCGTCAGTCACGGTGTTTTATACTGACTTCCCTATGAAGTCTGGAAAACGAAACCTAGCATTTCCCCGGACCCACATCATGCATTTATTATCTTTCACTTATCTAACTTACTTACGTGTCTTATTTATTTATATCTTATCACTTATTTCATTATCTTTTATGACATTTTCATAGAAACTATTATAACAATCAAAACAAAATATGATCTGTTTTGTAAGGGTACATGAGTGCATCTTATTTAGGTGTGGAAATTAAAGTTTAACGGTGTTTTAAAACTATAGTAAATACGTGTGGCTGATTATGTAATATATAGTCTTTATTGTTTGTACTGCCGTCTATCAGAGGGAGGGAAAACGAAACTTAACCTAGTTTCACTTTCAATTCCTATTTACAAAACCAACAACACTACCACGCAAAATGTGTGGTAACCTATTTGTGTCATAACAACGTTGTGCAAAATAATTAATGTTTCTGTAGTAGCCTATTCAAAAAAATAATTGCCTATGTAAGCCAACAAATCCAAAGGCAAAGTAAGATGGTTTGTTTCTATTAAACTAAATTTTGCCTTCTTGGTGACACTTTGGAGGAAATTAGGCTTTTTTAAGGGGGTGTACGTTGTTGTTCGTGCAATAACAATAACTTAACACATATTATCAGGCTTCGGGCTTGAAGGTGTGCTTTGAATTTCTGATGACGCACTTGTCTTTACGCCTGATTTCCACCGGGGACGTAAGCGCCGCGGAACGGTCACTTCTATTTATGACGCGAGCCGTCGCTGAACCGCGTCAATTTCAACAGAGCAGATCGAGCCGGGCAGGAAGTGAAAAAGTAAAAGCCATAGCGCATCCGGTCAATTTTCAAAATAAAACACAATACTCAGCTCATGTAGCCTATCACAACTTCACATCAACATTACGTCAATACGGGTGGCACCAGGTCAGCAGTCAATCAATCAAAGGGTCTCAGAGGTTCGGCAACATGGACGACGAGAGACTGATTGTCGAAGTGGAGCAACATAAAATAATTTATGAAATAAATCATCCTTTATAAAAGGACAATGTCAGAAAGGACAAAGCCCGGCATTTATTTGCAGTAGTTTTGGGAGTGGAAGGTGAGTACATTAGGTTTAGGATTATCGCGTGATCTCGTGATCTCGAGTGAATACGGCTGGCTCGCAAGGCAGCGCTACGCTGCAGTTACGCGCCCGGTGGGGATAGAATAGAATAGAATAGAAAGCTTTATTGTCATTATACAAAGTACAACGAAATGCAATGAGCAGCTCCTTAAAAGTGCATTGATAGTTATCGAATCTATAATATATAATAATATCGGAAGCAATATATAATAAAAATAAATACAAATTTAAATACACAGTAAAACTTATATACACTGTAAAGACCACAAACATCAGTGCAGATCTGAGTTCAGTATGGTGACAGCTTTGGGAAAGAAGCTGTTCCTGAGTCTATTTGTTCTGGCACGTATGGACCTGAAGCGCCTGCCAGAGGGCGACAGGTTGAAGAGATGGCCGCCGGGGTGGCTGGCGTCCTTCAGGATGCCTCTGGCCCTGCTGAGACAGCGGGAGCCGTAGATGGTGCTTAAGGAAGGCAGAGGGCAGCCAAGGATTTTTTGCGCAACGTTTGCCACCCTCTGCAGTCTCTTCCTGTCGGCCTCCGTGCAGTTGGAGTGCCACACTGACACAGCGCAGGTCAGTAGGCTCTCGATGGTGGAACGGTAGAAGGTCACCAGCAGCTGTGTGTTTAGATGCTCCCTCCTGAGCCCCCTCAGAAAGTGTAGCCGCTGCTGGGCCTTCTTGACCAGCGCCGAGGTGTTGACCGACCAGGAGAGATCAGCAGAGATGTGAACTCCGAGGAATTTGAAGGACTGCACTTGCTCCACACCTTCACCGTTGATGTACAGGGGGGCAGGGGCGGCTCTGTTCTGTCGGAAGTCAGGATGAGTTCCTTGGTCTTGGTGATGTTCAGTGCCAGGTTGTTAGAAACACACCACTCACCAGGTTTCAGGACCTCATCTCTGTAGGCCGCCTCGTTTCCCCCTGTTATAAGGCCCACCACCGTTGCGTCATCAGCGAATTTGACAATGATATTCTCTGGGTGGGTGGGACTGCAGTCGGATGTGTAGAGGGAGTAGAGTAGTGGGCTCAGCACACAGCCCTGGGGAGAGCCAGTGCTGAGAGTGCGGGAGGAAGAGAGGTGAGGACCCAGTTTCACCTGCTGGGGTCGATTGACCAGAAAGTCTTTTATCCAGGAGTAGCTGGGTGGTGGGAGCCCCAGGTTGATTAACTTGGGGGTCAGAATGTCTGGTATTATTGTGTTAAAAGCTGAGCTGAAGTCAATGCAGAGCATCCTGACGTAGCTCCCCCTTTTCTCCAGGTGACTCAGCGCTGAGTGGAGAGCGATGGCTATTGCGTCGTCGGTGGATCTGTTAGTCCGGTATGCAAACTGGTGTGTGTCCAGGGTGGGGGGGAGACAGGCTTTGATGTGTCTCAAACCCAGTTTCTCAAAGCACTTGGTGATGACTGGGGTGAGTGCTACGGGGCGGAAGTCATTGAGGCTGGTAGTGGGTGACTTTTTAGGGATTGGGATGATTGTGGCAGATTTCAAGCAGGATGGGATAACGGCTTGTTCCAGAGACTGGTTGAAAATGTCAGTGAAGACCTGTGATAGCTGGTTGGCACATGCCTTGAGCACCTTCCCTGGTACTCCATCTGGGCCTGCAGCCTTCCTGGGGTTAACTGCGCTGAGCACCCGCCTCACGTCCTGTACCTCAAGAGTGAGTGGGGGGGTGGTGGAGGTTGAGGGGGGTTGTAGTGGTGGTTGGAGTGATGTGGCTGAGTGCTGTGTTTGAGACTCAAAGCGGGCAAAGAAGCTGTTCAGCTCCTCTGCCAATGCCGCATCGGATTGACGCAGGGCAGAGTTTGCAGCCGTTCCGCGGCGCGTGCGTCCCCGGTGGTAGGCCCAGAGGGAAAATGAAAATGCGCGCGTAGGGTGCGGCACACTTATTTGCATGCTTTAATGTGCATGAAACATTTTTCATAATGCTTTACCTAAATAAACAAAATACGTAGTTTATTATAGCTTTAAATAGCTACCTGACATCTAAAGTTCCATTCAAGTTATTTCAGAGTAAAATGAATACAAGTGAGACAGACCGTACACATATATGTATATATACATATACACATATATGCATATATATATATATATATATATATATATATATATATATATATATATATATATATATATATATATATATACATATACATATATGGATCTGACTGGGGATAGGATAGGTTAATTAACTAGAGGTGGTAAACAGTCTGGTTATGTTTTTAAACTGTTTATTCTCTTGCCAGAAGGACTATCTATGAAGGACTAGGCTACTTTATTTTGAGATGTCCCTGGAATCCCCATGTTTCTTTCAAAATAACCGAACTACCATTAGTGACTAGAATCATTTCATCACTTCTAGACTGAATTTAATTAATGCATTCCATAGTTACCAGTAAATAAATATTGAAAAATATATATATTATTATTATTTATTTTTTTTCCAAAAATTATATTCGGGGCTAATTAAATAATATCCGGGGCTTTAGCCCCGAATAAATATAGCCTAGTGACATACCTTGATTAGGGTGTATAGAATAGACAAGAGTTTATCACCAATACACACTTCCAGCCGCTAGAGGGAACCGCATAACCCTTTTTTAATATCATGATTCACAACAATTAAAGGGGACATATTATACCACCAGGTGTGAGTGTGATTAGCACAGATCTAGGTGGACACGCCCACTAGTGATGTCACATGGGGCAGATTTTTGAAACGGCTTGTAAGGCTAATCACACTCATACCTGGTGGTATAATATGTCCCCTTTAATATTGTAGACTATAACAAAATATGTATAGCATTGATTGCTTATATATATGTAGGCTTCTAGCCTACTCATAGCGTAAAGGCTTAAATTCAACTGCATTAACTTCAGAAAGTAAGCTAATGAATAATTACCCACAAATACTTACGTGATGTCGGGGCTGGAGTCCCAGAATAAGGCCTTTGGTTTGTGGTTAGAGTCCCGACGTGTGTCTGGGTTAGTGTCCTAGAATCTGGGTTAGAGTCCTAGAATAGACCCAAATTCTGTCTGGGTTAGAGTCCTAGAATCTGGGTTGGAGACAAAGAGAAAGGACCAAGTTCCTTTAGGTCGGGTTGGAGTCCCGACGTGGGTACCAGACTGTTGATCTGATCTTAAATAAATTGCACTTTCTAAAATGCTGATCAATTTTACTCATTTCTTTGCATATGTTTTCTTTTACTTATCTATTATTTTATTTTATTGTATGACAACGTTTATGCGTGAAGCACTTTTAGTCTGCCTCGTGTATGAAAAGTGCTATATAAATAAAGTTGCCTTGCCTTGCCTAATCACATATTTATACATTTCTAATTAGATTCGGATTCAGATTTAGATTCTATTTGTATTTATTTAATATAAGCTAAAACGGCCACCGAAAATACCTCTCATTCACTAGCGTGATACTGCTAGAATTATATATATATATACAATAATGATAATAATAATAATAATAATTATTATTATTATTATTATTATTATTATACAAATACAAATACAAATAATAATTGTAAGGATTATAATTTTAATAACATAAATAGTACTATAGGCCTAGGAATACTCTTTTAGTATTAGGCCTGCGTATTTATAATAACATAATAGTAATAACATAACATCATTATATATTATTATTAGGTATTCACAGAGTATATTTGGATACCTACTAATACTATTTTAGCATGATGATAATAATTGAATATGATCATTAGGATTCTCATCGTAAAAATATGCGTGTGCGTGTGTCTTTGCGTGTGTGTGTGTGTGTATGTGTGTGTGTGTGTGTGTGTGTGTGTGTGTGTGTGTGTGCGTGCGTGTGTGTGTGTGCGTGTGCGTGTTACACGCGTTACACATGGCCTTTTGTCGAGACAAAGGTCTTGAGGAATTTCCCTAATGCTCTATGTTTCCTCGCGTCATGCACGCCCAGCCTCTTATGTAAGTGCACCTCTGGTGCCTTGCTGCCTTCCCATCAGGCCCCCTTCCGCCAGTCACCTGCGAACCGAGCAGACCTTCACACCAGGAAGTGAGTGAAGATCTCTTTCTATTTCACTTTTGTGCCGTGCGTGGAGTTTATAGATCGTGCTCTATCTACATGCCGACCTCCGATTGCTCTTAATGTTATCACAGTCGTCATTCATATATGAATGACGACTGACGACGTCGTTAACGTCGGTCTCTCTTGGTTATGTCTTTATCTTTGCTTTTAGACCGCAACGATGCCAGGTATCATTACCATCGACAGTCCCAATGTGAGGTACAGCGATACCCACATAGAGGCTCAGTACTCTTACCAGACCACCGCGGTACGCCGGGAGGGGACCACCATCACGGTAAGGACATCCTTTACTTCCCCGGTAACACCGAGTGTTCACGGTAGTCGATCTGCTGCCTTGATGGCGCAGAGCAGTTTTGTGTCTCGGCAGAGATATGATATTGTGTTTGCTTTGTATATTTAGCCGTTTAATCCACATATTGGTGGTCGTCTGCGCCTAAAACCAGATAGAACAGACCGGGTTTACTACTGCCCATGGATGTGTTGAAACCCAACCCCTTTCGTCCCTCTCGCCTCCCGTTCTAAACTGCGACACCGGGCTGGATATAGGCTAAACCAGGGGATAGCGGATGATCTTCCCCTTATCTATAGATGTCTATAAGGTGCTAGTTTGCGCTATAACAGGGAACCCCCTCTGCAGGAAGTCGATAGCCAGCCAATTGTTAACCCAAAACTTCAAACTGCTTCACTCCGTCTAACACGACGCTGAAGTTTGTATCCGATTCGCAGCATCCGATTCGGCAGTAAAGGAAAAGGTTAAGAGATTCTTAACGAGCGGCATGGAGCATATAAAACAGAGTTTCAGATTTGTGGAACCTTTTCCCTATTTGTGAAAATGAAATAAAGACACATTTCAACGCTTTTTAGGGGTCCAGACTGCATTAGAACTGCCAAAAGAAATTAAATGTAAATTCTTTGCATTTTCACAAATAGAAAAAAGGTTTCACAAATCTGAAAATATGTTTCATAAAATGTATAGCCTCACTTTGATAATATAGTCCAGATTTGAAGAGTCTAGGTGTAGTGGTTTTCAATCAGGACCAGTTCTAAAGTGGTCTGGACCACAAAAAAGCGTTGAAATGTGTCTTTATTGCATTTTCACAAATAGGGAAAAGGTTCCACAAATCTGAAACTATGTTTTATATAATGTATAGCCTCACTGTGATAATCTAGTCCAGATTTGAAGGGTCTAGGTGTAGTGGTTTTCAATCAGGACAGTTCTGAGATGGTCCAGATGCAGAAAAAGCAGTGAAATCTCCCCTTTTTGGTATTTTAACTAATCAAATAAAGGTTACATAAATTGTAAACGGTGTTTTAAAGACTGATTAGACTCTCTTAGATAATCAAGACCAATTAAAGCGGCTTTACCGCGACTGAAGAGGTTAAACAACAAAGAATCAGTTGCTCCGTGCCGCTCGTTAACAATCCCTTAACCTTTTCCTTAACTGCCGAATCGGATGCTGTGCATCGGATGCTAACTTCAGCGTCGTCCCACTAACGCATTTTAAAAGAAGCTACCCAGGAGTAAAAGCACATCTCTGTGTTCCCTCAGCATCTGAAAGTCATAGGATATTTAAAGAATTAGCGAAATAAAATAGTTGATGCATTTGATTTAGTTAATACAAATGATGCTATTTTACGCAAATACGAAAATGTTCATGTTGTTTAAGGGCAATTATCAAATTACTGGCAACCTATTTGAAACTTAAACGTTGGCTATTATAGACTATACCCTTCCTAAGCATTCAGCCCAATTGGCTACACCCCATGACTAACATATATAGGGGCGGCTGGTGGTGATATTGGGTGGGGGGGCATTAAGCCTAGGGCCAATACCCATTCATAGTTCAAGCTGCAGAAACAACAAAATCACGTCCGAGATACAGTCCAGAGATACAGCACCAAGTTACAGCAATTAATAATGCTCTACAAAAAGTTAGGCACACACACACACACACACACGCACACACACACACTACGAAACGTGTTCGTACTGTAAGGACTGCCAACTGCACTGTTTTTATCACAAACATTATGAAGCAAGCATCATGTCCCGAATAAAATCAATATCAGGGCAGCTCGGGCCTACCTTATTTGAAGAGAAGCTCACATCGACGGCCTTTCTGAGTCGCAAACAGGTTAATCACCATGTCTTTGAAGTCCGGTGATTTACTTTGCCCAACATTGAATGCTTCACAAATGAATGATTTTATCGCGTGTCCTTTTGTTAAATGTCAAATGACGGATGATTCAGTAGATAGTCCACTTCGTTAAGTAAATTAGCACTCGCCATTGTTGTCAACACTTTTTTCTCCCGCCTCCAACAGTGACAGTCACCAGTGAGAGTCTCTGTCACTGTTGGTCTGGGCTATATTAATTTAGCCCAAATGGTCTCTAAATCAAGGGGGTATGTAATGACACCTGTCAATCACGATTGGACGACACCGATTGGATGCTGATTTTCATAAGTGTGGGCTTAGAAAAGTCAGCCCAGACAGATCGTCTGGGCTGACTTTTCTAAGCCCACACAACATATCTATATGTATCTCCATACTGCCGCTCGTATTAAGGCTGTTCAGTCAGAATCTGACGGATCATCAGTAATAAAAAGTGAGCCGTAGAGGAGACTTTCTTTCTTTTTTTACACATGTAGCCTATAACATCTTTCACAGGTTTGTTACATTTA
>NC_136948.1:6554568-6627068 GCF_949987615.1 Pollachius pollachius | reverse complement strand
TATTGGTCGCAGCATCAGAGCGTCCACACAAGCTTCACTTCTAAGCATTTCTCAGGCTCAAGCAGCGGAGGTTTCTGCTGCAGTCCGAAATCAATCTAAGCATCAGTACCCCCACACTCGGACGATAAACACCGGACGGCTTCTATGTGTATGGTAGCCGAAGGACTCCCTTCTATATAACGGTGACATCACATACCAATCATTGAGCTTATGCTACGACCTCACAAACACAAACACGCACGCACGCACGCACAAAATCAGAAAAATGTAAACGTGTAGCTGCTATGCGCCAAGCGGTCTTCCCCTCACTGTGTCCATGCCGTGTTGTTGGAAGGGGTGCAGCTTACTAAAGGAGCCCTTCCTGTCCAGGTGGAGCAGATCCGGGCCGACATCAGGGACTTCTGGCAGTCCAGCGGCGTGGACAAGGTCCTAGTGCTGTGGACCGCCAACACGGAGCGCTTCTGTGACCTCACCCCCGGCGTGAACGACACGGCAGAAAACCTGCTGGCCACCATTCAGGTGAGTCCGACCGGGGGTCACTCCACCAGCAGATCGCCCAGGTGGAGGGACACTAAAGGCCTGAAGGATAAATCCCAGGGGAAACCCTGGCCACTGGCACAACAGACAGTCAGCTTTTGTGCTCCAAGAGCAGACTGTGGCCTGGTCTCTGTTCCACGGTGGGTTGGGGAGTCGTCCCCAAACCTCATATCATACATTGCATTAAGCTCTGGTCTTGGCTCCCCGCGGTGGGGGAGGTGTCCCCCCCTCCACATGTCAAACACTGTGTTAAAGTCTGGTCTCCGCCCCCCAGCGAGGCGGGGAGGTGTCCCCCTCCACGCTGTTCGCAGTGGCCAGCATCCTGGAGGGCTGCGCCTACATCAACGGCGCCCCCCAGAACACCTTCGTCCCCGGGGCAGTGGAGCTGGCGGTGCAGAAAGGGGTCTTCATCGGCGGGGACGACTTCAAGTCGGGACAGACGAAGATCAAGTCGGTGCTTGTGGATTTCCTGGTCAGCGCCGGTATTAAGGTGAGAAGGAAGGAAGGAAGGAAGATATAGTCATGTAATGAAGGCATCAAGGTGAGAAGGGGAGGAAGGAAGATATAGTCATGTAATGAAGGCATCAAGGTGAGAAGGGGAGGAAGCAAGATATAGTCATGGAATGAAGGCATCAAGGTGAGAAGGGAAGGAATGAAGGAGCGGGGTATATCAATTCTGTATTCCATCCCTATGGTCCACACTCCCTACAGAACAAGATGCCCCCTCGCCCCTCACCTAGTGTCCCAACATCTGCCCCTGCTAACAATATCTCCTCGAGTTGTCCCACCTACGCCGTGAACTAGTGCCCTAAACATGCTAAATGGGCTGCCTGTCTCCCTGCCAGCCCACCTGCATTGTCAGTTACAATCACCTCGGCAACAACGACGGCATGAACCTGTCGGCGCCGCAGCAGTTCCGCTCCAAGGAGATCTCCAAGAGCAACGTGGTGGACGACATGGTGCAGTCAAACCCCATCCTGTTCGGGCCCGGGGAGAAGCCTGACCACTGTGTGAGTGGTTGTGAGTGGGTGTATCTGTGTGTGTCTATGTGAGTGGGGGTGTCTTGTGTGGGATGTGTGTGTGTGTGTGTGGGTCTGTGTGAGTGTGTCTCTTTGTGAGTGTGTCTGTGTAAGTGGTTGTGTGTGAGTGGATGTGTCTGTGTGTGTGTGTGTGTGTGTGTGTGTGTGTCTGGCTGGGTGTGTCTGTGAGTTGGTGTGTCTGTGTGGGTGTGCCACGTGGGTGTATCTGTGCGTGCATGTGTCTGTGTGCGTGTCTGTATGAGTGGTTGTGTGTGTTTATAAGTGTGTGTTTTTGTGTGAGTGAGTCTGTCTGTGTGTGATTGTTGGTCTGTGGGGGTGAGTGAGTGTGTGAGTGTGGGTGTGAGTTTGTGTGTGTGTGTGTGTGCGTGTGTGTGTGTGTGTGTGAGAGTGGCTGTGTCTGTGTTTGATGTGTGTGATGTGTGTGTTCAGCCTGGGTTACAGGACCTGTGGTTCTGTGTTGCTCCAGGTGGTGATTAAGTACGTCCCCTACGTCGGAGACAGTAAACGGGCCATGGATGAATACAGCTCAGAGATCATGATGGGAGGCACCAACACCATCGCACTCCACAACACCTGTGAGGTCAGTATTCTGGTAGAATGTCTGCCAAGCGGTTTACCCTGCCCTAAACTGACCATACCATGAGCCAATCCGATAGGACCCCGCCTTAAACTGACTATACCATGAGCCAACCCTATAGGACCCCGCCTTTAACTGACCATACCATGAGCCAATCCGATAGGACCCCGCCTTAAACTGACTATACCATGAGCCAACCCTATAGGACCCCGCCTTTAACTGACCATACCATGAGCCAATCCGATAGGACCCCGCCTTAAACTGACTATACCATGAGCCAACCCTATAGGACCCCGCCTTTAACTGACCATACCATGAGCCAATCCGATAAGATCCCGCCATAAACTGACTATATCATGAACCAACCCTATAGGACCCCGCCTTCAGCTGACCATACCATGAGCCAATCCGATAGGATCCCGCCTTAAACAGACTATATCATGAGCCAACCCTATAGGACCCCGCCTTTAACTGACCATACCATGAGCCAACCCTATAGGACCCCGCCTTTAACTGACCATACCATGAGCCAATCCGATAGGATCCCGCCTTAAACTGACTATATCATGAACCAACCCTATAGGACCCCGCCTTTAACTGACCATACCATGAGCCAATCCGATAGGATCCCGCCTTAAACAGACTATATCATGAGCCAACCCTATAGGACCCCGCCTTTAACTGACCATACCATGAGCCAATCCGATAGGACCCCGCCTTAAACTGACTATATCATGAGCAAACCCTATAGGACCCCGCCTTTAACTGACCATACCATGAGCCAATCCGATAGGATCCCGCCTTAAACTGACCATACCATGAGCCAATCCGATAGGATCCCGCCTTAAACTGACTATACCATGAGCCAATCCTATAGGACCCCGCCTTTAACTGACCATACCATGAGCCAATCCGATAGGATCCCGCCTTAAACTGACTATACCATGAGCCAATCCTATAGGACCCCGCCTTTAACTGACCATACCATAAGCCAATCCTGTAGGACCCTGTCCTAAACTGACCATACAATGAGCCAACCCCATCCATCATAAGACCCTGCCCCGCCCCACCCAACCAGGCTCAGCTCATTCAAACTCAACCTATCCAATCTCTCTCTCTCTCTCTCTCTCTCTCTCTCTCTCTCTCTCTCTCTCTCTCTCTCTCTCTCTCTCTCTCTCTCTCTCTCTCTCTCTCTCTCTCTCCCCCCTCCCCCCAGGACTCCCTGCTGGCCAGCCCCATCATCCTGGACCTGGTAATGATGACGGAGCTTTGCCAGAGGGTGCGGGTTCGAGCGCCGGGGGAGCAGGACTTCCAGTCCTTCCACAGCGTGCTGGCCCTGCTGTCCTTCTTCTGCAAGGCCCCCCTGATGCCCCCGGGGGCCCCGGTCCTCAACGCCTTCTTCCGCCAGCGCGCCGCCATCGAGAACATCATGAGGTGGGGGACATGACGGGATCACAACGAGGATCTCGTTTAAATGGGATCTAAATAAATCCATTGTCGTCTGTTCTGTACCCTTCTCACTGGCGGCTCTCACCCATGGGAATTGCTTTGGTTCTTGCGTTTCTATAGTAACCATACAGTTGTAAAAAACAAAAAACACCTAAACAACTACACATACATTTCAAATTCAGGGGATGTCTCAGCTCAGGGCGTTGACCTATGACCTTTACTGGCTCCCGGCCTTTCTGGTTACATGACCTTAGGACAGTTGTGACCCGACATGCCCGTACAAAGAAGCTAGAGAGAAAAAGGTTGTCACGGATTTGGATGGGAGGCTGGAACCATGCATCGCGACTGTGAGTTTATTCACTGTGTGTGTGTGTGTGTGTGTGTGTGTGTGTGTGTGTGTGTGTGTGTGTGTGTGTGTGTGTGCGCGTTTCAGAGCCTGCCTTGGCCTCCCCCCTCAGAGCAACATGCAGCTGGAGTACAAGCTTAGGACAGGGTTCCTCCCTCAACTCACCGAGTCCGCCCACAAAGGCTTGGCCAATGGGACCAAAGCAGCCGCCTTCCATAACGGGAAGGCCCTGCATGCGACCAATGGAAACGGAGCTCAAGCCAACAGAGCTCACGCCAACGGGGAAGGCTGGGACAACGACGTAGAAATATAACATCTAGAGCAGTGGTTCTCAAACTGGTAAAAAGAAAATGTGAATGTTATTTGTTTTTTGGAGACCATCGCATCTCAAACGTCATCTTATCACTAAAGACGCAGCCTTCTCCTTAGTCTTATCATTTTATGATGATAATTAGACCTTTTCTAAAAAGGTTGTTGGTATACAATTGTTACATGTGCCTCCTGCGTGAGCCGTGCGTAAGTTAATAGGGCCACAGGCCTACAGTACTGTATTTTGTTTTATTTTATAACATCGGTCATAATGGTTGTATAAAAACTTTTGAGGACCACTGATGTAGAGAGAGGCGTACATGTTGTGGTTATGACTTTTAGTTCTCATATTCTTGTTTCCGCTGCTGGCGAGGTCAATTGTTTTACATTGTTATGAATGTTGTGTTCTGTTATGAAACTGGGAGATTGAGAAATGAGCTGGTCTATAAGCTAAAACTGTAAACTTTCACACTGTTTGTAGAATAACACTGAATAGACTGAGAATAAAGATGTCCACTAACTGTTGCGTCTCATTGTGTTATTTTCCAATGCCACTGGCCACTGTCTGATACTGGTTAAAGGTCAAGCTTGGCAGGTTTATGACTAGTAACACACAAATAGTCACACATCGTTTACTGCATAAAAGGAGAAGGAAATGAGTCAACCAAAACATTAAATGTCAAATTCATTCTATCAAGTTTTGCACCCCCTGATTTGAGATTCAGGAGATGGTACGGTTTTTGTCTGACCCTTATTGTCTAACACATTATTTACTGACCATTACTCATACATGTTCATCCTAGCTTCAGGAAAAAAGATATGTGTGATGTACATTTTCTTGAACATTGTTACCGTAAAAAATACTTCTGCCTTTTGTTTTATTAAACAGAGATCAACGAATATTTAATGAATTCAATTATCCATGTGTGCCGATCAAGGCATGGATGCTGGTGGGCAGATATTCCATTTTATCCCAATAGGGGGCGTTGTGCCCCCATTACGTCGACCAGGCGTGAGGCGCGTCCGTGACAACCACAACAGACGGAGACATCTTACTTGGTGAGATGTCTGTATGTGTGCTGGTGCACTGCGTGGTGGTTCCTGTGTAGTATTATATACAAACGACTAGAATATTCCTTACATCAGACCATCGATCGAGCGGATCTCTTCTGTTTACTACCCTAGGGTAATAATGGCGGAGAAGCGCAGATCGGGTGGGACTGCGGTTCTGCCCGAGGTCAAACCAACCCAGTCAGAGAGCGACAGGCTGCTCCTCTCTCAGCTCGGAGTCGGGGAGCTGCTCCGCGGGGCAATTCTGAAGATGGTGGAAGCCAGGTCGGACGACCCCATCGGGTTCCTAGCGGACCACTTCTGCAACCTGGCCTCCGTGTCAGAGAGCGCCGGGACGCCCGGCGTCTCCGACGGTGACCAGGTGAACGGCGTGCCGAGCGCATGCGCACAGGAGCAGCAGCATCTCAACAGAGCTCTGTGGCATCTGCGACTAGCCCATCACTCCCAACGGTCTGTCCTATTTAAAAGCATCAGGTCACTGTAACAGTAAGAACAGCTACATGTGAATAAACGGGCCGGCCTTTACTGTACATTATGTCGGGTACCCTGCTTTATATAAAGTATAGACCTACTATAGTATGTGAGCTACCTACTATTGGTATGTAAGGTACGCACAATGCTAGGCCTAAATGTTGTCATTTGTTTTGCAGACTGACGTCACAAATACAAATACACAGGCGTCTTATAACTATTGTGACAATACTTGGCATCGACCTTCATAAGATTCCGCACTGGCCCTCAGCGGTCTCCCATTGGTCCGGGCCCTTAGCGGTCTCCCATTTGTCAAGGCCCGTAGTGGTCTCCCATTGGTCCGGGCCCGTAGTGGTCTCCCATTGGTCCTGGCCCTCAGCGGTCTCCCATTGGTCCGGGCCCTCAGCGGTCTCCCATTGGTCAAGGCCCGTAGTGGTCTCCCATTGGTCCGGGCCCTTAGCGGTCTCCCATTGGTCAAGGCCCGTAGTGGTCTCCCATTGGTCCTGGCCCTCAGCGGTCTCCCATTGGTCCGGGCCCTCAGCGGTCTCCCATTGGTCAAGGCCCGTAGTGGTCTCCCATTGGTCCTGGCCCTCAGCGGTCTCCCGGTGTTGATTGGCTGTTCCTGTCTCCTGTCCCCACCTGCAGCTCCGCCTTCAGCAACAACCTGCTGCTGGCCTACGACCTGCTGAGCGACCCCACCTCCGCGCCTCCAGGCCGCCACGACCCCGCCGCCTCGGAGGGGCCCCCGGGGGCCGGCGGCGGGGTGCGAGGGGGGCTGTACACCCAGACGCTCCAGTGCCTGTGCAGCGAGGGGGGGGTCCCGGCCTCCACCTCGGCCCCGCTCCTCCGCCGGCTGCACTGCCAGGCCCACGAGGCTGTGCCCTACGACCTCTTCCGGCAGGGCGTGCTCACCTGCGCCGTGTTCTCCGACTACATCCGCCAGGCGCAGCGGCTCTACGCCCAGGTGGGCTGCCCGGCCGAGGGCCCCGCGTCCCGGGCCCTCTGCCTGGCCGTGCTGGGGACCCTGCAGGAGGCCCTGGAGACGTCCCAGGGCCCCGGGGCCCAGCGCTCCCCCAACGCCAACAACGCCAACGCCGCCCCGGAGGCTAACCTGAAGGCTAACCGCTACCTGGAGGCGAGCGCGAAGATCTCCTCCCACAAGGTGGCCCAGGTCATGGCCCGGGGGGGGCGGGCCCCAGGGCCCGGGGGGAACATGGACGCCAAGGAGTTTGAGAACGCGGCCGCGGAGCTCTTCATCGCCCGGGTGAGGGTGGTGTCCTAGAGGCCTGGAGGGGCGTGGCCTGGAAGGTGCGTCCTAGAGGGGTGTGGCCTGGAGGGTGCGTCCTAGAGGGCTGTGGCCTGGGGGGCGTGGCCTGGAGGGTGGGTCCTAGAGGGGCGTGGCCTTGAAAGGCGTGGCCTGGAGGGGAGCGGGGTCGCCATGTCGTCTGGTTCCAACAGATGTTGGTCTGTACCTTCAAAATAAAAGTGTAATGTAGCAGTTTAAAATAAAAACAGGCAAGCTAAGTACAGATACAAAAGAAGTAGCAGATATATATGGAGACTTAACTTAATTTATTTATTTCATATGTATAATAAGGCTTACAAAAATGATTTGATGGCAATTTGCTGACACTCAGACATGACTAGAAGGACTTACTTATAAGCTGCACGTTTACTCGCTTACTTTGACTCTCTTTCCAACCCTCTATAAAAAAAAACACAAGTTAAGTACTTCCAGTGGGAAATCAGCTTTGCCATTTAAATTGTAATGCATTTGGTTTCAAACACAAAATTTGCATTGCAATGACATTTTTTGAATGATCAAATAAAGTCCATATATCTACCAATCATGTACATAGTGGAACACAGAGGTCATTGTAACACACCTGTTGCCAAATATAACAAAATAATAACTATGTCAAATAAATCAGTGATTGAGAGGCATGTCAGAATTCACATTTGCTGTATTCATTTCGTTTGGATTAAAAATATTCCAAAACTAAAAAATGGCTGTATCTTTTCTCTTCGCTAGGTGGCAGCACTGCAATTCCAGATATCGTTGCCTCGACCACCACAAACAAGGAAGGCGGAAACTACAGGCATAATACACAACACTGCAATCCAGTAATTTCCAGGATACTCAAAGAATAATACAAATTGCCCGACCCAGTACAACACCCGAGCAGTCTGTGTAGTCTACACACTCCACTGAATGTGTTCTCCGTTAACTCTTGGTCGACCCGATTGTTTGGAAGATGAACGAGGACAACCGGCTGCGGAGTCTGATGTTCACCATGACCTACATGCTGATGAAGCGCAGAAGAGATGTCAACAACATCAACATACAGAGACGCAATGAAATCCAGAGACGTGTCCGCCACCGGCAGTACTTCTTGCAGCGACAGAAGAGGATGTTAATGGTACGTAGGAAGAGGACCACCTTTTTGATAAGCGGCGTGCCACTCATGGTGTTTGTATTGATTCGAGTCTAACCCTAACTATGAGAGCTGGGATGTAAAAAATATACTCTTGGGTTGATTCCCTGGCTTGAACCAGTGAATCCATGAGTACCATTGAGGAAATGCACTTGTTTCACATCTCTTAAAATAGTTGTTCACAATTAAAGACATGACTCTCTCTCTCTCTTCCCCCCCCCCCCCCCCCCCCCCCCCCCCCCCCCCCCCCCCCCCCCCCCCCAAGATGATGACGGCGGTGGGAGGCTTCAGCTCCACCGTCGGCATGCGCACCCGCCCCTGGACCACCACGCGGTCCACCGATTGGTGGGAGCGCGTGATGACCCAGAACGAGTTCCAGCCCTCCGATTGGCTGGACAAGTTCCGCATGAGCCGCGAGACGTTCTTCCACCTGTGCGACGAGCTGCGCCCGCGGCTCACGCGGCAGGACACCAGCCTGCGGCAGGCGCTGCCCGTGGAGAAGCGGGTGGCGTTGGCGCTGTGGCGGCTGGCCGCCAACGTGGAGTACCGCGTCATCAGCGCGCTGTTCGGCGTGGGCAAGTCCACCGTGTGCTGCTGCGTGAGGGACCTGTGCCACGCCCTCGCCGCGCTGCTGAAGCCCACCTACCTGCGCCCCCCCGGTGGCGGGGAGCTCCGGGACTCTGCCCGGGCGTTCCTGTCCCAAGCGGGGTTCCCCCACTGCGCGGGCGTCGTGGCAACGCTGCACACCGCCATCCTCACGCCGTCCGCCAACACCGCAGACTACTGCAACCCTGAGGGATGGATGTCTGTTCTGACCCAGGTGGGACAGAACAGACGCCTCTCTCTCTACCCCATTGGCCAGAGAGAGACTTCTAAACGTCCAATCAGGAGAAGTAGTCATTATGCTTTGTTTTGTAGGTGTCCGTCAATGGCCAGGGACAGTTCTGGGACGTCTGTGGAAGCTTCCCAGGTGGGACGGACCCGGCAGAGATCCTGCAGAGCTCCAGGCTATGGTCCTCCGCCTCGGAGGGCGGGCTATCCCCGGACCCCCCTCCCCCCTTCATGGGACGTCCGCTGAGGTACCCGGAGGGGACAGAGGAGGGTTTAATTATCCTGTCAGTTTGCATCATTACACGTTGAGAGGGAAGGGGACAAGGCAACAATTCCATCTATATATAATAATACCATGTGGAATAATATGATGAAGGCAACTGTTGACGAATGGACGACATTGATTTCAAACCGTTATACTATGATCTGGACCCCAAGAATGGTGTGCCACCATTCTTCCAGAATTGTCCATTTGAAAATAAGAGATGGATATATGACTGATTGGTGATTTAAGTTGCAACACGTAACATTTCAACAAGTGCTATTCCTTTAAATTGACCCGGACCCATCTGTAGTCAACGCTGATCCACAGTGAGCTCAATCCCCTCTGACTCTGCAGCTCTGATAACCGCCCTTACCCTCAGCGGTCAGGACTCGTCTCACGGGGTTCTGCCCACTGGTCCGTCTCCCCTGTGCAGGTACGTCCTCCTGGGAGACGGCAGCCACCCTCTCCAGCCCTGGCTCCTGACGGCCTACCCAGAGGGCCCTGCCGCTCTCCCCGGACCCCAGCGCCTCTTCAACCGGCGGGTTGCGGAGGCCCGTGGCGTGGCAGCGGCGGCCCTGCTGCGGCTCAGGGCCCGCTGGCAGTGCCTGGCCAGGAGGAACGACTGCCGGCTTGACCTGCTGCCCACCATGGTGCTGGCCTGCTGCATCCTGCACAACGTGTGCGAGGCCCGCGGCGACGCCTTCCGCCCCGAGTGGCAGGAGGAGGCCGTCCGCGTCGAGCCCGGCCAGCCCGCCATCCCCCGGGGGGGCCAGGGGCCAGAGCGGGGGGAGGCGGAGGAGGTCCGGAGACTCTTCTGTGACTATTTCACACAGCAGGAGTGACTCCTTAACGTCTGACCTTTCTTGTCACTCGCTGGGCTTTACGTCCCTCCACGGCTACGGGAGCGGTTGGATGTGGGAGGCCTTCGTCCCAAAGCTGTGTTTGAATTATGGAGAATCTTCCATGTGAATGGAGTAGGGCTTTTATTCGATATTTCATATTTGAACATGAAACATTTCAATGAAAACGTTGTGAATGAAATGTCGGTGGTCCTATTCTGTTATGTAAATCCTCTTAGTATATATTTGTCTTTCATTCCTTTCATGTGTCTTGCAACTTTTCAAAGCAGTGGTACTCGAAGGTTATGGATGGACTGGGTAATTGCAAGGTTTTTTAATCTCTTTTATAAAGCCTCACTATGCACACATTCATTTCCAAGTGCTCTGTTTTGGTTCCCAAAAGTGTAGACTGCCTATTGAATGTACATGCTGGTTGCTATGGTAAAGACCCAGGCGTCACAGCCCTTCTGTGAAAGGGTTAAGATTACGTTGAACTTGGGCTACAGAGTTTACTGATTCCTTTTTAATTACTTTAATGGTTCAACACTTTCAGGTGTCTTTCTGGTGTTATTTCTTACAGTAAATTGATGTCCTTTCCAATTCTTATATGAAAGGAAACAAATGTATTGTCTATAATATCAATATACAAGTCTATTGTTATAAGTATACGTACTAGTAACTGAGGTTTATTTTGGCTTGGTGTCAAATGGTGCCTCAAATGATTGACCTGATAGTGTCAAGATTGCAATACCTTATCAGATACTAGGCAGGTTTATGGTATGTCAACAGTTATAACTGTTATGACTCAACCGTTATAACTGTTGATGTACTTGAGTGAGCACATGCAATTATACTCCATGGCCAAGAGATGTCACTAGCTATACAATATCTGGATATAGACCTAAAATAGACAGTAGTACGACATATTTTCATGGATGCTTCTTTCACGTCGTTCTGTCTGCGTTAGTGTTGTTGATTGATAATAATATAATATATAATGTATATAATGTATTTTTCGAAGCTTTCCCTGGTGTCAACAACAATAATACTTTAATTCCAAAAATAGTATCTAATCGTCGCCTCCGCAGTTTATACAGTCTAGGATCTCCGTTTGGAGTGATTTAATAAAGAATCCAGTTCCTTTACAAATATGTTGATAGAGAAGCATACAAGTGGGTGCTGCAACAGAAATATTTGCATTTTAATTTCGCTTTACGTAAGGGCGCATATATGCATGGTTCGTCCAATTATCCGACCCAACATGACTTCCTCCAGAGTCCACCCTGAAGACCCTCCTCGACCATTTAATTGGTTTGTCGTAAATAGGTTTTCATTCAACCCCTTCACTCAAGGGTTCCAGCACCAGCCGTCATACGGTGCATCTTTCCTCCGAGGTGGTGAACTGGTGGTTTCACACTGAATACTGTCCATGCCAAAGACTGCGAGCAGGGGAATAGTGTTACAGGGTGATCAGGACCAAATAGATATCGAGCTGTCAAAATGATACGGATTGACATCGGCGGCTATCTGGATCGCGATAGCACATAGGAGAGAAAGCAGCTGGCTCCACCACTGCAGTTGGACACTTTCTGCGAAGGCGTAGTTAAGAGCTAGTCGGCTAGCCGAGGAGGACTCTCGCCTTCCCCATCCAATCCGACTATTTTATACTTAATCACATTGCACAGACAAGTGGATACGGCACGTTTGGCGTGTTTCGATCCCGTTGTAACGCTGTAGCTATTCGGTAAGGGTACCGGGAGCCCGGCTGGTGTCGGTCGGAGAGGCTATCGTTTAAAACACTGCAGATATCCGAAAGATTCGCCCCGTTTTTTATGTCACGGCGCTGCAGTTTGTACCCATTTTTATAGACTGAATTGGACCTTTTTTTAATTGATTGGGCCGAAACACAAAGGGGGAGATACGACAGAAAGAAGCGACCAGGACCACAAGCCCCCCCCCCCCCCCCCCCCCCCCCATAACATCTGCAGTGACCCGACGTTGGCTGTCTGAAGCGAACGGGACGGAGCATCTTGAGGAAGAGGGCCCCGCCGACGACTCTCCACTCCCTCCCCCGTCCGAGGCTCTCCCGTGATTTACCGAGCGAACACCCGGGCCAAGGCGCACCCGCTCCCGGCCGGGGGGAACAACCTGACGGCGAGGCCCGACGCTCCCCTCCCCCAACCCGGCCGGCGGAACACCTCCTCGCCTCGGGACCGCAGCGAGGGCTTTCGGAGACCTTGGTGGCGGATATTGGAGCGTGGTGGTGGGGTTACCGTTTGGTCCTGTCTGCACCGGGCCAACCAGAGGGATGACCCTGGAGTCCATGATGGCGTGCTGCCTGAGCGAGGAGGCGAAGGAGTCGAAACGAATCAATGCCGAGATTGACAAGCAGCTCCGCCGAGACAAGCGCGACTCGAGGAGGGAGCTGAAGTTACTCCTACTCGGTACATGTCTCGCTAATCCTCCGTCACATTTCTCCCATTTAGCTGTCGTTAAATTTAATTTAAAAAAATGTCGACGTCGTCGTACTCAGAAACTATCGTTTCATGGCCTTCTTGAGCAGGCTAGCTAGGGTGCTGCTAGTGGGGACTAGCTAGCTGGTTTCTGGGTGGCATGCTTTCCCCC
Organism: Pollachius pollachius; assembly: GCF_949987615.1. Lineage (NCBI taxonomy): Eukaryota > Metazoa > Chordata > Actinopteri > Gadiformes > Gadidae > Pollachius > Pollachius pollachius. The sequence goes on along the minus strand of NC_136948.1, from coordinate 6,614,273 downwards.
TGGCTGGTCGTTCTAATTGGACTTTAATATGCTTAATGGAAATAACAGTTTGCCCTAGCGCAAAGAAAATGTGGCGCTGTGTATATTTGATTATGCATATTCGTGTGAAATCCTGTTTCACTCTGCATCCAAGTAACCGGGCTGTCATGGTTGAACCAGCTGCTAACGAGCTAAACAGCTGGCTAGTCTGCATGATGTTGGCCGTCCGCTGGACCAGGAGCTCTGCGTGTGATCCGGATCAGATGGGGAAACTGGATCATCGTTGCGGGGTTGGTCTCCGCCTAAAGCGGCAGACAAAACGCGATGGGCACAATGGGGGAGAGAACCTGAAGCCATAGCATTGCAAGGCTGTGTGATTTTATTATTGCGCTCACCTGATTGCATAACACTTGCACGATATTCTTTCTGCACATATTCTTGCTTCCAGTAGTTGCACCTATCGATGCATAGTTGGTATTATTAACTTGTAGGTACACAACGTGTGGACAAATGCCTGCCATTTCGCTGGCGATAAAAGGCCAATATTTTCTACTGAGAGTACAACAAGTACCTCAGGGTTTGTGTGTGTGTGTGTGTGTGTGTGTGAATAAGCAGACCTCTTATTGATCCTTATCTCAGCACGGCTACATTAGTGGCTTCCTCGCGTTCAAGTCTGCATGCATGTATTGCGTGGCTTGCCAACTCCGTGTGACCCATTTCAGTCGTACCGAGTGAGTGAGGAGTGGACTCTGGGAAAGCTGGCCATACCTTTTTTTTTTGGTATTTCTTTTTATTGAGGACATTTTGCATTATCTAGGTTGTCCCCTCTGTCTCAGTACGTTTGCTCCCATTTCTTTGCCCACAAAACGCAGTGTAGGTTATTTGACATGCGTGGCATACACTTCCATTCATTTCCCAGCTGACTCCTCTGCCAGAAGTAGGTCAGAACAGTTATACTGTCAATTAAATACTTAATATATATAGGCCTATAGGACTACCCCCCCCCCCCATTATCTGGTTTAATTGTATACTTTGAGGATTATAAAGTAGTGCCATAAGGTTATATATTCTATCCTATTCCTAAATTCCATTCCTAGTCAGTTATCTTGTAAAACATGAGGTAAAAAAATCAGCTATTCCCATTTCCAGAGGAACTCAATTTCCTCAAACCCTTACTTTACTATGCATTCACCACCAATTTGCCACCAAGCACATCTATTTTATGTTATAGGCTACTTGGATAATTGCAACCTTGAGGTGTGTGTGTGTGTGTGTGTGTGTGTGTGTGTGTGTGTGTGTGTGTGTGTGTGTGTGTGTGTGTGTGTGTGTGTGTGTGTGTGTGGGGGAACAGTTACGTTTACCAAAGCAACTTGCAAATCAGGGTGAGAGCGAAGCATGCAATCTCTATCGGAGCAACAACAGCATTAGGCTGAAGGACCTGGCCGCAGATGTCAGTGGTTAATTTTTGTAATTGGTATGTAGTACATGGGAGTCGGCGCTTTGCGTCAGACTGAGAAGAACTGCTGTACTCTAAGAAGGTGCAAGTGGTGTGATCAGCCATGCTGGGACGGCTGCATCCTAAGTGAGTTGAAGTCATCAATGGGGCCCTGGATAAGGACGTGTAAGGCAGGATTAGAGCAGGTTTTAATAGGCTTGGTTAAACACAGCCACCGCTCAGACTTTAAGATGTCAGCGAGTCCTATTATCCTGCAGTAACACTCTAAGGTCAGTCTCCCTCTGCTTGGGCCGGGAGGAGACCATCCAGTGAAGGGTTGGAAGTGAGCTGTCATATAAAAGGAGAGGCAAAGAAGTCAAATGGCTTTTTTTTCAGACTCCACAAGCCTAAGCCTGTTTATAAGCAATAATGGGTTTGTAGAGGGAAGTACTGTATTTGGCCTATAGTAAATCCAGAACTAGATGGATTTTAGTTCTTAGTTTCCTCAAGTGATGGGGGCCAGAAGTCTCTGGCTATGGTTCAGCCAACGTACTAAAGGGTCCTTTCAGGAGAAGAACAAAAGCTTTTGTTCTATTTTTTGGTGCTATAATCACCTGGAAATATTGACTGAATGTAAACAATGTGTAGGACTTATGGACATGTAAATGAAGTAATCGCTTGTAGACTTAACACGACATGTTTCACTGCAGTGGATCACGGCTGTTTTAATGTAACAGTGGCTCACCAACCCAACAAAGCCTGGTTCTTCATTTAAAGCCTTAGATCCGTCTGGGATGTTAAACGATGTAGACAATGTATAAAATGTGCAGAAATTGTATTTCCTGCTCAGACAGAATTCCTCTTGAGGACATTGCTGATGTCTTGGCAAACAGTGGCAAGTGTCTCCCGACCCACTACATTACCAACAGTTAGCACTAGATATTTAATATTTATCTGCAACCATTACTCAGGGTTTCAGTATGTAGAGCAGAAACAAAGATGCACTCATTCCAGCTATGCCACCCGCCTTGAACCTGGAGGGAGCAACGCCTTGGCCTTGTGGATGATGGGGAGAGGTGGGGCAGGTAGGCCAAAGGCATTCTGGGTATCGTCGAAGAATGACACGCAGGAGGCCGTCCTGAAGAAGGCCGAGTGACCGATGAAGTGCAACGCCGTGCATGTCAGGAATAACGTCATGCACGCGTCGTAGCTTGTGTTTCCTTTTAATTTGGACAGTTAATAGATCACATCCCTCCGGAGATACGGCGCGATCTGTTGATTATGTTATTAGCCACAATCAACCCGAGTGAAATCAGGTTACTCCATCCAGCTGATGCGGGCCGTGACACCTCTGGAGTTCTATCAAAAATATGTGATCAGCTTTGATTTCATATCTATTCTTGTGCTGCTCTTTGTGCAGCGTGTCTGCGTTTTTGTTGTGGTGTTAACACCCTGTGGCTGTTCAGTATGAATGCTGTGTAGAAACGTGGTCCTCTGACTGACTGACAGAACCAACACGCGTCGCCTTCTCTCTCCCGTTTGTTCTGCACAACTCGTCCGCAATCTTTTAACATTAAGCATGCCGTTGAGAATTGGTTATTCAGGCCCCAAGGTACTGCAAACCCAGGAACTAGCATCGTTTGGTTGGTTCAATCTGTTAATAAGCCCTTAAGACAAAAAATGTATAATACTACTGGTGTCTATGTGCAACTGTGAGAGAAATGACTGAATGAAAGAGCTATGTTGTGGCAGTGGTCTGGGGCTGAAAGGCCTTATCAGGCCATGAGGCTGGGCCGCTGCTCCCAGCCGTTTGCCTGTACTTGGTCAAAACACAGTGAGGGGCTCTGGCCTTGGCTGCGTTGTGTAAATGAACTGCTGGAGCGGACGGTAAAGTGAGCAGAGAGGGCAAAGTGCTCGGACAGAGATGGACGCCGTCAAACCTGTCACTCTACCCACGACACTCCCTAGTTTGGCTTACTTTTGTCCAATAATGCGACATCTAGTCGCTCGCTCGTACCGACAATTGGTAGGGAGCATATTTTTTTGTGGTGCGTACTGGGGTGATAAAATCCGGACGGTTCGGCGATTGGTTTAGACGATGGTCTCGCTTCATTGACCAATCAGTGTTTGACTAGAGCTGTCATCACCTCAGCCCTTGATTCAATAGGTACTTCTTGCGGAAATGTCACTTTGCGTGCATGTAGAGGGGAATAGAATGAAGGAGGGGCACTCAAAACGTTCTTTTGTGCAGCCAGAGGCCTAAAACTGTTTACGGAAGGCGTTGTCGAGGTACAATGTCTTTGGCGCGCGGTCGCTCTCTGTATTTTAGTGACGGAAGCCATTTCATGTGACGAATAGTCATCAAACACAACCGTTGCCCTACATTGTATGTTACCTGTAGTATAAAAATAGTTTGGGTCGCGATGGAAGAATGAAGCTAGTTTAAGATATAATGGATGTTGGATTTGAGAGAAATTGGAGCAGAAGATGCAAAGGGCGGAGTTAAGACTTGTTTCTTTAGCCTATCGTGTGAAACAAGCTTTTGGAGGGGATTTCAGTTTACACCGTTCTACATGGGGTGGATTTAAAACATTGCAACACTTTTTTTTAATGTTTATTTAATGGCTGAGGGGGTGTTCGCCAATTACTCTGTTACAGATCTCCACCTCCAGCAACATAATTTGAAGAAACAAAGTGAAAAAAACAAAGTGAAACCAGATTTGAGCTCACCTGCCATCAGACTTCAGCTATTGGGTGGCCGAGGCTAGCTAGGGGCTGTCACTCGTACCCCGGCTACCAGCCCTGAGGAAGCACAGACCATAGGCTAGCTAGTGAGGGGCCGTCACTCATGCTCAACGGCCCCAGGAAGCTCAGACCCACACCTCAGACTTGAGCTAGCTAGGGGCCGTCACACACGGCCCCAGGAAGCTCAGACCCACACCTCAGACTTGAGCTAGCTAGGGGCCGTCACACACGGCCCCAGGAAGCTCAGACCCACACCAGACTTCGACTGTGGTGCCTTCTGGCATCGTTCTGCTACCAGCACAGTATGGCTCCAGGCCATTTTCTTTCCGTTTCTCATCACTTTTATGTTACCTTATCTTCGAGAGCTATTTTCTCTGAATTATGATATCACTTGGAGATTCAAGCTTAGACAGACAAAAGTGTACATAGTCATCCATTGACTGTGGATGGGGAATTGTGGAAGTTAATATTGCTGATCTTGAATCCAATTGAATATATATATTGATTTTAAAGTACACAAGTCAACCTCCAAAAAACAGTTTTCTCATCAAGCTAAAGCTATTCCCGCTGCCCTGCTCTAGCTGCTCATGAAGAGACTGCAGTCAGTTCTCTGTCCAGTTGGACATCATGCCAGTATTACATCAACCGTTTCCCCCACTCCCACTCACCCAGCACACAGCACTCAGCACACTGACTAACGGACAAAGCCGTCCTAAGGTGGTCAAACTGTGGTCTCTGTTTGTGCGCATGTTCTCACGAGCAGATGCACATGTTTGTGTGTGTGTGTGTGTGCGTGTGTGTGTGTATATCTGCAATTTGCTGCTCTCGCACACCCACACACGGCAAGCTCTCGGCAGAGATGAAGGCAGACTGGAGCGGGAGAAGGAGCGTTTTGCCCAGATACAGGCGGCAGCCAACACTGTGGAAAGCTGTTAGCGGAAGGCAGAATGGAGAGGGAAAGTGGACTGGTGGGGATGTGTGTGGTGGTGGTGGTGGTGGGTTAGTCACTGCAGTGAAGGCCTCGTGTTGAAGAATGTTGGACCAGACCAGAGCAGTGGTCATGGTATCTTCATGGTAGTGGTCATGGTATCTTCATGGTAGTGGTCTTGGTATCTTCATGGTAGTGACCGTGGTATCTTCATGGTATCTTCATGGTAGTGATCATGGTATCTTCATGGTATCTTCATGGTAGTGGTCTTGGTATCTTCATGGTAGTGGTCTTGGTATCTTCATGGTAGTGGTCTTGGTATCTTCATGGTAGTGGTCTTGGTATCTTCATGGTATTGATCGTGGTATCTTCATGGTAGTGGTCTTGGTATCTTCATGGTAGTGGTCTTGGTATCTTCATGGTAGTGATCGTGGTGTCTTAATGGTATCTTCATGGTAGTGTTCTTGGTATCTTCATGGTAGTGATCATGGTATCCTCATGGTAGTGATCGTGGTATCTTCATGGTATCTTCATGGTAGTGATCATGGTATCCTCATGGTAGTGATCGTGGTATCTTCATGGTAGTGATCGTGGTATCTTCATGGTATCTTCATGGTAGTGATCGTGGTATCTTCATGGTAGTGATCATGGTATCCTCATGGTATCTTCATGGTAGTGATCGTGGTATCTTCACAGTAGTGATCATGGTATCTTCATGGTAGTGATCATGGTATCTTCACGGTAGTGATCATGGTATCGTCATGGTATCTTCATGGTAGTGATCATGGTATCTTCATGGTAGTGATCATGGTATCTTCATGGTAGTGATCATGGTATCTTCATGGTAGTGATCATGGTATCTTCATGGTATCTTCATGGTAGTGATCGTGGTATCTTCACGGTAGTGATCATGGTATCTTCATGGTAGTGATCATGGTATCTTCATGGTATCTTCATGGTAGTGATCGTGGTATCTTCATGGTAGTGGTCTTGGTATCTTCATGGTAGTGATCGTGGTATCTTCATGGTAGTGATCGTGGTATCTTCATGGTATCTGCATGGTAGTGTTCTTGGTATCTTCATGGTAGTGATCATGGTATCCTCAGTGTAGTGATCGTGGTATCTTCATGGTATCTTCATGGTTGTGACCGTGGTATCTTCATGGCAGTGATCGTGGTATCTTCATGGTAGTGATCGTGGTATCTTCATGGTAGTGATCATGGTATCCTCATGGTAGGGGTATTGTTATCTTCATGGTAGTGGTCTTAGTATCTTGGCAGTACCAAGTAGTAGTACCATGATAGGTTCCATATGTAGAAGGATGTGGTATTGTACCAGACCTATGGTTGTGGTACCCTCAAAATACTGAAATCTGAAATTCTCAAAATCTTCTGTTTTTGGGGTTGAGTTGATGGACTTGAGTCACGTTTATGACATAGATGGGTACGCTGCACTTGAATAGTGTGGGTGTGTGGTTAACCACGCCTTCTGACCACAATCCCACACCAGGAATGAGTCCGGTTATCAGTGAACATTTGCATGGAAATAACGTGACGAGCATTTGCATCACGTTTTAGACATCATGATGCAAAATAACTCAACCGCATGAACACACACACACACACACACACACACACACACACACACACACACACACACACACACACACACACACACACACACACACACACACACACACACACACACACACACACACACAGGTGTCAATCCATGAGTTTAATGCATTACTCGAGCCTTGCGTTTAGGGTTTATAACAAGAAGTGCCGTGATTGGAACATTGCTGATCAGTCATCCTGTATGTTGCCTTGTTATACGTTGCATTGTTTTGTGCGTTGCATTGTTTTGTGCGATCATTTCAAGCGCTAGATGGCTCAGTGAGGGGAGGCGGCTCTGTGCGTTGAAGGAGGTGCATAACGTGTGTGCTGGTGTCACTTCTGGCTGCCTCACCGTTGACCCCGTCGGCTCCTCTCTATTCCAAGGAGCTGTCCGGGCTCCCCTCGGAGCGCTGGGGGGGCCGTGCAGCCGTGTGGCACCCCCCCGCTGTGGTATTGTCGGGGTGCCTCCTCCTCCTCCTCCTCCTCCTCACACTCCAGGTCTCCTTCGCTGGCTGCCAGCTGGAGAGGAAAGCGTTACCCGGTCCAAGTAGCATGCAAGCTATTAAAAGGTGGCCTCCTTTTTCTAGGTCGTTGCTGCTAAAAAAAAAAGAGAGGAGGAAAAAAAAGAAGAGAGAAGAGAATGGATGGATTCTCTAGTTATGGATCTCTAAAGGTTTCTGCCGGAAAGGCGACGTGTGTGTGTGTGTGTGTGTGTGTGTGTGTGTGTGTGTGTGTGTGTGTGTGTGTGTGTGTGTGTGTGTGTGTGTGTGTGTGTGTGTGTGTGTGTGTGTGTGTGTGTGTGTGTGTGTGTAAAGAAGTGTAGTTTGTAGTGCGGGCAGGGCATGGGGTTGAGGGTGGAGGACATGGAGTAGTTGTGGTTTGAGTTGATGAATGGGGAGGCAGGGACAGAGACGTGTTGTGTGTTGTCTTTGGAGGGAGAAAGAGGGACAGTCGGAAGGGGGGGGGGGAGAGGGGAGGAGGCAGATCTTGTGACGGGGGTCACGAGAAATGAATCAAACGTTTAAGCCTGAGGGAGATCTCCTTGCTCCCCTCAGCTCAGCCAGTCTGCAGCCCCCCACACCATCACCACCACCGCAGCTAGGACACCGTTTCCTCATTCCCAGCTCCTTTCTGCCCCCCCCCCCCCAGCTCAGAGCCCCCCACCACGGCCCGTGACCACAGCCGGTAGTAGGTCGGTCGCTCAGGAGACCCTGGTGAAGCTGATCCATTCGGGATGGCGGGCTCTTTTTCGTCCCGTTTGTTCTCCTCTGCCCTTCGGTCTAGTCCCGGGGGGGGGGGCATGAGGTGGTGGGGCCCCGTCCCGGGATAGCTCTCGGCTACCATGTTTTGGATTTGGTATATTCTACGTCTGTTTGAATACAGACGTCTCTAGTGTCTTCTGGTTGTTGCACCACCACCACCACCACCACCTTCCCTGTCTCTGAGGAGGTATATTTACCTTCCGACGTGGAGATCAGGGAGAACCAGGATGTAGCACAGGAAAAATAAGGACACCCCCCCCCCCACAGATATATTAACAAACGGAGGGAGTCAGAGGATGGGGTTGCTATGGTAACAGAAATATGGCCGCTCTTCAAAACCTTGAATGTAGGTGGTGCATGTGTCCCCTCTCCCTCCTCAGCTCTACAGATACTATGGATCTCTGCTTGGTCCCAATTTTTTTATCTTGTCCCGACTGAAGGAGATTAATACGCTTCAGTATGAGTTTATAACGACCTGAAAGATGAGCAGCCTAATTGAAAAAGACTTGCAAGCAGAACTGGCCAAATGATGGATGCTGCTCCAGCTAGGATCACATTTTGGCTGCTCTTGCTTTTCATTTGGCTCATCAGTCATGAATCACATCCTGGGCTGGTGCTCATCCACCTCGTCCTCATCACCGGTGTGGCTTTCTGACATTGTGTTTCCTCCCGTGCATTATCCACCATTTTCTAGGCCCCCTCCTCTAGGCCTACACATCCCATGAGACACATGTCTGGGGGGGCTCGTGGAGACCAGTGTGAGGGACAACTGTTCAGACGTCTAATATTCTGTTTGCCTGCTTGGTAGGGATGGGTCAGAATATTCGATTATTCGTTCCCAAGGGTCAAAATCGATTTTTAACATTTGGACCGTTAACATTTTTTCCCATTCAAATATAAGGTTTTTCACAAGCCGTTTTGTTTCCCTGGTAACGCCTGAGGCTTTGACTAATACCTGAAACAATAGAGTAGTAAAGTAAAAACCTCACGTTGTCCTGGCAACCGTATTTTCAGTTATAAAAAACTGAACGAGAGATGGAGTTTTCCATTGCTGCCATGTGTTGTTTCTTTCAAAATGAAAATAAATCAATTTCAAGAGGTGAAAATCACTACCAATCGAAACATGTCAAGGCTTTCATGTATTCCCCTGGGGTCTTAAAAGGAAAAGTTTGACGACATTACTTTAGTTAATTTTTTTATATACATATGAAGACAATCTATTCTCAGATGCTCTATTATCTCTATCTATTATCTATTATGCTCTATTACTTACATAATTGGTAAAGCAAACTCGCAAATCAATTCGCCAAAAAATCGTTCATTTCCTATAAAACGTTTGTGTGGCATAGGATTTCCCCTTGTTAATTTTGTTTGTGTAGAACCAAATATCGGTTTCTATGGAAACGTGACGTCACACTTTAGTACTCTATCATTACCTTCCCGTAAGTTTCTTATGCAACGGAAACGTTGTTCACTCCTCCAGTAAATAGGATGGACCTTAGCTACGACTTGGCAACGAGAGGTATTCTAGTCCGCTCCGCTATGAGCCAGAGAGCTAACGTTATGCATTGTACATATTTATAATTCGAAATTCGTCCCAGCCTTTATACAACAGATACTCTAGGGTCTATATAACCGCGTTGTCTGATTACAGTTTAATTCATTTTTCACAATTTACCAGCTCTCGTTTTGAAGACCGAATCACCCGTTCGTTTCATTCGTTTCAATGGGATTCGGGACGGTCTATACTTTCAACATAAAGTGTACATATTTATAATTTGAAATTCGTCCCAGCCTTTATACCACAGATACTATAGGGTCTATAGCATATAACTGCGTTTTCTGATTACAGTTTAATGCATTTTTCACAATTTGACTGGAACTACTTAGCAGGTAGTTGTTTTTTTGCGTTTAAGATATTAAGTGATTGCTTGCCGATGATCCATTGCTGCCTTTGTGAATGTCGGCCCACATCGAATTATCGATTATCCGTTCATACCACCCACTGATTATTCAACCATAAAAATTTTGATTTATTCACATCCCTACTGCTTGGTATTGGATCCTAATAAACATCTAGATGGACTTTTAGCTGAGTTAAATACGTACAGAGAAATGATCAACCACTGAAATGCTTGCTTGTAGATGGATAGTTCACCGTGGTGCGTTTGGGGATTTATTCTGCATTTACTACTTCCTTTAGAACCCTTTGACCGTTGGTCACTTTGCTTAATGTCCTCTTTGTGGTATAGGTATTAGCGAAACATTGGCATTGTGGTCACTAAACAAATCTTTAGCTATACAAATCAATGAGACCGTCAACCAGTTTGGCTATACTGTGGTTTGGGAAGGAGTTCTAGATCCACTTCAATGGGAAGGTTTAGGACGGAGACCCTAGTCCTAGGTTGAGCCTAACCGGTGGTCTGGGACCCTGTAGGCACTGTTAGGAAGACCAGTACTAACCGGTGGTCTGTTCCCAGTAGGTACTGTTAGGCGGAGGACCAGTACTAACCGGTGGTCTGTTCCCAGTAGGTACTGTTAGGAGGAGGACCAGTACTAACCGGTGGTCTGTTCCCAGTAGGTACTGTTAGGAGGAGGACCAGTACTAACCGGTGGTCTGTTCCCAGTAGGTACTGTTAGGAGGAGGACCAGTACTAACCGGTGGTCTGTTCCCAGTAGGTACTGTTAGGAGGAGGACCAGTACTAACCGGTGGTCTGTTCCCAGTAGGTACTGTTAGGAGGAGGACCAGTACTAACCGGTGGTCTGTTCCCAGTAGGTACTGTTAGGAGGAGGACCAGTACTAACCGGTGGTCTGTTCCCTGACCCTGCAGGTACTGGCGAGAGCGGGAAGAGCACCTTCATCAAGCAGATGCGGATCATCCACGGGGCGGGCTACACGGACGAGGACAAGAGGGGCTTCATCCGGCTGGTCTACCAGAACATCTTCACGTCCATGCAGTCCATGATCCGCGCCACAGAGACCCTGAAGATCCCCTACAAATACGAGCAGAACCGGGTGAGCATGGGGGACGCGATGCAGGGGTCACATGACGAGCAGGAGCAGACAGGGTTTTGTTAATCCCAAGACGGGACTTCTGGTGGTCACAGCATGATGCTAGACGACAGTGCGGGGTTTTCCCAAGAGACAAAAGTGAAGACAAATCGATGGGCGTGCCCACGGTTTCCCGCTGAAAATGTGTTGGTGGTGAGGTTTGCCTTCAGACTGTCGCCTTGCAGCCTGATCTGACACTGAAGGAAGTTAAGGTTATTAATATATTATATTATATATTATTTATACTTTTGTATAATATTTTCCGTTTAAATGCAAAAACAAACATTTTTTATTTTATTTGTAATTTCTTGACGTCATTGAGGCGGCAGGCGTGTGTTGCTAAGCCATAAAGCGCTGGGGGAAACCCTGACCCGGGGTCCCAATCCTACCCTCTTGCTCTGTGGCTCCCCGTCAGCCCAGGAGGGGGTTTCTAACCTGCCACGCTCTGCCCTCTTGGCGGTGGACCATTCTGCATATCATTCTTACAAGGGCTTAACGAAATGGGGAAATAATCAAATTGCGATTATTTGGACCAATATTGCGATTGAGACTTAGTATGGTATTTTTCTTTTTTTAAAGTGTATTATTCACTAAACAAGGAATAAACGATTCCATTGTGTATGACCAACACAACATTGAAAGCAGCCAACATATACAAGTACTCTTTCCTTTAGGCCAGGCCTATGGGTTGAGATGAATTGATGCATGAATTGATATAATAACCTCTTTATTTTACTATTGAATTGTAAAAGAAAAATAAATACGAATCTTACTGATCTCTGATTTTAATCGCAGCCTTTAATCGTTCAGCCCTAAATCTTACTGACGTGTTCTCCCCCCCCCCGATGGGATTTCCTCCTATCCCTGCTCAGTCCAACGCCGGGCTGGTGAAGGAGGTGGACATCGAGAAGATCAACGGCTTCGACCAGCCCTACGTCGTGGCCATCAAGACCCTGTGGGCCGACCCCGGCATTCTGGAGGCCTACGACCGCCGCCGGGAGTACCAGCTCTCCGACTCCACCAAATAGTAGGTCCAACCTGTGTGTGTGGGTGTGTGGGTGTGTCCAAATATACGAAACAAATGTTTATTGTTGATGAATAAACGTACCGCATGCATGGAGACATATGCATACATTTTGTGTTTGTGTGTGTGTGTGAGTGTTGTAGTGTCTGGTTTTAGGATTAGAAGTAGTGTGTGGAAGTAATCAAAATAATTGTGTTATTGTTGGAGTATCGCCCGTAAGGACAAATAACGGTGTGTCTGTAGATGGGTGTGTGATATTTGTTATGTTGTACACATTCTGTCAAACCTTCTGGATGGCTAGATGTCCTCTGTATAACAGGGTGTTAGGCTGGTATGTTCTTAAACCACAGCCGCCTTATTCAGCCTTGAGTGACAAAGAAGGCTCTTAAAGAGGCTGCAGGTACGATCTGAGAGCTTTTAACTAGACACTGCGGACAAGAGAAACCTGTATGGAACTAAGGGGCCAGACGAGTATCCATCCCTTCTCTGCGCCCCCCGGCCCTCATCCGGTCACTCCTCACACAATGAGGCGCGTAGCGCCGCTGACGTCTCTCTGCAGCCTTTAGGTCGTACTGCCGCTCTAAGGACTGGACCAGGTTTCCCAGTCTGAATCAGGGAGTGCAGTCGCTCTGCTGTAAGGAGCCCACGGGGACACCTGGGGCCCCTACACCACTGAACAGGGGGCCCGGACATTCAGAGAGGGAGCATGTGGGACCTGCGGCCCTGATCCCAGCGTCAGGTCATGCCCTTTCACCCTTCCAGACCTTTATAGCCTCCATAGAGTGAGGGCCGACACACTGCCCAAGCCGCTATGTAACCCCGCTGGCTGCTTCAGCTCCTCTGAAGTACGTCCCTGTTTGCCCCCTCCCCGGCCCTTCCGACCGCAGCGTCTGCATCCCACCAGACGCTCGTATCAGGGAGGGAGAGGGTTCAGGTGTCAACACATGGGGGAAGGTGGCCGTGATTAGGGTATTTTCTTCAATCTCTTTGAGATCTCCTTCCCTTAGTGGCCAATGCAGGTCCTTCAGAGTAGCTGTCCTGTAGCTAGGGGCTGGGGCGGACGGGAATCGGTTTGCCTTGGTTTCCTTTGATATGCTTAATATAACTGTTGTCCGTTTTCTGTCTCCTCCTCCTCCATCGTGTAGCTATCTCACCGACCTGGACCGCATCGCGGACCCCAGCTACCTTCCCACCCAGCAGGATGTGCTCAGGGTGCGCATCCCCACCACAGGGATCATCGAGTACCCCTTCGACCTGCAGAGCATCATCTTCAGGTAGAGACCCCCGCCCAGCCCCCTTCGTTTGTCCTGGCTTCTCCCAGTTATCCCAGTGGAGTGGGTGTGGGTGTTGATGTGGACATTGTTCTTTTTTCCTCAATACCATTTATTTACCGGTCGTTCGACTTTGACGAAACACACACACTGTGTGTATGTGTGTGTGTCCATGCACATGCACACACCCCTTCTCTCGTGAGCCCACAGTCCTACATTTCTGGGCCCCGTCTCTTTAAATGGGTCACCCGCGCCCCTCCCCTCCCTCCTCTCCTCCCCTCGCCGGCTGGCAGTTGAAACGAGGTCGCCCTCTTCATGGTGGTGGAGTGTGTTATTTTTGGCCCCGGGTCCTGGAGGGCCCCAATTGGCCCCCGGGGTCCCAGTGGACTGCAGTGCTCTGGGCCACCACCAGGGGGAGGGTGGGACTCTGGGCCAGGGAGAGAACTGAACGCGAGTCCACCCATCCCGCACCAGGGATCTGGCGAGGGTACGCGGTTCAAGGGGATGGGTTTGAGGGGAGGGGCTCTGTATTCGAGGGGCGGAGTTCTGGGTTCGAGGGGTGGGGCTCCAGGTTCGAGGGGTGGGGTGGCTGCATAGAGGGTTGGCCGGGAAATAGACGGAAACTAGACGGCCACTAAACGGATGTAGTATCAGCCCCACCTATTGGAGCTCAGTACGTTCCATGGGAAGAGAGATATGCAAATCAATGAATGGTGAAAGAAGTTGCAACATGCCTCCTAATGACCTCAAATGCACCGGCTAGGTAATTAGTGAGTAATTAATAATGGGCGAGGGCGGACCTTGGTACTGTGGGTCAACACACGGCCGTCTTGGCGGTTTGTGTTCACTGTGGAAAGTCAAAAAGAAAAGTGTTCTACGGGCTACAAAACATAGCTTCTGCTCATGGTCATGGCTCGTTTTCCTCATGTCAGAGCGGCAGAGAGGCGCTCATAGAGGCCAATCAGCGACCGTGAATATACAACAAATCATCTCAACCGATGCTAGATCTGAGATCTGTCCTAGGGCATCATACCGCGGTGGTGGTCGTACCTCGTCCATTACGTCACCTGTCCTTTTCTATGGCTTCCGCCTTCTTTCGGTTAAAAAGTACATTTCCGGGCGCTGCTGATTTGTCTTTCGTTTGTGTGCGTGGATCTAAATTCATACTGCTGGATAACAGAGGCCAAGTGCGTATTCCTGTCGTCTGTCTGTGTTGAATCCATTCGTCATGATTAATTTGTCCAACTGTCTTTGTATCTTCTTTCCTTTTTTTTTGCCCAATCAGAGAAGTCCTTCTCACCTGGCCAGAACCTTGTTTTCCCCAACGTTGGGTCAGGATATATAAAGCGGTCCCTGGTTCTGCATTTGGTCGGTCCCCGTGTGGTGGTTAAAATAATCTTCCAGGGGCCCCCGGTCCCTGGATAAGAGCGTTTTAATTAGGGTCACGGAGCCAGCGTCTCTTAATGAACCCCCCCCTAGGATCCTCAGTGCGATGCACCCTCTATCTCACCCCTGTGGGTTGATCTGAGTTCTAGAGTCATGTATATAACGCTACAGTAGCATCTGTTTTTCCCTTTATAAATAGCTTGCTTGATGGGTTCAGCCCTGATGCTGTCAGAAGTTGTTATAAATATTAATGTATTTAATATCTATTAAATTAACCTCAAGTTGAGGTAACTTTATAAAAAGGAAGATAGGAACACCGTTTTGCTGATCAATAAGAAATGTAAAAAAATTGAGAAGGAAAAATTCTCATTGTCCCTGTGTACGCCCTCCTACCCCCTCCCCCCAAGGATGGTAGACGTGGGGGGTCAGAGGTCAGAGAGGAGGAAGTGGATCCACTGCTTCGAGAACGTCACCTCCATCATGTTCCTGGTGGCGCTGAGCGAGTACGACCAGGTGCTGGTGGAGTCGGACAACGAGGTACACACGCACACGCACACATGCATGTATACATATACGTACCTATACACACACCTCTCCCTTTCTGTGCACATGAACAACATCTCAACATCTCTCCCCCCCCCCCCCCCCCCCCCCCTCCCAGAACCGTATGGAGGAGAGCAAGGCGCTGTTCAGGACCATCATCACCTACCCCTGGTTCCAGAACTCCTCCGTCATCCTGTTCCTCAACAAGAAGGACCTTCTAGAAGAGAAGATCGCCTACTCTCACCTGGTGGACTACTTCCCAGAGTTTGACGGTGAGAGATTCTCGGGGGGGGGGGGCGGGTTTATACGCAGGAAGCTCAGGGGGTGGGTTTATACGCAGAGGGAGGAGGGGGGGGGGGGCTAGCTGGGATTCACACCCATAGTGCTGCCTCATTGGGGGCGATCGGCGCCCCCTAATGGTGGTAGAGCAGGTTCTCTGGAATGGAGGGTCTACCACCCACATGATGTCCATGAACGGGGGGGCTCGGAGGATGTTGGAGATCAGTCTCAGTTTGCTCCTTGTTGAGAATTTTTGCCCCTCCATATTGGGATCGGTTCAGGCACATATCCCCCTGGTGTAGTCCGTTTAGATCGGCGGCCTTTTATCTCAATAAGAAAGGAAGAAGCTACTCAGCCAAATGTTGAGCTCTTGAAAATGGATCCAGCCTGTGGCCGGCTATCGTGAAATTATATTGAGTTAGTGAACCTGCGAGCATTTATCACATAAATCGTAGTCATAATCAATGTCCATCCCTCCGTCTCATTTCCTACACGTGAACTGAAGATAATAAACTCCACCTCCTGGTTTGGTGGTTAGGGTTAGAGGTCAGGGGTCAGAGTTTAGAGGTAAGGATTAGGGGTAAGTCCTTGCGGTGGGAGCTCCTGTCCTGCCCGGTCTAGCTGCTCGCAGGCCCTCCATTTTCTTTTGCGCTCAGCTGAAGTTCCGCTGTGCTACTCCCTGTCTCCCCCTGCAGGCCCCCAGCGGGACGCGCAGGCGGCCCGCGAGTTCATCCTGAAGATGTTCGTGGACCTGAACCCCGACAGCGACAAGATCATCTACTCCCACTTCACCTGCGCCACGGACACGGAGAACATCCGCTTCGTGTTCGCCGCCGTGAAGGACACCATCCTGCAGCTCAACCTGAAGGAGTACAACCTGGTCTGACCGGGGCCCCCACCTCCCAAGGGCCCCTCCCCCGCGCCCCTCCTCCTCCTCCTCCTCCTCCTAGACCCTCCCCGCCCATCAACCCCTTTGCACAAAGGCACACTTCTCGTGCGGTTTGACTCCCACATGCATCGACTGACACTACTACTACTACTACTACTACTACTACTATACTACTACTACTACTACTACTACTACACCCACGTACGCACCCACTCACACACGCATATGCCAAGAGAATGTGTTGGCTCTTTGTGGCGTGCCTGTGGGGTCGCAACCCCTACGACGCAGCCCCCCAAGAACCCCCCCTCTCCTCCCACCCTGTCCAACCGACCCCCTGCTTTAGTTTGGACGAAGCTCGTCCGCTCCACCTTTTCTTGGCAGCTTGTTGCGTCGGAGTTCCCCCCCCCCCCCCCCCCCCCCTGTTCATCCAAGCAAGCACGGTGCAGTGACTATGGCAGGGGTTTTGGTATGCGTGCGTGTGTGTGTCTGTGTGCATGTGTGAGCGTATCAAGTCGTGATTTTGCGTGAGCGGCGCAGACTTTTTTGAGGAGCTGTGTTTTTTTTTTGTTTAGTTTTTTTAGTGGGGGGGGTTTCGACAGTTCGGGCCGTGAGCCGCGAAGAGGTGCACCCCCCCAAAGGTCCAGACCATCACACCGGTCCCGGGTTAGCAGCCTGGCCGGACCCCCGCCACGGGGGGAACACCAATGACAGTACATACGGCAGAGAGATGCACCTAGCAAACACCCACGGCGAGGAGCGCAGGGGAGGGGGGCGGCACTTCTTTGGACAGGATATGGTGCTGCACACAGGAAGTGAGGGGGCGGGGCTTAGATTCTCTCTCCACTTTGCATCGATGAATGTACAATCCCGTGTGTGATTCACAATCGCAAAAAAAAATAATTAGAGATATATATATATACTATTAAATATTAAATACTGCATATGTAAACATTCTAGGATTTAAAAAGAAGCACGAGAGAAAAAGTAAATTGAGAACTGTTTCATTGCCGAGATTGTTTTTTGTTTTTTAATGATAGTTTGGTAAGTCTACTTCTATTTAACAGAATAAATGCTAATTTGAAGGTTTGTAAGAATAACAGGGAAGAAAGTGTTAGAAAACTGTTTAAAAATGTGTAAAACAAAAATCTCAAAAACAAGTGAACCCAGAAATGTACTTGATCTAAGTATCCTTTTTAAAATGGATGTGTTAATTTTTTTCATGGTTAAGTGAATCACATGACTTCCCTCCCCTCCGCGGTTTTCTGTATCGATTCAGAGACAGTCTGTATCCTACCATGTGACCGTCACGCTAGTTGGCTATTGGTTCAGCACCATTCTTACACACGCATCACATCACAAGCAGTGAAGACGTTTTCTTCGGGGGGGGGGGGGTGTTCAATTGCAGTACAAACGCATAAAAGCCTGAGGGTGAAAATGAGTGGCTAACGTTCTCATGACATCACAGCCTCTTCAGTCGGCCGTCCAATCAGATCAACACCTTGACACTGGTATCCATTATATCAACAGGACTTTCTGTTTACTTTGCGTTTGTTTGTTTTTTTACTGTATAGTCACTTTGTTTATAGAACGACTGCTTGCGGTGGCGTGGTAAGTTTAGGGCAGTTATAGCCCGTGTTTTGACACATACTCAGAAGTCGGCAAACATTCTCTTATGTGTATATTTCGGTTTGTAAATACGTATACACAGAAACACTCCTGTATAAATAGAAAAAAGGCTTGAGGTACACCCATCTTTGGCAACAGAAAAAAGACAACAAAAATACTTTTTTCTTTTTTTCTTTTGTTAATCAGCGTACTTAAAAAAACTATTTGATCTTTGGTAGTATTGATACTGTGATTGTTTTTGTTAATTTCTCTCACGTGATTATAGGCTTACTCACAGCGTCGTGCCAAGTTGTGTTTTTAAAAACCCAAACACTAGAGCAGGAAGCAGAAGTCTGAAGGGTTCCCAACCATGCTCGAGGTGGTCTAGGAGGAGTGGAACAGCTGTACACTACTGCTAACGGCTCCGCCACACTAAACCCCGCCCTCAGCAGGAAAGATGCTTCTCAAAATGGTGACGATATGACTTTTTTACTTGCTTAGGTCAAGTTTAATATTTCTTTTTATTTATCTAATTTATGGACCATGTTTTTGACGGTGTTAATAATTGGACTGATCTTGAAGTTCACCTATAACATGATGGAGCCTACTTGAGTCTAAACTGCTGTAAAAATGACAAACAAAAAGAAAATCTGGTGTAGGATGAACTTTTATTTCTGCTTTCTATTAAGACTTTACCTTTTTTGTTTTTGTCTTTTCCTTCTCGCCGGCCATCTCCATCCATGAGGAACCTGTATAGTTTCTATAGCCGTACTCACCGTCCTCCATTTTGTTAAAAAAAATACAGTAAACGTGTATTCTCTCTTGGTTTATAGATACGCTGTATGCATACATAGAAAAATGTACAGTATGAAAGTAGGTGGACTTTTTATTCAGTGGTGACGACCCACGTGGTCAATGCTTGCTATTTTGGAATTTAACACACAAATGTTTCCGTTGTTGGTTTTGCATTGTTAATTTTAAACCGTTTTTTGACGCTTGCTTTGATGGTGACAGTGATGTGCGGAACTACCTTTTTTTTGGGGGTGGAGGGGGGGGGAGGTCTTTTGACCTTTTTGTACAAGCGATTTTATCCTTCATTCTCATTAAGGGCTATCACAGTGCATCAGGCATACAGGGAGGAGGAGCTCAGTGAAGCCAGCTCCACGCCCCTCCACTACTGCTAAGTCAATACATGGAGATGACCACCTTGTTGGAAGGAATGTAGGCGGGGGGGGGGGCTTACAGACACAAGGCTGTGTACAGATAGGATCATCACTAGGTATGGTTTCAAATATATATAAATATATATATTTGTGGTTTTTTTGGCTAATTTGTGACTCAATCAAACTCCCCCTGTCGCTCTCTAAAATCCCCCTTTCCGCTTCATTCACTCTACACCCTGTTGACCTGGAGGTCCCACTTCAGGCAACGTCCACACACTAATGCCACAAAAATAACAAAGTATTGATCTCTAATCGTGTTTGAGCCACGTCCTGCAAGCCTGGTTGGACGAAAGCCTGGCCTACTGCAGCACACGGCTCATTATGCTAGTATTAACACAAACTGCAAATTGTATGGAGAGTCCCGAGTAATTCAGTCGTTTTACAATAGTGTAAAGATTTACCAAGTGAAGTACTACAGTAATACACGTACCGGGTTGGGCGTGGTCTGAGGATGACCGAGTGGTGTTGGAGCGTCCTCTGGTGCACGTGTCTTTATAAAACATCTCTTCTCTCGGGAGGAGTCTGAAAAGAGGCTAAGGCAGTATTGTGGTTCTCCCTCTTTTGGTTCATCAGTGGTCTTCCCCCCCTCCCCTCCTTTGAGCGCTGGCCAGAGAATAGACTGATGGGTCCAGTTTGTGTATTTAGTTTTTCCTTCACTGCAGAACAATCTCTTTCGTTGCCTTTCAGAGGGTCGTAGAAGGCTGATGGTCCTTTCCTGGAAGCAGGGGGACCATCAGACATCCTGGGCGACTGGTACTCTGGTCGGGACCATGGACGCACTCCACTCCGCTTTGGGAAAAGAACTAGTGCATGCAGAGAAGTGGAGTGCTTATTAACAAGTGAACTTTCACCACCACCCTGTTCACCCCTTTCTTCTCTCTCCTATGACAACATGACCAGAACACTACTGTTTGTAGGACCACTCCATTGTTATTATTTTTTGTTTCTCTATTTTGAACGACTAATGAAACCCAATGGTCATATGTGTCACGGTGTATGATTTTTTTCTATTTTATTTTTTCTTCTTTATTTTGTATGTAATTCAAATGTAAATTATGTATTATAATGAGTGTGCCAACCCCACTCTCTCTCCAGAGCCAGGCTCTCTCCAAGTGCCAACGCTGTGGTCATTATCAAAGGGCCCTCATCTTAGACGGTCCCCCTTTAACACACACACACACACACACACACACACACACACACACACACACACACACACACACACACACACACACACACACACACACCACAAGAGACTAAAGGAAAGATTGATTAAGTACACACAAAATACTTTATTCTGTATTTAAGATTGGTGATTTAAACGATAATCTGCTGTTTTTTTAAGAAACTGTAATTATAATTGCATGTACTGTTTGTTTTGTGTTGGAAGTGAGGGCTTGGATGTATTCATTAATTCAGGGCCCTCAGAAAAAAAGGGTTGAATCAGTTGGTTATCAATTATTGATTTACATTACTCTTGCCATATTTCTTTGGTTGATTTTCTTTTTTTTTATGTTTCATGTATTTGTTTCAACCACTGTTGCCTGATCCTCATAGAAACATTGAACATGACTTAAGATCATTGCCGCCTTCAAAGAGAGAGACATAACGAAACGGTATCTGTTTTAAATTTAAATAAATTTGTTCCTATACTTGCTGACCGTGTGTGTGTGTTTTACGTTTCATCCTTGCCATTAAAACGCACCTCAGGATCCCGGCCTTCGAGAAGACGTTCACAGGCTGATCTGAGTTTAATAACTGGGGAAGACAGAGATTTCTTTCAGTTCCGCGATTCAATCAGTCAAGCATCCTATGGTGTGGCAGGACATGCAAGCATCCTGTTGTGGCACTAGGGAACTCGAGTAGGAACGATAAGAACACAGTATTTGGTCGGCAATAGCATGACCCTGAGGTCCTTAAAGCAGATCGAAGGGCATCTGAAACTAACAAGATCCACCAACAAGGGTTACAATTTCTGCTTTTTGATAGTTTGCGTTACCTGGCAGAGGCAACCCACCATTATTTTTAAAATAATGCATTTTTTATGATATCCCCATATAGATACCTTTACATCAAATTTAAATAAAAAAGATGATCATTATATCAAAAAAGGCAATAAGATACGTATGATTAAAGCCCCCAATACGGATATCTCCTGCTTATTCCATAAACAGAATAACACCAGCCTAACATATAGTGGAGCTTTTCAAAGCTCACAAATCGACCTGCAATTCAATGTAATCAGTCACATGTGTTACCGTTAACCGTTAAACAACAAAGGAATAGGATCTAGAGGAATTCCAAAAGTCTGCATCACAATGGAAACCTGCACAGCATCACACTTAGAGAATGAGCAGACTGCAGTCTGCGGCCAGTTCCCCCGGACACCGCGGGGGGCGCCCGCTCCTCGACCGCTGGGTTTGAAGCACGCCAGCGTTGCTCTTCCTTCCAGAGGAAGAGGAATGTCAGACAGGACTCGTATGTCAACACTGAAGATCCTCCGGAGAGAGGCGTACTCCCAACAACCTGATGGTCCTTTGATGACGCTTTCTATCTCTTTTCTCCGCGGACATTGACTTCACCCAAGAGAAGAGCAGCCGCCGAGCCCTAGTGTTCCCCGAACGATGACAGAGTTTGCACGGAGTTAAATCTGCAATCTTTACACATATTTAAATCAGAGGGGAGGGGGGGGAATTGGTGGGAATCTGATTAGCTTTAGCCTTGAGGTTAGCCTGTTCGTTCGGTAGATTATAAATCCAATCCAACCCGTGTGGCACACTGTTGACATGATGTTTCCATCATCGAGACACTCGGTAAGTGGTGTAGCGGAGGGCTTTTCACTCATCCACCACCGGTGCTAGCCCGTGCTAGCTTAGCGTTAGCCAGGGGAGCTAGCATCCGCGCTTAGCACCCCCAGAGCTACAAGCTACCCTTTTTCTTTAGTTTAGGTCATGTTTTAGACGTGGCTTTAGATTACCTGGATGGCTAATAATGCGCATCCAGAGTTATTTGGGATCACATGCCACAGCGGATCATGAATTCATGTGACCAGGTGATCTCATGAATGTGTTGACACAATGAAAACCAACCATGATGTTCCTACCCTGGATGGTGATCAGTGATTTAGAAGTCCATGTTCAGATCCGGGATGGTGATCAGTGATTAAAGTCATCATTGACCCTTCATGGGGTGGGACCACCTTTCCCAACACGACTAAACTACTCAATTGATGAGTTTGGGTTCGAATTTGTGGATTTTCTGGGGAGTGAATCATTTATTTTTATTTTTAAAGATTTGTGATGCTACAAGTCTTGCTCTGACCCTTGACCTCTTGACTTTGTGCCATTTGTTTAGAGAACTAGGATGTTCAGTGGAGCAGATTAAACATGGCCTTACTGCACTAGTCTTCAGCCCTTTTCCTATCCGATCATGTTTTACCTATGTTCCACACTTTAAGAGCCTGTCTGACTAGCGGCACTGAACGTAAATGTATGCATGGCAAAACGTTCCCTCGCTCTGATGTACTTCAAGTCAAGCCATTTAAGGGAGAAAGATTAGTCGGGGTGTTTCTTGATGACTCGTGCCTCTAGTCGTATTTAGAACACCCTGCTTCCCTAAATCCTCCATCCCCTTAAAAAGGTTCATCTTCAATGTCAGCCTTCTGATACTCAGCCATTCAAAGTCTGCGTCCCTAGTCGGACCTCCAGGTGGTTCTCTTTAGCAGAGCCAGGGTTCTAGTGAGGTTCTCCTCATAGTCCCAGAGTTCTAGTGAGGTTCTCCTTATAGTCCCAGGGTTCTAGCGAGGTTCTCATAGTCCCAGGGTTCTAGTGAGGTTCTCATAGTCCCAGGGTTCTAGTGAGGTTCTCCTCATAGTCCCAGGGTTCTAGTGAGGTTCTCCTCATAGTCCCAGGGTTCTAGTGAGGTTCTCATAGTTCCAGGGTTCTAGTGAGGTTCTCCTCATAGTCCCAGGGTTCTAGTGAGGTTCTCCTCATAGGCCCAGGGTTCTAGTGAGGTTATACTCATAGTCCCAGGGTTCTAGTGAGGTTCTAGTTCTAGTGAGGTTATACTCATAGTCCCAGGGTTCTATTGAGGTTCTACTCCTAGTTCTAGTGAGCCTCTATTCCTAGCTCAAGGGTTCTAGTGAGGTTCTCCTCATAATTCCAGGGTTCTAGCTAGGTTTTACTCCTAGTTCCAGGGTTCTGGTGAGGTTCTCCTCATTGTTCCAGGGTTCTAGTTAGGTTCTCCTCATAGTTCCAGGGTTCTAGTGAGGTTCTCCTCATAGTTCCAGGGTTCTAGTTAGGTTCTCCTCCTAGTTCCAGGGTTCTAGTGAGGTTCTCATAGTTCCAGGGTTCTAGCTAGGTTCTACTCCTAGGTCCAGGGTTCTAGTGAGGTTCTCCTCATAGTTCCAGGGTTCTAGCTAGTTTCTACTCCTAGTTCCAGGGTTCTTAGGGTGTTCCGGTGGTTTTGTAGTCACCGTCTGTGTGTTGGTTCCAGGCGTCAGCACAGTCCGGTCAGCCCCTGAAGTTCACCACCTCGGATTCCTGCGACCGCATCAAGGATGAGTTTCAGTTCCTCCAAGCACAGTACCACAGGTGAACACACACACGCACGCACGCACACACACACGCACAATTCAAGAACGCCGGATATGTTTTTAAATGCCCAAGCGTGTGCCTGTATGTGTGTGTGCTCTGAACCGCCGCAGTCTGAAGATGGAGTGTGACAAGCTGGCCAGTGAGAAGTCAGAGATGCAGCGTCATTACATCATGGTGAGGAAGACGCCACCTTTATCTTCATTTGAGAAGTATTTACACCACAGCGTCGGGGAGCGGTGGGCTCTGATGTGTCGGCAGCGAAGAGTGCAGTCATTCCCAGTAACGGGACTTCCTCTTCCACCTCCGGGCTACAAATCCAACATCTGAAATGGAACCAGACCAGATGTCCGCTTCATTTAATAACAGAATAATACGATTTTAGCTGATTAAGTCGACCACAAAGAGTTTTATTCTAGATGAGAGTAACTGATCAGTGTTGGTCACTGTGGTTTGAACTGATTAGACCAGTCTGGGGTGTCCTGTTATTGGGCGATAATGTACGACCGGTCTGGTGCTAACCACAGCGGTGATTTATTCCTTACATATAGCTGTGTTCTTTTGTCTTGGAACATTGTAACTCTGTGTTTCTCCTCTCTGCAGTATTATGAGATGTCGTATGGCCTGAACATTGAAATGCACAAACAGGTAAATAATGGCCGTTTATGAAAGTCATACCCTGCTTATTTAGGAGGGCTAGTTTCACCAAACCGTGTGTCAGAGAACAGAATATCCCGGTAGAAAGAGACAATACTGGAGGGGCCATATCGTCGAGATGTTAACCAAAACTGAGATGGAATTTCTTCTTTGTGTTTATGATGTGTATGGTTCTGATTTCAGGAGCATTTTGAAAGCCAGAGAAGAATGAAAGATGATAGATGCAGGAGGGAATCATATATACTGTAAACATGATACGATTTCACTCATGAGAATCAAATGACTCTGAATGTAGGCCGCACACTGTTTCATGTAAGGTAATGGATCCCTCCCCGGGGATATTGACCGATGCGTAACGTGTCCAGCGCGGGACGGGCTATGACCAAAATGGCATCAGAACCAATGCCCTGTGTGCATAAGGACACGTGTGCTTCAGGCTGGTTGATGTTTTAACCACTCTTCCCCTCTCCCCCCCCGCCAACAATATTCTTTGTTTTGAGATGGGGTGGGGGGGGGGGGGGAGTTTGCCGTGAGAGGGCTTGCCTTCCAAGGCCGGCTGCTCCATGCTCCTTTTAGGGGGGGGGGGGGGTCCACATGTAGCGACGACGTCTCCCATCCTCCTCCTAATCGCTCAGACACAGACGGCCGTTCAAACGCATGTCAGCATCAGCCTTGTGTAGACATCACCACTGATCTATGAGGACGGCATGCAAATGAGAGGCTGTGCAGTGATGGGCGGGTTCTAAAGACGGCACGGCAGTAAGAACGTTCTTGTGTGTGTGGCTGTGTTCTCAGGCTGAAATAGTCAAGCGGCTCAGTGGGATCTGTGCCCAGGTGATCCCGTACCTGTCCCAGGAGGTGAGTTCCCACCTGGCTGCCGGCCTCCCTTTATACAGGGGTAACCCCCTCTAAGAGAGTGGGTCTCCTACCCTGGACGTATTGGATGGGTTTGTGAGTGCGTGTTGTCGTTGTGTTCCCAGCATCAGCAGCAGGTGATGGGCGCCATTGAGCGAGCCAAGCAGGTCACGCCCCCAGAGATGAGCTCCATCATTCGGGTACGTCGCTGTCCGGGTGGCACTCACTTAAGGGCTCTTTATGGTTCCACGTCGACTCAACGGGTTTACGTCCACAGACGGGCGCCTCCCAAAAATTGTAACCTTCCGTCGAGGCGACGCAGCAGAAAGGGCTATGATTGGTACGCTTACTTAAACCCGACGCAGAACCAAAACAGGTTCACGACTGCGTCAAAGTGACGGCTTCGACGTGGAACCATAATCAGCCCTTGGAGATGCACTGGAGATGAACCGGAGATCTCATTTTCATTTTTTATCACGGATGCATATGAAAGGACTTTGTAGAGATGTGTTCCTGGTTGTTAGCACATCAGTCCTCGTGTGGATGTAGGGACTCAAACACATTCATCTGCCCAATGCCCTACCCAATCACTTATTAAGACGTTCAACCATGAGAACACACACCTCCCTAACAACTAAAGCTCAGCTTCACCCTCCATGCTCTCGTTATGTGACATCATGTAGGACAAAGATAACAAAGATGATCCTAACTCTTTGTGTGTGTTTGTGTGTGTGTGTGTGTCCTTGTCTGTCTGTCCATGAGTCCTGTGTGTGTGTCCTATATGTGTCTGTGTGTGTGTGCATGCATGTCCTATATATGTGTGTGTGTGTGTGCATGTATGCGTGCGTGTCCTATATATGTGTGTGTGTGTGTGTGTGCATGTATGCATGTCCTTTATATATATGTATGTGTGTGTGTGTGTATGCATGCATGTCCTGTGTGTGTGTGTGTGTGTGTGTGTCCTGTTTGTGCGTGCGTGCATGTCCTGTGTGTGTGTGTGTGTGTGTATGCGTGCGTATGCGTGCGTGTCCTATATATGTGTGTGTGTGCTTGCATGCATGTCCTATATGTGCGTGTGTCCCATACGCGTGCGTAATGCTCAGCAACAGCTGCAGGTGCACCAGCTGTCCCAGCTGCAGGGCCTGGCGCTGCCCATGACCTCCCTGCCCATGGGGCTGACCCCGCCCGCGCTGCCCGCCGTCTCCTCCAGCTCTGGGCTGCTGTCCCTCACCTCCATCCTGGCCAACCACTCCCACAGCCAGGCCCAGCTGGCCAAGGAGGACAAGGCCAGGGAGGCGGCCGAGCGGGAACAGCGGGAAGAGGACGGGGACAAGTCGGACTAGCGGAGCGCGGGAAGGGGCGAGAGGGGGAGGCGGGCGGGGCGGACCAGACTAACCAATGACGGAAGAGGAGAGGTGGGAGGAATGGTGGAGGTAGCGTGTGATTGGAGGAGAGGGATTGTGGTGTTGGAGTGGGGGGGACAGGAGGAGGGAGGGAGGGGGTGATAATGTTTAGAGGAGGTCAGCGTGAGGCTCTAGCTAGAGGCCGTGGGGTCAGCGTGAGGCTCTAGCTAGAGGCCGTGGGGTCAGCGTGAGGCTCTAGCTAGAGGCCGTGGGGTCAGCGTGAGGCTCTAGCTAGAGGCAGGGGGTCAGCGTGAGGCTCTAGCTAGAGGCCGTGGGGTCAGCGTGAGGCTCTAGCTAGAGGCCGTGGGGTCAGCGTGAGGCTCTAGCTAGAGGCTGTGGGGTCAGCGTGAGGCTCTAGCTAGAGGCAGGGGGTCAGCGTGAGGCTATGAGGTCAGCATGCACAGCGTGTTGTTGCTTCAGAGGAGCACGCTAACCGGTGAATGCTAACGGCAGCGTCCCCCGCAGCGTTCACATCCTTCAGGAGACCTACTGTACTCCATCTCCCACAATCCTCCTCTTCTGTTTGGTTCTTTTTGATTATCGCTTTATTGAAAGAAAAAAAAAATTCTAAACTGTATATTTCATCGTTTTGTTTGGGGCTGTTTTCTTTCGTTTTCTTTGAGGTCTTTTTGTTCATCCCCCCCGCTATGTAATGTACTCCTGCTCTTTCCTCTTAACTGCCCTGTGTGTTGCTTTCATTCTGCTCTCTAATCGCACAACTTTTTATCAGTTACCCCCCTAATATTTCTGGACCACGAGGCAATTCTCTGAACCGGGGGCCAAGATGGCCGCCGCTTGGAGCTCGACGAAGCGCTTCTCGGATCAACTTGTTGTCCTCTACTGAGCTCATCACCTCAGCCTTGTACCTCACCCCTACAAAAAGTATATTTTCCATCAGTTAAACATACTGTTTTACCTTTTTAACTATAAAATCATAGTGAAAACATCCTAGTGTCAAATATTTTCTTTATTTCGCTTTAATTTAAAGCTTCTTATTGTGTCTATATTATATATATATATGTGTGTGTGTGTGGGTATATATGTATAGGTATATGTGTGTGTGTGTGTGTGTGTTAAAGCTCTGCCCCCATTTTTTTTGACCTAACAAAGTTCTAAGGAAGCAGATTGGGGACACGTGAGTTTTTGACTTTAAAGTCAAAACTTTATGTAGGGACAGATGTATATCTTTATAGAGACAGATGTATATCTATGTAGAGATGGATATATATCTCTGTAGAGACAGATTTATATCTATGTAGAGATGGATATATATCTCTGTAGAGACAGATGTATATCTATGTAGAGATGGATATATATCTGTAGAGACAGATGTATAGCGATATGATTAGTTGATGATAGTAAGACTCCTGAGTTTATTCAGGCGTCGGCCTACAGCTGCTTATTTCTCTTCCATTTCTTTGGTGTGTAAAGCGCTGGAAACATGCATTTTTCTTTCCTTTGACGACACATTTTTGTGTTACAGGTTTTTCTTTTGACAAAGGGACGGATTCACAAAACCCAAATGTCCATGGTGTTGCGCAATTGGCTGCTTTTAGCATTGCATTGCTCTTTTCTCAACTGCTCTATAAAAGTAAACAAGGTTTTATTCACCTCTTTCTAGTCAAAAGAAAATACATTAGAAATCAAACGGACCAACATTGGCTGTATTAAATTTTACTCTCAGCCACCAGGTGGCAGCAATTATCAATCATATCCAGACTGGGGCATTGATTGGTACACGGTCCGTCTTGATGATCGGATTGACCTTTTAATTCGTTTTTTTTTCTCCTCCGCGAGGAGGATGGGGTGGGGCAGATGTGCAAGGCGACTCTGAAACAGGTCTATCTTAACTTTAGAAGCATGCATTCATCCCGACTTTCAGAGATGGCGATGAGATCATTAATTTCATCATTTCGTATGTTGCAAAGCTGCGTTGTTTGTCTGCTTGTGAAAGGGTTTGTATCGGAGGGAGAACGGCACTATATTAATAACGCCTCGTGCCCACTGCACCGTCAGTCAAAGGACGTCGGAAGGCGTGGCTGACAGATGGGGGAGCTTTCCAGGGTCGTCAGAGCCCGAGTAGTGTCACAGTGCTTAAATTTGCATACGCGATCTGATTGGATGACGGATCCGTCGCTGCCGAAAAAGTTGACAATTTTTCAACTTTTGACGGCGCCGAAGGCTCCAACGGAGCGCAAGGATCCACAATGCATTGCGCGTCCGTCCCCATTCAAAGTCAATGGGGATCAGTCAACGGACGGATGCAGTGGGCACGAGGCGTTAACCCACCTCTCTGAGTAGGCGCTGCCCCAACCTAGATTTCTATTTTTTGCTTGATAGGCTTTGTCACTTTTTGGTTTGTTTTATTTTGAGGCTCTTTGAACATGAAACTTGATTATAATGTGCATGCAGTCTTTGAAAACAATAGTTGGGCTCCGCTTATAAAATAAAGGGTAAAAACCACTTGAGCAGACGTGTACTCAGAAAATACCAACAGATCTGGGGCAGTAAGCCTATTACAAACGGAGAATGGAAACACGAGGATTTTATATTGTTTTTTCTTTTGTTTAAAAGAAAAGTTAAAACATGACTATAAATTCAAAAGGCTTTGGGTCAAGGATCTCTTCCCTTTTCAACTGATAAAAGACCTACTCGTACACACACACGCTTTTCAAGGTTATTTTGTCATTACAGAAATTGTGCCCAGTTTTCTAGAGAAAATATGTTTACATTCTTTAAAATTTTGTTTTCCTATCCCCAATTACATGAAACAAACACATCATAATTTATCAATCAGTTGAACCGGAACCTAAGCTGGCTAGGAGTACAAAAATAAAGAAAAAGTAAAAACTATCGATTAAAAGTACCCGATTTTAGAGTCCTTGTCGCATCTGGGAAGTTGTTTTAAAGTTTGAGGTGTTCCATCGCTTTT
The DNA here is from genome assembly GCF_949987615.1 of Pollachius pollachius. Taxonomy (NCBI): domain Eukaryota; kingdom Metazoa; phylum Chordata; class Actinopteri; order Gadiformes; family Gadidae; genus Pollachius; species Pollachius pollachius. The sequence continues at coordinate 6,584,596 of NC_136948.1, read as the reverse complement.
TTCTTGAGTAAAGATGGCACTCCCATTCTTCTGGCGGGGGAATCCCAGCCCGCCTCCCCTCGGGAGAACAGGCTACAACACGATCACTCCCTCGCGGCTCAAGATCAGCCCCCAGAACGACAGCGATCACGGAGCTGTAGAACTAGGGCTGGTAATGACGCCTAGACAAGAAGATCTATCTGCGCCAAGGCCACAGGTTTCCTCCGTCGTTATATGAGCCTCTACCTTCTATGTCCGTCACACGAAGGTCTGAACTGCAGGTCTCTTTTTTTCAGAAGAACAAGAAAAAATAATAATGAAATAGTGATTGTAACGGTGACGTAAGTAACACAGCAAGGCATTTAAAAAGTTAAAATTACATCTTTATCACATCACCTGGGAAATAACAACTGCGACTTCGAACCCAAATACATTAGAAATGCAGTGTAACAGTTAGTCATTCAAAATTAAAAATAATATTCAACTGATTTAGTGAAGTAAAACATTGTTGTAGATACTGCAATAACATGTGATCGTTTGTAAAAAATTTGATTAGACAGAGTATTGCGAGAAATCTGGAAAGAAAGATATATATATATAGATAAAAAAAACCATCAAATTTGAAAGCTGAACATGTTCCCGCAATAGCGAATTGACAAATTAAACTAAACAATTGACGTTTGGAAAAACAAAAAGTTAGTATTATACATATATATGGTGGTTAGATACGTCTAAATCAGTCCGATAATACCAAACCATTTCTTTGAAAAGGTAAAGAGATGGGGAACTCTGCCTGGGGACATCTCCAGTGTACAAACCGTTCTCTGTAGAGGAAACTAAATATCTAAAAAACATCTGTTGGCCCAAACGAGCAACAAAATAACACTTTCACATCGCATGGTTAGCTCCATTCAAGGACAAAAACTAATAGCTTGTTGCCCCCTTTTATATCAACAGAACAAAAAAAGTGTATTGGCAGCCAGCAAATAAAGTCTGCAAGAGAGTTTGACTTAAAACGAAACACTATATAAATACCACAATACTCTGTGCGCGCGCACACACACACACACACACACACACACACACACACACACACACACACACACACACACACACACACACTATAAACTTTGGCTCCACCAGGAGATGAACACACAGGGTTTCCCATCATGAAGTTCAGGGGGTTAGTCTGTACGGCCTCGACACAGTGGTCTGTTGTCGTTGTGATTTTCATATTCACGTGATATAAGTGTTGCAGTCGCCCGCATATCCTGCTCCACCCGTCTTCCCCCACTCCTGTGTTTTGAAATGGCGGGCCGTGTTAGTCAGAGGGTACAATGCGGTACAAAATAACAACAAATGAACCTCAACCACAAAATGGCAGCCAGAGTGGGCTGTGTGGGGCTTCCGGCCTCTGCTATCTCGACAGGCCGTGAGCCGGAGCTGTGCCGACGGAGGCAGCGGTGGGAACTGTGTGGCAGTGGTGCTGGTGGTGCTGGAGGAGGAGGAGGTGGAGGAGGGGGTGGTGCTCAAACAGGCCCCGAACAGGTGTAGCGGGTGTGGTTGCCTAGGGGGCCGTCAGGGGCCGGCGGGCTGGGCTTGCACTCCATGTTCTGCTCCTCGGACACGTGGTCCTCCGGGAGGGGGGCGCAGCGCTGCTTGAAGAAGTCAGAGACGTAGCGCACCTGGAGGGGGCGGGATGGGAGGGGGAGGGAGGGGGAGAGAGAGGGAGGGGGAGAGGGAGGGAGGGGGAGAGGGAGGGACGGAGAGGGAGGAGAGGGGACGGAGAGGGAAAGAAAGGGAGTGAGAGGGAAAGAAAGGGAGGGAGAGGGAAAGGGGGAGATGAAGGGAGGGAGAGAGAGGAAGGGAGGGACAGAGAGGGGGAGAAAAAGGGAGGGAGAGAGGAAGGGAGGGAGGGGAAGGGAGGGAGGGAGCGAGACAGGGAGAAAGCAAGGGGGTGAAGGGGAAATAGAGAAATCCGGATTTGTATTTCCTCGTTGACAACTTGCAAAACAAATGCATACGACTGAGAGATAGAGGTGGATAGATAAGGAGTGAGAGAGAGAGAGATAGACACACACACGGAAACACACACACACACACGACTCACGGTGAGGCAGGCGATCAGCGCCCCCTGCAGGAGGCCCACCACCACGTCGCTCCAGTGGTGTTTGTAGTCGGACACGCGGGTGTAGCCCACGAACAGGGAGAAGGCCACCAGGAAGAACTGGATGGTGGGCCGCACCAGACGGGTCCACTTGCCCTGCATCCGGGCCTGCACGTACAGCTGGACACACACAGTACACACACTTATACACACACCAGGACACATCGCACACACACAATATCTATACACACACACACACAAACACACACACACAAACTATCTATTTATCTATACACATACATACACAAGGATAGACAAACACACACACACCACACACACACACACACACACACACACACACACAATATCTATTTATATATACACACACTTGTATAAACCCACGAGGACACGTATCTATCTATCTATATACACACACAACAAGGACACATTACACACACTATATATATATATATATATACACACGTACATACATACACACACCAAGGACACATCTCTCACCCACACACACACACAATATCTATACACACACACACACACACACACACACACACACACACACACACACACACACACACACACACACACACACACACACACACACACACACACACAATATCTATCTAGATAAGACAAGAGAGAGAACACACACCCACATATACAAATACTCACCGACAGGAACAGCATGCAGTACATCCCAAAGGACGAATGGCCAGAGTAGAATGATAACCTGGAACCACAAAACATGGAGCATCATAATCCAGAACACAGACACACGAGAGAGACCGAGAGAGAGACAGAGAGAGAGACAGAGACAAAGAGAGACAGATGGAGACGATGGAGAGAGAGAGAGACGGAGAGGAGGAGAGATTGAATCAAAGAGAGACAGAGATGGAGACAGAAGGAGAGGAAGAGAGAGTGACGAAAACAGAGACAGAGAGACAGACACATTGAGAGAGAGAGAGAAACAGAGAGACAGACACACAGACAGACAGAGATATGGAGAGAGAGAAAGACAGAGAGAGAAAGAGAGACAGACGCAGAGAGACGGAGACAGAAACAGAGAAGGAGACACAGAGACAGAGACGGAGAGAGGGACAGACAAACACAGAGAGACAGAAACAGAGAGACACAGAGCGACAGAGAGACAGACAGAGAGAGGGGCAGGTCTTTCCCACCTGGACTCGGTCACGTTGCGGGGCAGGCCCGTGCAGTTGATCACGGCCAAGTAGCCGTTGCAGGTCACCGGCGCGCACACAGACAGGAAGTTGGGTCTGGGCCGGCCGATGGTGAACTTGGCCATGTCCGTCAGTGATTGGCTGACGGCGGCGCCGAACAGGAAGGTGCCCACCACCTTGTAGAGCGCCGCCAGGTACTGGTTGAACGGGGAGTTGGAGTACAGCCGCTTGGCGTACACCAGGTAGGCCTCACCCGACATGATCTGAGGGATCACGCGCACACACGCGCAGACACACAAACAATGGTGACCTTGTGGGCGGGGCTTATGATGACCATGGAGCAGGTGATGAGGGTCAGTGTGTGGGCGGGGCTTCCGATGACCATTGGGCAGGTGATGAGGGTCAGTGTGGGCGGGGCTTACGATGACCGAGGAGCAGGTGATGTTCAGCACTGCATGCAGCGCTCACTTAATAAAGGCTTGGGCAGGATCTAAATTAACTTTCTCGGAATGTGTAATAAGAAGAAACACCTTCCGTCCCAGTGGGTTCAACAGGCCGGTGTCCCCATGGTTACCGAGGTCCTCTTTAGAACGTCCTGATCCGGTCAAACGATGGCTGATATCAGCGTCTGTACGGATTGTACGACCACACAAAGGACTCTCCTCCAGACCGCCAGATTAGCGTGTGTGCGTATTCTTCGCCACTTCCTGCCACGTCCCCGTCATGGCCTCAAGGCCAATTCCCACCAGAACCGTCAGGGAAGCGTCACGGCAGTAAAACGATCGCCGAAGACAATAGAAACCATTATAGTCAATGTACGCTATTCCAATGAACCGTCCCCAAACCGGCACTTCGTTTACGATACTTGCCTCTTCTATTTTTGAAGGTTGCCGGTTCGCAGCCGTGTCTCAGAATTCTTCTACAGCCAATCAGTTTGCATTTGCTCATGAATATTGATGACCTCACAACGACCCCTCTGCAATTCACAGGATATTGTAATATTATACAGTCTATCTATGGTATCAATAACTAGTCAGTTGCAAAGAAAAAATGAAAGTCTGCGTCGATGCCTCATATGTTCTCTAATCGCAAGTCCAGTGTCGCAAGCGGACCGCGACGATGCCATGACATGTAGAAATGATACCGTATTTAATGGGTTATAATATTGATGTATATATATTATGTAGGGGTTGATTATAACTCGTGAATAATACTATAATGAAGGTATGAATCATTCTAATCATAATCGTTTTTACAATTCATATATTATAATTATTCACGTCCTGAGCCATCAGCCGGAACGTGTCCGGAGCGCTTCCAGTTGGGATTGGGGCCAGTGTGTGGGCGGGGTTTATGATGAGCATGGAGCAGGTGTTGGTGACAGTGTGGGCGGGGCTTACGATGACCATGGAGCAGGTGATGGTGACGGCAGCCATGGTGCCGTGGGAGATGGTGTCCTTCCTGTAGGGGTAGCTGATGCTGCTGTCACTGCAGTCGATCCCCCGCTGGTACGGCCAGAACCTCAGAGTCAAGATGGCCGACGGCAGGGCCGCTGTGGGGTGAAAGAGAAGAGAGAAATAAATCACTGATTGGTTTTAAGGTTTTTTTTTTAGGGTTAGGTGCTATGGTAAGGGGTCATTTTAAACGGTAAGGACATAGAGCGCCGGTGACCGCCCTGGTTCCGGAGGTACATTTTCCATTCATTTTCTACATTGACTATTAATAAAATCGTTATATAAAATAGGTTTAAGCCTGGAACCAAGTCAACCATTCGTCAAGGTAGTCGTAGCCATTAAACATTTGCAAAGCAAAAAATACATTTGGAAAATGGAATAAAAAGCATCAAAAAAATGTTTTTACAAGATTGTGTACATTATTCTTTGAACGACGAAGGAACTACTATCCCATACTATGCGTCTTATAACCTTTGACATTATTATATTTGTCAATAAAAGTTGTGTGTGTGTGTGTGTGTGTGTGTGTGTGTGTGTGTGTGTGTGTGTGTGTGTGTGTGTGTGTGTGTGTGTGTGTGTGTGTGTGTGTGTGTGTGTGCGTGCGTGTGTGTAAGGAGTGTCAGAGTCAGGCTGAGTCTCATCATATTCACATTACCAGAGGTTGTATAAAGTTATAAGTCCATCTACATTGTATATCCTGTCCATAGATGTTAAGCGCGCGACATCTGAACATGGCAGCCTGGTCTGAAGGGTGCTTGAGTTAAGTGACAGTGGAGGAGGACATGAATCCTCTTTGAACAGCAACAACGGAAGCACGGGCCTTTTTTTATCCAAGAAGGATCCGGAAGATATGCTGAGTGGAAGGTTACAGTGAAACAAGCCGCCATTCAGCCCAGGAGCCACGGCGACTGACTCACTTTCCCACCAATGAGGACTTTCCGTTCCGCGAACCACTCCATCTTCCTCATCGACCCGACGGGTGACTCTCAGGACATGACGGGGACGCGGCGAGGTGGAAGGAAGTGGCTAAGAATACACACAGACACGCTTATCTGGCGGTCTGGGGGAGAGTCCTTTGTGTGGTCGTACAATACGTACAGACGCTGATATCAGCCATCGTATGACCGGATCTGGACGTTCTAAAGATGACCTCGGTAACCATGGGGACACCGGCCTGTCTAAAATGGAGAGCGATTCTTCTTATTACACATTCCGAGAAAGTTCATTTAGGTCCTGCCCAAGCCTTTATTAAGTGAGTGCTGAATGCAGCGCTGAACTACTATTCTTCTTAAGTTTTATTCTTTCTTTAATAGTCTCTACAAACTTTGGGACCAACCTCCTTCCTAAATTTTTCACCTAGAGACTAACTTGGAATCGCACGCTTTTTTTTTTTTTTCTCAATGGAAGTCCATTCTCTGACACTTCAAACTTTGTAACTTGGTCAATATTTAACCGTTAACCTTCGTTACAATTTTAGCAAATCAACACACTTGTAACTTCAATTACAGATTATCAGTAAAATTTATATATTTTTTCTGAATCAAAGTTTAACTGTTTAATTTCATACCGGCTTCGAATATTATCAGTTTGTCTTTGGGGACCCCCGTTTATACTGTATGGCTATAGGCTAGGTGCTTGCTACATATGCATTTTACTCCCGGTAGAAGCTAAGTGCTAACAATAATGCTTAAACAATCTTTTTCACGTCATGGTATCTACACAAACGATGTGCCATATGAAAGCTGAGACTCAAAGTATTCCAACAGTATAAAAGACTGATTATGGTCCCACGGTCACGCAACGCAAGGGGGTTATGGACCCCTTACGTCCTTGCGGACCCTCCTTGCGTCCACCACAAATCCCGGACATGCGCCTCCCAAAAATCGTAACCTTCCATTGAGGGGACGCAGCAGCAAGGGCTGTGATTGGTCCGCTTACTAAAACCTGACGCAGAACCATAAATGTTCACGACTGCGTTGAAGCGTCTACGTGGTCATTACGTGGAACCATAATCAAGGCTTAAGTCTCGTCATTTGTGAGCTTATTTCTATGAACTAGATGTGGAGGAAGGAATATGGTCAATAACATACTTTTCCAAATTACTACCACACACACACACACACACACACACACACACACACAAACCGCTCAGCTATTCTATATTTTATCTAAAATGTATTCAAACTTAAATCACATTAACTATTTGTTTGAACACACTTTATTTTTTTCCAAACATTATTTTTTTTAAAGCAAAGTTGACACCTGATAGGACACCAGGAGGATGTAAAGCTGGCTCCTGATAGGACACCAGGAGGATGTAAAGCTGGCTCCTGATAGGACACCAGGAGGCTGTAAAGCTGGCTTCTGATAGGACACCAGGAGAGTGAAGCTGACTCCTGATAGGACACCAGTAGGATGTAAAGCTGGCTCCTGATAGGACACCAGGAGGCTGTAAGGCTGGCTCCTGATAGGACACCAGGAGGATGTACAGCTGGCTCCTGATAGGACACCAGGAGGATGTAAAGCTGGCTCCTGATAGGACACCAGGAGGCTGTAAGGCTGGCTCCTGATAGGACACCAGGAGGATGTAAAGCTGGCTCCTGATAGGACACCAGGAGGATGTAAAGCTGGCTCCTGATAGGACTCCAGGAGGATGTAAAGCTTGCTCCTGATCCTCTGCCCTCAGGACTTTTACTCCATCACCTTCCTGTTTTCAAGAGCCTCCCGTCAACCATGCCATGCTCATTTGAGGAATGGCTTTTGTGCAAGTTTGTGTGTGTGCGTAACGTAGTTCCCCTCCTGCTTCACCTTCCAGCGCACTGCCTGGTCGTTCCCACCCCTGGGTGGAGCTGATGGCTGAAGGGTGTTTGTTCTGCTAAGGATAACGTGCCGATAAGCCCTTGGGTCTAACACACACACACACACACACACACACACACACACACGTTAATCTCCTCTATTATTTCAGAGAGCCCATCATCTTTTGATGAACCTGAGGTATTTCCTACACCGCCCCCCCCTCTCTACACCGTCAACCTCACCCCGGGGCCAAGTCCAGCACCAGGGAGGCCTCCTGATGCATCCTGAGCACAGAACCATGCATCGATGTTCATAGTTCTGTCAGAACACAGAACTATGAACATGCATATCTTGCTATTCTGTCAAACCTTTCTAGGTTATTAAGAAACGCACCTCCACCCCTTCCTCCACCTCTAAGCTGCCCTCTTAACCACCCCTACCTCCACCTCTAAGCTGCCCTCTTAACCCCCCCTACCTCCACCCCTACCTCCTCCCTAAGCTGCCCTCTTAACTACCTCAACCTCCACCCTTACCTCCACCTCTAAGCTGCCCTCTTAACTACCTCAACCTCCACCCCTACCTCCACCTCTAAACTGCCCTCTTAACCCCCCCTACCTCCACCTCTAAACTGCCCTCTTAACCCGCCCTACCTCCACCTCAGGGGGTGGAGGTGAGACCCCCAGGGCCTCAGCGGGGCGTCTTTGTTATGTTGTGACTAACATTTTTACTGTTTTCCTGGACTTTTACGGGACCTACAACCCCGAGAACAATGTCTCGACTTTTTCCATTGTTTTTCTTCTGCACACACACACACACACACACACACACACACACACACACACACACACACACACACACACACACACACACACACACACACACACACACACACACACACACAATTCTGCTGAAGCAGCTCTCCTCACGACATACGGGACCCGGGTCCGTCGAGACAGAGCGGACGAGGGGAAAGTCTCCACAGAACCACAGATTCCTCCTGGAGAAAACAAACATTGTGGAATCTGGGATGAGGGAACGAGCTTCCTCCCGACCTCCGACCCGACAGGAAGTCGAAATGTTCCTGTTTTTCGACTCCCAAGATAGGCTCGTGTTGGCCGTCGCTCCACGCCGCTCCGACAGAACGCGAGCACGTCCAGACAGACGTGTAGAGACACGGCGTGTCCACCGCGATTAATAGTTTTTTGGGGGTCAAGCGATCTACAAACTAATAGAATCTAGTTAAAAAATAAAATAAATCTTTCATTAAATGTATTATAGAAATAGAACAGCTGGATACATTTTTGTACATTATTTTCGATAAGAACATTTTCTGTTTGACATTTTTTTTCTTCCTCAGTTACAAAGTTTGAATAATGGTGATTTCAATATTGACCAAAACAATCGTGATCATGATATTTTCCATAATCGAGCAGCCCTACGTGGATGTAGCTCTCAGCTCTCCGTCGTCACTACAAATCCCAACCCCACTCTGAAGGCCAATAGAGCGGTGTAAACCAGTTCAGCACAGTCGTACCCCTCCCGACATTATGTAGTAACAATGGTCTGCGGCAGAAGAAGTCCACCGTATCGGCCTATGACAACACGAGGGCGGCCAGGTGTGCTTCTCTCTGCTCGGTCGGACGCTGTTCCTCCGTGCGGCGCGTCGACGATGTGGTTGTCATGTCGTCGTACTCAAACGCTTTCGCTGGAACGAGATGCACTTCTGTTCCGTTGGCCCGGGGTCACCCAGAGAGCGTTCAGACTGAACACCTACAAAGGTCTAAGAGACTCAAGTACGCAGGATGAACCGGTTCACCTGTGAGCCCCGCAAACAGGTCTGGAGGAGGAGTGTGTTACCATGAGAACAGACATGAGCTCCTGCTAGGATCACCGGTCACACATTATAAAGGAAAGCTTCATAAAGTCAGGGAAGTCAATTGCAAACAAAAGAAGTGCTGTACTGTAAGAAACTACTATAGGCAGACTTTGGACTTTAATCATGGCTTATTGGTATAAAGTCATGATGTTATAAAGATATGATCCTGTGATACCGGTATCATAAGGAGGCATGTGGATCAATCCCATTGGCTGATGTGTCAGTCAGTCACACTCTCCAACGCACAGTCCACAACCCATTAATGCTGCCCAGGGATGCAAAAAGAATTTAAGCCAAAACGGACAAATAAAGTTGTATCGTATCGTATCATATGCAGGCTTCTTACGTTGGTTACAATCTTTTTGCCCAGTCAATATTATCCTCTTTTTTTTCAGCCCTTAAGGGAACCTGCCAGATCTTTTTGAAGGAACAAAGACGACCAATGAACCACAGGTGTAGGAGAACCTTCCTTGTTTGTAATCACTTCGGGTTGATTACCCCTATGTTGAAAGATATAGGGCGTCTGTTTGCCTAACCGACCACAACCAAAGTGTTGCTGATATGAAATCAATCTCTCTCTCTCGGAATGTAAGAGTTCACAGAAGTTAAGGCTTCCCTGCTTACACTGGCACATAGTTGGAAGCAGCAGATGTGCTTTTGTGTGTGTGTGTGTGTGTCTTTGTGTGTGCGTCTCCATTTGTCACCCGAACAGTTGGCGGACGCTGTTGTAAATAAGTCAGCGAAATGTTTAAATGCCTTAGAAATATAAATGTAATGAGACAAGCTGGAGCAGCTGTTTCCAGTCCCCCCCCCCCAAACACACACACACCACTGAACAGTGTGGATCTTTATCAGGGTCTGCTTGAGGCTAAATCAGAAAGATATTTTTACGATATTTCAACACAACTTTCAAGTGTGAAGAATGAACTTCCCAGCCGATTATTTAACTCTCTCTCTCTCTCTCTCTCTCTCTCTCTCTCTCTCTCTCTCTCTCTCTCTCTCTCTCTCTCTCTCTCTCTCTCTCTCCAACTGTGCGGGCGGGAAACAGCCGCTCTGGCCTGTCGCTTACACGCAAACAGCTGAACACGGGCTGGCCTGACAACAGGACAGCAACGTCACAAGCCTTTCTGACCCTCCAGAACTCCAGGAGAGGACGTCCTGCCTGAGCAAGGTCACACGACACACACACACGCACGCACACCCACACGCACAGTGGGTGGATGTCTTGAAACAGCCCTAAGGTCTGGTGGAGTGGAGGTATGGAGGCGGTGTAGGGAGCAGGACATCGAAGGAAGAAGTACCTCCAGGGCTTCCCCAGAGGGACGGGGGGTTTGAGAGTCATGACCAGGCAACGTTTCCTCAATAATGGCTGAAAACGTATGCACGCATGTCGTGCTCCTTTGAACAACAGACCCACGCACACGCAAGCGCACACACAGTTTTCTGGATGTGCGCGTTGAACAGAAGAACGGTCATTAGCATTCCTCCCCGTCACTCAACAGAAGGCCCCCGCTGAACGCATGCACGCACACACACACACACACACACACACACACACGCATGCGCACACACACACACACACACACACACACACACACACACACACTCTTCTGGTCCTGCCACATCCTCTGATTTTAGCGTGAATCGTTAATCCTAACCACTTCTCCATTTCCTTAACTTCATACTTCCTTGAATCACAAAAGTATCAGGTATCAAGACACTAAAGACTCCCATCTGCTCAGATCTCCCCACTGGCAAACGTATCCCGACTTACAAGGTATCAAAGGAACCAAAAGTGATTTAATGAGCCATTCACAGTTTCACTTTTCCAGCCGTGACAACTGTTGTTGGCTTAAGTCCCGCATGTCCCTCAAGTGCCTCATGTCCCTCAAAGACCCTTAAGTCTCTCATGCCCCTCATGTCCTTAACAACGGGGACATTCTGGGGGTCAGAGTTCAAGGAGAGATAGGGCGTCGGATTAACACTTTACAAACTGTGTTTTTATAAAGTTATTTCCAAAATATTTGGTACCACAACTACCTTGTGACTTACGGTAGTAGGACCTCAGTGAGCTGAGATATTTAGTGACTTCAACAAGGAGAGGAAGAGGCTCAGGAGGAAGAGTCTGTAGACTAGCACTCCAGAGGATTTAGGTTGTCAACTCTGTTTCCTTGTTTCTAAAGGTTTCATAAAAACTAGGGTTCCATCCGTCTTTCTAGGACAAGTTTGAACAGGCGGTTGAACAAGACTGTTCACACACACGGCATAACATAAAACACACACACACACACACACTGCATAACATAAGATCAGACACATACGACCCAAGATGACTAGCATAACACACACACACACACACACACACACACACACACACACACACACACACACACACACACACACACACACACTAATGTTCCAGAACTTTTGCAAACATAGGAGAGGGCCAATGCCCTTTGCTCATCCGGCGATCAAAGTTCATGGGAAACACGCAAAAACATTAAAAAAAATAAAAAAAAAGGCAGGAAACCAACAGAAAGGTCAATAACCATCAACGATGGACATATGGAGAGATTACCGCAGCAACACTGCACACAAAACATGGAATTACAGGGGCGGGGGTAACAGGACTATAGGTTCAACCTGTATTTACACACAACAACATCCCTCCGTAAAAACAAAAAAATCAAAGACACACCAAGCCCTTTGACGGAGCTGTTAACCTCTGAACAACCACCGCTCGATGCACCAGATAACACAGCAGCACTCCAACGTCCGCCACTGTTTCCAGGTCGTGTTGTTGACTTCAGAAGCCCGCTGATTAGCTGGTCAATATCTTCGATCCATTATGTGGATCGATAACAGAGCCCTCCTAAAAGAGTAGGCTGTTCCCTTGTATATACGCACTGAAAGATGACATCGCTTCCCTATAATACTCTCCTTGACTGCCATTTTTAAAAGAGACGTCTGCCAAACGCACACCCAGAACACCTTTAATTTGGTCCCCTGGAATTAAAGGATAAAGTAATGATTAAAAGAGAGTAAGGTAAGGCGCTGGAGCCAAACCCGTCCACCTTTGCCTTTGGACTCCCCAAAGCAGCCCAGTGGATCCCGGTAACAGTTGAAGAGCCAACAGCCATGTTGCAACAGGACAAGGAGCCGCTCACTCACCGACAAAAACGCTGAGGACGTCCACCACCACCAGGATCATCTTCCTGCCTTGCTCCGTCATGTTTCTTCTGCTGTCCCTTACAACCGCACACGGTGCTCACAGCCAAGTTGTGACCGGTCACAGTGCACGCTGTGGGTGGGTGGGTGGGTGGGTGGGTGTTTGTGAGTGTTTGTGTGTCTCCCTGAAGTAAAACACGTAAAGAAACAAGCAACCAGATCTGCTCGTTCTTCCGGCCCGGCTCCTCTACCTGCGCTGTTGAAGCCAAGGTGTGCGAGCTACACGCGGCGCGCTCCCGCTGAGAAGGTGTGCGCGGCGCGCCCCCCGCGGACTTCGCGCGCGTGACGACGTGCGCTCTCAGAATTCCCCCTCACTCACACAATCACACACACACACACGCTAGCAAGCGCTCACTCACTCACTCACTCACTCACTCACTAACTCAAACACTAACGCACAGTTGGTGAAAACAATGAGGGGCAAACATGTGTTATGAAACCAGAAAGAGATTGTCTCGTAGGGAATGCACGCACACACACACACGCACCTACGCAAGCACACACACACACACACACAGACACACACACACACACACACATTTGTAACTCAAGCCAAAGCTTGAAAGAAGATCGTCTCCCCCTCTTTTGTCATGATTTGTGTGGATAAGATTGTATTGTAAGTGAAAAACAGTCGAGAGACAAGAGTTTGGTCGGATACAGTTGATTTTTAATGTGCAATGTATAATGTAAAGTACATTATATTGATGATGGAAAAGGAGTCAACATTCAGATTTTGGCTCAGGGTTGTGCTGATTCACAGAAAATAATAAAGCTGCTTTCAATTAAACAAAATACCTGCAGCCGTTTTGATAATTGAATCGTCCCACCATAACAACAATAATCAATAATAACAACAATATTATGCAGATTATTCTGACCAAAGTAATTAGGTTAGTACTTTCCTCATGAAGCCATTTTTCGTACGACAACGTTCCCAAGCATACTTGAACAAAACAAAGCTCGTAATGCAGCAAAGTCACACACATAACACAAATACTGGATTAAAATAACACTTCTTTAGAATAAAGCGCACACAGAGAGGACTGGTATAAGAAGGCCTGTTTATTGGCGGAAACAACGAACATATTCTACGGAGAACAGGCCTCAGCCGCGTCCTGAGAGAAACGACAGAGCAATAGGTCGAAGGCCACCGGGCCGGGAGAGTTCAGGGAGAGGGTTCGGGGTGAGGGGGTGAGGCTTAGGGGTAAGGGTGAGAGGGTTACTGTGCGTTCACACCAAAAACGAATTGCGCTGCAAAGACGCTTTGGTTGCTCATAAAGTATCGCTGCGAATGTTTCAGTTCGCTTTTGTCGCTGAAGTCGCTCATGACGTACAATTCAATTTTGCAGACGCATTTAAAGGAGCCGTATGCTTTTAGTACAGACAGCCATATTAAAGAGTGAACTCCCATAAACTTTGGCCATATTGCAGAAACGGTTTTGCTTGTTGGATAAAGTGCTTCGACAGCAAGTGGGGATTCCCAGTGATTCCCCTCCAATATATATATATAGAAAAAGTCATGATCTGCAGTCATTCGTCAAACAAATTGACATTGCGCACATGGCTAATTTGCATACGTTCACAGGACTGGCTGGCTCCGCAAGGCAAATAATGGAATCTATCTATCTATCTATCTATCTATCTATCTATCTATCTATCTATCTATCTATCTATCTATCTATCTATCTATCTATCTATCTCTCTCTCTCTCTCTCTCTCTCTCTCTCTCTCTCTCTCTCTCTCTCTCTCTCTCTCTCTCTCTCTCTCTCTCTCTCTCTCTCTCTCTCTCTCTCTCTCTCTCTCTCTCTCTCTCTCAACGCGTGTCTACTTTTAATGGATGTATTTTGTGTATGTCAGACTTGTCTCCCTTTTTCTGTGTGGTCTTGTAGGCTACTGTCCTGCGTGAGCCGAATCACCTAAATTAATTCCCGATTTGTGTCGTTTGGTATTAATAAAGACTTGACTAGGCTATCTATCTAGACTATTTAATTAAAAATGATTCACCTCAGGCTCCGTGAAGAGTGGGGAATAGAGGGATAAAAGACAAGAGATATGTCCCTTGTCATTTATCCCTCGTCTTGTCGATTAGTTTGTGTATGTGACGATTTTAAAAACGTGTTTTGTTTAAAGCATGACTACACGCGATTGGTTGGTTAGATTGGTGGTATGGAGAGCAAATGAAAATGATATCCGCTCAAATACGAACGTTCTAGATCGCAAATATTTTCTATAAATACTCCCGCTTATCATCACTTTGTATCAAAATCACTATGGATGTTGCACTCATTAACTATTGAACACAAAACAGAAAACACAGCTGTCATTGTCACTGACAGTGATATATCGTTTCACTTCTTATGACAAATGTACTTATTGTAAGTCGCTTTGGATAAAAGCGTCTGCTAAATGGTCATTTGTCAGCTGTCTATCCTCTATTAAACTGCATTGAAGTGACACGTTTGTTCCGTGCATTATTCATTTGCATTATTGTTGCATTATTCCTTTGCACAACCTATTATTCCTTTGCAAAACGTATGTATTTTCGATACCTGAAAACGATATCGTCCCATTCTGAGCAAGGAAGATTAGTATGCTAGGATCTCGGTTAGCAGGCATGTATCGCGCCTATTTTACAATAATCTCAAACGTTTCATTAACTCACACAACAGACCAACCAACCACGCGTGACACCTCCGCCCAGGCCAGAGCCTTTTTGTTGCGATCTCTGAAATATAAAGGGCTCGGATCGTACTACACCGGGTGCCCAGTTACAGCCGCGATTCATTTTTCAGTCGACATTTTGTAGTAAGTAGGAACCAAAAAAGTAGGCAGGAACCAAAGTGCCGGTGTTCGGTGTTCCCTGGGATCCACGCAAGCAAAGAGCGTCTACATTCCGATCGGCTGTCAGTGTTTTGCCGCTGAAACACGTCATAGTAATTTGCATAAAGTTCAGCAACTTTTTTTGGTCGCTCTGGTCGCTCACCTTTTGCCGCTGGTAGCGTTTGACGCTTGTGTCGCTTTGGTCGCTCTTGCCCATAGAAAGTGAATGACTTCCGGTGATTTGGCAGCTCAATTCGCTTTTGGTGTGAACGCACAGTTAGGGTTAGAATTGTAGGAGAGCAGCAAGCTGCCGGCGGACGGGATCGGCATCTGGCGAGCGGCACCATGCTCAACTCCGCCGCGCCCTCTGCTGGACACGGGTGAGGTTGTGACGAAGGTCGGCCCTTGAGCTCTCTGGCTCCCCCTGGTGGCAGAGAAGACTCAGCGGCCCAGCAGGGGGCGGCAGGAGCGTAGTGGTCGTCGCAGGGCAGAGCACACTGGGGCGCCTGGAGCAGGAACGTAGAAGGGGTTGAGGGAGATTGTGTGGACCGGGAAGCACGGTGTGGTAAGTTGTGTCGCGTAGCATTCCAGGGTTTTCCCGGCCAGCTGTTTCCAGAACCAAACAGATCTCTGACTTTGAGACAAGTATGAAAACAGGTGATGCATCATGGTGCGGAAATGAATGAGAAAACAAAGCTAAGCAGTGACGCCCAGATCGGCTAACAGCCCTCCTCTCATTCGCTCCTGCACTTCCTGGGCAGGGGGAGAGCCAGCTCTTGTAGCCGTGGCGATGGTTTAGCTAGCAGAGCACCGGCGCTGATGGCGTAGGGGTCGTAGCCCTGGAAGAGAGCCTCTCTCTGCCTCGGGCTGGCCAGCTCTCGCACCCTCAGGCTGGGCGCCGCACGCCGCACAGACCCGGGCACCGGCCAGCTGGAAGGACGCCCACACAGGTACCCAGGGGGGGTCCGCTTTGGGGCTGGGGAGGGGGGGAGGGAGGGAGAGAGAGGGAGGGAGGGAGAGAGGGGGTAGGGGGCGGGAGAGAGAGAGAGAGGGAGGGAGAAAGGGGGAGGGAGGGGGTAGGTGGAGAGAGGAGAGAGGGAGGGAGAGAGAGGGAGAGAGGGAGGGAGGGAGAGAGCGGGAGGGAGAGAGGGGTGAGGGGGAGAGAGAGAGGGAGTTAGTGAGAGAGAGAGGGAGAGGAAGGGAGAGAGAGAGGGGGGGGGAGAGAAAGAGAGAGAAGGAGAAGGAGACAAAGGGCAAGAGTAAGCATCCAGGGTTGGCAACATCACAAGTTCATGTCTGCGTTCTACACCATCAGATCACTGAACGGCCGAACGCCTACCCGGTAAATCGGGCAAAACAGGCATTGGTCAACAGATCCCAGCCACCGTCACCTTCTTCATTGTATTTATTATATAAATGTAGTCTTTTGTTTATCATTATTATTACATGTCCAGTGTGCTGCCGTCTTACTAGCGAGTTGCTCCACTCGGGGCGTGGCCGCGGGCGTCTTGCGGGCGATGGGTGGGGTCCTGAACCCCTGACCCGCCTCTACCGGGGGCCTCAGCCTGGGGCCTCCGTCCGTGGCCCCCACCCGCGGCCTCAGCCTGGGCTGGGACAGCTGGAGGATACGAGACGTAGTCCCCCCGCGGTGCAGAGAATGGGCACGCTGCAGACACACACACACACACGTTTACACGCGCACACACAGACACACACGTATATACACACCCACTCACACTGATATATACACGGAAGAACACACCGTATATATACACACACAGATATGAGCGGGGGGGACACACACACACGTATATACACACACACACACAGATATATACACACCGTGTATATATATACGCTCAGATATACACACACACACACACACAAACACAGCGTATGTACACACACACACACGCACACACACACAGATATATACACACCAACTCACACACAGATATATTCACACACACACACACACACACACACACCGTTTATATACACACACAGATATATATACATACACGCCGTCTATACACACACAAATATACGGTTATACATGGATGTGTGTATGTTTGTGGGTATATACTATATGCATGTATACACACAAACACAAGCATATTATATAAACACAAACACACACGTATAGACACACAAACACAGGTGCATACACATACAGGGCCCCCACCCCTAACCCTCACAGGGGGGGGTGGCGGACGGTCCGGGAGCCAGCCCACAGCAGGGGGGCGCGGCTGAGCCAGCGCACACACACGCTGGGAGGCACAGGCCCTCAGGGCTCCTTCACTCACCCTCCAGACGGGAGACCTGCTGGGGGGGAGACAAGGGGACAGAGAGAGAGGAGGTCCCGTCCCACCGGAGGGTATGCAGAGGATGGTGGCCGCCGTGCTGGAGGCCACCCTGCTATGAATGTAGGATATAAAGAGGGTGGTCAAACCCACCAGTAACCAGGGCGGGCTGGCTGGTGAGGCCAGTGGTGTCACTGAGAGTTACGTTACAGAGGAGGGATCCTGTTGCACAACACAGCGCCGGTGGAAACGGGGCTGACTCGGAGCATGTTTGACCCTTCATACTTTGGGGTATTCTAAGAAATTATCTTTAATTATGAATGTTTTTTTTTCATTTAAATATCAATCCCCATTGCAGTGTCAAAACAGTAGAGCTACTCTTTTCAGGCACACATAGTCCAGGGGCCCCTCTTCGGAGACTGGCCCCTGGCCCTACAGGGAGCTGCTGGCCATAGGGCAGTCTTTCCCAAAGACGCCAAATAAATTGAAGAAAAAAATATATATCTATATGTTTTTTTACACATTAGCATTTAAAAAACTTTCAACAAGAAGCATGTTTTTGATAGTACTGAATGTTTGTATTGTTCTGATAATTTTACTTATAAAATTGAATTTAGTTGAAAGGCTAATGTACATTGTGAGAAGAAATAACAACAATGAGATAGCCAAAACAAGGAGATGTGAACTCCGCCTAAATGCATTTATTTGGTCTCATTTAGGGCCGAGTATTGAATACGTGTATTATGTTTTCAATAACAAGTGCATAAAAGTGCACAAAATGGCTGGTTTAAGTTTATATATAAGGGGATGTGGAATTGGCAGTAAAAACGTTCAGGAATGTTCATTTATGCACAAATTTGTTCTCACGATTTTATAGATAAGGCCTATTGTGAATCGGGTCACAGGGGTTTGTAATTAAAAAAAAAGTGGGTACCCTTCAGGAACCCGGGCCCCCTTGGGCATCATGGCCGCTGGGCCTACAGGAACCCGGGCCCCTGGCCCACCGGGGACCTGGCCCCACCCTGTAGTTTACCTGAGTGGGTGCGGAGCCGACCACAGCGGTTTGCCTCTGCATAGCTGAGCCCCGCGAGCTGTCAGACCTACGACACAACAAGAGCGTTGATGAGAACCCTGACACCAGGGGGAGGTGAACACAGACAATAAGAGCGTCCATGAGAACCCTGACACCAGGGGGAGGTGAACCCAGACAATAAGAGCGTCCATGGGAACCCTGACACCAGGGGGAGGTGAACCCAGACAATAAGAGCGTCCATGAGAACCCTGACACCAGGGGTAGGTGAACCCAGACAATAAGAGCGTCCATGAGAACCCTGACACCAGGGGGAGGTGAACCCAGACAATAAGAGCGTCCATGAGAACCCTGACACCAGGGGGAGGTGAACCCAGACAATAAGAGCGTCCATGAGAACCCTGACACCAGGGGGAGGTGAACACAGACAATAAGAGTGTCACAGACAGACAGACAGAGGCAGACAGACGGAGACAGAGACGTACTAAATGTTGTCGTGGAAGTCCTCACTGGTGCCAACTCGTCGAGCCAGTAGACAGAACGCCTGAGGATACATGAGACATCGCTGACGGGTGGACATAGAAAGCCGATAAATGAAACAATGGGAAGACACTCATCATGCAAACCCACCGGTCGGGAGATCTGAGAAGGCTGGCTTTGTGAACAGCCAGTTGTTCTATCCGGGTTGCCATGGACACCGCTGATGTGTGTGTGTGTGTGTGTGTGTGTGTGTGTGTGTGTGTGTGTGTGTGTGGGGGGGGGGGGTTAACAAAGCCATGTCACTTGTGGAAGAATCCGTCTTTATACTCATACAGCTGTGCAGTCCATTATAATTTCCCTTTATGGGATGTGACTAGAACACAGAGGACTCCTCAAAAGGAATGAAATAAAAAATACCTCTCACATAATGAAAACGTACAGTGCGTTAATACGGATCAATGGCCTTATTTGCGTACTTTAAAACTTGTGCACAACTACACAATTATGCTGAATAATCCATAACCATGATTTTCTGAACGATTAGGAAGGAAAACTAAAACAAACGTGTTAAAGCTGGTCTTCAGTTATTACATGAACCTTTGCCTTTCAGACTCAAACTGTAGTCCGATGGTACATTTGCATTTTGAAAAGAAAAGATGCAAACGCAAATTATTTTTGGTACTGCAACTTTGTATTAGATGTACTAAATATCTATGCTAACCCTCAATAGACAATCAGCTTTACAACGGACCCTTATTTAGCAGATAACAGTACAGTGCTTACCTTGCTGTCGCGGAAGTTAGCGGTCTGTCGGCCCCACAGGTAAGGTTTCTACCTGGGATCAAGTGTCCACTCGGTCGCGTTCACTTTGACTATTAAAAAAATAATGTTTCATGGAACCCTACATGCCTATTGATGGCCCACGTTTTCAATTACAAGGCACTTAACATTTAAAACAGTCAGCACGTCACAAAAAAGGAAGACACGTTCATATAGTTAAAAACAACAATTTATCAGTCAATGAACACATAGTTTGAAAACAACATCGGAGAAACAAGCAAAGCTTCAGTAGCCAAAACTAACAGTCATGAAGCAACAAGCTTTTAATAGAATAATACTGCAGTCATTCTCTAAACTAGTGTTGTCATTTTGCTAAGCCAACTCATTTCACCTACGCATACAGGCCCCTTTGAAATGGGAGAACATTGACACAAAAAGGCCATCCATAGGCATCCATGTCAACTTCCACACCAGCTAAAACTCAAAGTACCATAATCCCCTGCTGACCCCGGAACAGTTTCAAACAGACGCGAGTCCCAACAGCGCGAGGGGGAGAAATAAATATCATGTTCAAATAAAAATAATGGAAAAAAAGACTGAAAAAGGCAGAGACTGTGGCAGGCTCAGTGCACACCATATACAAGGCAGGAGCGGGCGGTCTGGTTACCTAGTTAAGATGGTAGTTAACAAGTTAGGCAGGTAAGGGGTACTAGTCAAGTTAACTGGTTAAGATGTTTGCTATAGTTAGGTTCAATTTGCACTAAAGTCAAGATGGTAAGACTATTGGTCAAGCCAACTAGTCAAGACTAGCGCTTAACTAGTTAAGTTAGTCCAGAGTTACATTACTGTTTTTAACTAGTTGAAATTGAAACTAGTGTTTTATTAATGAAGATAGGTAGTAGTGTTTAACAAGGTAAGATGGGTACTGGTCAATTAACTAGGGTAGTGTAGTTAGGATGGAAGGGTTACTTTAGTAAACTATTTTAGATGCCTGGTCGAGTTATCTAGTTCAGTGAGTAATAATCAAGTGAACTAGTTTACAATGGCAATCCTCTTGCAAACTAGTTTAGATGGGCACTAGTCTGGCCAACTAGATTAGAAGGGCACTAGTCTAGCCAACTAGTTTAGAAGGGCACTAGTCTAGCCAACTAGTTTAGATGCCCCTGTTAGCAGAGAAGAGGAAGAGGAGCGATCGAGGTTGAAGATGACCAGCACTGACCAGGGATCAGTGTTAAGCAAGCAATATTCAGGAGCAACAGGTGTGTGAGTGAGTGTGAGTGCGTGTGTCAGAGGGTCTGCACGATGACGGGGTACAGCAGGGACATGTGTTCGGCTCCTCTGATGGGCAGCTTGTGGGTGGTGTAGTGGTGGATGACCTCGGGCACGGTGGAGAAAGGCGGGCTGTTCTCCCCCAGGACGTAGCGGCCGTCAGGGGACAGGCTGAACTTCATGTGCATGAAGCCCTTACAGCTCCTAGTGGGGGGGGGAGGGGAGGAGAGACGGAAAGAAGAGAGACAATAATCAAAAGGAAGCAGATTCTTCGAAGACGATGTTGAACTTCACAGCCCCACCTGGGTCAACATCAAAAGCTACGACGTTCTTGTTCAATCCCTGATGGATAATATGGATATACATTTGTTTGAACCAAAAGGGCTCAGAAGGCCTGACGACCTAGCTAGCTTACAGCACACGGCTTACAGCACAGCTAGCACACGGCACAGCTAGCAAACGGCACAGCTAGCAAACGGCACAGCTAGCACACGGCACAGCTAGCGAACAGCACAGCTAGCGAACAGCACAGCTAGCACACGGCACAGCTAGCACACGGCACAGCTAGCGAACAGCACAAGTAGCAAACGGCACAGGTAGCAAACGGCACAGCTAGAAAACGGCACAGCTAGCGAACAGCACAGCTAGCGAACAGCACAGCTAGCACACGGCACAGGGCTAGCCCCCCAGGTGGCGCTCCTACCTCAGGGACAGGGAGAAGTCTGTGCGGCTGCTCTGGCTCTTCCTCACCAGGTAGGAGCTCTCCTTACACAGCGTCAGCAGCCCCTCGGCCTCGCCGCGGCCCAGCGCTCCGTGGTACCACCTGGGGGGGGGGGGGGGGGGGGGGGGGTAAAGTAAGCGGGAGGGTAAGTAGCAGAGTTAGCGTTTTCCTCAAACGGTGTCGGGTGACCGTCGGAGAGGAGGGCAATGACCGGACGTGTTTAAGGTTCAATGTTTTTTTTTAAAGAGTGATTCGGCATTTATATGCTTTATTAAAGAGTGCGACAGGCAGGAAGGTATGGGAGCTAGAGGGGAAGACATGCAGCAAAAGGACCGCGGGCAGGAATCGAAATCCAGGTCGCTGCGATCAGGACTGAGCCTTAATGGTAGGCGCTCTGCCCTGGGAGCCACCGGGGCCCCCCGTAAGGTTCAATGTGTACCATCTTTCCTTTAAACTCAGACGACGGCTGTGGTTGTTTCAATATGCAGTAAGCTCTAAGCGTCTGCTGAGTGGTTTAAACCAGTCAGTTAAAACACACATCCCCACTGTCACGCATGATGATGAGTCAGGGCGTGTCGACTTACACCTGTCTCTCCAGCGGCATCGCCGGGTCCACCCTCTCCCCCAGGAGGGGCGGGGTGTCCCCCACCATGCGCAGCGTGGCGGACCCCCCCGGAGCGGCGGTGGGGCTGACCCTGGGGGGCCGGGCCTGCTCGGGGTGCCCCCGGGAACGCTCCCGCTCCGCCCCCTCGAACTGAACTGCAGACGGAGGTGCAAAGGTTGAGAGTGTGAGTGAGTGAGAGTGTGAGAGTGAGAGAGTGAGAGAGTGAGAGAGTGAGTGAGTGAGTGAGAGTGAGTGAGTGTGAGAGTGTGAGAGAGAGAGAGTGATGTGAGTGTGAGTGAGTGAGTGAGTGAGTGAGTGAGTGAGTGAGTGAGTGAGTGAGTGAGTGAGTGAGTGAGTGAGTGAGTGAGTGAGTGAGTGAACAGAGCAGCATTCAGTCCTTCAGAGACTTTCAGGGGTTACAGCGGTCAAGACAAGGGTTCACATCAAACTTACAATGCAAATAATAATGAGCCTGAATAAGATAAATGAGAGTTGAGAATACAAAAAAGGCATATCAACTATGTCTACACTCAAGCACAAATCAAATAGAATACAACTAATGAAGATCAATAAGAAGGAAATATGAACCAACGAGTAACACGGCCCTAAGCTAAATGTGCGGCCAAGCCATATCACGACTAAAGTAGCTTCAGACTAGGGGTGTGAACGGTTACAAACAATTGTAAACGGTTACACGACCCCTTTTTTTTCGTGTACACGGTTAACCGTTTTCTTTTTTAATGTTTTTTAAAGTGGACCGCAGTCGCGCTATAGGGGGATTATTTGTTTATCACTTCGGCGGATGCGCGAGCAGAATGATTGCAAAAAGAAAATTGGTTTGACCGGTTGCCATGGTTATCTCTGTGTGGTTAATTGGCAGTTGCGGTGTTAATTAGGATGTTGTCAGCTTACTGTTACATTAAACTGTAATCAGAAAACGCGGTTATATGCTATAGACCCTATAGTATCTGTGGTATTAAGGCTGGGACGAATTTCAAATTATAAATATGCACACTTTATGTTGAAAGTATGGACCGTCGCGATTCCCATTGAAAGGATGGCCCAGTGATTATATATTTTTTTTACGGTTTTTGTTTACAGATTTTTCCTAAACGGTTATGATTTACTAACCGGTTACACGTGCACACCCCTACTTCAGACGGCATCTCCCTTCTATATCCCCCCCCCCCCCCCGCTGGTCTCCCAGGGGTAGTTCCCCCCCCCCCCCCGTACCCGCCAGGGCCTTAGAGATGTGGTCCTTCTTCCACTCCCAGGGCTGGTCATACTCGTCGGCGGGCCGCTCGTCGTCCTGCGGCAGCCTGCTCTCCCTGCCCTCGGCCTGGGGGCCGGGAGGCTGCTGGTGGGGGTAGGGCCGCTCCCTCTCCTCGTACGGGTTATCGTACAGCTGGTCTCCGTCGCTGCTCATCGCGCTGTGTTGGAGCTCTGCGGAACAACAGAGAGCAATGTCACTTTTTGGGAATCATAAAGCATGAACAGAGACTTTGCATAATGGATCATAAGACCTCAGTTACAAGACTCAGTCAAGTTTAAAAAAACTTAAGAAACTTACAATAAAAATTGAATTATTTTACTAACCTGGCGGTTAGTAAAGTACAGTTAATAAGAATCATTTAAGTAGTGTTATTTGAACCTGGTGTTAGTAAAGTACAGTTAATAAGAATAATTAAAGTGTTATTTAACCTGGTGTTTAGTAAAGTGCAGTTAATAAGAATCATTTAAGTAGTGTTATTTGAACCTGGTGTTTAGTATGGTACAGTTAATAAGAATAATTAAAGTGTTACTTAACCTGGTGTTTAGTAAAGTACAGTTAATAAGGGTAATGAACGCAGTGTTATTTGACCTGAGATGATCCTCTGGGCCTGGAATGGCTCCATGTAGCTGCGGCTGTCGGGGGCAGTGCTGGGCTCCCAGTCTGTCTGTGTTCGGGGGTCCGGGCGGGCATCAAAGGGGTCCGAGTAGTCTGTGTCCTGATCGCCTACGGCTGGGGCAGACGGGACGACCTGGAGACCGGAGAGAGAGACCAGAGATTGAGACCAGAGAGACAAGAGACAGAGCAAGCCAGCGAGACAAACAACCAAAGAGCCAGAGAGCCAAAGACAGAGAGACAGAGAGACAGCCAGCCAGTAACAGAGAGACAGAGAGACAGCCAGCCAGAAACAGAGAGAGACAGAAACAGCTAGAGAGAAACGGAGAGAGAGAGAGTGAGACGAGAGAGAGATGGTGAAAGAGAGCGAGAGAAACAACAACAAGGCGTCTTTTCAACCAGGTAGGTTGATCCAATTAGGCAGGTGAGCAAAAGGGATACAAAGGGACAGAACTAGAAGGAGTGAAAGGACCTACCGGTTCCTCGTGGACGATGACTGGGCTCAGTGGGTTAATACAGCGCCCAAACTCCTGAGAGTCAACTTTGATGAGTCTGTGTTTGGGAGAAACCACTTTGACCTGCGCGACATACACACGAAACAGCAACTGAATAGACAGGCAATGTTTTTCTTCCTACGTGTAACACTATGACTCTTGAATTAGTAGTGACAACACTTAAAGAAACACAGGACAAGGGGAAAACACTGGGCCAACTGTCTTACCTCCACTCCATTCGGTAGCACAGATCCAAATGCAGGGAAAGATGGGAGGCTCAAGGTTGTACTACAGCCTTTATAGCCACCATTCTGGAGCTGCTTATCAGAGGGCTGGTAGGGGTCTTCAAAGTCCAACTCTTTCTGAGCTCTGTATGCCCTCAGGATCTCACTCTCTGTGTAGTCTGGCCTTGGGGGCTGTGGTGGATCACGCCTACTGCTGCCTAAGTTGAGATAGTCTTTAAGCCACTTTGCCATGGATCTGAGAGGTTGGAGACAAAACGGGTCACCTAAAAAGGTTAGATTGATGCATGTCGTCACTTTTATCCTTATACGGTAATTTTGGTCCTATTTGAGCAATAACAGTGCAAATTCAACACACACACACACACACACACACACACACACACACCCACACACACACACACACACACACACACACACACACACACACACACACACACACACACACACACACAGCAAGTCAAACTGCTTGAATCTAAAAGAAACAGATGCACATAGTATTTTATTGTTCAATTGTATCACTGTCACTGTTGGGGCTTCTGCTGTGACACCCCAGTGCAAATTAAAAAGCAGCTACATCGTATCTTATTTAAATGCACTTATGCAGGCAAACTCTAAAAAACGACAAACTAAAAATAATTGTGGCTCAAATTAAGACTCCGTTATCTGGCTAAATGGTTGGCCATGCCTTCAAATATACAAGTCAGTCAATAAATGTGTACAAAGCTTTGTCCAGAAGCTCGCTGGTGAACTATACAAGCGTGTTAGCAGGGACGCTAATGCTAAGGGCTTTCGTTGGGAGGGCTGCTTACCCTCGCCTTGAGAGTCCCACCTTCCAGTAATGTCTGTGGGATCCGCATCAAGTGTCGTGTTTTATAAAGTAAAAAAAAAACATTATTAACAATAAAAAATACGCACAGCCTTGCAGGCTAGCGAGCAAATGCTGGCTAAGCTAAGCGTCCAGTCTCATTATTTACAGGCATAGTAGGAGGAGGCGATCCTGAAAAAGTAGGGTTATCCCGGTCTACCGCAACGTAATTTCCGGTCACTTACTTTCATTGATCTGTTTAGGCCAGTAAACACTGAATGTCCCGCCCTCTCTGGCTAATAAACGCCTATTTGGAGATTCTCGTTGCATGCGTTCCGTAGTGAGAGGAGAACGCCTTCGAACGAGGTTACAGACACAGCGTGCAGACTGGTCTAGACACTCTGTTAAAGGGGCCAATATTTCATCAATCATTTAGCCAATATTATATATATTTCATTCGAGGATTTTAGGCAAATATGTATATTGAGCTACTTTCAACAGACAACGTCACTTCTTTACAGTACTTGATTCATTATTCTGTTGCTAAATTGACACACACCAGCTGCTTTATTGACACACCCACGCACGCAATAAAGAATTATTCTATTTTATATATACAATTATATCAGAACAATTACAGGTTACAATATGTGAGGAATTTAATTATATACTTTAAAATAGTGACATAATGAGCAAAGACTTTTAACTAAACAAGTATGGACAAAAGTTTAATTTTATTACCAAAATATCTGAATTCAATTCAAAGACATTTCCATGTAACAGATGACAGTGAGTTAACCCATGGGTGCAATGGTTTCAGATGAAAGAGAAGCAGGACACAGACAAGATGTTAAACTGTGATACATAACAGAATCCCATAATTCATAAAAACAGTTCAGTGCCTGAAAACTCGGCTGGTCGCAATATATTTTCCAGTGTCATTCGCTTTCACTGTCCGAGTACGCTCCCAACAGGCTGAGGGAGGAACTGTGGACGGCCAGGGGGGCGGCGTTCACACTGTTGGCCGTTGGTATCCCTTTAGGGCCTGGAAACATTGGAAACACACGGTCAAGAATCAGTCATACACTGGGGTAATGCCTAGAACCAGTCAGAGGGGGGTAATGACTGGAACCAGTTATACACAGGGGTAATGACTAGAATCAGTCATGCACAGGGATAATGACTAGAATCAGTCATGCACAGGGGTAATGACTAGAATCAGTCATAAACAGGGGGATAATGACTAGAACCAGTGATAAACAGGGGAATAGTAACTAGAACCAGTCATACAGAGCGAGATAACGAGTCAAATCAGTCAGACAGGGATAATGACTAGATTTGGTCATACACATAACATTTACTTTTTACCTACTCAAACTGATATAGTTGTTTTTGTATTTAAAATATAATTAGTTATGCATGTTTCTTGTCATTTATGTGACTTGCTGCAGTAGTAATACTGTAAATAAGTACTACGTGCTCCATGTGTTCCATGGTCACACCTGGTTTGGAGATGCAGCCAGCAGGGGGCGCTGCAGCAGGTTTCCTCCTGACCACCAGAGAGGACAGGGCTCCTCCACCACCCAGCTTCCCCACGCTCTTCTCCCAGCGCTCCACCTTGGCCTTCTTTACACCCCCCACCGAGGGGCCCTGGGGGAAACAGGCACCGTTATGAGAGACGGAGCGGGGAACCACAGAGCGAGGTTCAGTCCTTTAGCAGATGTTTCTATGAGGGCTGAACGATGAATCTAATTCAAACCGACGTTGCAATCTAATAGAACGTGATTTGAAAAGATAAACATAATATGTATTTTTAACATTTATTTTTCGTTGACAATTCAATAAATAAAGATGTTATATTATCAATTCATGCATCAATTCATGTCAACACACAGGCCTGGCCTAAAGGAAAGAGCAGTTTATATGTTGACTTCTTCCAATGTTGCGTTGGTCACACTACAGAATGATTTATTGCTTGTTTAGTGAATAATACAGAAAAAAAGGAACTTAAAAAAACACTAAAAAACACTAAATTGCAATGTCAATATTGGTGGAAATAATCGC
This sequence comes from Pollachius pollachius, assembly GCF_949987615.1. Classification (NCBI taxonomy): domain Eukaryota; kingdom Metazoa; phylum Chordata; class Actinopteri; order Gadiformes; family Gadidae; genus Pollachius; species Pollachius pollachius. The sequence continues at coordinate 6,556,457 of NC_136948.1, read as the reverse complement.
AATTCGATTATTTCCCGAAATCGTTCAGCCCTAGTTTCTATCCAGAGCAGCCAGCAGTGAGTTCAGGTGTTATTGAGGACCAGGTAGAAGGCCCAGGGGTCTCGCTTAGGAGGCCTACAGGGGGGCTGAGGGCATGGGGAATCAAACCATGTCCCTTACGGCTGGGCCTCGAACCCCCGAGCCACTACGCTATCCTGCTAATCAACAATACAACCAATTATCATCATCATAATGTTACTACATGTTATAATAATTCGAGTATTCCTGAAACATAAATCTGCATTTAGATTACATGAAACAACATATTGTTTAAAGTCATTAGTGCTTTCTATTGGAAGAATTTAGAACTTGCACATAAGAAAAGGAAAATCACAGCAAGTTAGATTTACCAACACAGCATTTATTCAAACCGTTAATTATTTTCGAGCAAAAACAGAGCTCAAAGCCGTTTTTTGTTCCACATCTTCCTTTCGGTAGCCAAACCACTGCCAGACGACGGATCCTGTACTATTCTTTTTTGAAACCAAATCCTCCGTTTCCATCATCTTTTCTCTCTCTCTCGCTGTTCTCACTCAACGGTAGGAGATGAGTGACCGGTCGCTGTTCTCACTCACCGGTCGCGTGTGTGACGTCACACACGCGACCGTCACACACGCGCGTAGAATCCCAGAATCTCACGGGGGGAGTGAGTGTGTTTAATGCATATGAGCCTGTGAGGCAGAGAGCCACAGGAAAGAGCGAGAGAAGGGAACACAACGACTATGCCGGCGGCGGCAAAAAGAAACATTACGTGCCAATTTGTATTCGATGTTCGCGACAGGGGCATTTTATACATCGCCTGGAGAACATCTCGCGATACATCGCATATATTCGATATATCGCCCAGCCCTAACTGTAATATAACAAATTTGAGAAGTAGTTTTGCAAAGCAATACAGTCCAATGTAGAATGGCACCCACCTGTGCCTCTGAGGGTTTGACCGTTGTGAGGATGTCCGTCGGTCTATCTACGCTGGACGCCGGGGGCGGGGCCTCCCTGGGCGGGGCCTCGCTGGGCTTCTCCTCTTGGTCCGAGTCCGAGTCCGAGTCCCGAAGTCTCTTCATCAACGCACGGCCCAGCATCTCTCTGTGGGGCGGCCAGGACAGGACAGTTTAGAGAAATATTACTCCTATATCCTATGCTAGACTATACAGCATATGGTCATTGGGTGTCTGGCCAGTTCTGGTTCTGTGTTCTCTGAGCAGAACAGATAGCTGCAGATGTGGTAAAGGAAAGATCACTCAATATAGAAATAAATAAAAAACGTGCACAAAGTAATGCCACACTTTCTTTCAACCTTGATATATATATATATATATATATATATATATATATATATATATATATATATATATAGGGGGGTTATATAAAATGGCCAAATATAAAATGGTCAAAATTTGGTTCAGACTATCTATAGGTCGACATCAACAATATATATAGACACAACTATGGAAAAAAAGTAAAAATGTTGCAATGCTCAACATGAGTGGAGGGCCAGCTCCAACGATGTTTAGCAGAGTTAGACCTCGGTGAGGGAGGCCCAGTGCGCGGCGACTCACTGCGTCTCCCTCTCGTCCTCCTCTCTCTCCCGCTCCTTCTCCCTCTGCTCCAGCTCCCGGGCCTGGCCGATCATCCCCTCGAAGTCGGGAGTGGCCTGCCGCTGGTTCAGCTCCTTCAGCTCCTGCAGGTTCTCCAGGACCTCCATCTCCAGCTTGGAGTCCCGCGTGCGGTTCTCCAGCACCTGTGGAACCAAACGCGTGCATCACTCCCGGCACTCCTTCTTTTAAAAAGACGGGCGTTGTACTATTTTAATGTTTTAGATTGTTGTTGCTTTTTTAAAATTGTCCATT
>NC_136948.1:6534568-6549568 GCF_949987615.1 Pollachius pollachius | reverse complement strand
CACCCAGAGACAGGGCTGCGTCAACAAGCGATGCTGTGGTAACGGCAACATCAGCCGCTCCCCCTGGAAGACTATGGTGACGAACACCAGCCTATAGCCTCGACGTCGTGTAGTTTCTGCCTCTCAGATATTTTTTTGTTATTATTCTTATCATATTCAGGTACGTGGTTTTGCTGTATGGAAAATTTCTGCGAATCTGAGCAGTCAGCACAATTCCCACTGCATGCCATCAACAAATGTCCCTTGAAAACACATCTGTTTAGCTGAGCCTGTGTTGGAAAATGTACACAACGAAAATGCACACTGCACATTGTTATGCTTAGAGTGCGGATTTCTCAATCGCACTGAAAGGGGCTTCATATGAGCTGTGTGTGCAACGTGCGTGTGTTTGTGTATGTATGTGCCCATGCACAAGTGTTCGTCTGTGTCTGTGCATACGTAGGTGATTGCGTGTGTTTTTCCGTATTAAATGATTCTGTGTGTGTGTGTGTGTGTGTGTGTGTGTGTGTGTGTGTGTGCGCGCGTTTTCACATACATTCAAGTTCAAGTTCTTTCATTTGTCAAATGCACAACATAACAGGCAAGCAGTCATAGCTGACAATGACATTTTTGTGTCCCAAGTTCTCCTTAACAATCCAAAATAAATATTTTTAAATAGTATAAGATATGAGTAAAAAGAATACAAAGAAAAAAAATGTTTAAATAAAAGAGGATATATGAAGAATATATGTATATATATATATATATATATATATATATATATATATATGTATATATAAGTACACACATAAGTGTGTGTGTGTGTGTGCGCGCGTGCCTACACGTGTAAGTATGCATAAATGTTTGTGTGTGCCTGTGTATATGTGTGTTTTTGTATGCGTGTGAATCCGGCGTCTATAAATGTTTGTGCTATGTGTGTGTGTGTGTGTGTGTGTACTTGTTTGTTTGTGTGTGCATGTGCGTATATATATGTGTGTGTGTGTGTGTGTGTGTGAGAGTGTGACCTCTCCTCTGCTCCCAGGGGTCCGGTCGTGGGACGTGAACCTGAGGTCGTGTAACCTGAGCCTCTACCTCCAGGAGTTCCTCACCCACCACATCGTGTCCCTGAAGGGCCCAGGTACGTGGTGATGGGGGCCAGGGGCTGGTGATGGGGGCCAGGGAGGTGGTGCTGAGGGGGCAGGGAGGTGGTGGTGTGGGCCATGGGGGTGTGGGTGGTGCTGGGGGTGACGGTGTAGCAGGGCAGGCTGGGTTGGACACAAACAGAAACCAAAGATTTGATGCAGAAGAAGAAGCCCATCCCCATGGTAACCTGCGCGGCATGTTCTCCATCGTCTATGGAGGAAGGAAGGAAGGAAGGAAGGAAGGAAGGAAGGAAGGAAAGGAGGTGGGTATTTAGAGGATTGTTAAAAATGGGCGGCCCCTCTCTCACACACAGTAACAATAGACAATACTTTCTTTCTGCGCGTGGGTGTGTGTGTGTGTGTGTGTGTGTGTGTGTGTGTGTATGTGTGTCGCAGCAAGTACAAATAAATGTGAACGTACAACATGATATCACTACATGATAAGCAGTAGCTGGTTTATAAACGGCACATTATAATGAAGTGACATTAGTTGGTTCTTCAGTTGGTCGGATGTGACGTCCACATCAACATATTGAATGAAAGGTGGAGGGGGAAGAATCCCATCTCTGCTATGGTTCGCTTCATCTAGACAGTGTCCAAACACTGGGAAGTCAAGTTGCCCTAACTTCCTTTTAAGGGCTTTCCTGTTTGGGTTTTTCCGTCGTGTCAGAAAAGGAAAGGCAGGAAGGCTTTTGCCTGCCCAGCAGCACTGAGGAACCACCAGCCGAGACACTAATCCTGTCCCGGTCGGGACAGACAGCTGGGGCTCACTGGCTCAGAGCAGTCACTCCTCCTCCTCCTCCACTCCTCCTCCTCAGAGGGGCCGCGTTCCAACACAGCTGCTCAGTCACTCGTCCTCCTCCACTCCTCCTCCTCAGAGGGGCCGCGTTCCAACACAGCTGCTCAGTCACTCCTCCTCCTCCACTCCTCCTCCTCAGAGGGGCCGCGTTCCAACACAGCTGCTCAATCACTCCTCCTCCTCCACTCCTCCTCCTCAGGGGGGCCGCGTTCCAACACAGCTGCTGGTTCTTTACTGGTTTCATCGATTTGCTCCTACTTGTACTATCTAGCCACTTTCGGGTGACTTAGAGTGAATTCTGATGCATCAAAGAGCAGGTGGAGGTTAAGGCATCTGGCTCAAGGATGCCTGCTGTTCTTCAACTATTCTCTCTCTCTCTCTCTCTCTCTCTGCAGGTCACAGGTGTCTGCGCCACAGCACCAGTGTGTTGGACACCCAGGTGCTGATCAGCCCCGCCCAGGAGCAGGTGCACTCGGAGGTGAGGGACGTCAGATCGGTTTGAGCCCCCATTAAGAGGACAACATAATGTGATGATAATCGTCACTAAGGTGCCGCTGTCACTGCAGACTTCCCTCTGTGTAACCCTGACATAATCTCAAGGGCTTGGGGAATAACAGAGGCGGGTCTAAAATAGGGATTCTCTAATTGGCTAAGTGGCAGCAAGGCTCATGTCACGTGAATACAGAATTCGGTTTGGAAATCGAGTTCTCTGCAATTTTTTTAGATATCAACTTAAGGCAAGTTATGAAACATCTCTCTCTCTCTCCTTCTGTCTCTCTCTCTCCCTCTCTCTCACTCTGTCTCTCCCTCTCTCTCTATCTTTCTCTCTCTCCTCTCTCTTTCTCTCTCTGTCTCTCCCTCTCTCTCTCTGTCTCTCCCTCTCTCTCTCTCTCCCTCTCCCTCTCTCGCTCTCCCTATCTCTCTCTCTCCCTCCCTCTCTCTCTCTCTCCCTCTCTCTCCATCTCTCTCTCTCTCTCTCTCTCTCTCTCTCTCTCTCTCTGGCTCTCTCTCAGGTATGCAGCCTGCTAGACAGTGATTCTGCCCACAAGCTGCTGGTGGTTGCCGGGCAGAGTGTCGAGGAGACTGGGGATCTGCTGTTACACAGGGGGCTCTTCTCCTCCCAGCATCTGAGGAGCATCCTCACAGAGCAGGTCAGCCTCTCATCTTACCACACACACACACACGTTGGTTATAGTTCGGTTATAACCTTCAGCGTCTTTGGGGGAAACATGACACCTCAATCTAAATGCATACTCAATGCCATCCGAGTGGGGGAACGGGACGCGGAATAAATGTCATAGTTTCCAAATATTCTAGAAGGTTTAACCATCCAATATGGCCGATTGGGGGTTGCGGCCTATAGAAACCCGAACATCCAACACATTTAAAGCATCTCTGGTTATGAATTTAGGCCTTATACTGCATTGTTACTGCTATCACTCCACCATGGCAATGGCTCGGTGCTGATATGTGTTTTGAGAAGACCATGTGACCCATGGACCTTTCCTTGTCATGTTTTCTTGCCCTTTAAACTTGAGCCCCAACTCCATTTTCTGCTCAGTACAGAACACTCTGTACTGATGTACTAGTAAACACGCAAGGACGCCTTTCTCTGCTTGAAGAGAATGTGAAGAACTGGAGGTCATTTGAAGAAATGAGGCAAAACAAAGAATGTTCCTTAGCCCTGTGTTTGTGTGCGTGTGTGTGTGTGTGTGTGTGTGTGTGTTTGTGCTTGCATGGGTCTGTGCGTGTGTGTATGCCTGTGTGTGCTTGTGTATGTGTGTGCGTGCGCTTATGTGTGCACGTGCGTGTGTGTGTGTGCACGTGCGTGCGTGCGTGCGTCTGCGTGCCTATGCGTGCGTGCGTGTGTGTGTGTGTGTGTGTATAATTCCCACCCCAGCTCAGCGACAGAGGATCAACCCCTTTCTGGCGGAGGCGTTCCTCCAGGTACACCCTGACCCTCAGCTGCCCCAACGTGGGCACCTGGAGGGACACCTTCTCGGGCAGCCAGCCGCCGGGCCACCCCACCCTCCACATCAACCCCCCGGAGGTGCTGCCCGCCATGGAGGCCCTGGGGGAGTTCACGTCCCTGGTGACGGGCTCCCTGCACCCCTCGTCCCCCTTCGAGGTGCTGCCCCCGCCCGGCACGGTGGGCTTCCTGAAGCTGTCGCGGCCCTGCTGCTACGTGTTCCCGGCCGGCCGCGGCGACTGCGCCTTCTTCGCGGTCAACGGCTTCACCATGCTGCTGGACGGGGGCTCCGACGCCCAGGCCTGCTTCTGGAAGCTGGTGAGGCACCTGGACCGCGTGGACGCGCTGCTGGTCAGCCACATCAGTACCAGCAGCCTGGCCGGGGTCAACACCTTCCTGGAGAGGAAGGTGGCAGAGATGGAGCTACGCGGGCCGGACGGCAAAGGTGAGGTTGGTGGTGGTGGGGGTGGTGGTGACAATGGTGGTGGTGGTGGTGGTGGGGGTGGTGTCGATGCTGGTGGAGGTGTTAACGGTCATAGTGGTGGGGGTGGTGGTGGTGGGGGTGGTGTCGATGCTGGTGGAGGTGTTGACGGTCATAGTGGTGGGGGTGGTGGTGGTGGGGGTGGTGTCGATGCTGGTGGAGGTGTTGACGGTCATAGTGGTGGTGGGTGGTGGTGACACTGGTGGTGGTGATGATGAGGGTGATTCCTTGAACCTTCCTGCACCACCCTCCCCTGCGTTCACATGGTCCCCCTGGCTCTGTGTTGGCAGATGACCTGACGAAGAGGCTGATCTCCCCGGAGCTGGGCGTGGTGTTCTTCAACGCCCCCTGCAGCCTGCACACGGACCAGCAGCCAAGTAGGTCTTCATCGTCATATCAGCGTAACTGACTGATGTCAAACCTACAGCCTTTCATAATTAAAGCGCACCAACAGACCAATAATGTCAGCCAAGAAGTGGACATTAGTTCTGAGAATGTAATTCACAGTATTCAATAATCTACTAATGTAGTATAGTATTTTTTTGAATTTACTCGGATTTGAATTGCATTGCTTTGGTAGAAGAAATCAATTCTAAAAATGGCACTCATTATTAATTATAAGTAATAACAACATCAACAAAAATGTTGTATTGTTTCCCTACTAGGTGTAGACAGTGTCCTGAAAAGTGCAGATCAGGCGACTTTGACCATAAGGTTGCTCAAGAAACTAGAAATAGTTCCGCAGCCGATGTTCCGACCAGCAGGGGTCCCCATCGAGCCCATGACTCTGTTCCAGAAGATGGGCGTGGGCCAGCTGGAGCTCTACATCCTCCACCCGGGCAAAGGCAGCCCGGAGTACCAGGCGCTCATGCAGAGCTGGCCCGACCGAACCAACCCTTCCTCCCAGACCCGAGCTCTCCCCATCCCAGCCCTGACCTCTGTGTGCGCCCTCCTGGTGTGGCACCCAGCCTGTCCCCAGGAGAAGGTGGTCAGGGTGCTCTTCCCTGGCGCCACCCCACAAGGGAAGCTCCTGGAAGGGCTGGAGAAGCTCAGGGGCCTGGCCTTCCTACAGAAGCCCACCGTGACCACCGGGGATCTGGAGGTGCAGAAGGAACACACGCAGGCCAAGAGAACGGTCAGCCAGGACAGTGTGAAGGAGGTACCTCTGAGGGTGGGTAAGGAGGAGGCGAAGGAAAGCCTGGCTAAAGAGAAAGTGAAAGTGGTGAACGGTAGTGCCCTGAAGGAGGAAGGGAAGAAGGGGCCGGAGAAAAACAAAGTCAGAAACGGAAACATCAAGCCGAAGTCAGCGGCCACCGAGAAGAACGTGGTGAAGAAAGGAGGAGGCAGGGATGTGAAAAAAGACAAGGAGGCGGGGAAGAGAGAGGACAGCGGTCCTAAGAGACGGGAACAAGTGAAGAAGGAGGTTCCGCCCTCCAAGCCAAAGAACGAGAATAAAACGAAACCCCAAAAGGAAGCAAAAAAAGACACTAAAACGGTAGGTAAGAAACCTAACAAACCGTCAGGAAAAGAGATAAAGACAGGTTCTAATTTGGTGGCCAAGAAAGCCGGCCTGAATAATGAACCCCAGAAGACAGAGTCAGCTCCTTCCAACACGGGGGAGTTGTCCCGAAACCTCAAGGCAGAGAGCCCTGCTGAGGAGCCCAAGAGGGACAACCCCTCAGACCAGAACCACTCTGGATCCAGAAGGTCCACCCCTGAAGACATCACAGAGGACCTCCTCAAGCTTCGGGGAGAAAGTGTGCGAGAGGTGACCATCAGTGAAGTCGGACATGACTCCCAGATTATAGGAGTTCAAATTGGTGATAGCGAGACTAAGATGCTGGTTCTGGATCAAGACCGAGCTGTAACCTCCCTGACGGGCACGGAAACCGCTGAGGATACGGCCGAGAAGCCGGCCAAGGCTGTTAGAGTCGAAGGCTTCCCCGGCCCTTTAAACATGTGCTCCCAGAGCGACCCGACAGACCTGACCCCGACGGAGTACACCCTGCTGGACGGGGCCCTGAAGAGCAGTCCCCCCTCCAGGTCCTCAGTGGACAACCCGGTGACGGCCAGCCCGGACGAGGCCACGGTGGGGCACACCTCCTCGGAGTCTCGGCCCAACAGCGCGGGCCACACTCCCTACTGTCTGTCCCCTGACGACGTGTGGTGCAACAGGGACAAGCTGAGCCGACTCCAGGGCCAGGTGGCTCGCTCGGACGATCCGACTGACGCCCTTCAGCCGCCAGTGCCTCCGGTCTCCGCCGTCGACGGTCACCAGGGTGAGGGCCAAACCACGTTCAACCCGAGGGAGAAGAACTTGACCACCCTCTCGCTGGGAACCTTTAAAGAATCGGCGGCCCCTGATCCGTCGACCTCCGTCACCACCACCACCACCACGCACTCCATGCCAGCCGAGGCCATCTCCCCCCAGTCGACCGAGGTGGACGAGTCCCTGTCCATGTCCTATGAGAAGGGCTCGATCGCGGTCAGCCAGCGCGACGGGGAGGACAGTCTGCACCACTCCGTGTCCAACGGCAGCCACTGCGTGGACACCGATTATAGGGTGGGGATGTCTTTACCACTGAAGAAACCACCCCGCTCTCTGGGCCAGGGTTTGGATATGGGGAGGCCCCCAGGTCATGGCAACCTCCATTTTGAGTCGGAGGCCCATGATGTGGACCTGTGTCTGGTTTCGCCGTGCGAGTTCAAACACTTCAAACCGACGGACCTGACGTCAATAGCCGGTGACCGGCATGAAGGCAACGCTGTGTTGGGCCCCCAGCACCACGGCAACAACAACAGCCAGCGGGACATGTCGCTCAGCGAATCAAATGCCCCCCACTGCACCGAAGACTGCCCCTCGACCACGGCGGACGGGGGTCTGGATTCAGACGAGGACGAGTCGTGCAGCGAGCCCGCCAGCTCTCTCCACGACCCCCACGCCCACCAGAGCCTCCCCCCTGACCCCCCGCCGGCCCCTTTGAGGGACGGACCCCCGCCGCCCCCGCAGCCAGACTCCTGCATGCCGGTTCCTCAGTCGGACCCCGAGGTCCACGGCAGGGGGGCCAAAACGGCGGGAACGAGAGGGAAAAAATACACGGGGGTGAGTGGAGACTTTTACTTCATTGGGGCGCCTTTTGTTTACAGCAAGGTGGTTTGCGATGCTTCACTATGTTGAAAAAATGTGTTCCGTGACTCAGCTCTTTGGTATTACGACCCTTCCCCTTTCTTACTGCTTTGTCCGTAGAGATAAAACCCATGTGGATGAAAGGGTGCGGGGTGTTACCTGTGGCACAAAGCTGCACTTTACTGTCAAGATGAACAGTGGCCCCCATCCAAAAATCTGCAAAGCCGCAGACATTTACAGTACTGTTGGAGCAAGGGAAGACACTTCAACGGTCACAACATGTGTATCGCCTTCCTCCCCAGGTATCGGAGGCTTCCCCCCGGGCCGGGCCGACGGGAGGGTCAGCCCAGGGAGGGAAGAGCAGGGGGACGGGGGGGCTCAGCGGTGGGCTGGGGAGAGGACCCCCGCGTACCTCTGGAACTAAGACCGCACCGGCCAAAGCTTCAGCCAGCCCTGGTAAGACGTCAACCTTCAATCGTCTAGCCGTCCTTTTGGGGACTCGGTCCAGCTTGGGCTCATCTTAAACCATGACGTGCTTAATTCTCTTACCTATTCACTGATTTATGGTAACTCCATTGTCATTGATATTTAAATAAACATTTATGGCATTTAGCAGACGCTTTTATGCAAAGCGACTCACAATAAGTGCATTTGTCATAAGAAGGTGAAACAATATATCGCTGTCGGTACAGTAAGGATGTTCATAGAACCTAGTGCCAAGCACTAACAATCGCTAGGTTAACCCCTTCCCCGTATACAACAAAGAGAGCTAGGATAAGATGCTACATAACTAAGTACTACAACTAAATACAACACACAATTAGTGCGTGCATTAAGTGCCAGGACGTACAACAAGTAGAAGGGGAGAGACGGGGGGGCTATGCAGAGTCTATGTGCACTCCGAACAGCAGACTTGAGTCCTATGCGAAAGCTGGTGAGGGACTCTGCGGTCCTAATCACAAGCTACAGGTCAACGCACATAGGTGGCTGCCGCTGCAGTAGTCACAGCCACAGTCTGCCCGTGGAACCTTTTTCCTTCCCCCGACAGAACCAGGGCAGCCGGGCTGTGAGGGCCCGCTCAGTGTGCACGTGGACCTGGCCTACCTCCCCTCCGGCGCCTCCTCCGCCACGGTCGACGTGGACTTCTTCAGACACGTGCTCTCCTCCTGTTACATCATCAGCGGGGACGGCCCAGAGAGGGAGGAGCTGATGAGGCAGACACTGGACGCGCTGTTGGACGGCAAGGCCACCTGGAGCGAGGCCGCGCAGGTAAGAGGCGCATCCGATCCAATCAAATCGGCCATTTAAAGAAATTCAAATTTCAGTAAAAACATATTCCCGAAGCAGATTGTAATAATTGAAATCTCTAAACTTCTCGGTGTGTTGAAACAGCTGGGACTTATGAGCAGGTTGATCAATCGTAAAGAACAGCTCCAAGGTTCATAAAACGACATACTAAAGGAAACACACAGGAAATGCTTTATTATGACTTTCGTAATCCAACCATTGGACGCTGATTGGCTGCTGGGGGTGCTGGCACCGTTTCCATGACAGCCGCTAGCGTCACAGTCCACCCAGTACAGTACGCCTCCTTGAGCTGGTTACAGGGATCCTCTTCCTAACCCTAACCACAAACCACAGCGTTTAATATTCAATTTCGGTGGATTTCTAGTTAAAAAAGAAAGCCTCACCTTGTTATGTTTGAAATGCCACTACAAAACAAACAATCTTCTTAGCAATAATAGTGTGATAGGAGTTCAGAGGTGAACTAAATGTGAGGTTTGCTGTTGACGAAGAGGTATCCGTTCTGGTGGGGAAACGCTGGTTCTGACACAGTAACACACCCTTCCTCATCCTGTATCCCCCCCCCCCCCCGAGGTGACGGTGATCCCCACGTTCGAGTCGGCGGCCATGCAGGCCTGGTACCAGCAGACGGTGGAGAGGCAGAAGGAGCTGGACGTGGTGGTGCTCGGCTCCAACAGCACTGTGGCCATGCAGGACGAGACCTTCCCCGCCTGCAAGATCGAGTTCTGAAGGGAGGGGGAGGGAGGTAGAGAGGGGGAGGGGGGAGGGAGGGGGAGAGCGAACTGAATACAGAATCAAATCCTTTTGACGAAGAGGAGAGAGAGAGAGAGAGAGAGAGAGAGACAGACAGAGAGAGAAAGAGAGACAGAGGTGGGGGGGTTGTCTGAAGCAGGGAAGGGAGCGAGCAGTGACTAAGAGTTTTGAAGTTCAACAAAGTTACACACACATCTCTGACTACACACACAGCTCTTACTAATCAATTGACAACCTAGGGAATCAGTAATTATTCAGAGGGAGGGAGAGAGATTCATGGCCTTTCATGTGATAAATCTTTCAAAGAGACATCTTAGGGCGTGGAATAATAGCATGTCAAATCTTGACCTGTGACCCTGTGGTGATCAGGAGAGGAGAATATCCCAAGGTGGGTATAAGCATGTGAATAGGTTCAAACTGTACAGTGAAGATATAAACATAGTCCTAATCCCAACAGAATGTAACATCTAAACTGTGACACTTATGGTCACTTTACTCAATACTTTTAGAGGCATCTGCACTCCTTTATCGTGATAACATCCAAATCCTTTCATTTGTGTTAAGGTTGATTTATGAATTTTCAGCTCCATTAAGATGCACTAAAACAAACTTAAATGAACTGTTAAGTAACTCAAATCAGAGGTAGTTTAGTACATATGTGTAGATAAAAAATACTATATTCCTGCCCTTATGGAGTACCAGTCCATAAGTTGCCCCATAAATATAAGAGATAGAATACCAATCATTGATTAGTATTCGTCATGGAATTAGAAAATCCTGCTTGTACGACTTTGCTGTAGGATGGTTAAGGCCGAAATCAACTGGAACTCAATCAAAACTTATTATGAATTGTAATTATGACGGGCTCATAACACCATGAAACAGAAAGGATAATCGTTGATCTTACATTTGATGAAAATGAATCACCTGTTGATGTACTGAACGTTGTATGTTTATGGAGTTTGTTTGGTGAAAAACAGTGTATGAATCAACGCTTTAAATGTTAATGTATGGCACTATACGCGTGCATCCAGTTTCACTATATGGCCTATGAAAGGGATAGCTTTAACTGGTGGCCAAATCACTCGACAAAAGACTGAGGAATCGTCCCTTGTAAGCACTTCAGACAACATATCAACAAATCTTTATCAAGCAACATGACCTTTAGAAGAATCTGTGAAAAGAAAAAGAATTAGATGAAAACAACGAATCCTGTTCCAAAAAGTCTAAAAGTAGGTGTCTCGCTTTGGTGTTTAATTAAAATGAATACATAACTAAATAAAAGTCAAATATAAATGATTGCTTACAGTGAGACTGCCAGTGTGGAGGCTTTTAGGGTTGATATAATTTCATAGTTGTCTAGTTACCGTTAAGCAACGACGGGCAAATTCAACCGCAAAGTTCTAATGCGAACCATGTACTAGAGGCGTGAATGTCGGTTACGTGCTTCCTCAGAAGTGAAACGGGAAGGCCTACCATTGTGTCTTGCATGTTTTACCTTGTTCCACAGTTCCGGTCTGAGTGCACATTGAGAGACAGCAGGCTAGGTGTGGAACTGATCGGCATTTCAATCTGTACGCCTCTGACAAAGTGAATTTGTGTGAAGAGATTAAAGATTGTGTCACCATCTGTTTCTGAGCTGTGTTTGCATATTCCCATAATCATCGAACATCTCCCACTCAGTGATATTATATCGATAGGATTGATTGATTTGTTAGTTATAATAAAACGCCTAAACAATTGTGTTATTATAATGTATCGACTGACTGACTTGTGATATCAATAGGGAAGAACAATCAACTGATAACCTGGTAAAAAAGAAAAAAAGGCACCGTTCAGGCCAGCAGAGGGCGTCAACAACCAAATCCCTTTTGCAGATTCAATCCATGAAAAGATTGTCATTTGTGATGTTTTCATTGTTTCAGCCATCACCACTAGGCCTACATGCTGCAAAGAATATTTTCCCTGTTATTAAGATAAGGGCCTTCTTTACTCGCGTGACATTTTTACGCATGTCCACATTTACGCACGTATCGGCGTGTCCAGTGGAGCGTCTACATTGAATTACACCCCGGGCGAGACCCTCTCGGGGCTGGGGGGGGGGGGGAGGCGCAAACACCCACCCAGCACGTCGATCAGAAGTCTAATCGACGTTGGTCATGGAGGTCAATACGACGTCTAGGTGAGGGGCTGATATGAAAGATTTTCTGACGATGGTCTTTCGACCCACGTCCTATAACAAGTACAGATATTGTACTGCATGTAGATAATTAAATATTTCTCAATGTTATAAATATTTACAACCATTGGACTTTTCATCTAAATTCCAGCAAACATTTCCTTAAACTGCGTGGTCAACAAGTCCAATAGACGTCGAGCCACAACGTGATAATGCTTTCAGCCTTTGCCGACATGAGCACATAATCTTAAGGGAATGGTGATTTCGAGGACAACTTGTTTGAACATTTAACCGAATGAACACACCTGTGAGGAAGTGTCATTTAATTAAGAATTATCAATTGAATTTCAACCAATATGTGGCTCAAAAGCTTAACACCTATTTGAATATTATAGCAATATTGAGCGAGATGGCTCCATCTATAATATTTAGTTTAGTTATGAATACTCTTAATTCAAGCATTAATAGGCTACATGCCCTAATACTAAAACATACATCTACATCTTCTTTAAACAAGAACAAAATTAAAAATTAAACTTATTGGGACCAAAATCCCATCCGCCCAGGCCTTGCAGGTGCATGTTTTAGGTGTAAACTCATGGTTGGTTCGATTTCTGTATCTGTGGCCTTGGAATTCGATCTCTTCACAGCAGCTGGAAAGAAGGCACAACAAAAATATATTCATCTTTACTGAGCACCTCTTCTGATGTTGGAGCACGTTTAGTCTGTCAACCCTCGACGACAAGTCTATGTACGTACAGGCTTGACTTTGAAATCGATTTAATTAACTGTTTAGAGCAGCTGAAAAATAAAAACTAAATAATTTCTTAATAGAATATTCTGCAATAACGAAGATTGTTATGGAAGCCAGAAGACAGTCCTCTCAGAAACACACTTTTGCCGGAGCTGCCGGTCAACTTTGTCAATTTTAAGGGTAAAGAAGGCCCTTATCTTACTTACAGTGAGAATATTGTGGCGAGCAGCAGGGGAAGGTCGAGACGGGAGCCCAGGTTAAGCGGTTCTGCAACTCTCGTCCCCCATACACCGCACGACTCCGAGAGATGCCTTTATTAACGACCGACCACAAACATGGAAACCAGCGCAAACAGTAAACAAACACGTCACTCTCGGTAACGGTGGCGGCAACGATGCACACAACATGTCAACACTCAACAATGGAGCAACGCACAATTAACACACAACCAATAAAGACCCCAAACCCGTTAACCCCACTTAACCTAACAGCAAAACAAGTTGACAAAAGCCCCTTTTGTCAACTGACAACTCCAATTCCCAGGATCCCATGCGCGACCCCGGAGGAGTTGCCACAATATGCTTTGCAGCATGTAGGCCTAGTGGTGATAATTAAAACAATGACAATATCAACAATGACAATGTTTTCATGGATTGAATCTACAGAAGGGATTTGGTTGTTGACACCCCCTACTGGCCTGACCGGACCCCTACTATTACCAGATCAATTGATTGGTTTTCCCTTGTGTTATCACAAGTCAGTCAGTCGATAAATTATAATTACATAATTGTATAGGCGTTTTTTTATAACTAACAAATCAGTCAATGCTATCAATATAATATCACTGAGTGTGAGATGTTCAATGGGAACATACAAAAACAGCTCAGAAACAGATGGTGACACAACCTTTAATCTCTTCACACAAATTCACTTTTTCAGAGGTGACAGTACAGACTGAAATGTCAATTAGTTCCACACCTAGCCTGGTGGTACCTCAACGTGCACAGACTGGCCTTGTGGAACAAGATAAAACATGCAAGACACAACGGTAGGCATTCCCATTTTACTTTTGAGGAAGAACGTTACCCTCATTCACGCCTCTAGTTCACTGTTGGCATTAGAAATATGTGGTTGAAGGGAAGGGAGGCCGAGTTTCAACAATGCACCAATCAGCCTGGGCCTCACCCACATTGCCCCTGGTACCTGCACTCATCCTCCACACTTTTCTTTTAGCAGTTGGAGTGTACAGCAGGTGGGAAACCAGACGGCGACGCCTATAGAACTAGAGTAACAATAACATAACCATCGCTCCCAGTATTCACTGATCCGAGGAAATGCATTCAAATTAAATAGAAACTACAGCGAGGAGCTGGAGCTGGGAACAGACCTGCTACTGCTCAAGATCTACGCCGACAGCTTCTTTGAGAACCAGCCAGAGAGGTAGAAAGATACCGAGCAAGAAAGAGCAACAAAGAACAGAAATAAGTTTTCAGAAGAAAAGAAAATGCATTTGGTCATGCATATATATCTTTGTTTGAATATATCTTGGTAAATAATTGAAGAAAATTATGCTGTTTAATCGGTTTCCATCAGCAAATTGTATATCATTCCGATCAGATTAGGTTAGGTTAGATTAGACTAAAGTAGAAAGGGCTAGGTGGCCGACCAGCACGTGCATGCTTTTCGTATAGCATTCATGCGTTTTGTTGTGTTCTACTATTGAACAAATTAATAAAGTTTATTGAGTTTAATTGTTGGAATCTCTTCTCAAAACGTCTGCCTATTCTTTAACAATAACTCTGGTTTTTGTTTGCTTCCTTTCTTAAAAGTTATAGAAATTGATCCAGAATCAGGCCTACATTACATTCCAAGCCTAAAACAAATGAATCTCAACAATGCAAAAGCTGAAGAGTCGGTATGGGGTCAGTATTCGATGAATCATGAATAAAGAGGTTCTCTGGATATATATATATATATATATATATATATCCTGCTCGGAGTGTTTACCTACAATAAATGTAATTCAGAACGATGGAACAACAAACTCAGTCCTGCATGAGCTGTGGCGCCATCAAAGAATTTGTCCCAGAAGAGGGTCAACACTTTTTTTTAATTATCTTTTTATTAACAGCATCTACATCTTAAACACTTTCTTTTTCTTTTTTTTTAAACAGCAATATCCAACAAATACGTGTGCAAGAAAGAATAAGATATGGCACATCAGAGAAAAAACACTTACAAAAAATAGATATCTTATCTTCAGAATCAATCAAGGCAAGAAAGAGACATGAAGTGTGTGCGTACGTGGTAACTTGTGTGTGCGTGTGTGTGTGTGTGTGTGTGTGTGTGTGTGTGTATGCATTGTTCATATTTAAAATGGTAAACAAAATCGAGGACAGGGAAGGGTTTTGTCTATGTGCATGTTCAATGTGTGTACGGTATGATATGGTATGTGTGTGTGTGTGTGTGTAGGTTTTTTGAGTGTGTGTGTGTATGTTTTTGAGTTTGTGTG
>NC_136948.1:6522068-6527068 GCF_949987615.1 Pollachius pollachius | reverse complement strand
ATCATAAAATAAAAAGAATCCCAACTGAAAAAAAACGGTAATTTACAAAAAATAGTAAGTGCTAAGAACAAATAGAGCATTTGAAAAACCAAAAGCCGAGAATGCTGCTGAGGAATCCATTTAAAAATTCAAAGATGATTCACAGTTTGTGTCCTTGCTCTCATGCTGGCTCAAACACCAATAGGGACCATGCAGGAATGTGGGCTAGAGCAGTAGGATAGGATCTGAACTACATTACCCAGCATTCTAAGCGCACCCCACAGGGACCCAGTGTGTAGGCAGCTCGCTATAGGATCTGAGGAGGAGGCGGTGATTTAGACACAGCAGCGGGCAAAGAAGACGGCGGCTCTGTATTCATCTTAATGTATGGTTTAGTTGGTGTGCATAGCACCTCCGCCTCCGACATGGACCTTCACCTCCCTTTCCTCCCCTTCCTCCTCCTCCTCCTCCTCCCCTCCTCATCCCCCTTCTCCTCCTCTTCTTCCCCTCCTCCTCCCCCTCCTCCATCTCCTCCCCCTCCCTCTCCTCTTCCTCCTCCTCTTCACAACGTCATCTTTCAAGGACTTTATTCTCAGGTCTGGGTCAACTTTCGTTGTCCAAGGAACTGTACTAGACATAACGATTATTCATTAGTTTATGAGACTTTACTTTACACGTACTATAAAACCACATCCACCATTTTGTGTCGCTCCGAACCGACCTGCTGCCCCTCCAGTCCCACACGTTTTGCTCCAACGGACACCTGCGCAAAACCGATCTGTCTTTCCCAAACATCCCCCCGTTCCACGCCCCCCACCACCCAGCTGACCTGCCCTCACCTGCCCCTCCGTCAGCCTCCTGTGTGAGGCTGTCCGTCTACACCCAGCGCTCATCTCGTTATGGCCCGGTGTTTGATTGGTCTCTGTTATATGTCTGGGCCACATCACAAAGGCTTCTGATTGGCTGCTCTGAATGCTCCGGGCTAAGATTGTAGGTACGTGGGTAGGTAGGTAGGTGGGTGGGTAGATAGGTAGGGGGGCACGAAGGGGAGGACCCCTTTGAACTTGCCGTACAAACTCTGCTCCCTCGTTCGTTTTCAAACCATTAGGTCCTCTGAAGACTATGTACAGATATATACAGTCAGGAACAGTAAGCAGATGAAAGCATGTGGCTGTCAGCCGGTTAGCATCTTAGGGCTCTGTTGTTAACACAGCTGGGAGGAGCTGTCGCAGGAATAGAAAGAGAGAGAGAGAGAGAGAGAGAGAGAGAGAAACCAATTAGGTGAATGAACGAGTTGTCATCGGCCACAAAGCCCTGGTGCGGCTCCCCGCAGTGTACACGTAGTGTGTGTGCGTGCGTGTGCGTGTGTGTGTGTGTGTGTTGTATGTGGGTACTTATTTGTGTGTGTGTGTGTGTGTGTGGTATGTGGGTGCGTGTGTATGTGTGTCTGCGTATGTGTTTTGCGTTGTGTGTGCGTGCGTGTGTGCTTGTGTGTGCGTGTGTGCTCGTGTGTGTGTGTGTGTGTGTGTAGTTTGTGTGTTTGTGTGTGCGTGTGTGTATGTGTGTGTGTATAAGCGCCGTGCATGGTGTGTGTGTGCGTGCGTGCCTGCGTGCTGTGCTGATGTACGGTACTTCGTTCGGAGGCGTTTGTGAGCTCCATGCAGCGTGACTCATGCAGACTGTGTAGGCATCCTCTGCAGGAGAGCTTCAAATATCTGACACTCAACGAGAGCAGGCACACACACACGCACACACACACACACACACACACACACACCTGCATGCCACTATGCACACACATGCACGCCCAATTGCAAACACATACACACACACACACACAAACACACACACACGTACATACCGTACGTACAAACACGTCCAACAACAACAACCACAACAACAGTGGATTTGGCCGTTTGTAGGAGCCAGGTGGCAACAGGAAGGAACACACATACGCACATTACAGCGCAACAATGGAACACACACTCTGTGTATTTTTTCCTCACAACGGCCACAAGTGTATCAGCCATTCGGAATATCACAGTTTTACACTTTGTGATTTCCAGCGGCCAGGAACTCCCTTCGCCGTTCGGTAACAGCGGCACAGAGCCACTAGGGAGTCCCTCTGTTCTCCCACTGAACATTAACCATCAACCTTTCCAGCAGCCCTCTCTGGCCAGACAGTTTCAGAGCACTTGCTCGTTTCTAATTGGTTGAAATCGTACCCGGTGAAGTCACTGGTCCTGACACTGGACTCCTTGAATAAACAACGGCACTGTTTGATTGAGATTAAGGTTGTGTGATTGTGTAGGTCAAGTCACAATATCCAGACTGGTTGTACTGGTTAAGTAGTATAGTACATAGCAATCAAATACGGTGATAATAAAGTGGGTTTGTCTAATCTGAGGTGGACTACATTATAATCCTGCTGTAGCACAGCCCACTAATCCTGCACTGAAACAGGACAGAAAACTGAAGCAGAGGAAACAGAGATTTACCGCCTGCTGCATGTCGAAACTTGTAAACTCATTAGTAAGTGTACTAGTGCACATGCACTGGTACGCTTATTGACTAACTAACTAAACCTGATTATAAACCGCTGTGTAGCGGTTATTCTCTAAGAGAAATAACTCAGCGTGCATCCATGTGTTTGTGTGTGTGTGTGTTTGTGTGTGCGCGTGCGTGCATTAGTGTGTGCGTCTGTTGGACATAGCCAGAGACCGCTGGTTAGTAAGGAACACACTCCACCAAAGGTGAAACAAAACGGTTCATTAACTAGGAGTAAAACAGCCATAGAACGTATTACATACATATTGTCCTCTATGCCTGCCATATTGTGTGAGTGAGAGAGAGAGAGAGAGAGAGAACAATAGAACAAGAGCGAGAGAGAGGGAGAGAGAGAACAATAGAACAAGAGAGAGAGGGAGAACAATAAAAGAAGAGAGAGAGAGAGAGAGAAAGAGAGAACGAGAGAGAGAAAGAGAGAGAGAGGGAGAGAGAGAGAGAGAGAGTGAGATATGTCAAACATCACCTAGTGTGTCACTAATTATTCAGTATATTACAGCACATAGCAACAACTTCCTCCCATAGCAACACCCCCTCCCCCCCTTGGACACAGCGTTTTCCACCTCTAGTAAATGGTGAAAAAAGTAGAAAAACATACATTTCTTTAACCCCCAAGCCTTCACCCTCTGCTATGACGTCACCCTACCGCGCGTGTTGAGAGACTATTTACATCAACTGTACACTTTTTAAATATTAAACGTTAAAGAGGACCATCTGGAACATGGCGCCCGTGAATGTTACGTGGATTAATAACTGAAGCGATGCCATTCAAAGGGAGCAAGATCTTAAAATGTGACACGTGTACCCTAAAGTGCCCAACTGTTAATTCTGCTGCGCCCACATAGACTAATGCACGGACAGAGAGAGAGGGAGGGGGAGAGAGAGAGAGAGAGAGAGAGAGAGAGAGAGAGAGGGAGGGGGAGAGAGAGAGAGAGAGAGATAAAGAGAGAGAGACAGAGAAAGAGAGAGAGAGACACAGAGAGAGAGAGAGAGACAAACAGAGAGAGAGAGGGAGAGAGAGAGAGAGAGAGAGAGAGACAGAGAGCGAGAGCAGAATGTATTAAAACAGGTGCTGTGCTTATAGTTTCTTCGTCATATTTTTAGACACAGTAAAAAAAAGGGGGGGGGGGGCGCTTATCTTTTCTTTTGGTTCCAAACTACATGGAGGGATTCTTCTTGCCCTTAAATAATCGTTACTTGCATTAAAACGCGGGTAGTTCGGGGAGATGCTGTTTTTCGCTGACTCCTGGGGGGGCTGACTTTGCTTCATGTCCCATGGAGAGACGTTTGACAAGGCGTTGTGATGAAACACGCTCAGTGTGGTTCATCTGGGACTGCGTCTAACTTTGTATAACACCGGTGACGCAAAAGCTAAACAGGGTCACACCGGCGGCGCGTATACACAAGCACAACACTGATGTTGCCTTTTCGGTTAATTTCTTTACAATCTGTACTTGACTGTGAATCTGCACAGAGAACACCCCCAAAAAATGACCTGTGCAAAGAAATAAAAACCAAGGAAATCAATTCAACGCATCAGTAGATATGCAGGTAAAAAAGTATTGTGCTTTAGGCTGTCCTGTGAACAAACAAGAATCTGCACTTTGGATAAACAATATAGAGTCTATTCAAAGGCCCTCGGATATGACTCGTGGCAACGTGTCGCCGAGGCTGTCTTAGCGGCGAGGGAACATGGCAGCGTAGGATTGGCTGGGAGCGAATATGGGGGTATGAGGTGCAACGTGAGACCGCTTTCTGATTGGTCAATGATCCACTATGTGTGAGAAAGCGTGTGTGTTTGTGTGTGGTGTGTGCATGTGTATGTGTGTGTGTGTGTGTTGTGTGTGTGTGTGTGTGTGCAGGAGTGTGTGTGTGCGTGTGTGTTCGTGTGAGTGCGTGCGTGCGTGCAATGTCTGTGTGTGTTCATGTCTGCGTGTGTTGATGTATGTGTGTGCGTGTGTGATTTTTGTGCGGAACTTAAGAGGCATCTTGTAACACACCTTCTGTGCTTCTGGATGAAGGGGCGTTTAAACACAATGTCAATTCCAATCTCACCAAAGACAAGGAAAGAAAAACAACAAAAAAACGGACAAAGGCAGAAACCTTGGAGTGAAAGCGCCGAGCGAGCCGCCGACCCCGGAATCAACATCGCCCGTCGTGTTGTCATCATCAAACATTTTACCTTTATTTGACACCAGTTTTCTTTTGGCAATCATTTTTCCAATCCCACAGCCTTCATACACGGCCGCCCAAGACGTTGTCCACCCCGATAACTCCATCACCCCCTGTCTCCCTCTACGAACCTGCCCCAGCCCCTGCCTGGGGCGACAGGAACTTCTTCTATTCAAAATAGAATATTAAAAAGGATTAAAAGGATTGTTGCTCATTCCAGTAATATGCATACAGTATATGAATATATAAATATATATACATATACATATATATATATATATTTA
>NC_136948.1:6513876-6521868 GCF_949987615.1 Pollachius pollachius | reverse complement strand
GGTTACAAAGATATACTAGCAAAGACATTTTTTCATCATGATTGGTGGAAACTAATTCTTTAACAAAATGAAGTGAAATCCCCCCTTCAGCCAGATCTATCTATTTATCTATCAATCTATCAATCAATCTATCTATCTATCTATCTATCTGTCTGTCTGTCTGTCTGTCTGTCTGTCTGTCTGTCTGTCTGTCTGTCTGTCTGTCTGTCTGTCTGTCTGTCTGTCTGTCTGTCTGTCTGTCTGTCTGTCTGTCTGTCTGTCTATCTATCTATCTATCTATGTATCTATCACTCTATATATGTATGTATGTATGTATGTATGTATGTATGTATGTATGTATGTATGTATGTATGTGTCTGTGTGTATTCGTGTGTGCATGTATATATCTATGTATCTATCTATATCCATCTAACCATCACTCTATCTCTATCCATCTATCTAGGGTGCAGCTATCTATTTAAGTGCCATGACTCGGAGAGGGAGATTCATGTGAATGAAAGGCATCAGGCATTTTTATCCTGACCGAGCTGTTTCTGTCTAATTCTCCTTCTGGATCAATAACGAGAGCCTAGCCGCACATTCTCCATTATCCCTCCAGCCCAGCCATGTTGGCTAAGCCTCAACCATCCCATAATACACAGGGATCCATCGACGCCACTACGGCGATGAATGCTTATGTAGATCACTGAACTGGCGTCATCGCATTTTTGAGAGAGGAGGAAGAAACAGAGAGAAGGAGATCACAGCAGGCTCTTTAAATCCATCTGGAGCGTAGATTACAACGGCGTTCTCCCTAAGCACCGCGGCAATCTGTGGGAAAAGAGTGGATTTCATTGATCAACCACCATCTGCGAACGCCTCTCCCTCGTCGATTTATACCGCTGCACCTCTGAGTTAAAACAATTCACATCACCCGCACAATGTTCACGATCCACACGCGCACACACACACACACACACACACACACACACACACACACACACACACACACACACACACACACACACACTCACACACACACACACTCACACACACACACACACACACACAAACTCACACACACACACACACACACACACACTCACACACACACACACACACATAGACACACACACATCTCCAATCCACCGGTGAGCGGGTCGGAAGTGCCTTGCTCAAGGGTCCGTTGGTGGTAAAGCAACAAGCCTTTGATTTTCCCGGCGCCCTCCTCCTCTGAGTGACTGCGGAGCGGGCGGGCCCCTTCAGAAGCTGCGCTTAATCTGCGGATGATGGCTTTGGGGCCCCACAAGAGCCTCTTCAACGCGTTAGCGCTGCATTACAATATCTGCTGCTGCAACTCATGCATATGGATCTGATCTGTGTCCCGGAATAGTCCACAGCCTTGGATCCTGCTCTGCGTGTGTGTGTGTGTGTGTGTGTGTGTGTGTGTGTGTGTGTGTGTGTGTGTGTTAACACGTGCACACCCGTGCATTACGCTCTACTGCTTGCATTAGTCATGTGTTAGGGGACGGTTCTTAGAAGCCCCAACAAGAGGCCCCGGAGGCTGGGACCCTAACAGGGGTCCCGCGGGCTGGGGCCCTAACAGGAGGCCCCGGAGGCTGGGACCCTAACAGGGGTCCCGCGGGCTGGGGCCCTAACAGGAGGCCCCGGAGGCTGGGACCCTAACAGGGGTCCCGCGAGCTGGGGCCCTTACAGGGGTCCCGGAGGCTGGGACCCTAACAAGAGGCCTGGCTGGGACCCTAACAGGAGGCCCCGGAGGCTGGGACCCTAACAGGATAGCCCGCGGGCTGGGGCCCTAACAGGGGTCCTGCGGGCTGGGACCCTAACAGGGGTCCCGCGCGCTGGGGCCCTAACAGGATAGCCGGCGGGCTGGGGCCCTAACAGGGGTCCCGCGGGCTGGGGCCCTAACAGGATAGCCCGCGCAGGGGCCCCACCGCTCTGTGATCAACCAGAGCGGACGTCGTTACCAGGTGTAACCAGCGGGTTTCTGTCGTTCTCGCACTGAGCGTCCCGACTACACACAGGGCTGGGTCGAAATTGTGTTGACAGGTTCAAAATATATCAGCGTCGCAGGTAATGATTTTGCCACAGAGCCAGACTGTGTGCGTGTGCTTGCATGTGTTTGGGCGTGTGTGTATGTACGGGTGTTTGTGTGTGTGTGTGTGTGTGTGTGTGTGTGTGTGTGCGTGTATTTGCAGGGTGTGTGTGTGTGTGTTTGCGAGTGTGTGTGTCTGAGTGTGTTTGTGTGCATATGTTTGTGCGTGTGTGTATGTGCAGGTGTGCGTGTGTGTGTGTCTGTGTGTTTACGTGTGTGTGTGTGTGAAAATGCACACTGCACATTGTTATGCTTAGAGTGCGGATTTCTCATTCTCACTGAAAGGGGCTTCATATGAGCTGTGTGTGCAATGTGCGTGTGTTTGTGTATGTATGTGTTGAGGTGATTGTGTGTTTTTTCGTATTTAATTATTATGTGTGTGTGTGTGTGTGTGTGTGTGTGTGTGTGTGTGTGTGTGTGTGAGTGTGTGTGTATGTTTGTGTGTGTGAATATGTTTGTGCGTGTGTCTATGTGCAGGAGTGAGTGTGTGATCGTGTTTGTGTGTGTGTTTGTGTGTGTGTGTGTGTGTGTGTGTGTGTGTGTGTGTGTGTGTGTGTGTGTGTGTGTGTGTGTGTGTGTGTGTGTGTGTAATGGACGCGCGTTCTGGTTTCAAATGTCCAAACAAGCTGAGCATCAGCACCCATCCGTCCAACTGTCTGCCTACGGCTCCAAGCTGAAAGCCTGATGCTTGTTTTGGTTGGGAGTGGCTTGTTGTAAGCTCTCATTGGCCGGTTTCACTGCTGTTTTTCTCTGTGCACCTGACACTTGAAGCTGAACCGCTAGGACAACGGACCACAAGGGGTGGGGGGGGTGGGGGGTAGTTTGAGGGTTCTTGGTTTGATGCCGGGGTCCCTGAGCTAACTAGAGCAGGACGGGGGATAAAGTGACGAGTGTGTTCACAGATGACGGCGCATTTCTCTTCAAACATGCCAAGAAATAAGGTGTACTCTATTATCGGTTTTCACACCGCTAACTGAGGGCCCTCGATGAAGACGGGGGAGACCTCTAGATCTTCCTCTCCGGTGATTGTTCAAGCTGTTACATCACGGGGACTGAATCTCCTTTCTGTATCGACTCTCGCCCTCGCCTGATTCACGCCATGCACCAAACACACCGGTAAAGTAGAGAAAAGAGAAAGAAACAGAGAGAGAAAAAAAAAATCTATGTGTGTCTCCATGGTGACGGCCGGCACCCCTGGAAACAAGACATGCGTGCCGCGGTGACGGCCCGCCCACCCCGTACGTCATCCACACCCTCAGCGGCTCCGCTGATTGGCCGCAGACGCCTGGCATCACACCGGGGCCCCCGTCACCTCCGTTCGAAACACGCTCCGAGTCACATGGGTACATAGTAGGCACCGTGACTCATGCGCACACACACACACACACACAGAAACACACACTTACACGCCCACAAGGGCACATAAACATATACACACACGCACGCACGCACACACACACCCACACCCACACACAGATACAAAGACACCCAGAAACACAACACACACACCCACATACACACACACCCACAAACACATAAACACATAAACAAATGTGCATAGGCTCACGCACATACAGGCACACACAGGTAAAGCACACAGATGTCATTTGTCTGGTCCCTGTACAATGTGCATGCATACATACACAAAGAAGCAAGCACACATACGCCCACACATCCTGCAGGGGTTTGAGGTGCTGCAGCCTGGGCTGACCGGCACAGGTTCCCCACGCTGGCCCATCTCAATCAATACTGCCATCAGTCTGGCTCCCACCAAGGGGCGGGCCTTCCCCGGTTCAGATGGGCCTCAGGGGGCGGAGCTTAGACCGGGACCAGACACTCCTCTCTACTACCGCTGGTGTTTTGTTTGTCTGTGTCTTGATTCCTGGAGCTTTCTCCCTTCTCCATCCTTCTTTCACACTCTCACACACTCTCTCTCTCTCTCTCTCTCTCTCTCTCTCTCTCTCTCTCTCTCTCTCTCTCTTGTCCTGTTTTTCCAACTTCAACACATAATCTAAATTTAGCTACCTTTCAAGCCACCATCTAAAACTAGACAGTTCAAGTATTTCTCATCAAACACACACACACACACACACACACACACACACACACACACAACCACTTCTTCAATATATGTCCTTCAATATATGGAACCATCCCTCTATTCCTCTCCTCTTCTTTTCTCTCATCTCCTCTCCTTTCCTTTCATCTTCTCTCATATTCCTCTGCTCCTTGTCTCTCTGCCTTTCATCTCCTCTCCTCTGCTGTTCTTTCCCCTCTGCTCCTCCCCTCGTGTCTCCTCCTCCTCCCCCTCCACCTCCTGATGCTGCTCCATGTGGACACGGAGGAAACTACTACTCCTTAATGAAAGCGTGGTACACTATAAACAAGGCCACCAACTGCCCCCCCCCACCCCCAACTCTCCCACAATGTATTCCCTCCCCCCCCTTATCCCCGACGTCCCCTTCTGAGTCGACGCGTCCACAGGCCCCTCTGAACAGCTACTCAGGCACGTTCACAACACACATCGGCGGGCCCTCCAAGACCAGCCGCTAACACACGAGCACACGCGTGTGTGTGTGTGTGCTTGTGTGTTTTTTGTCAGGACAGGTCATCTTCGTGTTTCAGACATCCAACGTGTGACATTCCTCAGATCATTTGAGAGGTTAGAGGCTGCAACGTAAGCAAGCAATTGAAATACATTTTGACGCAAAAACCCTATCCAATTTTTGCACGTAAAGAAAGAAATAGGAACTGCTTCGATGCAACACAACAATGATGCAATTTATCTTGCATTTTTCGATTTTGGAACGGCCCATCCTACCTGTAATGGCAACATGGTAATGCATATGTTTGTTTGTGTGTGTGTTTGTATGTGTGGGTGTATTTGTGTTTGAGTGTGTCCGTGTATGTGTGTGTGTGTGTGTGTGTGTGTGTGTGTGTCGGTACGTGTGTGTATATGTATGTAAATGTTTGTGTGTGTGTTTGTGTGTATATCTGTGTGTGTGTGTGTGTAATTGTATATGAGTGTGTCTGTGTCTGTGTGTGTGTGTGTGTATGTATGTGTATGGGTGTGTATTTGTGTGGGTGTATGTGTGTGTGTATGTGGATATGTATGTGTGTGTATTTGTTTGTGTGTGTCTGTATGAGTGTGTTTGCCCATGAACACATGGAGGATGGATCACATTAGCTCCTCAAGGATCCCATTAGCTCCTTGTGACTACAAACAGGTATACAGTATTATATTATATATTATTATATTCTTTTTACAGTATTGTGTATAGGCTGCCACATCTAAATATAGGTTAGCATAAAGTAGCTCTTTATGTTGCTCAAGGGGACATCGTCCTGATCCTACAAAACACTCCAATCGCTGTAAACAATCCATATCACAACTTACAGTGTAATGAGTGTGTGTGTGTGTGTGTGTGTGTGTGTGTGTGTGTGTGTGTGTGTGTGTGTGTGTGTGTGTGTGTGTGTGTGTGTGTGTGTGTGTGTGACCGCTTGTGAAAGATTGCAGCTCTACTACGATGGTCCTGGCTTAGCGGCTAATCATGGAGCTTAACCTTCACTGTGCCCGGGGTCTGCTCTGCATTGACCCAATTCCCAGGATTTAAGTTACCCCAAGTCTCCCTAAGACACTACATGCAGACCCGAATGCCCTTTGACGCTCTCCTCTCACTCAACCACCCCCTCCTGGGCCCGCAACGGGGACTCATCCGCAGCCCGGGCCTCTGAGCTACATGCTAACAGTACAACGCTACCGATGCTAACATAACAATGCTAAACATGCTAACATAACAATGCTAGACATGCTAACATAACAATGCTAGAAATGCTGACATACAATGCTAGACATGCTAACATAGAAATGTTAGAAAAGCTAGTTTTTTGTTGTCAGTTTTGTTGGATAACATGATGCCTTAGTGCTAGTATTCTATGTTTGTATATTCAGCTGGGATGTCAGTATATTACAGTGGCAGAGGTTGGTGAGATTGGCAAAAAACAATGATAGGGTTTGAATTATGCCCTATATATATATATATATATATATATATATATATATATATATATATATTATCGTTTTGTATAACTTGGAACTCAAGGTTCTTGCCTAAACTCCCAATAAGTGACTGTGAGTGAAGGAATTCAAATGTCTCAAGTGTTGTTTGATACGGCGCGGGTCAGAAAACAAGGCTTTCATTAAACAAGAGTTGACCCTTTATCGGGCTGGAGGTCGAAGTGGTTGATAGCGTTATGTTTGAGTTAGCAGTCAGCAACTCTGAAGCCCAACTCCATGACCACAGTCAAAGGCAGAGACCTACTGTGTATTGGATAGAACCGACTAACCCACCAAAAAACTAACTGGCTTAATACCAAATGATCTAATATATAAATAAAAAGGATGTGCCATGGCATTGGCCATGGCGCAGCACTGACTCTTTCTTATTCCCTCAGTATTTACAAACTGAGATGGAAGACTGAGCGATTGAGTTAATTCATTAATTAAGAACGCTGAGCTGGAGTAGATCTTCCTTGGAAGCCCACCAGGGGGTGCCCCCCGGGTCTGGGCCTAAACAGAGGCAATAGCTCTCAGAACCTAGTCGTCCACCCTGGACCACATGATATGTAGAAGCACTTGAACACCTCTGTCACCCCTCAGGTAAAACATAACGTCCAGGGAATAGATGGTTCATCAAAGCGTTGGAATGGACGCTGGTACCTCAATGTCACCCAGGAAAACCAAGATTCATGCGATAGGAATGTTTCCATGAAGTCATCAACTCAAATGTTGCAGCAATCAATCTTAACAAAACTATTCTTGATAGTAATGACATAATATTAAAACATGTTATTTGGATATTTTTTTATTTTTTCATACCCCCTATCTTTGGGTCTTCCTCTGACCGAAATCGAAATACCCTGAAGACAAGATATCGAAATCGAAATACCCTTACAAGATATAGTTGTTGCACTGCAATTGTAGAAAAACTTATTTTCCGATTTGTAAGCGGATGATTGCTGTATCACTACTACGACTACTTCTATTACTACTAAGGAAAGGAAAGGAAGTCGAGTAATGGTGGGTCACCAACATGGTTCCTTTCTATAGCTCATACAGACAGGGGGCGCCCCACCTCTCTGCCCAGAGCAGTTAGGGTGGGGTGTCTCGCTCAGGGACACCTCGACACTACGCTAGGAGGGGCCGGGGATCGAACCAGCAACCACAACTACTGCTATTACTACTACCACCACCACAACCACTACTACTGCCATAACTACTACTACTACTACTACCACCACAACCATTACTACTGCTATAACTACTACTACTACCACCACAACCACTACTACTGCTATAACTACTACTACTACCACCACCACAACCACTACTACTGCTATAACTACTACTACTACCACCACCACAACCACTACTACTGCTATAACTACTACTACTACTACTACCACAACCACTACTACTTCTATAACTACTACTACTACCACCACCACAACCACTACTACTGCTATAAGTACTACTACTACCACCACAACCACTACTACTGCTATAACTACTACTACTACTACCACCACAACCACTACTACTGCTATAACTACTACTACTACTACCACCACAACCACTACTACTGCCATAACTACTACTACTACCACCACCACAACCACTACTACTGCCATAACTACTACTACTACCACCAACACAACCACAACTACTGCTATAACTACTACTACTACCACCACAACCACTACTACTGCCATAACTACTACTACTACCACCACCACAACCACTACTACTGCCATAACTACTACTACTACCACCACAACCACTACTACTGCCATAACTACTACTACCACCACAACCACTACTACTGCCATAACTACTA
>NC_136948.1:6251376-6511376 GCF_949987615.1 Pollachius pollachius | reverse complement strand
AATTATTGAAACGCACGTCTAATATGTTGTCTGTCCTGATGGTTGGACACTCCGTAGATGTCTCCAAAATAAACAGAATCCTTAACATAAACGTTAGATATTACATATAATACCTTAAACATAAAAACACCCGAACCAGGAGCGTCGCTATTTATTCTGGGAAATAACGCGGAGATCAAGTGATGCTTTGGGACCGTTCTTGTTTTTCATCCACAGCGATCCAATCAGCACCGAGGACAGCGAACGTATTGTGTGTGTCGGCTGATCACTGCAGCAGTACCATGGACAACGCCTAGAGACCCGTCGAACAGGCCTAACGTCGTGTGGACAGGTCTCTGATGCGCAGCCTGGAGAACGAGAAGGGTCCAGGCCGTCTCGTTCAGACGGCCTGATGGTGGCCGAGGAGCGACGCAGTGAGAACAGAGGCCGTGGGCCCACGGTCCTGCTCCTACTATAGCTGTGATTCAGCTCCGGTGTTTGTCTGTACGTGACCGACTCACCGGATGACTCATCCACCGACTTGGTCCGCGTTGTCGACCCCTGTCGGAAGTCCCCGGTGCTGCAATGGGCTGCAGCTAAAACAGGTCGAGACGCGCTGGAGAAGATCGGCGTCTTTCGGAGAAACAATGATGGCTGGAGAAAAACAGCACTAAACCTCTGCCTAAATGTAGCACTGATACATCGGGCATTGCTTGTTTGTCTACATACAGTATAGATGCATCTGCCTTTCATTTGGTTTAATTACGCAATAAAATCGGCGCCTACTGTTCAGTGATTTTTATGTTGCCAAGTGAACGCTTTTTTACTGTATGCGAATTACAATCTCCACGGTGTGTATACAATCAGTCCGTTGATCACCCCCATCACACGTCCATGACGTTACCGGAACAGCCCTGCGTAGGAGGGCCCACGTGGAGACCCTCACGCGCAGCGTCGCTGGTAAAGCTCCAGTCTGAATTCAATTCGGTTGAATTATCGGTCACGTGTGTCTTCCATCGAAGATCCTCTCTGCTCAACCGAGGAAACGTAAACCCTCTACCGGGTCCCGGTGTGTCGACCATTTCCCCCCACGCGTAATCCAGTCAGCCCACGGACATGCAAAAAGCGGACCATTAGGAGCCTCTCACGCGTGATCACGGAACCAAACGCACCTCCTCACGGGCGGGTGGAGCCTCTGAAGCAAATGCTAACATAGCAAAGCAGACAAGTCGAAAGTTATAAAAAAATAAAATAAAATCTAAACATTTAACCTTTAGCAGTGCTTCGAGGATGGTATGTGCAGGTAGAACATTTACTTAAGAGACCGTTTTATTATTCCTTCACATTTTATTATAGCTTCACATTCCAGTTGTATTCCTTCACATAACAAAAACAAAAGCAAACAGACCCAACATTTCAGCGCCTTCCAGTAAGACAAATCAGGCCTGGTTATTAAGGGAAAGCAGGATTGAAATGCAGGACGACAGCTCCGACAGTCACATAAATAGGGCCTCGACACACCAAGAGGCTACGCTAACATTCCCCAACTAGCAGTCCCGAATTAGCTTGCCAAGCATCTTGAAATATTTATTACTCCTCCACAAGCAATCGTTACTCTGCTGCAAATCAAATTGATAAATGAATCGAAAACATTCTCGCTCGTGAGAAAATTACACGACGTTATTAAAATAAAACCCACAGGGAACATAAATAAACACGAGGATTCACACAGATCGGGGCAGGGGACCGTCGCAGTGACCACA
This sequence comes from Pollachius pollachius, assembly GCF_949987615.1. Lineage (NCBI taxonomy): Eukaryota > Metazoa > Chordata > Actinopteri > Gadiformes > Gadidae > Pollachius > Pollachius pollachius. The sequence goes on along the minus strand of NC_136948.1, from coordinate 6,509,634 downwards.
GGCATGTGGTCGGCCGGGCAACGCACGCCATCATGTTTAGAAGTCTTGAGGCATGACGCGTCGCGTGACCAGGTCCTCATCCTTCTTGACGTTAGGAACACCTCACTGGCCCTTCTCATGACCGAGGGCCACGTTGGCAGCTGGGGAAGAGAAGAAATCCACAGAAAATAATGGTCGGTTGGTTGCAACACACACCAAGTCAATAATTGGCCACTAATTGACACTTCTTGTGGAGACTTGGTCCAACTTGCTCTACCACTCCCGCTGCTGTGTGTGTAGGTGCGTCCTACCCTCTTATTTTCGTGTGCGTGCTTCCTACCCTCTCTGTCTCCTGTGTGCGTGTGTCCTACCCTCTTTGTCTCCTGTGTGCGTGCGGCCTACCCTCTTTGTCTCCTGTGTGCGTGCGTCCTACCCTCTTTGTCTCCTGTGTGCGTGCGTCCTACCCTCATTGTCTCCTGTGTGCGTGCTTCCTACCCTCTTTGTCTCCTGTGTGCGTGCGTCCTACCCTCTTTGACTCCTGTGTGCGTGCATATCCTAGCCTCTTGGTCTCCTGTGTGGGTGTGCTCCTGTCCGTGCCCTACTCTATTGGTCTCCTGCGCGTGTACGTGTGTGTGCGTGTGTGTGCGTGCGCCCTACCCTCTTTGGTGACTGTGTTGGCGATGCTCCTGGCCTTGCCGGTCAGGTCGCTGACCACGCTGTCCATGGCGGCCTGGTGCTTGAGGAAAAAGGGCCGGATCGCTCGCTGGTACAGAACGGTGGAGCCGTTCCATGACACAGGCGCCATGCACCACAGCAGGAAGACGCACTGAGGAGAACCGTAGCCGTTAGCATGCTAGTGCAGAGCTCTTTAAAGAGGAAGAAGCACTGAGGAGAACCATAGCCATTAGCATGCTAGAGCAGAGCTCTTTAAACAGGAAGAAGCACTGAGGAGAACCATAGCCGTTAGCATGCTAGTGCAGAGCTCTTTCAACAGGAAGAAGCACTGAGGAGAACCATAGCCGTTAGCATGCTAGTGCAGAGCTCTTTAAGCAGGAAGAAGCACTGTGGGGAACCGTAGCCGTTAGCATGCTAGTGCAGAGCTCTTTAAACAGGAAGAAGCACTGAGGAGAACCGTAGCCGTAAGCATGCTAGTGCAGAGCTCTTTAAACAGGAAGACGCACTGAGGAGAACCATAGCCGTAAGCATGCTAGTGCAGAGCTCTTTAAACAAGAGGACGCACTGAGGAGAACCATAGCCGTAAGCATGCTAGTGCAGAGCTCTTTAAACAAGAAGACGCACTGAGGAGAACCATAGCCGTTAGCATGCTAGTGCAGAGCTCTTTAAACAGGAAGAAGCATTGAGGAGCACCATAGCCGTTAGCATGCTAGTGCAGAGCTCTTTAAACAGGAAGAAGCACTGAGGAGAACCGTAGCCGTAAGCATGCTAGTGCAGAGCTCTTTAAACAGGAAGAAGCATTGAGGAGCACCATAGCCGTTAGCATGCTAGTGCAGAGCTCTTTAAACAAGAAGAAGCACTGAGGAGAACCATAGCCGTTAGCATGCTAGTGCAGAGCTCTTTAAACAGGAAGACGCACTGAGGAGAACCATAGCCGTTAGCATGCTAGCACAGAGTCCTTAAGACAGGAAGACACACTGAGGGGAACCACAGCCATTAGCCTGCTAGCACAGAGCCCTTCAGACAGGAAGACCCAATGCCGGGGTCAGGCTGGCACTTCACTGACCCCACTTCACGGGGGTCGGTGAAGTGCCAGCACTTTTGATTGATGTTTGAGGGTTTTACTTCAAAAAGGTTGACGGTGCAAAGCGAAGGGAATAGCGGGGTGAAACTTAGGTGAACATTTCCAGCTACCTAGCACTGTCCTTTAAAAAGGAAGCTATTCACCGGTGAGTGACCTCTGTATCCTAGTGTCAAGTGATGAAGAAAACCTGTTGGTGGTGATGGAGGAAAACTGCCGAAATGATTTGTATCTCACAACCATCAAAAGCAGTCAATTTCTTAATTTATTTTGAACCATTTCCTTTGTAGTTCTAGCAGATCCTAGCTTACACCTAGTGGCAACTCCTAGAACAACCCTAGAAAAAGGTTGTTGTCACATTTTATTGTCACCGTTCCCAACTCAATTGCGGAAAAAAATAATAATTAAAAAAAAAGAATCAAATACACTGAAATGCATGTTTGTTTAACTGTATGTTCCACATTGCAAGTAACTTTAAGCACTGAACCACATACACTGCATTGTACTTTGTAATATAAAAATAAAGACCGGCCACCAGCCAGTGGTGGAAGAATCCTAAAATAAATGTTTGGACCTTGTCCACAAGAATAGAATACAAAAGGTCCGCTGGATTTATGTCGCAAAAACACCCTACAGAAAAGGGGGGGGGGGGGGGGGGGGGGGGGGGTTGGGAGTCTACGTTTCCCGCTCTAAATACCTTGCCGGCGTAGTAGAAGGGGAACCAGGAGAGGAAGATGTCAGAGAAGGACTCTGCGATGCTGAAGACCCCATAAACCACCCAGTACGTCAGCCACTGGGTGTCGTCCTCCTTTTTGCTGCTCTCGATGGCCTTGATGCTGGGGGGGGGGGGGGGGGGGGGGGGGGGGGCAGAGTGAGACAGGAAGACATTAAAAACGATGAGTACTGATGCTGACCCAACACCTTTCTGAACCTTAGTTTGAATAACACATACCTCATTATTTTGAGAAAAAATGTTATGTTACTGTTTATTAAAAAGGCATTGATGCTTTTAGAAATGGATTAGTCTATTTAGGTGAAATCTAAATCCTTTGTTTTAAGTGAAGGCCAAGTGTCCCTCAAAAAGGACACAAGTGTCCCTCAAAAAGGGACCAAGTTGCCCTCAAAAAGGGACCAAGTGACCCTCAAAGGACCAGGCCCGGACCACATATGCTTTGGCCTAAGAGTTCTGTCCCAGTGTTTTCCCTACAGAGGAGAACTAAAGGTTTCTCTGTTTGGATCACAGATACAAACTGCAGACCAATATTCAAATCCAATCGTTCATACATACGAGTAGAAGGCAGGGTAGGCAAAGCCGATGAGGTTGCAGAGGAGGGACGCCCCATAGCCGAAGAGGAGATAGAGGGCAACCAGGCAAATGAAACCTGAAGAGAAGGACAGGAGGTAGGGGATAGGACTCGTGTTAACAAAAGGACAAGGTTACTTTTACAACCCTTTATCTGAAACACTCAAAATCGAGATACCGTTATACCACCTCCTCTCACGTTCTCAAACAAAGGGCGGAGAAGGCCATAATGGTTGTTTTGGTTCAGGAGCAAGGCATGCCGTGTGGGCAGGCTTGATGACAAAACCGCGCATGGATTGATCAAAACACAGCAAAATAAACAGAAGCAGGTAGGAAGCTGAGGCCCCGGTCGCATGGGCGTTGGCAGACAGGCACGATTACCCGTCCAACCTCAAACCAAACACTGCTGTTCAAATCCTACTGCGAAAGCTGAGGTGAACACACATCCTGTATTTGTTATGTCACGATTGATTTGAAGAACAGGCACAGTAGCTTCTGGAATGAAAATGTGTTATTTAAATTGTTGGTCCTTTAGCAATAGACTTGTTCATCCAGACAGAGCGACCATCAGTGAAGTCTGATAATAGTTCAAGTTAAGTCAAGTGTTCCAAGCTCTCCTCAAGAGTGCAGGTACTGAAATAAGTAGACATACAGACAGATAGACACTAAATATCCATAGTGCAGTACAAGTTCTAAGAGGTTATTCTGTCAGTGTTTGGGGGGCATGGGGGGGGGGGGTCCAGTCCATCAGGATACTAATACAGTCCTTCAGGTGTTGGGTCAGGTGTTGGGTTCGGAGGCCTACACTGGGGTCATTGGAGGTAAAACCCAGCTTCTCCTGGCTGGAGGTCCAGCACCCTAGCCACGACACTGAGCCGTTTCACTCCTCAGTCGAAGCCTCGTTTTCATCCGACCCCGTAGGAGTCTTATTGGGAGCTGAACAGAAGTGGAGGGGAAGCAACAGCAGGACTGTGGTCAACCTTTTAGAAGATTTTGAGTCTTTCTTTATTTTTTTAATGGGGAAGTAAGGATAAGGGAACAGATTTTAAAGGGGGAAGCAAAAGGTTTTACAAGCAATTCCTCTAATAACTAACAGTAAAAAAACGAATACATCATAAGCACGAAATAAAAGCATTGTTAACTCAATATCAATATTGTTCTAAACGTTTAGAAATGTATAAATAACTGAAATACTTTGGCCTTATTATGATAAGACAAAACATAATATTGTTATATTGACTCATCCCATTCTGTTCTACTGTAAGAAAACAGGAAGCTGATGGAACAGTCTTCTGATTTGGCGCACGCCATTACATCTTCACGGACGGGCGGGGAACCTCTTGTGATACACCTTTTCAAATGAGTTCTCCATGCCTGTGAAAGATTCCGCAAACACCAGCCATGTAGGTCAAGCACGCAGGAGGTCACGCTAGCAGGAACAAAAAGGTGATAAACACTGCCACCGGGCAAGTTACCAACCCACACCTCAGCTTCCCTTGAGCCGATTGGTTCCCACCGTTGCTCATAAACGTTTACTGAAAATCCAGAGGCAAGTGATCACCGGTCAAAGCTCACAGGTTGAACTTTGAGCGCACACATGGCAACCAGGTAGTCAGCGAAAGACACTAAAGAGGTGTGCGGTGTGCAGCTAGTGCCAAAGATAATTGCAAATCTATGCAAATCTCCTCCCCCTCCCCGACCTCACTGCTCTATGTGAGCCATCCCAGCTTGTTTGAATAGGCCTTTGCTAGGTCTCATTAACATAACTATGAATTACCAAATACATAGCCTGCTTTCCTCAGGACATCCGTGTGCACCGTGTGTCCCTACAGGCGACAGAGGAACCGGCAGAACCGGCTCACAGGGAAAGGACGGAGACGCAGCCGAGTACAGACGGTATGCAAAGCACCGTAGTCGCTCTTTACAAAACATGTTCTGCTTGAGCCATCTGCAACTTTCGACAATTAAGTGCATAGACACCAGAGACGATACTTATTAGATAAGAATTTGGGCTTTTTAGGCATATTTCAAATTCCAGATTCACACAATGACATACTTTTGACGTCCGAATCTGAGACGTGCAACACAGTCCGGAAAATATGTGACTCAAACTCAGCACTTTTTAAGAGACGTCACCATTAGGGAGGTCCCGATCCAATTAACGTCATCGCCCTGTACACTGGATCGTATATCGGAGGGGAGAAAAAATTATGATCCAATGCGCACAGCATGTCACATTATAACAGTAGCAGCCAATAAGTTCCATGCGCATGAGAGCTACCGCATGAGAGCTACCTGTTGAACAGTCATGTCAGCGGTGTGGCAGTATTTCAACCTTAAAGTAGAAAAACATGTTGTATATTTTCAGTTGGTCTTCCATTGGGGGAGAGCGTGATGACTTCATGCGCTCCAGCTTGGGCTAGATCGTATCACAAAAGCTAACGATATCGGACATTGCGGAGTCCAAAAATGTCAATATTTAACCTAGAAACAAACTGCTAAAGTTACGGTATTAGCGGACAGAGCGAATCGCCTTCAAACATTAGATATGAATCTAAAGTGTGATTTGGGGAACTAGCCATAGCCCTTTAGAGAGATCATTTATTGGTAGCTTTTTCTGTTACATAAAAAGAAGGGCCAGATTGGAACTGGAAGCAGCTTCACTCTTTTTTGTCATGTCATATTCGTCAACACTTTTGTAATCAGCTCGGGCAGAAAACAAAAAATTCTTTGCAGGCATTCTTTTCAGTTGCCCATTGGTGGAAGGACACTGGAATGGTATGTATATGGTAAAGGATTAATACAAACATATCAACTTAGAGCCAGCCATATAGCTCAACTTTGAGCTGATGACAATGTGTGAGCATGTTGGAGGACATCTGAACTATGGCGTCTTCACTTCGGTGGAACGTCCCCAATCCCTGGCCATGGACATAATGACAGAAATGTCATTCAAGAAACAAAACACTAGAAGACGTCCATGCCAGTTAACACCAGCTACCCTCAGAATATCATCTTCAACGGCCCACTGGGTATTTCAGGACCAGGACTCGTTATAAATACACACCAATGGCACCAGCTGTTGGCACGGATGTTAGAAGCAGATACATGTATCAGTAGTATTAGTAGTTTGCAGTATTGGTTCAATGAGAGCTCAGTAAGTGAAGACTGCCCTAGCCTATACTGCATACGAGCACCAGACCAGTGTGTTTGGATTTGTATCCGTGTTAGAATACGGCTGGGGGCCCATCTTGATGAAATTGCAACTTAACCTACTAACTTTATGCACAGTTGAAGCTGTGGTCGGCAAGGAAACCGTACGGCGGTGAAACTGCTATGCTGCAAACAGGAACAAGTAGGCACAGTTTATGTGGTCAACAACCCCTGCGTATTTACCACATGGCACAAGCAGTCATCCAGAGTCAGACGACACGTCTCTAATATGAGGCAACCATCCAGCAGCACTATAAAGAAAACATGCTGAGCAAGCTTGACTCAAACCTCTAACTAGGTCTAACGCTACAATACATCATCCTGGTTGTTTGAAACGTGGTCGACCTAAAGTGTCAAGAGGCCACGACGCCGAAGGCATCTTGTATTATCTTTTACCTGAGGCGATGTATTGTTTCTGAACGCCCGTCTTTTGCTCCAGTGTGGTCAGCAGATCAGTGAGCGGGTTCTTCTCCGTCAGGAAAGCCTCGTAGCGCTCCTTGGCTTGGGAAAACATGTTTGGGCCTCTGGGGAAAGTTGTGTGCACGAAAGGAAGAACAATAAGATGTGACTTTAACTACAGCGTGAAGTTGGTGACACTGATTGGACTGATTTGGGATAATACATTTCTTAAGATTCGGTACATACCTGAATTTGATGAGTTTCCCGGATGGCCCCGTTCACTGGCTGTTGTGAACTCCCCGCTGGGCGGTTACTAGTGGGAGGAGTCGGGTTCGCTGCGACCGACCAATCACCGCGCTCCAGGTTCCCGCAGCTCCACGGAGCAGGTGATGGGAATTAGATGATTAATTAATTGATTAAATGTTAAAACAACTATGAAATTTTGCCAACCATTGATTCGTTGAACATGTGAAAGCATCGGGAAATAAGTCCGTGAGCCAAAATGATTTCATTAGAGCCGTTGGTTTCACTTACAACGCTAACATTTAAGAGAATATGTCGATATTTTTACCACAGGATTGAACAACCTATCTATGTTTTTGATTTCCTTTTAATTGAAATCGCCATGTCGCATTATTATTGTTTTATTGAATGGCCATCAACTATTCAATGTAAAATATAAAACTACTGTGAATGTAACATTCAAATATAGTTAACATTTAATCGTTAGGGTTAGTATTTGGTATTTGTAGCAAAATGAAAATCGACATGATGATCTTATAAACAGCCAATGCTGATTGATTGTATGTTGGATATGAAGAGATAGTTCATATAATCACTTTTTGTTGGTATGGCGTTGGTTTGACACAAGAGGGAACCATTGAGCCATATATGGAGACATGCAAACATTCTGCTTTCACTGGAATCTTTAGAGACTCTTCTGAAAACCTCAGGCCTACGTTTCCACTGACTTTCTGTCTTCAAGTGAAACAGGTGCACATCAGCAAAAAGAAAAAAAAATGGACATCATTTGAATAGCTACAGTTCACTGCTCACAGAATATGTTATATGTTAAATAATAAAGAAACACATTTTTGAGCGATGTTTCACCACTCACTGCTAGGGTTCCTATGTCTAGGTGGGAGATACTTTTATTATATGAAGTGAAAGAAAGTCAGTCTGACACACATGGGTCATATCAGCAGCAGTGGCTCTATGACTGACACTGGTCCACTGAACACATTGAGAACACTTTCCAACAACATCCCCACAAAGACACACCATAGCTTTAAGCCTTCATTCAAAATAAATTAACTTAATGAAGACAGCAGAGGTTTTATATACTCATTAGAAGCAACATTAAATAAAAAATACATGAGATAAATGATTGTAAATGATGAACATGAATAATTTATTCTTTACATCTTTATTCAACATTCAGCATGTGACAAATCCAAGCAAGGGGATAAAACCAGAGAGCAAAATGTTAATGAATCAAACACGAGTTATATTAATGTAATTCATCCAAAAGCTGCAGTGCCACATCAGACAGAGAGACATAAAGCAGATGTGTCAGAGGAGATCTGTGTTCTCCAGTTCTTCCATGCTGGAACCGCTCTACTCTGAACACTGGTCAGGATTCAGGGTTTGAGTGACAGGCTGCGTCTGTCCATTCTTACTGGCCTCACAGCTCACTGAGCCCGCCTTCCTCCACTGGTCTGCAGGGAGGGTCAAGGTGCTGGTCCAGCTGTAGCGGCCGTCTTTCCCCTGGACCCCCAGGCTATCGGACACCCCCCCAGACCTGCTGCTGCCCCCCACCTTCCAGCCAAGCTTCCAGTCTGAGGGGAAGCCCCCACTGGCCATACACACTAGTGTAGCACGGCCCTGCTCCAGCTCCACTCTGGAGGGAGGGAGGACGCTCAGCGTGGGCTGCACCACTCCCACTGGAAGAGAGAGAGAGGAGTGGACAACAGGCTCAGTTAACGTCAGCCCTCATAGGAGCACAGAGGGAGAGGAACATCGGCATTCATCAAGAGATGTTGTTTATTGCAAAGTGGAAATGTATATAACATTATTCATGACACATTTCAACTGTCAGGTTGCTTTTCTTGATAAGTCTTTCATTCACTTCCTTTTTATTATATTTAATTCCGGATTTAGCAAGAAAATTCTATTAACTGGATATGTTAAGCACATCAATACAATACAGATAAAATATTAAATAAAATAAATGAAGACTGCATTTTTAGATTTCGAAACAGAAACTGTTTAGTCAAATTAATGAAGGTCAAAGTAACTCAATTATATTCTTAATAAATTATGAATTCTCACAATAAAGAATGCATTTGAAAAACACTATCAACAATAACATTTAACTCCATCAGAGAAAAGGTTTACACTGTCATTAACCTTTCTTAAGAAAAAAGTTAAAATTAGTTAAAAAAAAGTAAATCTATATATATCTTTACAGGTAAGTTAGACAAAAGTTAGTACTATGTCAGATACAGAAAAGTCTCCTTGTACTTACAGTCAACGATGAGTTTGGTGCCTCCACCAAAAGTACACCACAGTGATACAAACTCATTAAGAGGCTGTACAAAAACCTCCCGCACATTAAAGACTCATCTCACTGACACAAACACTCGCTTTTCACAGAAATCTTTTAATTATTCAATATTTTACTCTCTACAGCTATTGTTTTTTCTACTTTAGATCGAAATAGTAGAATTAAAAAAATATATAACATTTTAAAACAATCTTTGGAGTCTCACAATCAAACAGAACAAATAAACGAGTCAAACCAGTCAACAAATTGAACTTGTGAGAGCTTTCAAAATTAAAAAATGGATGTAATAAACATGCATTTAATTCCAAAAAAAAAATGTTTTTATTTATTATAACATTTTAGGTTCCGATGTAATGAGTAACCTTTTTATACACACTTTTGAAAATTAATGAATTTCATACAAACCAAGATCGAATTAACAAGAACATTTTTTATAGATTCCAATTCCAATTGTTTGCGCCAAATCAAATCTTATTCCAATGGTGTGAATGTAGAAGAGATTCAGCGGTCCTCCTAGAATGTCTGCAGTCACTCTCACCCCCAGTCTGATGAGTGGAAACAGGTCATTTCCATATAGAGGAAGCTTTGCATGCTCAGCTGAAACTGGGGTTCTGAGAGGGTTTAAAGTCCTCTGAGTTCAACACTGCAGGACTCGGAGCTGTCACTCAACACCCCAGAAACCGTGACAACCATGAATCACCTCACCCTCCTTTTCTGGACAGTGGTCTGTGGATCCTTAACAGGTTGGTTCATTCCACTCAATCAAAAAGTTGACAACCCTTCTCTGTTTGTTTGTGTTTTCTATCGTATAACTCAATGTTTGGTTTGTTTGTTTTCTACAGGAACCAGCAGTCAGGTGACTGTGACTCAGACACCAGTAGTGTCCTTTACGCCAGGATCCTCAGTCACTCTGACCTGTAAAAGCAACCCAGCGGTTTACAACAATAATTATCTACACTGGTACCAACAGAAACCTGGAGAAGTCCCCAAGCTCATCATAAAATTAGTAAACCAACGTGAATCATCAACACCAGCTCGGTTTAGTGGCAGTGGAAGCAGAACTGACTTTTCTCTGACCATCAATGGCGCCCAGCGTGAAGATGCAGCAGTTTATCACTGTCAGAGTTACCATAGCAGTGGCGATGTGTTCACACAGTGATTGAGAGCCGTACAAAAACCTCCCTCAGTCACACTGCGTAGACACTGAGCTGTTACAGCAGGAACCTGCTGCAGCTGCTGAGGGGGAAGAGACTCTGACACAGAGCGCTGAGCACAGAGCTGGCTCTAACCAGGGGCCTCAACCAAGGGCCAGCATTATATTCCTCAGCATTGTTAAACATAAAAGTACTAACTCAACTACAATATATTACATGAAAATACTACCTTAACTACCACGTATTACATACAAATACTACCCCCCCCCCCCCCCCGAGTCCTGGTTGGGGCCCCCAAGGCCCCAGAAGGTCAGGGATCTGGTCCTGTCCATAGACGGCTGCTCCGTCTGCCCCTTCTCTCCAGTCCCCAACCTGGGGGGGGGGGGGGGGGGGGGGGGGGGGGGTCCCAGACTCATCCCCATCAGTGGTTCCCCACATCGAGTCCATCAACAGATAGGCATTGGACCCCCTCAGAAACATGTCCAGACTGGGGCCGTCCCTCACTGCCCCCGTGGTAGAGACCCTCATCCACGCCTTCACCACCTCCCCTCTGGACGGGGGTCATGGAGTCCCACTGGGGGGTCCCCACAGAGCCCTGGGTCGGCTCCAGTGTACCACTCTGCTGCCAGGGTCCTCACCCGCACCGAACCCTGGCACCACCACCCCCCCCCCCCTCCTCCTCCTCCTCCTCCTCCTCCTCCTCCTCCCCCTCCTCCTCCTCCTCCTCCTCCTCACCCCCCAGTCCCTCTAGGACCCGCTCCTCTCAGAGCTCCTCAGACCCTACTCCCCCTCCTGGAATCCCCGTTCCTCAGACCACGGACTGCTTTACCCCCCCCCCCCCCCCCACCCCGGGTTAGGGCCTTCAGCTATGTACAGAGCCTTTAGGGTGGCTGCCCCCCCTCTGTGGAACTCGCTCCCCAGGAGATCCTCAACTCTGGATCCATCTGCGTTTTCACAAGCTGCCTGAAGACCCACTTATTGGCCTGGACTTTGGAACATGATCTATTCTTATTTATTTGTTTAATTACTGTTTTGATTGTTTTAATATATAATGTTTCATATTTTTTGGTTCTTTGTCACCCACATTTGAAGCAGCTTGCGTCCTGATGAAAGGAACGACTTTCTTATTATTATTACGAATAGATTCGAGCCAGCTATATATGGAATTAAACCTGAAGATAGTGGAGTTCATGGAATCAGTCTTAATTGTAATGGTGTTGGTTGGAGACAAGAGGCGCCATTGAGCTGGTATGGAGACATGCACACATACTGCTTTCCCATGAGTCTCCAGAGACTCTTCTGAAAGTCTCAGCCCTACATTTCCACTGACTTTCTGTCACTCAAGAGACACAGGTGCACATCTGCTAAAACTGGACATCATTTGAATAGCTACAGTTCACTGCTCACAGAATACGTTTAAAGAAACAAATATTTTAGCCATGTCGGTTTGGTCTTTGACTCTTAGACAGACATTATGAATATGTTGCAATTTCCCCCACTCAGCATTCTAGGGTTCTTATGTCTTGGTGAGAGATACTGAATGTCTTTTGAGATGTTCTTTTACATGTTTCTAAGTTGGTATCTGCAGAACCCTGTACATCGCCTTGAACTTCTATTTGAGGAACTGACAGGAAGACATTCTGACCCACATGGCTCATTTCAGCAGCAGTGGCTCTATGACTGACACTGGTCCACTGAACACAGTTAACACACACAACATCCACACAACCAACCCTTTGCTCATTCAGAGATACACATAGCTTTAAGCCTTCATTCAAAATGGTGATGAAACTTGTCGAATAAAGATAACACATGTTTGATATACTTATTGGTAGAAAGAGAAACAGATCTTACACGATTGGAAAATATTACAAGAAATAATGTATTTTTTGCTTTTTTATTTGATTCAACATGTGACTAAGCAAGGGGATAAAACCAGAGAGCAAAATGTTAATGAATCAAACACGAGTTATATTAATGTAATTCATCCAAAAGCTGCAGTGCCACCTCAGACAGAGAGTCATAAAGCAGATGTGTCAGAGGAGATCTGTGTTCTCCAGTTCTTCCATGCTGGAGCCTCTCTACTCTGAACACTCTCCAGGGTTCAGGGTTTGAGTGACAGGCTGCGTCTGGCCATTCTTACTGGCCTCACAGCTCACTGAGCCCGCCTTCCTCCACTGGTCTGCAGGGAGGGTCAAGGTGCTGGTCCAGCTGTAGCGGCCATCTTTCCCCAGGACCCCCAGGCTATTGGACACCCCCCGAGACCTGCTGCTGCCCCCCACCTTCCAGCCAAGCTTCCAGTCTGAGGGGAAGCCCCCACTGGCCATACACACTAGTGTAGCCCTGCCCTGCTCCAGCTCCACTCTGGAGGGAGGGAGGACGCTCAGCGTGGGCTGCACCACTCCCACTGGAAGAGAGAGGAGTGGACAACAGGCTCAGTTAACGTCAGCCCTCATAGGAGCACAGAGGGAAGGGACAGGCACCAGCAGATGGTGATATTAAAGAGGAAGGAGACCATTTGGTTTAAAATATCTTCAATAAAAACAATGATTTCATGTTTATATTTCAAATGAATGAACTTCAAAATATAGAATTTTATAGGGTTAACATTAATCGACTTTACACAAGTTTGAATTTCTTCAAACTTAAAGGTGACTCATTTTTCAATTAAATAAAAGAATAATGCCACAGCAATAATGAAGTCTTTCAAAAAATGCCTTATATTGTATTACATATGCTACATATTCAGTTTAATTTAAAAGACAGGACTTTGTAACACAATATATTTACACTTAGTCCTCAGCTTATCTTCCGAAAAACTGCAAGAAATTCAAACTATAGAAAAGTAAAAATATTACGATTATCACACTTAATACCATTTAAAGAAAGTTAAATATGCCAGTCAAAGAAAATTGTCCTTGTACTTACAATCAATGATGAGTTTGGTGCCTCCACCAAAAGTGTACCACAGTGATACAAACGCATTAAGAGGCTGTACAAAAACCTCCCGCACATTAAAGACTCATCTCACTGACACACAAACACTTGCAACATTCTTTTCAAACAAAAAAGAAAGTTAAAGGATTTAATACAAACCAAGATTGAATTAATCACATAAAATGTTATACATTATAAATTCCAATAGTTTCGAGTAAATCTGAACTTGTATTCCAAAAGTGTGAATGTAGAAGAGATACAGCGGTCCTCCCAGAATGTCTGCAGTCACTCTCACCCCCAGTCTGATGAGTGGAAACAGGTCATTTCCATATAGAGGAAGCTTTGCATGCTCAGCTGAAACTGGGGTTCTGAGAGGGTTTAAAGTCCTCTGAGTTCAACACTGCAGGACTCGGAGCTGTCACTCAACACCCCAGAAACCGTGACAACCATGAATCACCTCACCCTCCTTTTCTGGACAGTGGTCTGTGGATCCTTAATAGGTTGGTTCATTCCACTCAATCAAAAAGTTGACAACCCTTCTCTGTTTGCTTGTGTTTTCTATCGGATAACTCAATGTTTGGTTTGTTTGTTTTCTACAGGAACCAGCAGTCAGGTGACTGTGACTCAGACACCAGTGGTGTCCATTACTCCAGGATCCTCAGTCACTCTGACCTGTAAAAGCAACCCAGCGGTTTACAACAATAATTATCTACACTGGTACCAACAGAAACCTGGAGAAGTCCCCAAGCTCATCATAAAATTAGTAAACCAACGTGAATCATCAACACCAGCTCGGTTTAGTGGCAGTGGAAGCAGAACTGACTTCTCTCTGACCATCAACAGCGCCCAGCGTGAAGATGCAGCAGTTTATCACTGTCAGAGTTACCACTACCTTAACAGTGCTAATGTGTTCACACAGTGATTGAGAGCCGTACAAAAACCTCCCTCAGTCACACTGCGTAGACACTGAGCTGTTACAGCAGGAACCTGCTGCAGCTGCTGAGGGGGAAGAGACTCTGACACAGAGCGCTGAGCACAGAGCTGGCTCTAACCAGGGGCCTCAACCAAGGGCCAGCATTACATTCCTCAGCATTATTAAACATAAAAGTACTACCAAAACTACCACGTATTACATACAAATACTACCTCAACTACCATTTATTAGATACAACTACTACCTCAACTACAATATCATACATGCAACTACTACCTCAACTAAAAGATATTACATAAAAGTACTTCCTAAACTACTATACTTTGCATACAACTCAAACATCAACATATTGAATGCAACCACAACCTCAACTTCAACATATTACATCCCCCCCCCTCCAACTCAGCAGTAAGAAGACAGAGTCCTGGTTGGGGCCCCCAAGGCCCCAGAAGGTCGGGGATCTGGTCCTGCCCGCGGACGGCTGCTCCGTCTGCCCCTTCTCTCCAGTCCCCATCCTGGGGGGGGGGGGGTCCCAGACTCATCCCCATCAGTGGTTCCCCACATCGAGTCCATCAACAGATAGGCATTGGACCCTTCAGCTATGTACAGAGCCTTTAGGGTGGCTGCCCCCCCTCTGTGGAACTCGCTCCCCGGGAGATCCTCAACGCTGGATCCATCTGCGTTTTCACAAGCTGCCCGAAGACCCACTTATTTGGCCTTGACTTTGGAACATGATCTTTTCGTATTTATTTGTTTAATTACTGTTTTGACTGTTTTAATATATAATGTTTCATATTTTTTGGTTCTTTGTCACCCACATTTGAAGCAGCTTGCGTCCTGATGAAAGGAACGACTTTCTTATTATTATTACGAATAGATTCGAGCCAGCTATATATGGAATTAAACCTGAAGATAGTGGAGTTCATGGAATCAGTCTTAATTGTAATGGTGTTGGTTGGAGACAAGAGGCGCCGTGAGCTGGTATGGAGACATGCACACATACTGCTTTCCCATGAGTCTCCAGAGACTCTTCTGAAAGTCTCAGCCCTACATTTCCACTGACTTTCTGTCACTCAAGAGACACAGGTGCACATCTGCTAAAACTGGACATCATTTGAATAGCTACAGTTCACTGCTCACAGAATACGTTTAAAGAAACAAATATTTTAGCCATGTCGGTTTGGTCTTTGACTCTTAGACAGACATTATGAATATGTTGCAATTTCCCCCACTCAGCATTCTAGGGTCTTATGTCTTGGTGAGAGATACTGAATGTCTTTTGAGATGTTCTTTTACATGTTTCTAAGTTGGTATCTGCAGAACCCTGTACATCGCCTTGAACTTCTATTTGAGGAACTGACATGAAGACATTCTGACCCACATGGCTCATTTCAGCAGCAGTGGCTCTATGACTGACACTGGTCCACTGAACACAGTTAACACACACAACATCCACACAACCAACCCTTTGCTCATTCAGAGATACACATAGCTTTAAGCCTTCTTTCAAAATGGTGATGAAACTTGTCGAATAAAGATAACACATGTTTGATATACTTATTGGTAGAAAGAGAAACAGATCTTACACGATTGGAAAATATTACAAGAAATAATGTATTTTTTGCTTTTTTATTTGATTCAACATGTGACTAAGCAAGGGGATAAAACCAGAGAGCAAAATGTTAATGAATCAAACACAAGTTATATTAATGTAATTCATCCAAAAGCTGCAGTGCCACCTCAGACAGAGAGACATAAAGCAGATGTGTCAGAGGAGATCTGTGTTCTCCAGTTCTTCCATGCTGGAGCCTCTCTACTCTGAACACTCTCCAGGGTTAAGGGTTTGAGTGACAGGCTGCATCTGTCCATTCTTACTGGCCTCACAGCTCACTGAGCCCACCTTCCTCCACTGGTCTGCAGGGAGGGTCATGGTGCTGGTCCAGCTGTAGTGGCCTTCTTTCCCCTGGACCCCCAGGCTATCTGAGACCCCCCCAGACCTGCTGCTGCCCCCCACCTTCCAGCCAAGCTTCCAGTCTGAGGGGAAGCCCCCACTGGCCATACACACTAGTGTAGCACGGCCCTGCTCCAGCTCCACTCTGGAGGGAGGGAGGACGCTCAGCGTGGGCTGCACCACTCCCACTGGAAGAGAGAGAGAGGAGTGGACAACAGGCTCAGTTAACGTCAGCCCTCATAGGAGCACAGAGGGAGAGGAACATCGGCATTCATCAAGAGATGTTGTTTATTGCAAAGTGGAAATGTATATAACCTTATTCATGACACATTTCAACTGTCAGGTTGCTTTTCTTAATAAGTCTTTCATTCACTTCCTTTTTATTATATTTCATTCCGGATTTAGCAAGAAAATTCTATTAACTGGATATGTTAAGCACATCAATGCAATACAGATAAAATATTATATTAAATAAATGAAGACTGCTGTTTAGTCAAATTAATGAAGGTCAAAGTAACTCAATTATATTCTTAATAAATTATGAATTCTCACAATAAAGAATGCATTTGAAAAACACTATCAACAATAACATTTAACTCCATCAGAGAAAAAGTTTATACTGTCATTAACCTTTCTTAAGAAAGAAGTTAAAATTAGTTAAAAAAAAGTAAATCTATATATATCTTTACAGGTAAGTTAGACAAAAGTTAGTACTATGTCAGATACAGAAAAGTCTCCTTGTACTTACAGTCAACGGTGAGTTTGGTGCCTCCACCAAAAGTCCACCACAGTGATACAAACTCATTTAGAGGCTGTACAAAAACCTCCCACACATTAAAGACTCATCTCACTGACACAAACACTCGCTTTTCACAGAAATCTTTTAATTATTCAATATTTTACTCTCTACAGCTATTGTTTTTTCTACTTTAGATCGAAATAGTAGAATTAAAAAAATATATAACATTTTAAAACAATCTTTGGAGTCTCACAATCAAACAGAACAAATAAACGAGCCAAACCAGTCAACAAATTGAACTTGTGAGAGCTTTCAAAATTAAAAAATGGATGTAATAAACATGCATTTAATTCCAAAAAAAAAATGTTTTTATTTATTATAACATTTTAGGTTCCGATGTAATGAGTAACCTTTTTATACACACTTTTGAAAATTAATGAATTTCATACAAACCAAGATCGAATTAACAAGAACATTTTTTATAGATTCCAATTCCAATTGTTTGCGCCAAATCAAATCTTATTCCAATGGTGTGAATGTAGAAGAGATTCAGCGGTCCTCCCAGAATGTCTGCAGTCACTCTCACCCCCAGTCTGATGAGTGGAAACAGGTCATTTCCATATAGAGGAAGCTTTGCATGCTCAGCTGAAACTGGGGTTCTGAGAGGGTTTAAAGTCCTCTGAGTTCAACACTGCAGGACTCGGAGCTGTCGCTCAACACCCCAGAAACCGTGACAACCATGAATCACCTCACCCTCCTTTTCTGGACAGTGGTCTGTGGATCCTTAACAGGTTGGTTCATTCCACTCAATCAAAAAGTTGACAACCCTTCTCTGTTTGTTTGTGTTTTCTATCATATAACTCAATGTTTGGTTTGTTTGTTTTCTACAGGAACCAGCAGTCAGGTGACTGTGACTCAGACACCAGTAGTGTCCTTTACGCCAGGATCCTCAGTCACTCTGACCTGTAAAAGCAACCCAGCGGTTTACAACAATAATTATCTACACTGGTACCAACAGAAACCTGGAGAAGTCCCCAAGCTCATCATAAAATTAGTAAACCAACGTGAATCATCAACACCAGCTCGGTTTAGTGGCAGTGGAAGCAGAACTGACTTCTCTCTGACCATCAGCGGCGCCCAGCGTGAAGATGCAGCAGTTTATCACTGTCAGAGTTACCATAGTGGCGATGTGTTCACACAGTGATTGAGAGCCGTACAAAAACCTCCCTCAGTCACACTGCGTAGACACTGAGCTGTTACAGCAGCAACCTGCTGCAGCTGCTGAGGGGGAAGAGACTCTGACACAGAGCGCTGAGCACAGAGCTGGCTCTAACCAGGGGCCTCAACCAAGAGCCAGCATTATATTCCTCAGCATTATTAAACATAAAAGTACTAACTCAACTACAATATATTACATGAAAATACTACCTTAACTACCACGTATTACATGCAGCTACTACCTCAACTACCACATATAACATACAACTAGTACATCAACTACTAAATACAACAGCTTTCTCAACTACCACGTTATACATACAACGACTACCTCAACTACCAATTATTACATACAACTACTACCTCAACTACCAGGTATTACATACAAATACTACCTCAAATACCATGCATTACATATAAATGCTACCTAAAAAAACACGTATTACATACAACTACTACCTCACCTACAACATATAACATACAACTACTCCCTCAACTACAATATTGTACATACATCTGCTACCTCAACTACCACGTATTACATACAACTACTACCTCAACTACTGCGTATTACATGATACAACTACCTCATCGTCAACTACATTGAAATAGTAGTTGTATATTATAAGTGGTATATTATAAATCTTCAACCACATCTTCAAAC
This sequence comes from Pollachius pollachius, assembly GCF_949987615.1. Lineage (NCBI taxonomy): Eukaryota > Metazoa > Chordata > Actinopteri > Gadiformes > Gadidae > Pollachius > Pollachius pollachius. The sequence goes on along the minus strand of NC_136948.1, from coordinate 6,490,821 downwards.
TACTATATAGTACATACTACCTCAACTACAACATATTAGATAAAACTACTACCTCATCTTCAAACATATTGGATAAAACTACCACCTCAACTACAACATATTACATACAACTTCTGCTTAGCTGGGCTCCTCCGACACCAACACACAGCTAGATGTTGTAAAGCTCTTCATTTGAGAGTTGTCACGACGATACAAGCCGAGCAGGAGGTGAACACAGACGTGACAGATCTCTGCCCAAAGTGTGTGATAGTGTGTGTGTGTCTGTGTGTGCGTGTGCGTGTGTGTGTGTGGAGGGCTGGTTTATCCTGTGCCTTGATTACTGATTCACCACAGATGTGTAGGCTGTCCCAGCCCCAGAGTCCAATCAGCCTGACAGGCCAGGTGAGGCTGCTTCAACCAGCCGTCGACCACACACACTCCACACCCCCCAACAGCAGATGGGGGGGATGATCCAGAGCCAAATCCTAATCCCCCCACAAGACATGAACAAATACATAAATAATAAACCAGACTCTGACCAGGGTTAGCATACACAACAGTAAACCGGAATCTTAAAAGAGTTACCAAACCATACTTAGAACAATAATAAATTCGAACCAAACCCCATTGTCCCCACAGCTCCCCAGTGTCTTAATGCTGTCCAGTCAGAGACCACATGAATAAGGAGGTTTAAAATTGGATTGTTGTGATTAATCTATGAACCAAGGGTCATTCCTGATGAAAAAAAAGCATACTCCTCAGGAATATTTCAATTATTGTTTAAGAGGTGAACAGGGCGGAGTTCATGGAATCAGGCTTTATTGCAATGGTGTTGGTTAGACACTAGAGGGCACCAAAGAGCAGGTATGGAGCCATGCACACATGCTGCATTCACTGGAGTCTCCAGAGACTCTTCTGAAAACCTCAGTCCTACATTTCCACTGACTTTCTGTCACTCAAGAGACACAGGTGCACATCTGCTAAACTAAACTGGACATAATTTGAATAGCTAAAGCTCACTGATCACAGAATACGTTTAAAGAAACAAATTTTTTGTGTTGTCGGTTTGGTCTTTGACTCATGAATGTCTTTTGAGACGTACTTTTACATGTTTCTAAGTTGGTATCTGCAGAAGCCTGGACATCGCCCTGAACTTCTATTTTTTTAAGATACATAAAGTCAGTCTGCACACATGGGTCATTTCAGCAGCAGTGGCTCTATGACAGACACTGGTCCACTGAACACAGTGAACACACTTTCCAACAACATCCCCACAACCAACCCTTTGCTCTTTCAGAGATAAAAACTATAGCTTTAAACATTCATTCAAAATGTTGGTGAAATTTGTAAAATGGAGACAGCAGAGGTTTTATATGCTCATAAGAAGCCGCATTCATTCTAAAATACAGGGGATAAATGATAGTGAATTATGACAGGAAAGAATTTATTCTTTACATCTTTATTAAATGTTCAACATGTGACCAACACAACCAAGGGGTAAAAAACAGAAAGGATAATGTTCTATTAAGGTATATCACCAAAAGCTGCAGTGCCACCTCAGACAGAGAGACATAGAGCCGACGTGTCAGAGGAGTTCTGTATTCTCCAGTTCTTCCATGCTGGAGCCTCTCTACTCTGAACACTCTCCAGGGTTCAGGGTTTGAGTGACAGGCTGCGTCTGGCCATTCTTACTGGCCTCACAGCTCACTGAGCCCGCCTTCCTCCACTGGTCTGCAGGGAGGGTCATGGTGCTGGTCCAGCTGTAGTGGCCGTCTTTCCCCAGGACCCCCAGGCTATCTGACACCCCCCCAGACCTGCTGCTGCCCCCCACCTTCCAGCCAAGCTTCCAGTCTGAGGGGAAGCCCCCACTGGCCATACACACTAGTGTAGCACGGCCCTGCTCCAGCTCCACTCTGGAGGGAGGGAGGACGCTCAGCGTGGGCTGCACCACTCCCACTGGAAGAGAGAGAGAGGAGTGGACAACAGGCTCAGTTAACGTCAGCCCTCATAGGAGCACAGAGGGAGAGGAACATCGGCATTCATCAAGAGATGTTGTTTATTGCAAAGTGGAAATGTATATAACATTATTCATGACACATTTCAACTGTCAGGTTGCTTTTCTTGATAAGTCTTTCATTCACTTCCTTTTTATTATATTTAATTCCGGATTTAGCAAGAAAATTCTATTAACTGGATATGTTAAGCACATCAATGCAATACAGATAAAATATTAAATAAAATAAATGAAGACTGCATTTTTAGATTTCGAAACAGAAACTGTTTAGTCAAATTAATGAAGGTCAAAGTAACTCAATTATATTCTTAATAAATTATGAATTCTCACAATAAAGAATGCATTTGAAAAACACTATCAACAATAACATTTAACTCCATCAGAGAAAAAGTTTATACTGTCATTAACCTTTCTTAAGAAAGAAGTTAAAATTAGTTAAAAAAAAGTAAATCTATATATATCTTTACAGGTAAGTTAGACAAAAGTTAGTACTATGTCAGATACAGAAAAGTCTCCTTGTACTTACAGTCAACGGTGAGTTTGGTGCCTCCACCAAAAGTCCACCACAGTGATACAAACTCATTTAGAGGCTGTACAAAAACCTCCCACACATTAAAGACTCATCTCACTGACACAAACACTCGCTTTTCACAGAAATCTTTTAATTATTCAATATTTTACTCTCTACAGCTATTGTTTTTTCTACTTTAGATCGAAATAGTAGAATTAAAAAAATATATAACATTTTAAAACAATCTTTGGAGTCTCACAATCAAACAGAACAAATAAACGAGCCAAACCAGTCAACAAATTGAACTTGTGAGAGCTTTCAAAATTAAAAAATGGATGTAATAAACATGCATTTAATTCCAAAAAAAAAGTTTTTATTTATTATAACATTTTAGGTTTCGATGTAATGAGTAACCTTTTTATACACAATTTTGAAAATTAATGAATTTCATACAAACCAAGATCGAATTAACAAGAAATTTTTTATAGATTCCAATTCCAATTGTTTGCGCCAATTCAAATCTTATTCCAATGGTGTGAATGTAGAAGAGATACAGCGGTCCTCCTAGAATGTCTGCAGTCACTCTCACCCCCTGTCTGATGAGTGGAAACAGGTCATTTCCATATAGAGGAAGCTTTGCATGCTCAGCTGAAACTGGGGTTCTGAGAGGGTTTAAAGTCCTCTGAGTTCAACACTGCAGGACTCAGAGCTGTCACTCAACACCCCAGAAACCGTGACAACCATGAATCACCTCACCCTCCTTTTCTGGACAGTGGTCTGTGGATCCTTAACAGGTTGGTTCATTCCACTCAATCAAAAAGTTGACAACCCTTCTCTGTTTGCTTGTGTTTTCTATCGGATAACTCAATGTTTGGTTTGTTTGTTTTCTACAGGAACCAGCAGTCAGGTGACTGTGACCCAGACACCAGTAGTGTCCTTTACTCCAGGATCCACAGTCACTCTGACCTGTAAAACCAATACAGCCGTACACAGCAATAGTAATGGTCAGTATCTACACTGGTACCAACAGAAACCTGGAGAAGCCCCCAAGCTCATCATAAAATTCATAACCCAACGTGTATCACCAACACCGGCTCGGTTTAGTGGCAGTGGAAGCAGAACTGACTTCTCTCTGACCATCAGCGGTGCCCAGCGTGAAGATGCAGCAGTTTATCACTGTCAGAGTTTCCACTATCCTAACAGTGTTCATGTGTTCACACAGTGATTGAGAGCCGTACAAAAACCTCCCTCAGTCACACTGCGTAGACACTGAGCTGTTACAGCAGGAACCTGCTGCAGCTGCTGAGGGGGAAGAGACTCTGACACAGAGCGCTGAGCACAGAGCTGGCTCTAACCAGGGGCCTCAACCAAGGGCCAGCATTATATTCCTCAGCATTATTAAACATACAAGTACTACCAAAACTACCACGTATTACATACAAATACTACCTCAACTACCATTTATTAGATACAACTACTACCTCAACTACAATATCATACATGCAACTACTACCTCAACTACAAGATATTACATAAAAGTACTTCCTAAACTACTATACTTTGCATACAACTCAAACGTCAACATATTGAATGCAACCACAACCTCAACTTCAACATATTACATCCCCCCCCCCCCCCCCCCCCCCCTCCAACTCAGCAGTAAGAAGACAGAGTCCTGGTTGGGGCCCCCAAGGCCCCAGAAGGTCGGGGATCTGGTCCTGTCCATGGACGGCTGCTCCGTCTGCCCCTTCTCTCCAGTCCCCATCCTGGGGGGGGGGGGGGGTCCCAGACTCATCCCCATCAGTGGTTCCCCAAATCAAGTCCATCAACAGATAGGCATTGGACCCTTCAGCTATGTACAGAGCCTTTAGGGTGGCTGCCCCCCCTCTGTGGAACTCGCTCCCCGGGAGATCCTCAACTCTGGATCCATCTGCGTTTTCACAAGCTGCCTGAAGACCCACTTATTTGGCCTTGACTTTGGAACATGATCTTTTCGTATTTATTTGTTTAATTACTGTTTTGACTGTTTTAATATATAATGTTTCATATTTTTTGGTTCTTTGTCACCCACATTTGAAGCAGCTTGCGTCCTGATGAAAGGAACGACTTTCTTATTATTATTACGAATAGATTCGAGCCAGCTATATATGGAATTAAACCTGAAGATAGTGGAGTTCATGGAATCAGTCTTAATTGTAATGGTGTTGGTTGGAGACAAGAGGCGCCATTGAGCTGGTATGGAGACATGCACACATACTGCTTTCCCATGAGTCTCCAGAGACTCTTCTGAAAGTCTCAGCCCTACATTTCCACTGACTTTCTGTCACTCAAGAGACACAGGTGCACATCTGCTAAAACTGGACATCATTTGAATAGCTACAGTTCACTGCTCACAGAATACGTTTAAAGAAACAAATATTTTAGCCATGTCGGTTTGGTCTTTGACTCTTAGACAGACATTATGAATATGTTGCAATTTCCCCCACTCAGCATTCTAGGGTTCTTATGTCTTGGTGAGAGATACTGAATGTCTTTTGAGATGTTCTTTTACATGTTTCTAAGTTGGTATCTGCAGAACCCTGTACATCGCCTTGAACTTCTATTTGAGGAACTGACATGAAGACATTCGGACCCACATGGCTCATTTCAGCAGCAGTGGCTCTATGACTGACACTGGTCCACTGAACACAGTTAACACACACAACATCCACACAACCAACCCTTTGCTCATTCAGAGATACACATAGCTTTAAGCCTTCATTCAATATCGTGATGAAACTTGTCGAATAAAGATAACACATGTTTGATATACTTATTGGTAGAAAGAGAAACAGATCTTACACGATTGGAAAATATTACAAGAAATAATGTATTTTTTGCTTTTTTATTTGATTCAACATGTGACTAAGCAAGGGGATAAAACCAGAGAGCAAAATGTTAATGAATCAAACACGAGTTATATTAATGTAATTCATCCAAAAGCTGCAGTGCCACCTCAGACAGAGAGACATAAAGCAGATGTGTCAGAGGAGATCTGTGTTCTCCAGTTCTTCCATGCTGGAGCCTCTCTACTCTAAACACTCTCCAGGGTTAAGGGTTTGAGTGACAGGCTGCGTCTGGCCATTCTTACTGGCCTCACAGCTCACTGAGCCCGCCTTCCTCCACTGGTCTGCAGGGAGGGTCAAGGTGCTGGTCCAGCTGTAGTGGCCGTCTTTCCCCTGGACCCCCAGGCTATCGGACACCCCCCCAGACCTGCTGCTGCCCCCCACCTTCCAGCCAAGCTTCCAGTCTGAGGGGAAGCCCCCACTGGCCATACACACTAGTGTAGCACTGCCCTGCTCCAGCTCCACTCTGGAGGGAGGGAGGACGCTCAGCGTGGGCTGCACCACTCCCACTGGAAGAGAGAGAGAGGAGTGGACAACAGGCTCAGTTAACGTCAGCCCTCATAGGAGCACAGAGGGAAGGGACAGGCACCAGCAGATGGTGATATTAAAGAGGAAGGAGACCATTTGGTTTAAAATATCTTCAATAAAAACAATGATTTCATGTTTATATTTCAAATGAATGAACTTCAAAATATAGAATTTTATAGGGGTAACATTAATCGACTTTACACAAGTTTGAATTTCTTCAAACTTAAAGGTGACTCATTTTTCAATTAAATAAAAGAATAATGCCACAGCAATAATGAAGTCTTTCAAAAAATGCATTATATTGTATTACATATGCTACATATTCAGTTTAATTTAAAAGACAGGACTTTGTAACACAATATATTTACACTTAGTCCTCAGCTTATCTTCCGAAAAACTGCAAGAAATTCAAACTATAGAAAAGTAAAAATATTACGATTATCACACTTAATACCATTTAAAGAAAGTTAAATATGCCAGTCAAAGAAAATTGTCCTTGTACTTACAATCAATGATGAGTTTGGTGCCTCCACCAAAAGTGTACCACAGTGATACAAACACATTAAGAGGCTGTACAAAAACCTCCCGCACATTAAAGACTCATCTCACTGACACACAAACACTTGCAACATTCTTTTCAAACAAAAAAGAAAGTTAAAGGATTTCATACAAACCAAGATCGAATTAATCACATAAAATGTTATACATTATAAATTCCAATAGTTTCGAGTAAATCTGAACTTGTATTCCAAAAGTGTGAATGTAGAAGAGATACAGCGGTCCTCCCAGAACGTTTGCAGTCACTCTCGCCCCCAGTCTGATGAGTGGAAACAGGTCATTTCCATATAGAGGAAGCTTTGCATGCTCAGCTGAAACTGGGGTTCTGAGAGGGTTTAAAGTCCTCTGAGTTCAACACTGCAGGACTCGGAGCTGTCACTCAACACCCCAGAAACCGTGACAACCATGAATCACCTCACCCTCCTTTTCTGGACAGTGGTCTGTGGATCCTTAACAGGTTGGTTCATTCCACTCAATCAAAAAGTGGACCACCCTTCTCTGTTTGCTTGTGTTTTCTATTGGATAACTCAATGTTTGGTTTGTCTGTTTTCAACAGGAACCAGCAGTCAGGTGACTGTGACCCAGACACCAGTAGTGTCCATTACTCAAGGATCCTCAGTCATTCTGACCTGTAAAACCAACACAGCCGTATACAGCGATAGTTATAGTCAGCGTCTAAATTGGTACCAACAAAAACCTGGTGAAGCCCCCAAGCTCATCATAAAATCCATAACCCAACGTGTATCACCAACACCAGCTCGGTTTAGTGGCAGTGGAACCATAACTGACTTCTCTCTGACCATCAACGGCGCCCAGCGTGAAGATGCAGCAGTTTATCACTGTCAGAGTTTCCACTATCCTAACAGTGTCAATGTGTTCACACAGTGATTGAGAGCCGTACAAAAACCTCCCTCAGTCACACTGCGTAGACACTGAGCTGTTACAGCAGGAACCTGCTGCAGCTGCTGAGGGGGAAGAGACTCTGACACAGAGCGCTGAGCGCAGAGCTGGCTCTACTAGATGGCTATTGAGCAGGAATGGAGACATGCACACATGCTTTCACTGGAGTCTCCAGAGACTCTTCTGAAAACCTCAGTCCTACATTTCCACTGACTTTCTGTCACTCAAGAGACACAGGTGCACATCTGCTAAACAAAACCGGACATAATTTGAATAGCTAAAGCTCACTGCTCACCGAATACGTTTAAAGAAACTTTTAGCATTGTCGGTTTGGTCTTTGACTCATAGACAGACATCATGAATATGTTACTGCTTCCCCCACTCAGCATGATAGGGTTCTTATGTCTTGGTGAGAGATACTGAATGTCTTTTGAGACATGATTTTTGATGATTCTGAGTTTGTATCTGCAGAAACCTGGACATCTCTCTGAACTACTATTATATGATGTGATCGATAGTCCGTCTGACACACATGGGTCATTTCAGCAGCAGTGGCTCTATGACTGACACTGGTCCACTGAACACAGTGAACACACTTTCCAAGGAAATCGACACAACCAACACTTTGCTCCTTCAGGGATACACACCATAGCCTTAACCCTTCTTTCAAAATGGTGGGGAAATATGTTTGATGAAGATGGCGGAGGTTGTATATGCTCATTAGAAGCCACAAACTGAACACAGTGGTCTGTGGATCCTGTGTGTGTGTGTGTGTGTGTGTGTGTGTGTGGGGGGGGGGTTACTACCTCAACTACAACATATTACATACAATTACTAACTCAACTACAACACATTACATACAACTACTACCTTAACTACTAAATAAGAATTCTACCTCAAATTCGAGATGTTACAAAAAACACTTACCTCAACTAACACATATTTACTAAAACTAGAACCTGAACTTATCCATACAACTTCCACCTCAAATAACACATATAACATACAACTACTGCTAAATCTTCAAGATATTAAACATATTAGATTAGATGAAACTTTATTATCCCCCTTGGCAGAGATGTGGTTGTTGCAACAGCGGAAAAACACAGGATACAAATACAATACAATACAATAAGAATACAAAGTATTAATGCAAACAAAAAAATAATTACTCAAGCAACTAAAACGAATTAAACAATACAACTAGAACCTCAACTACAACATGTTAAATACAACTAGAACCTCAACTACAACATATTAAATACAACTCCTACGTATTGAATACAACCCGAAAAGAGTTGACTCGTCTTTATTGTAATGACTTTGGTGGGACACAAGAGGGCGTCATTGAGCTGCCTGTTTTCACTGTAATCTCAACACACATTAATATTATATATATATATATATATATTCTTCCTAAAACTCTGTGTGTGTGTGTGTGTGTGTGTGTGTGTGTGCGCGCGCGCGCACGCGCGCGCGTGTGCGTGTGTTTCTATGTGTGTGCGTGCATGTGTCTAGCAATTGCTCCTTGTCCATTGTCCAAATACAAGGATCAGGACTTTATAGGATTAACCACGTGTGACGTCTGTCGTCATTGTCTGACTGCAAAGAATCGAGCTGTCCCGAGGTTAGCTTTGACGCTGACTTGACACGTCTTGACTCCTTGATCTTAGCAGAAGTGGTTAGCCTATCTTCCGAATTAGCATGGCACGGTACTGACAAAACCCAGTGTTTACAGCGCAAGAGAATGCCCTCTTCTTCCTCCATGCTTTCTGGATTCGTTTCAAGTGGATGTTTAAGATTGTATTATTTTGTCATATTGCTCATTGCTAATTGTTTTATTTCTGGCGAATAAATCAACAACACTTCTCTGACCAGCTGGCAGATTACATTTTAGGTTTTGTTTGATACAGTGGAGTTGGATTCATGTGGGTAATAACATTACTTCACACAAACAGTATTGTGTCTTTACTTCATTATAGCCACAGCCTTTGTCTTGTGGCACACAACATGCAACATCCTTTCCTTCGCTTGCCTGATGGGTTTAAAACAGTGGCAGCACATGTGTCTAGGTCCCAATTACAATAATCTGAGCGGAGGCCAGGTCTGTGTACAAAAGGTAGGCCTACAAGTTAATGTGTGACAGGTAAACTTGTGACAGTTGTAGGTGTAAATTGGTGAGAAACGCACTATCAATTCATTGTCATTATGATTAGTTAGTAAGTTCCAATTCCTTATTATTTATTACTTAGTTACAGCTTATTGTTATCATTATAATTTTTGTTAGTATATTTTCAGGTTATTAAAGTAGAAAATAATGTGCAGTTTCGTTGAAAATATAACTCAGTGTTCATTGTGGCCCAGCTGGTAACACAATTGAAGAATAAGAAATATCAGTGGAATATAAAGTGTAAATTGTGTAAATAAATTGGGTCATAGTAACGTAAGGCTAAATGATAATGAAAAACGGTCTGTATGAGTGGAACGAAATGGAAAGGCATGTGGTTCCAAGTCATCATAACAAATGATTGAGAGCTGAAGCTACCTCCTGGAGACCCATGAAGCACGCATGGATGCATTTAGCCCTTAATATGCTCATCCTGTTAGCCCCACGATGTACAGGGAATTGATTAGCCGGTGCTTCCTATTTGCGGCTGGATGAGCTCTTCAGTGTAAAGTTGGACCGCAATACGAGCACACACACACACACACACACACACACACACCTACCAACTGCACCCACGTACAACTTACACACAGCACCACACACACCCTCCAGCACACACCCCTTCACCTGAAATACAAACACAGCTGCCTCACTTTCGAGGGACCACTAAGACGAGGAGCTTGACATGGAGATGTTACGTAGGATGTTTAGGAACATGGTGTCGGTAAAAGTCCGGGAGTATGTGAAGGACTACTGCCGGCGGAACGGCCTCTTGACCCTGTCTGTGTTCGCCGTGGTGACGGGCTGCGTGCTGGGCTTCCTCCTGCGGTCATTCAACCTCTCCACGCAGGTACGGCAGGGCGCATACTGTCCCCACCTCCACGGCCTGGTAGACCGACAGGGTGGGAATAGATGGATGGATGCAGGGAAAGGTGAAACGTTTTATGGGCGATTCGGGTTTAAAATGTGGTATAAAGTGAAGTACAATATATCGTGATTGTAGCAATTTCGTCTCTGTGGTCATATGGACTCTGTTACATAGCCATCCGACCCCACCACCCCACCCCTAGGGATAATTAGGATCACCATTAGTATTAGGATACAAATATAACAGGCCTACTTATATAACAATTGGAGTGTGTGACAGCTATATACTTTCAGACGTAGAAATATTGATATTATGTGCAGATCCCCTGGCCTACAACACATGTTCTTCACATTGAGGCTGTATGACTTAATTGTTCAAGGCTACTTTGACACTTTTAAATTTCATTCACATTGTCACATTGTTGTTTACTATTCTAATTTAAAGTGATGCCTTGAAATGACATGCGAGTGTATTATTATTATTATTATTATTATTATTATTATTATTATTATTATTATTATTATTATTATTATTATGTTCTTTAGGTGAGCTTTCACTTACTGAACCGGTTTATGTAGGCCTACGACTGGCTCTCATCCACTTACCTGGCCGGGGACTACGCCTCGTGCCCACTGCATCCGTCCGTTGACGGATCCCCATTGACTTTGAATGGGGACGGACGCGCAATGCATTGTGGATCCGTCCGTTCCGTTGGAACCGTCGGCTCCGTCAAAAAGTTGAAAAATGTTCAACTTTTTCGGCAGCGACAGATCCGTCATGCAATCAGATCGCGTATGCAAATTTAAGCATGGCATTTAATTAAGTTGGCGGACGGTGCAATGGGCACGAGGCCTAACGGTCAAAGAGCGCCGTCTACATCACATTAGCAACACGTTGGCAATACGTTAGCATAATCAAATCCATCGATAGAAGAGCACCGTTGTTATATCATGCAACAAACATGAATTAAAGTGGATACCATGCATATCCAACATATACATCAAACACATTGCACACTTTTAGAATTTAACATAAATGGTTCCACATTTGATCCTCCCAAACTCTGCTTTCTGCAGGCCAAAATCTACTTCTCCTTCCCCGGAGAGCTGCTGATGAGGATGCTGAAGATGTTGATCTTGCCCCTCATCACCTCCAGGTACCGAGCTGATATGATAACAGGACAGCTTTGTGATCCGGGGGAGCCTGGCCACGGCTGCGTAGCCTCGGGGAACGTGCACCTGCATCTCCGAGTTCACGTTCTCTCGGACCATCAGTCTGGCCGTTGAAAGCCTCTCCCAAAAATGAACAATGAGAGGAACAATCAGCGATAGGGTAGGAGGACCAGTCGTGCCTTTTGTCCGGGAAAAGTCCCCGTTTCTGGTGGCCTCAGCTGTCCCCAGCCGAACCTGTCGACATTTAAAAATAGGGTTTGTAAATGTTTTAATGGATTTTGAATCGGGAAAGATTCTAGCTTGCTTGTAAAAGGTCTTGCGTCTATCTGATAGGCTGCCGCCCGTCACCTCACTACATAGGCTCTATTTATCGACTTTCTCCCATAAGCAGGCATGAGCCATAAACAATAGGCTTTCAGTACAATTTAGATTTGAGTTGCTACCACTGCTCATGGGGCCCTACTTCCCTCACCCTAACGCATCCATCTCCCTCCCCACAACCTTACCATCATGGGAGGGAATTTTAGTCAAGATAAACTTCAAAACAATGTGGCACCCAAGGAACGGGTCGCCTGGCAGTCAACCGAGACTGAATATAAATGTTAAAAGATGAAAATTTGCACTTTTCATAGGAGAAGGTGTTTTTGTTATACTTACGACTGAACTAAGACAAGAGGTTAGGACTAGAGAGTCCCTCTGATTTGGTGGTGCTTTCTGAACAATGTAGGGCCATAATAATTTCCCGGCCGGACTGAAATACAATGTGAAACGCAAACTTCAATGCCTGGATGGTCAATATGCTAAGTCAATATGCTGATGCAGCGAATGGAAAGTGAATTATATACCCTCACTGGGAGCCGAAATATAAAAAATTTCGGACTGAAATCCAGTCAAAAAACTGAAAGGATGCGTTACAGTGTCGTGTTCTGATAATAAATTAATAAATATATATATATAGACCGAACATATATATATAGACCCCCCCCTCCCCCAATGCTCCTACCTCCTACTACTCATTGATCCCCTGTCTAGTCATTTAGCAGATGTGTTTATCCAAGCGACTTTAAAGTGACCATTTCTGAGTACCGTCATCCTGCTCAAATATTCCTCTGAGTAGAATCCGGGCTCGGGATCTGAATACTGAGTCCTTACGGAGGGGAGTCCCTCCCCCCTAAGCACCAGACCTTCTTGCCACTGTGCTTACGAAGGGAAGTCCCTCCCCCCTAACCACCAGACCTTCCTGTCCCTGTGCTTACGAAGGGAAATCCCTCCCCCCTCACCACCAGACCTTCCTGCCCCTGTCCGAACACTGAGTCCTTACGGAGGGAAGTCCCTCCCCCCTAAGCACCAGACCTTCCTGCCCCTGTCCGAACACTGAGTCCTTGCGGAGGGGAGTCCCTCCCCCCTAACCACCAGACCTTCCTGTCCAAACACGAGTCCTCTCGAAGGGAAGTCCCTCCCCCCTAACCACCAGACCTTCCTGTCCCTGTGCTTATGAAGGGAAGTCCCTCCCCCCTAGCCACCAGACCTTCCTGCCACTGTGCTTACGAAGGGAAATCCCTCCCCCCTCACCACCAGACCTTCCTGCCCCTGTCCGAACACTGAGTCCTTACGGAGGGAAGTCCCTCCCCCCTAAGCACCAGACCTTCCTGCCCCTGCCCGAACACTGAGTCCTTGCGGAGGGGAGTCCCTCCCCCCTAACCACCAGACCTTCCTGTCCGAACACTGAGTCCTCTCGAAGGGAAGTCCCTCCCCCCTAACCACCAGACCTTCCTGTCCCTGTGCTTATGAAGGGAAGTCCCTCCCCCCTAGCCACCAGACCTTCCTGCCACTGTGCTTACGAAGGGAAGTCCCTCCCCCCTAACCACCAGACCTTCCTGCCCCTGTCCGAACACTGAGTCCTTACGAAGGGAAGTCCCTCCCCCCTAACCACCAGACCTTCCTGCCACTGTCCTTACGAAGAGAAGTCCCTCCCCCATAAACACCAGACCTTCCTGCCCCTGTAGCCTCATGTCCGGCCTGTCTGCCATGGACACCAAGGCCAGCGGCCGGCTGGGGGTCCTGACCATCACCTACTACCTCTGGACCACCTTCATTGCCGTCATCGTTGGTATCGTCCTGGTGCTCATCATCCACCCGGGAACCGGCTCGGAGAAGGAGTCCGGTCACCATGGCGGCTCCGGCCCCGTCATGACCTCGGCGGACGCCCTGCTCGACCTCATCAGGTACCTGGCCCCGTCGACCCGTCTGCCTCATACTGGCTGTCCTATAATTCCAACTCATGTCCTTACATTCCAACTCCTGTCCTAGCATTCCAACACGTCCTAACATTCCAACACTCGTCTAGCATTCCGAAACCTGCCTGGCATTGAAACACCTGTCATATCCGTGTCCTGCCAGTCCCACACGTGGACTAGTGTTCCAACACCTGTCCTGATAATTAGACTGTATATGTTCTATGTCCACCAAATAGGGCATGAAGAAAATGTGTTTAACGTTCAGTGTGGAGATAACCACCCATTCTTAGTGTTCATTGTATAAGCCTAAGTGGATTGGCAGTGGTTTGTAGGATTGACTGTATAATACCACATAAAACCTAGTAAAACCCCCACAACAGAACAAAGTGTTCAGTGCCGAGGGTGTCCCTTAATCCCTGCTACGTCCCATCGTAACCCCTCAGAGGACGGCCGCAGATATTACCCAGAGAAGATTCTAGAAACCTTTCTCAGCTGAATGGTTGGAACTGGCGGTCTCAGCTTCTGCTTGGAAGAAGGTTCACAATTTTAAACCAAAAGCTCCTGGGGGCCGTTATCGTTTAAATCTAAGCCTAACAAAGCATGGTTCCACAGTGAGCGTCTTGCTCTTGTCTATATTGCAGTAAACCAAAAATGAAAAAGTAAGCAATACATAGTTAAACACAAATGTTTTATACCCAATTTTATGCCCAAAACAGCCCGGTATGTTTATATCTTCTGGGGTTTGGGGAGCGGTTCAAGAGGAACCTCGAGAAGGTCCGTCCCGGGACCCCTACGACCTACAGCTTGACTCAGAACAGGGGGCCCTTATATGATCATCCTGTAAGCCTTTATGCTTTCTCTGAACGCCTGCGCCGCCACACGCTTAGTGGGTGTCATTCATCCACACAGCGCTCCTGTTAGACCTTCTCAGATTTTATTAAATTCAGAGGGTCCAGGGCTCGGGTGGTCCAGCCACAACGGGGGGCTGCGTTTGAGTCCTGCTATGGGTTTGATAGACAGGGCATGAGAGATCCTCGGGCTCCAGGGTCTGTCCTCTTCCTTCTGTAAAACTCTTCCTTCAGTTGAGTCACTTTCGGCAGGTTTTCACACCCTTTTTAAAATACTTTTTTTTTTTTATTATAAAAAAAACTTTGTGAAGGGGTGGGGGTAATATTTTGTATCATTTTGTTGAAAATTCGGCGGAGAAGGTACAAACATAAGTGTGTATCATATGCATAACTATTACATATCTTTATTTTTATTAGAATCGTTCTTTTATCTGATTGCTTACTGAAATCGTTTGCATAGATTAAGTTATATATTAACTTGACAGACATGGATGTCATGTCTAATACATAACTGATATTCACACAATAACAACTGTAAATTCGATATATCACAACCTTCAGGAAATCATCATGCAATTTATTCACATTACATTATCAGCTTTGACCCCAACATAAAATCGTTCTGAACAGCATTGTGTCATTTCTATTACAGGAATATGATCCCATCCAATTTGATCGAAGCAACCTTTCAACAGGTGAGCGGATAGAAGTCTTGCTAGCTAGCTAGGAGCGGCTCAGTATTCCTCTGAAATCCAACCCTCATTTTTCATTAAATTCTCATTCATTGAATGTTTGGCAGAGAGAGAACACACTACAAACATCTCTGTGAACGTGTCAGTTAGCCGGGAGGCTAGCTTTCAGACCCTGGGCAACACAGGCATACACACACATGTATACACACACACACACACACACACACACGCATATACATACACACACATATACACACACTAATGCATATACATAAACACACACAGATACATATACATACACACAGGGTGCGATTTGTGAAAAAACCAGAGGGGGGGATAATTTTGAGAAACATTTTAAAATGTTTCAAAATGAAGACGGACCCTGTGTATTTTGGTTGTTAATTATTACGATGTAATGGTGAAAATACTTTGGGTGGGGGGGATAATTTTTATCCCCACCGAGGATAAAAATAATTCAGCAGAGGGTAGGACGTGTAAACCAGAGGGGGGGATAATCCCCACCATCCCCACCGGCAAATCGCACCCTGTATACACACATACATATACACACACACATACACGCACACACATGCAGACCCGGGGCAGGTCATACATCATCAGACAAGGTTAAATGACGTCATGGTTCTGCCCCCCCCGCCTCCTGCCCTCCTCCCGACCCCCCCGCCGCAGTATCGGACGGATCTGATCCCCATCGTGCAGGCCGACAGCGGGAAGGAGTCCCAGGCCAACTACGTGTACGTGATGCCCGACTACCACAACCCCCAGCTTGGCCACCCCGTGTTCCTGGAGATCACCCCGGCGCCCAATATCAAGTACAAGATCCTCCCGGGCAACAGCAAGGGCATGAACGTGCTGGGGATCGTCATCTTCTCCGCCACCATGGGTGAGAAGCACAGGCACATGCGCACACACACATGCATATGCACACACATATGCATATACACACAGACATGCATACACACACACATGCATATGCACACACACACATGTACAGTGGGGCAAAAAAGTATTTAGTCAGTCACCAATTGTGCAAGTTCTCCCACTTAAAAAGATGAGAGAGGCCTGTAATTTTCATCATAGGTAAACCTCAGCTATGAGAGACAAAATGAAAAAAATAAATCCAGAAAATCACATTGTCTGATTTTTTAAGAATTTATTTGCAAATTATGGTGGAAAATAAGTATTTGGTCACCTACAAACCAGCAAGATTTCTGGCTGTCACAGACCTGTAACTTCTTCTTTAAGAGGCTCCTCTGTCCTCCACTTGTTACCTGTATTAATGGCACCTGTTTGAACTCCTTATCAGTATAAAAGACACCTGTCCACAACCTCAAACAGTCACACTCCAAACTCCACTATGGCCAAGACCAAAGAGCTGTCAAAGGACACCAGAAACACAATTGTAGACCTGCACCAGGCTGGGAAGTCTGAATCTGCAATAGGTAAGCAGCTTGGTGTGAAGAAATCAACTGTGGGAGCAATTATTAGGAAATGGAATACATACAAGACCACTGATAATCTCCCTCGATCTGGGGCTCCACGCAAGATCTCACCCTGTGGGGTCAAAATGATCACAAGAACGGTGAACAAAAATCCCAGAACCACACGGGGGGACCTAGTGAATGACCTCCAGAGAGCTGGGACCAAAGTAACAAAGGCTACCATCACTAACACACTACGCCGCCAGGGACTCAAATCCTGCAGTGCCAGACGTGTGCCCCTGCTAAAGCCAGTGCACGTCCGGGCCCGTTTGAAGTTTGCTAGAGAGCATTTAGATGATCCAGAACAGGATTGGGAGAATGTCATATGGTCAGATGAAACCGAGTTGCAGCCAAAGAACACCATACCTACAGTGAAGCATGGGGTCGGAAACATCATGCTTTGGGGCTGTTTTTCTGCCAAGGGACCAGGACGTCTGATCCGTGTGACGGAAAGAATGAATGGGGCCATGTATCGTGAGATTTTGAGTGAAAACCTCCTTCCATCAGCAAGGGCACTGAAGATGAAACGTGGCTGGGTCTTTCAGCATGACAATGACCCCAAACACACCGCCCAGGCAACGAAGGAGTGGCTTCGTAAGAAGCATTTCAAGGTCCTGGAGTGGCCTAGCCAGTCTCCAGATCTCAACCCCATAGAAAATCTTTGGAGGGAGTTGAAAGTGTGTGTTGCCCAGCGAAGGCCCAAAAACATCACTGCTCTAGAGGAGATCTGCATGGAGGAATGGGCCAAAATACCAGCAGCAGTGTGTGAAAACCTTGTAAAGACTTACAGACAACGTTTGACCTCTTTCATTGCCAACAAAGGGCATGTAACAAAGTATTGAGATGACCTTTTGTTATTGACCAAATACCTATTTTCCAACATAATTTGCAAATAAATTCTTTAAAAATCACACAATGTGATTTTCTAGATTTTTTTTTTTCATTTTGTCTCTCATAGCTGAGGTATACCTATGATGAAAATTACAGGCCTCTCTCATCTTTTTAAGTGGGAGAACTTGCACAATTGGTGGCTGACTAAATACTTTTTTGCCCCACTGTATATGCACACACATGCATGCATGCTTACATACACACATGCACGCATGCATACAATTCATGCATACATGAATCCTACCCTAATACATACATACATATACCTGTGTGTGTGTGTGTGTATATATATATGTATATATATATACATGTGCGCACACACACAAATGAAAATAAGACATGCACACATATGCAAACAAACGCAGATGTGAACAAGAAAACCAACAGCCATTCACAAAGCCAAAGTAAGAACCTCTCACACAACGGTACTTCCAGAGGTTTTCTGTGACATCACATCCTGCCCTCTCTCTCTCTCTCCCCAGGCCTCCTGCTGGGCAAGATGGGCGAGCGAGGCGCGCCGCTGGTCAATGTGTGCCAGTGCATCAACGAGTGCGTCATGAAGATCATCAACGCGGCCATGTGGTGCGTGGCCACTCTGGCTGGCACCGTGTTGTGCGCACGCCGAC
This sequence comes from Pollachius pollachius, assembly GCF_949987615.1. Lineage (NCBI taxonomy): Eukaryota > Metazoa > Chordata > Actinopteri > Gadiformes > Gadidae > Pollachius > Pollachius pollachius. The sequence goes on along the minus strand of NC_136948.1, from coordinate 6,472,443 downwards.
AACAGACAATGCAACACACCAGACAACACAACTGAAAACACAACACAACAAAACAGACAACACAACAGACAACACAACAGACAACACAACACAACAGACAACACAACAGACAGAACCGATCAACCAGCGGCTGCTCGGGGATTAAGAAGGACGGATCTGTTCTAGAGATAAGCGTCTGAGGGCAGGATGTGATCCGGTCAGGGCACTCGCCTCCCAGCACACACAAAGGTTGTGGGTTCACACCCCAACGTCCGCAGTCCACCTGAAGGGACCTCCATGAGCAAGGCTTTAATCCTCTCATGAATGGCATGGATCTAAAAACATACGCATAAACGTTGCTTTGGACAAAATCGTTGAATAAATAACTAAATATGATTCTCTGCGAAGGTAGCAAAACACTGTTATTTTGAAGGCCTCAGAATTAGTAATTCAGCGATTGATCTGAATAAGTATAGTAGTACTATTTATTAAGTATAGTAATAAATAGTACGGTATGGCAACGAAAATATGAAAAACACTTATAAGACCAATACACAATGCACAAAACAATGTATGTAAATAAAAAAATATGGGCATGAAGAAATATGCCTGTGTTTTGGTATGCATTTGCATATGAATTAGCTCGACACGGTTTGAGAACGTCTGAGTCGCTCTGTGTAGCCGATCAACGGCCAGGCGAACAATCCCTCTGATTACGTCAGTACGAACACGCAAACCCGGCTGGCATTAGCCTGGAGAGATCCGGCAGCTAAACGTCAGGTGATGCTGCTACGCTATGGTAGCAGCATCACCCATAGCTATGCTATGGGTGGTGGTCATTTTACCACCTGCAATTTTAGTGGCGAAAAGAACCAACGTAATTCCACGGTAATTCCCCAGACTTAGATGGAAAAAGGAAGAGAATCACTTAGTGATCCCTTGGCCTTTGACCTGCAGCCTGCAGGCGCCCGGTGGTGGCGAGGTGGGCCAAGCTAAGCGGCTTAGGGCACCGCTAAGCCAATGAAACGAACACGTGACGGGCCGCCGTGCACGTACAGCCCAGAGGGCACACGCGAGAGGCCCCGCGCACGGCCCCTCCACCGGCACGCCGGGGCCCCACGTGTGGATCTGCATCACGGAGCACCACACATTCACACACCGGCGATCCAACTAGCAACCGTCTGGTCACCAGTCAGCTAGGGCTGGGCGAAAATCTCCGATTTTTTCAAACCAAACCCGATCATCGATTTTAATCCTTTTTTTTTTCCATAAATGACAAACGTATATATTTTTTAAGTTTGGATTTCATTTGAACTCTCAACAATCCTTCTCCTCCACACTAGCCCCCCCTTCTCCTCCCCATACTCCTCCTGTTGGCGTGTTGTCTCGTCCGTCTCAGGAACTCCCTCCTCCTCCTCCTCCTCCTCCTCCTCCTCCTCCTTCTCCTGGTCCTCCTCCTCCTCCTCCTCCTCCTCCTGGTCCTCCTCCTCCTCCTCCTCCTCCTCCTCCTCCTGGTCCTCCTCCTCCTCCTCCTCCTCCTCCTGGTCCTCCTCCTCCCCCTCCTCCTCCTCCTCCTGGTCCTCCTCCTGCCCCTCCTCCTCCTCCTCCTCCTGACGGCTCCTTGTCTCCTCCAGGTACTTCCCGTTCGGGATCGTGTTCCTGGTGGCGGGGAAGATCCTGGACATGCACGACCCGGCCCACCTGGGGGAGAAGCTGGGCATGTACTTCATCACCGTGCTGGCGGGCCTCTTCGTCCACGGCCTCATCCTCCTCCCGCTCTTCTTCTACGTCCTCACGGGGAAGAACCCCTTCGCCTACATCAGGGGGCTGCTGCAGGCGCTGGTCATCGCCCTGGCAACCTCGTCCAGGTGCGTCTCCCCCTCCTCCCCCCTTCTCCCCCCTCCTCACCCTCAGACCCGTCTCCCCCCTCCTCACCCACAGACCCGTCTCCCCCCCTCACCCACAGACCCGTCTCCCCCCCTCACCCACAGACACGTCTCCCTCCCCCCTCACCCCTCCTCTCCCACAAACACGTCACCCCCCCCTCCTCACTTATCAGACACGTCTCCTGCCTCCTCACCCAGCAGACCCGTCTCCCCCCCTCAGCCACAGACACGTCTCCCCCCTCCTCATTCAGCAGACGCGTCCCCCCCCCTCTTCCCTCCTCACCCAGCTGACATCTTCCACACCTTGTATTCACCGTCGTCTCACGAACACTCATTACTAAGCGGAAGGTATTGTGGAATAATTCCTGAAAATCATTTAAAATAAATGTAGGATTATCCCGAGCTATTCTAGTTTCTCCACAATGTTCCTTTCCCCCCCCCCCCCCCCCGCCCCCCCCCCCCACAGCTCTGCGACCCTCCCCATCACCATGAAGTGCCTGCTGGAGAACTGTGGCGTGGACCGGCAGATCGCCCGCTTCGTGCTGCCCGTGGGCGCCACCATCAACATGGACGGCACGGCGCTGTACGAGGCCGTGGCCGCCATCTTCATCGCCCAGGTCAACGAGTACGAGCTGGACTTCGGCCAGCTGGTCACCATCAGGTGAGGTGGTGACCTTTGACCTTTCTCACAGCTTTTTCTCTCACTGGCATCAAGTGGAGATTCAGAGGAGTTGAGAGAGGAGGAGGAGGTCAGAGAGGAGGTGGAGGTCAGAGAGGAGGTGGAGGAGGTCAGAGAGGAGGAGGAGGTCAGAGAGGAGGAGGAGGTCAGAGAGAGGAGGTGGGCGGTGATAGTCCTACCGTCTGTCGCATAAAGTGAACTATGTCGAGACACAATACGACAACAATCAAATGTATCAATGTATGTTCCTGTGGGAAATGTTAATTTCTCCCTCTCTCGCCCTTTCTGACTCAACTGGTTCCTCTCTCTCTCTCTCTCTCTTCCCCCCCCCCCCCCCCACCAGTATCACGGCGACCGCTGCGAGCATCGGCGCGGCCGGGATTCCCCAGGCCGGCCTGGTAACCATGGTGATCGTGCTGACCTCGGTGGGGCTGCCCCCGGCGGACATCACGCTGATCGTGGCCATCGACTGGGTCCTGTGAGTGACGGCCTCCGCCTTTAGGGCCACGGCCCGGCGCACCACACCGGGGGTCGCCATGAGGGCTCATGGATTGGATAAGACAGGATGTCTCAAGGGCTGATTATGGTCCCACGTCACGCAACGCGAAGACCACGCAGACGCTCCTGATTTGGTTCTGCGTCGAGCTTTAGTGAGCGGACTAAAGGATAAACATTTTGGGAGGCGCACGTCCGGCCCTTGCAGTTGACGCATGGAGGGTCCGCAAGGACGCAAGTGGTCCATAAACCCCTTGCGTTGCGTGAACGTGGGACCGTAATCAGCTGTTTAGGTGTTACTGATCCTAGAGGGAGATGTGGGCTCCCACTGCAGAGGTGCACAGGAATACCACAGTGAGAATTGAAAGATATTATTATATATATATATTTTTTTTTTTTTAAAGAACAAACCTGGGACCACAATGGAAATAAGCCTTTGGGCTTTATTTAGTCATCCCTGACTATTTGTGTATTTCAATGTGTGACACAGAGTGCTGTTTCATATTTTATATAAAGAAATGATCAAATAAAATCAATCAATCAAAGACCGGCGACGCGCCGCTCCACACGCACCTGACTTGGAACTTTGTGGTTTCCGTAGCGACCGCTTCCGCACCATGATCAACGTGCTGGGCGACGCCCTGGCGGCGGGCATCATGGCCCACCTGTGTAAGAAGGACTTTGAGAAGGCCGCCGTCGCCGCCGCCGCCGCCGCCACCGCTAACACCACAGTGGGACCCAACCGGGTAAGAGAGAGAGGAGGTGAAGCTGAGACAGAGGAGGTGGAGGTCAGAGAGAGAGGAGGTGGAGGTCAGAGAGAGAGGAGGTGGGGGTCAGAGAAGGAGGTGGAGGTCAGAGAGGAGGTTGAGCTGAGGGAGGAGGTGGAGGTCAGAGAGATAGGAGGTGGAGGTCAGAGAGAGAGGAGGTGGGGGTCAGAGAAGGAGGTGGAGGTCAGAGAGGAGGTTGAGCTGAGGGAGGAGGTGGAGGTCAGAGAGATAGGAGGTGGAGGTCAGAGAGAGAGGAGGTGGAGGTCAGAGAGGAGGTGGAGATGAGAGAGGAAGTGGAGGTCAGAGAGGAGGTGGAGATGAGATGAAAGGTTGAGGCTGACATGAAGACTGAATTCATATGAGCATGGTGGCTATAACTGCTCTTTATATCCGGCTGTGGGTATTACTCTACACATTGGCAAGGTGAAAGGTTTTTTAAGGTGTGTGTGTGTGTGTGTGTGTGTGTGTGTGTGTGTGCGTGTGCGTCTTTGCGTGTCTCTATTTAGAGGGACACGGCCATCTCCTTCGGGAACCAGAGTGTAACCATGTCGGAGGCCCCTCTGATGTCGCACCGCTGCGACTACGTGTACGAGGTGGACCGGGACCAGGTGATGGAGAGGCCCCTGGCCTGCTACAACCTCTGCCAGGTCTGAGCCCCGGCCGAGACAGGGGGCCGACGGCCGGGGGGCAATCCGACCCCTAGAGGAGCCAGTCAACGTGGGCAGCATGCGCAGACCAGGACTGCAGGGGACGCGCACACACGCGCACGCACACACGCACGCACGACCACACACGCTGCACTCTGCTGGGATCACCGCGCACAAACCGGAAAGTATTCGGATGACTTTATTTTATTTTGGTCCGAGACCTAAATTCATGGGCAGGATTTGAATTGTTCTTTCTGACGAAAGATGAATGAAAAGGCGATGCTTGGCTGAACAAGAGCTGTTATGGTAGTAAAATAGCTGGGAGTCAACCTGAGCTTTCTTTGACATGTTTTTCTTGATGGCCTGTACTACCATTCGACTGAAATGGTGGGGAAACGCACTCCCATTAGTGATAGAGGAACAATTGTGTTGCCAATCGCTTGGAAAAGGGGGATCGAATAGTCTTTCGGCCAGGATATGCCTTAATCTGTTCTATGGACTGTGACACTCACTGGGGATTGCCCAAAATTTGAAAATATCCTAATAATTATATCAAGAAGCTGGTAAGAATAATAGCCAGAAGTTTATCTAAATAACACCCAGAAGCTGGTTTCCGGTTTAGATTTCCTACAGGAAGGGTCAAGTATTGCAATAACAAATAAGTTCCATTGTTACTGTAGAAACGTGAAATGAGCCATATAAGGTGATTTATGTTTTATACAAATCGATTTTGTTTCATGGCTGTCTTTTCATAATAAAAACAAAACTATGGAATTGCCCTCTTCACTGGTGGAGCGTTCATTTAAACTTAAGGGACCACATGTAGGAATCGTTTGAGATTGCTTATATATAAACGGGTTGCATTGTAAAGTCCTTCCCCAACTCTCTACATCACGCAGTATTGTATTTGAACCAGGCCAGAGAAAAGGGAAGTGAAATCAAAGCCTGGATAAATCAGTTTTTTCACAACTTTTAAATGTGTGTTCATTTATGATAACAATGGTATGTAATTGTTATTGCCTTAACACTGAGCTCCCGCTCCACTCTGAATGCACCAACTTCCAGTTCGCTGCAGTTCACTTAGCCACCAAAGGGGCCAGTAATGAGATGGAATATCGGTTTACAAATATTACCTTCAAGTGATCCAGTTCACCAACGCACCCTAGTCCATGCTGGTTAATTGTGGCGTTCATGTGAAAGAAACGCCAGCAACCACTTTATTTTACATTCATTTATATTGTTATATCCGATGGATGACTCCAATTAACAAAGCAGCTTGAACTTAATTGCTGCCATCACCGTTGAACTCGATTGCCATAACAAACCACATTGATTAACAGAAAATCCCTTTTATTAAGAGGTAGAGTGTGTGGGAGTGTGTTATTCTTTAGAAGGTTAAAGCGACAGCTGCAGTGGAAATGCTTTTGGGCTTACGAATATACAAACAAAGTTACCAAATCGGGAACTGGAGCTTCTCAAATCTGCATAATAACAGAAAAGCGATCAGACCCGACGTTTTTGATTCCACACTGGAAAACCTCCCAGGTTTTTATTAAAAAGAGCCAATGTTAGAAGACATCTAATGAAATCCAAAACAAAACACAAACCAAAACCAGAGACACAAGTGGCATCCGGACATTGATACCCAAACACAGGGACAAATAAATGGACTCCTCCATTGCTGTTGTCGAATACTCAAACACCTTTCAACATAAAGGCAGAACGATAAAATCAACGCCTTCCCCAAAAGGAAACATGAATTGTGTGCAACTTAAACCTCTTAATAGTGTAACATGTCAAGTGAATAGAAAAACGAATGACACCAAAATGACAACAATCAAGAGTGGACCCAAGACATTTCTCGTCGTACCTTACCTGCCATGTCACAAGTCATGTCACGGAATATTGCACAAAGTTAAAGACTGACATATAGGCTTGTGATGGGTCTAAACAAGGGGTTTCATGTTCACCTCGGTGTCAACGGCAGGAGAAAGCCAGTGTTGTGGTTGAAATTGAGTTTTTAACCAACTCAATGGATATCCAACATTATTTTGACTTGGGTAGTACTTTGTTTCAGTCAATGCGTGTTCAAACAAAAAAGGCATCAATTGGTATGTTGATCGGTAGTATTACGCCAATCAGGAACCATGGGTCAATGTGAACCGTTCACACAACTACAATTAAAAAGACCCAAGGAAAATGCAAACAAGGAAATGCAGCTTGACGGCGATATTAAGAAAAATCAGATTTCCGAGGTTGTGGACTGCATGCTTGAAAGTAATAAATGGGCGAGTAAAAGTGTCCACACATTAATTTGATTAAAAACCTCAAATTGATATATGGCCTTTCATGGGAATGCTGTATTCTTGCTGGGCTCAAGGACCCAAACCGTGCTGATGTGCCCTTCTTGTGGAAGCTAAGCTAGTATGTGTTAGTTACTCTGGACTTGAGTCTCACCTATATACACAGGGGAGGGACACTATAGCTGTAGGATATCCCCAGAGGGTCGACTACTTGGAAATATAAACTGATCCAAATATTTGTAAGATGCCTCCTGAACACCTAAAATGATTTGTGCTTTGTGTCTTACTGGCCTGGGGCTGCGGCCGTCTCCAGTAAACTGAGCATCCCGACTGCTGCGTTGAATGGATTCACGTGCTTCACTAAAAGCCAATGCCAACGCGTTGATAAGTCCCTAACAAGATGACGTCTTGTTCAACCGGTAAGGTCAATGTCGGGCCGATCTGAATAAGTGTCAGTCAATGTTGCATGGGGGGGGGGGGGGGGGGGGAAGTATCGTGAGCAAAACTAAAAAAAAGCAAAAAGCAACCAAAAACGTTGGGCCAAACAAAAGAAAATTTAATGATTTATATTTAAACAATCAAAACAAAAAAAAAAGAAAAACAAAGCAAATTTAAATGGCTGGACATGAGAGGCGATTATATCTACCATCAAACAGCTTCAAAAATAAACTATGTCTGAAACAAAAAGGTTCAAATGAAATAATAAATTCAAAAGGTTTGAAAGAGGGGAAACAAAAGCAGAAGGCGGGTGCTATTCCCTGGTTCTGATACAACCTCATGAATAGCTCACGCAATCTCAATTAACCCAAAACATCAGAGCCAGAAACTGACTAGATTTCCTTCTTTGGTCCATTTTAAGACAATCAGGTCTGAAGGACAATTAGGCCCCCCTTCCCCCCCCTACAATTCCGCCCTCAACAGAACATGACCAGACGTACATGAACAGACCCCGACGCAGACGTAGGATTACAGTACAAAACGTGGTCCTGCCTTGAGCCATTGCTGCAGTCTAAACCCTGTGTCGGGTACTGAGCGGACACCACAGCAGTCCTGGTTAACGGGCCGACGTGTGAAGATAAGTGCTCTGCTGGGGGGGGTTAAGTCAGACTTAACTGATTTAAAATTAAGGCATCTACTAAGGAGTGCCACAAACCGTGGCCACAATACTAATTGAAATTAAACGAAAGATAAAAGGGGACAAAATCTCAACAGTTGCCTTTCACCGAAAAGTCCCTTCATCTCCGAGCCCTTATCTCGACAGGGCGGCAGTAGGCTGCGTTTTTCCCCTGCCTAAAACTTGAAAGACTCCTAGATTCTTGAGCTGCGTTGGTGATGTTGAGTCCCAACACGGAGGCTCAAAATCCACCTCGCATCCTGTCACACCGATAGTAAACCCATCATTAGTCCAAGTCACGCCATTCATGTCCTCCGACCGATTGTAATCAGAGGGCAGCCATAACTCAAATACTTAAACATGAAATGAAGAAGGGAAAGCAAAAAAAACAAAGAAACCAAACTACGTGTGATCAGGCGATACTGTAGACCAACATGCACACGGTGAGTGAGAGTACACCAAAACAAAATCTGTAGTTTCAAAAACTCTGCCATCGCATCTCCTTTGCCCCACCACCCCGGATCAGTCTTTCCACAAGTCTCTCCCCCCCCAGCTCCCCAAACCAAGGGCTCTATTTGTGGCCCTTGCTGGTCTTGAAGGACACCTGCAGGATCTTGTCCCCCAGCCGGTAGCCGTGCAGGCTGGAGATGGCCACGGCCGCCTCCTCGTAGTTCGTCATGGTGACAAAGCCGAAGCCCTTGCACTTGTTGGTGTTGAAGTCGCGGATGACCTTGACGTTGGTGACGGCGCCGAAGGGCCCAAACATCTGCCAGAGGATGCCCTCGTCGGCGTCCTGGCCCAGGTTGTAGATGAAGATGCACCAGCCCGAGGAGCTGCTGCCCTGGACGCTCACGCCGCCCATGCTGCCCATGTGGTCCACGCTCATGGGGGAGAACCTGGGGGAGGGGAGGGAGGGAAGGAGGGAGGGAGCGTTACACACAGAGCCACTCAGGACGGAGCGCTGGGCAGGGGGTGTGGGGGGGCGGAGCGCTACGCCCTGACCAGGCATGTCGGGGTACACTTTGGTCATTGGGCAGATGCAGACGTGTGAGCCAGACAGACGCCATAACCGTGTGTGTGTGTGTGTGTGAGGTAGAGATGAAAAGCTTTCTCTCTGCAGTCCCGGTTTTCATGTTCAAGATTCAATGAAATATCGGGGCAAATCTTTCACTGTTCTGTGTGCGGTTTAACTGCCGGATAAAGGTGTGCTTGTTCCCCGACAAGCCGACTTCTGGTCCCAGTCTTTATATGCCCAGGATTACACATGTGTTGTTTGTGGATTTTTCGACGTCATTGGTCCCATGGGCTCTACCGGAAGGGGCGTGACTTCGCCACTCTATCGAGTTTTTCGATTATTATTTTTTAAATTAATGTTTTATAGAAAATGCAGAACAGCTGGATACATATCTGTTTATTATTTTAGACGGGAACATTTTCTTTTTTGCATTTGCATTTTGGGAGAGACATGCTGAATAAATACAACATGTTTTCCAACTCAAAAATAATCGTTTGAATAATTGTGATTCCATATTGACCAAAATAATCGTGATTATGATTTTTCCCATAATCGAGCAGCCCTATTTCAAAGTGGAAAATGGTGTTGTGTGGCCCCAGCTTAAGCAGCTACAGCGCAACCGCCAATCCAAGGAAAAACGACGGTAAGTGAAAAGACTTTCCATTGGTTAGAGAACCCTTCACTAACAACAAGACCTATAAGTAGTCACAATGCTAGACGCTGTATCGGCATACACTCAGTATCGGCCGATGCGTTTACATTTAGGGTCGTTTAGCAAGAAGCCTGATCCAAAGCGACTAACAATACGTACATTTGTCATGAGTAAGTGAAACAACACATCAATACACTCTACGCCGCGTGGCTAACCTAACAGAGAGACGGTGTGTCGGTTAGAAACCTTGCTCCCACCTGAACCTTTGGGCCTGGTGGTGGACGGGGCCGCCGAAGCCGCGCCGCGACTGGCTGTGGTACATCTGGGAGACGAAGGGCGCGCTCTTCACCTGGTTGGGGTTCGCCGCAAACTTGACCGTGATGGGTTCGGAGGCGCCGGGCGGCTTCTGGCCGTTCAGGTCCTTGATGGCGTTCTCCGCCTCCGCCCGCTTGTCGAAGCGGATGAAGGCCACGCCGCGGGACAGGCCTGTGGGTAAGCAGCAGGCCCGGGGGTTAGGACCTCAGCCCCCTAACGACAGCAGGGGTTAGACCTCAGCACCCTAACAACAGCCAGGGTTAGACCTCAGCACCCGAACAACAGCCGGGGTTAGGACCTCAGCCCCCTAACAACAGCCGGGGTTAGACCTCAGCCCCCTAACAACAGCAGAGGTTAGACCTCAGCACCCTAACAACAGCCGGGGTTAGACCTCAGCACCCTAACAACAGCAGGGGTTAGACCTCAGCACCCTAACAACAGCCGGGGTTAGACCTCAGCACCCTAACAACAGCAGGGGTTAGACCTCAGCAACCTAACAACAGCAGCGGTTAGACCTCAGCACCCTAACAACAGCAGGGGTTAGACCTCAGCACCCTAACAACAGCAGGGGTTGGACCTCAGCACCCTAACAACAGCAGGGGTTAGACCTCAGCACCCTAACAACAGCCGGGGTTAGACCTCAGCACCCTAACAACAGCAGGGGTTAGACCTCAGCACCCTAACAACAGCCGGGGTTAGACCTCAGCACCCTAACAACAGCAGGGGTTAGACCTCAGCACCCTAACAACAGCAGCGGTTAGACCTCAGCACCCTAACAACAGCAGGGGTTAGACCTCAGCACCCTAACAACAGCAGGGGTTAGACCTCAGCACCCTAACAACAGCAGGGGTTAGACCTCAGCACCCTAACAACAGCCGGGGTTAGACCTCAGCACCCTAACAACAGCAGGGGTTAGGACCTCAGCACCCTAACAACAGCCGGGGTTAGACCTCAGCACCCTAACAACAGCCGGGGTTAGACCTCAGCACCCTAACAACAGCCGGGGTTAGACCTCAGCACCCTAACAACAGCAGGGGTTAGACCTCAGCACCCTAACAACAGCAGGGGTTAGACCTCAGCACCCTAACAACAGCCGGGGTTAGACCTCAGCACCCTAACAACAGCAGGGGTTAGACCTCAGCACCCTAACAACAGCAGGGGTTAGACCTCAGCACCCTAACAACAGCCGGGGTTAGACCTCAGCACCCTAACAACAGCCGGGGTTAGACCTCAGCACCCTAACAACAGCCGGGGTTAGACCTCAGCACCCTAACAACAGCCGGGGTTAGACCTCAGCACCCTAACAACAGCAGGGGTTAGGACCTCAGCACCCTAACAACAGCCGGGGTTAGACCTCAGCACCCTAACAACAGCAGGAGTTAGGACCTCAGCACAAGACGTTGAAAGTGTGTGTGAGTGTACGTGTGATTGCGTTTGCTTGTCTGTGGTAGGAAGTCATTTTAAAACACCCCGTGAAGGGGCTCCTCTGCCAGCAGCGTCCTACCAGTGGCCTGGTCCACCAGCACTCTGGAGTTGATGATGTGGCCGTAGCCCGTGAACATGTCCTCCACGTCCTTCTGGGCCATGGTCCGGGGCAGGCCGCTGATGTACAGGTTGGCATCCTTAATGGTCTCCGAGCTGGGCCGGGCGAACGAAACCTGAGCAGCAGGAAGCAACAGAGCCCTCGTAAGGTCAAAAGGGACCAGCTGCTGAGCTAGAATGTATCATGAAAGTCACAGACAAAATGGAATCATTTTTAATTTAGGTATGGCTAAGTGACCTAGCAGAATCACTACTAACGCGAACCCTACAGTCATTTCTATTCACATTTTCAAAAACATGGCAAGAAGGCTATCTATATATATATAAATGAACTAATTTATTTAGAATAGTATATGCAACGGTAAGCCAGTCTCATTAAAGTAAGCCTAATATTTTAGTTACAGGATGAACTTGGCAAAAAGCAACTAAATAAACCAATTAAGCAACAAAGAAACGGCAAATAAAAAGGACAGCTCCTGGTAGCTAGCTAGCGGCCAATTAACCTGGCACAGCTGTCCAGAATGTGGGCCTGCCCGGCAACAGGCGACCTCATTAAAAGGGCACAAGAGAATAGTGGCCATTCACAAATCTAATTGAAGAGTAAAAATGACTAGATATTAAAACGCTTACGTATGAATCAAATCAAAAGAGGGATGAGGATGGGCAAATCTAGCAGGGGTAACTAGCTGGACGTACATGTAAACACTGTCCTGTAGGGTGTTACCCCTTGGGGTGAGAACGGTTACGACAGGCCTAGGAAGCACAGGAGCCAGGAAAGAAATTAAATGACATGAGATCTTTTGGGTGACAGTTGGAGAACACCTGATGGCACTTTACCTTGATAGTTTTAGACTGTAGCCTTAGTCCATTCAGTGTACTGATAGCTCTGTCTGCATCACTAGGGTTAAGATAGTTAACAAATCCGTACCCTAAACTGTGGCCTAGAGAAAAAAAAAGAAAACAATAAAACAAAAAAAACGTTTTATATAGTTCAAAAAAATAAAAAAAAATCGGCATTTATATATATATATATATATATAAAATATTGGACAAAGAAATATCAAAACCCCCCAAACAAACAAACATTGCATAACGTTTCCAAACAAAACAAAAGAAGACAGTTGTAATTGTTCCTGGCGTAAATGAATCAATCAAAGCAGTATGGTCCTGATGGTGGAGGAGGTGGAGGAGGAGTGGGACCAAACCAGCCGCCCTCACTCAGGGAGGGGCTACTTTGGTATGTGGGGCCTCTGGCCACACTGGGGTCACATGTACCCTCAGGGCCCAGAGATGGGCCGGCCAGCACCACTGCTTCTAGGCCAGGTTGGCCAACACTAAATCAAATGTGCCTGTACGTAAAAAGGGGAGGGCCAATCCCAACACTGCCAACCTATAGGCTGATCCATCCATCACTCACATCTGTGCGGATATATTTTAAAGAAGAATAATAATAATAATAATAATAATAATAATAATAATAATAATAATAATAATAATAATAATAATAATAATAATGATGAATGACTTGGCTGATCTACACAACACAACTGGTGGTACACCAGGGGGTGTGGCCCAGGCCAGGAAGGCCTCCAACATCAACAACAGGGTGAGTGAGTGGGGGTGGGCGGACGGTGTGTTGGGGGGTGGGGGGTGGGGGGGGGGCGCACCTGCGACCTTGTCCCGGACCAGCTTGGCAGACTCCACCTCTCCGATGCTGCTGAAGAGGCTGCGCAGCTCGTCCTGACTCATGCTCTGGGGCAGGTAGTTGACGATCAGGTTGGTCTTGCCGTCCTTGCCCTCGTCGCCCACCATGTGGTCCTCGTAGCCGTTGGACATGTCATACACCTCCTGAGGGGATGTGGAGACACACACACACACACACACACACACACACACACACACACCTTAGAATACGTTTCACTGTTTATATCCACCACAGCAGGATATAAACAGAAGTTATAGCCACCAGGCTCATATTAATTCAGTCTTCATCTCTGCTAGGACATTATACCAGGTGTAGAAATCACGATGTCTGCACTGCAGAGTGTGGGGGTTAGGCCCAGGCCGCCCTACGACACTACCCTAGCCACAACACTATCCACTTCTCCGCTCTTCTACAGCGTCAACCCTCACGGTTGTAGCAGCAGAAGGATTTTTTTTTGGTGTTGGTGCTGAAATCCCTGCGAATATCAACACTACAACAACAGGCCACATTTCAATGTCCTGTGCCCAGCGGGGGCCGACGGCCGCCACTGGCTGGAACGTGACCCGGTCTGCTGTGGCACCGGCCCCGCCGGCCACCTCACAGTGGGCCCATTCATGCCCCGTTAGGACTCCCATTGGGTATTCTGGCGGGGTAGCCGAGAACGTCTGACATCATGAATGAGAGTCCTGTGTCCCGACAACAAGCGGGCCATGGACAACCGACATGGGGGTGTCTGCCTATTTTCTAATCCAGCCTTTGTTTTTTTGGTGACAGAAAAGGAGGTGTCGTTTTTTTTTTTTCGAGATTCGAGGAGGTGGCAATTGCTTAGCCGACATGCATAGGGATAAAAGCACTGACCCGAAATAACATTAGAATGAACGGGAGGGAGCGTGTCGTCATACTTACTTTCAAGTACCTAATATTTCCTCTGCGAACTGCCATTAAGACACCGCACTGCTCCTGGGGTTAAGGATACATTGAACCAGTTAGTGCACAGAAAATCACAGATAACATGCACCACAGGTAGCGCCGTATCGACCACGGTCTGGCAGCACGTTCACATGGGCAAGGTAATGTACAGATGTGAACCCAAACACGCCGTCAATCAATACCAACCCGGACCACATGGAATTCAGGGTTCATTCATACATCAAAAAAGAGGCGCGCGTCCCATGTTATGATGGGCGTGGCCTTGTTAGCCGCCATGCTAGGCTATCAGTACATGTCGGGCCTACCGCCGCTAGCCCAATGCTAAGTCTCGCATTACAACACAACAAAAAGAGACCCCAATACACGAGTGAATGCAACCAATGTATTTTTTATATGTACGGTGACGACAAAGACGCTCGAAACAACTTATATGGGATAAAAAACGATGCTCCCGATGCTCGGAGCCGTACTAAAAGGTAGCCCGCTGGTTAGATGGCCCCGAAGGCAGCATGGCCGATATTTGGTACTGCACTCGACGAAATCCTAACCCAAACAGAACTCAGAGGCGATTAATGTGTCGTCAGTGGTCGGAAGCACTCACCAGATGTAGAGGTTGTTTTTTTTATGGACTGGTCGAACGGCAATGGTTCTGTTTATCGCGGCAACGACGTTCACTAACGTTACACAATGCTACGATACCCTGGTGGGGAATAAACACTACAGCGCTGCGTGACCAGTGTTGCCGCGACCACTTTGGCGTGCCACGCCCCCTTATACGTGCCACGCCCCCTAAGTCGTTCTCCACAGCCAGGTGACATAATAAATATAGATATCTACATCTTAATACAAAAATCTAAGATATTGAAACAACTAATTTAGCTGTTATTGTAAGCACAATAACATCCCATTACATGTATTAAGCACACGCTTCTGTCCAACGCGATTACAGTAAGTGCATTAACCTATTAAAATATACCCCAAAAAGTAAGCACCGAAAAATTCACAACAATTTATTTGTATATTTTCATTGAACAATTAGTATTTTCCCTCACAATAATATATTATTTCAGAATAAATGTTCTGGCGTGTTTATGGACATTCACATTAAATTGTGTATAGTAGTACCT
Organism: Pollachius pollachius; assembly: GCF_949987615.1. Lineage (NCBI taxonomy): Eukaryota > Metazoa > Chordata > Actinopteri > Gadiformes > Gadidae > Pollachius > Pollachius pollachius. Next base: position 6,457,287 of record NC_136948.1, on the reverse strand, counting down.
TGTTATCAGAGTTTAATTTATTTTAGTGTGTGTGTGTGTGTGTGTGTGTGTGTGTGTGTGTGTGTGTGTGTGTTGTGTTCAACTTGACTGTTGTAATTCAACTTGACTACTGCTCCAGAACGGTGTAATCCAGCAACAGTTGGTTGTTCGTCATCATGTGGGCCATGATAGCGACGCCCAGAATCTGCAACGAGAGGAGAGAAGGAGAGAGGCTTTGGTTTGGCTGAATATAGGAATATAAACAGTCATATACATATGAGACTTCATAAAAAAAAAAAAAAATCGAAACAGATTGATTGTATTTCAATGTTGCATTTCTCTGCAATAGTTAAAAGTTAGTTAGCTAGTTATCTGTCACTAATCTGTTGACATAATTGTGTTTCTATTAAGAAAACGTATTTCACCCGTTATATTCAGCACATCTTTATTTAAATAATATAAAATCACAAAGAGGACCGCAAGTGTTCCTCCTCGGCCCCTAGGATGAACACGGTCATGTGACCCCTTAAAACAAAATGGATGACCCTGAACAACAAGTCCCTGGAGCACGGGGCCTCTGACCTCCACCGGGATCAGGGGCAGCAGGGACCAGGTGATCAGACTCAGCACAAACCCCAGCGCCTCCTCCAGCCTCTCCTGACAGCCCTGAGGAGGAAACCACGGGGATGAAGGCCAGGCAACTTTATTCATACAGCACCTTTGACACACGAGGCAGACTCAAAGTGTTTCACATAAAAACACCGTCATGCAATAAAATGAAACAAAAAAATTAAATAGAGAAATTAAACAAAATGAAGGCAAAGTTCGAAAATGCATTGTAGAAGAAGTGCAATAGTTCAAAGTGCAATATATTTAAGATTTACGAAGGGAAGGGAAGGGAAGGGGATGAAGGGTTGGACTCTGGTCCCAAACCTCCAGTTATGTAAGGACAATGTGTGTCTGTTAGTAGATTGTAATGAACATTTGTAACAAACTTTGTAATGTACATATCACTACAGTAGTGAACATGAACATCATTTCCTAAGTTCACTGTCAGTTAACTGTTAGTGAATGCTTACGACTGTATTCACTTATGTTAATGAAAGGTTCCCACATGGTTCACCCTTATGGTATAGGGTTGCCCTGACGACCGCTCAACGGTTCACCTGTACGTAAGGTTCCCAGGGTTCCTCAGAGCTGCTGGTGCAGTAGAAGTGGGAGGAGTTACAACAGCTCTGAGGGAACATGAGTGGCCCACTCCGGTTGAACCAAGGGGTGCTGAGCCAATCACGGTAGCCCTGGACCCCACAGCACTGTAGCTGTGCAGGGATTGGACCCAGGGACAAAACAGGGTTTTATTAAGTTAGGTATTTATTACAATTATAGATGATCTTCACCGTTTAGCATTGGGACCTTTGTATAGGTGAAAGTAAGTACATACAAAAACACACAAGGACACATGCACGACGCGTACAAACAAACACACACACACACACACACACACACACACACACACACACACACACACACACACACAAACACGTACCTCTTCTTGTGTACTGTCCACAGCCCTTACAAGCGGGTCTTGGCTGCTGCCTGAATAGTTGTAGAAAACCTCACTTAGAACAGACAACTCTGAATCGATCTGTAGGAAAAAAGCATAACAGATCAAATGTACTGGAAGCTGCGGGCCTAGCGTTATTCTAGACCTTTGATAACGGATTTTGCACACCTTGTCAGAGTAGTAGTAGGCTAGTGCTGAAGCTGTCCCCTGGAGACACATCGCCACCACCAATAGATAAACGAACTGGGGGGAAACAGTTATAAAAATTAAATCGACTACACAGATGTAACTAACTCATAATTATCCTTATCATCATCATAGACGTAATTCTTAATAACATTATATTATTATTATCATTTATTATTTTCCTCGTTATGATTATTACCAAGCCCTGCAAAAAGACCGAGGTTTGAGAAGCAGCCATGCAGCCAATCACGCCGGCGACCAATAGGAGCGCGGCGGTGGAGAGCGCGAGCACCCCGGGCATGAGGATTGAGTATCCCGAGAAGAAGGGTCGGCCCTCGCTGAAGTTCAACAGCAGATAGAGTCCGCTGAGGGCCAACAATAACCCCACCACCTTTTGGAAAACAGTTGGAGAAATGTTAGCGTACATTAGTATGCTTTTATTATGATTATAATAATAAGGGGTCCTACGAAAAACATAAGAACCCTATTGAATTCGTTATTATTATTATTATTTCCTGCCTTCTTTTGCTCAAAACATGTTTGCTCCTACACCCAACTTTCTTACAGATCAGCATACTTTTACTTTCCAGGTTGTCATTTTCAAAGCGCATATATAACTGCAGGTCACCGAACGTCTTACCCACAGAAGTTGACTTGTAATCCGTAGACTTGTTCTTAAAGTATCTCCGGAGAAATGCATCTCTTGGAAGCGGACGCTGCTGTCTTGTTTAATCATGCGCTTTGAAAGGATACCACTGTCAATCGGACAGAGGAGGAACAAAAGGAACAATGACAGTAAATAAAGAAGAGCCAAACAATCATCGTCGAACGTAGATGTGATAAAACAATACCTCTTCAACCTCCCTCAAAACGCTGATATAATACGGAAACACTCGATGCTTCCTATAGCCTAATTAAACTCGGCCCAACCCTACTTGTCTTTATTGACTGTTGTTTATGTATTGTTATCCGTCTCTGGTAAACCTATCACGTGGCCATATAAGTCATATAAGCCTTACGGTTCAATATTTTACTAGACTATATTTTTTATAAATGTGTTACTATGCCTGCCCCCTTTGAGTCACTCACATACACTCTCTGACACTGACAACACCCAGAACGCGACCGGTACCTGAAATACATTGGACATTGTAAACAGTCACCTCTTCATTGATTGTCACACTGTTTAAACGCTGCTATAGCATAGGCCTACTAGTGCTATATATTTAATATTGCTATTTGCGGTTTATTGCTTTTTAGATCACGATGTATCTTTTATCTTTCTGTAAGCCTATAATAATGCAGTGCTTCTACGTTACTCTTACTTTTACATTTCATTGCAAACTTTTTGCATTTCATTGCACACTTTGTGTTACTCTCACTTATACATTTCATTGCATAGCCTACTCATTGCATGCCGATCGTCAGGATGGTTTGTACTTTTTATTCAATTAAAAAAATCAACGCCACCTAGTATCCAAATATATATTTTTTTTTTAAAAAAAAGAGTAAAGTAACTACAGACCCCCGTCATTATCGTGCAGGTAGGGGTTAGAAAGTGAACACACAGACAAGTCATGTGGGACATGCTGGGGCACAGTCATAGAGGACGAGGGTGGGGTGGAGAGGAGCCGGCTCTGAGTGTAAGGTGGGTGAGGGTGGGGGGTTAGTCTCAGTCAGCTCAAAGAGTCGTTTATCCGGTGTCAGGTGTGTGTGTGTGTGGGGGGGGGGGATATCCTCGGACACACCTCACACGTGTCCCTGCCCGGTGAGGATGTGGCCGTCAGAGACTGGTGAGGGTGTGGAGATCGACTCCAGCTCCTTCGACTCCAATCGGGGAAAATAACGACTGAGTGGGTTTTTTTTGTCTATAATTTATTTAAACAGCATGTTTCATGTTGTCATGAATTGCTTATAGTACACATACAGTGGTCGACACAACACCAGATACAGTATTATGGGATTGAAGATAAGTCAGACAGGCCAAGACAGACCGAAGGTTTACCTGGGTCAATTAAAACCTGTAGGCGTGGCTTATTTATCATTCCGCCCACTTCCAATACAAACTGAATTCTTACCTGTGTTCGTGAGATGCTTCACGAACCACCTCCAGAACGCAAACTTGTTTACCTTGTGTCTCTGAATAAAACACGTGTTGAACATTTACCACTCTCCAAGTCATATACCTGGCCCGAAACAACGACACGACAAAATATCAAATTCGTTTTTCATCATCTGCCAGCGGTGTGTTCCGTGGCTGGTCCTGAACCTTCCTCATGTAGACGCTTCAGCAACCCTCTTCATCCCACTTCAGGTCGGCCCAGCGGTGTGTACAGGGCTCTGGAGAGGTAGCGACTGTCCACCAGCGATGGACGGGAGAGCGCACATCATTGTACATCCTGTTTCAGAAGTGACTCGTAGCTGTTACCATCCTGGTTTGTAGCTGAGGAACGTTTGCGTTTTTTTGTAGGAACGTCAGACTTTCTCCCTTACATCCACAGATCTATCTTGCTCCTCTATCACTTGATTCAGGTCCAGTACAAGCTTTTCCTCTGCAGGAGAATTTTGCTCACATTCTTCTGACGTCCTAATCTCTGTAATTGTGGCCTCTCCATCTCCTTCTATGCCTTCAATGCCATACAGAGCTTCTGATTTTTCTCCTCCTATGATATCAAGGACCATATCAGTGAACTCACCCCTCTTATATGGCTTTATACCTGTTTGGGGGTTTTGGGCTTCCGTAAGGTCTTTCGTTGCCTTTCTTCCTTCGCAACATAACTTATTTTATGGTCCTTTTCTGGCCAGACCCCATGGCATTGACATGATCGGTGATGCAATATTTTCTTCATATCTCAATTCTAATAATTTATCCTACTAGGTTTTGGGTTGGTTATTGTTGGTCCATCCAAAACAATGGGGGGGGGGGGGGTCCATCCAAAACAATACCCAACCCAAAAGTTATTATTATAAATTATTAGAATTGAGATATTAAGAAATTAAAATCTAGAACGCCTCACGAGATTGCGTGTCATCCTTGCGACCGCACACAATATTCATTCTTAAAAACGACGGATGAAAATGAAAACCCAGTTTAAAAAAACGTTTTGGTTGAGGTGGATCTTTGCCGCCCTCTAGCGATCAACTGCGCTCACTGTCTTCCTCTGCGACCTTTTTCGATTGCGCCAGGGGCTCTAATGGTGGGTTTAAATAAAAAAAAACACAATCACACACACATACAATACAATAAAATAGATAAATACACAGATCCAGTAGCTGGTGTCATTAGGATATTATGTATATTGTTGGTTAAACTATTCTGTAACGCCATCGGTAGGTATTCTGGGTAGAGCAGGGCGTCGACTCTCCGGCGTGGGGTTGGGATAAAAGTGTCTGTTCCTTATTCAGTCTTCACCTGTCAGATCTGGTTGCCATCTCGGTTAGAGAAAAGCCCTTGGCCTCCTACCTGAGCGTAGCTGCTTGACCAGATCAGCGTCCATCTGCGCCCAGGCGGACACCCCCAAAGGGAGCTTTGTAAACATCACACATGGCTGAGCCTAAAGGCATTTTCTTCCACTTTTACTTTAATAAAGAGAAGTACTAATTAAAGTGCATGCTTGTTTTGGTGTCATCAGGAACGTCTTAAATTGCCCCATTCAGTCTCTTCAATTGAAAAAGGTCGCAGAGGAAGACAGTGAGCGCAGTTGATCGCTAGAGGGCGGCAAAGATCCACTTCAACAAAAACGTTTTTTTAAACTGGGTTTTCATTTTCATCTGTCGTTTTTAAGAATGAATATTGTGTGCGGTCGCGTCAAATAATTACATTTCGATACTATGTAGTCTGTTTTTAAGTCTATCGACATTCAGGATTGAAATACTGTCCAACGGACCGCCGTCCTACTTGCGTTACAATGCATTACATCATCTATCCTCCATTCATTAATTTCCTCAGCTCTCTACCGGCAGATTCGGTCCTCTGGATACAGCGGGGTGATTGGCCCCTTGACTCAGGACGTCATCGTCCAGCATCGCATCGATTCGACCGCAGGGGCCACAAACCGAGCATCGAGTTCCAGCTCCTTCAAGCTGCCGCAGCGCAAGGAAGGCGCGTATTAAAAAGCCACTACTCGAACATTGTAGCTTCTTCAAGCTTTATTCACATGCACCATTTCGGACACAGCCCAGACAATCAGGTGGAAACACACCAGGTCAGGACGAGGTGGGGTTTCAAACAAGAGGAAGTGAAGGGAATGTTGGCTGAGGTTTTCTCCAAGAGACAGCAGACCAGAGTGTGACCTTGGGGGAGGGGGAGGGGATAAAATGATAAGTATCCAAGCCAAAGCCCCTTTCTATTTCGAGTTTTAATCCTACAATACAACTAAACGATGAGCTGCATTTGGAAGAAAACTGCTGCATGAAATAACAAGGCCCCAAAGTTGCAGTTTTATTGCCATAATTCCAATATAGTGAGTCTCTGCAATCTGAAATCGAGTGATTTAAGCTACACAGAGCTTTAGTGAGTTTTCGCTGTAGAGCTGAATAAGGTCGCACAAATGGGGTCATCCCTATGTTCCCCAGGTCCTATGTTCCCCGGGTGCAAAGGGTTAGGGTCAGGTTTAGGGTTATGGTTAGGGTGAGGGTTAACCCTAAACCTCACCCTAACCATAACCAATCGGAGGAGAGACATTCTAACCGATCACAGGCGAATCAGAGGCGAAAAAGGTGGTACTTGCCCCTGCCATCCTACGAAAAAAGATTTGCTCACAGGGTCCTATGTTCCCCGGTCACATACAAAGCGGGGAACATAGGACCCGGGGAACAAAGGACCCGGGGAACATAGATACGCTCCCGCACAAATAATATGGAAATAGGCCGAGCACGAAATTACAGACACACGATAGATTAAACACTATATTCTCCCTCTAATGTAGACCAAAACATCGGAATATGGTCCCTGCAATGTGCCGTTGGGTGGGGTTCATTTTAATCCTGATAGAGAAAACGGACACATGTGAAACTCGTCTTCACTGTTGCTACAAAATGGTTGTTGTCTGGCTTTATTGGATATATTTTTTGCTTGTCGACAACGAGTACTAATATTTACACACCGTGTAACGCTCGTTTATCTGTTCACCTTTTGGAAACATTTTGGCAATATTTAAAATACGTTAAAATACAACATTTCTTTTTTCACTCATGCTACTGCGCTGATAACGAGGGGAGGCCGGTAACGGCAGGCTATCTGAGACCGCTCCCCATTATCTCTCCTTTAATAGCACCAAGTTGTTCAACACCAAAAAAAAAAGATGGGGTTTCACTGCCGAAGAACATCCCAAGATAGCATTTTTATGATCCACTACAAAATGGCCAGAGTAACTAACGCTATTAAGGAGATAGCTGACCACGGTCCTAAGCATACCATTAAAACCCTTATGTTCATAGAGAGATGGGACGATGTTTGGGCTTGATCAAACTCTTATGAGGAAAACTGCATTCGCAGTAGTGTCATTAAAAACCCAGGATAAAACCTTCATAATTAGAAACTTAATCAAGTACAAAACAATGTCGATCATTTCACATTTCGATAACATCTCTGCAGTTCTTGTTTCATGGCTGGATGCGTTAACGGGGAGAATGAAAGGTTGGCGTTTTATTTCAATTAACACTCGTTTCCAATTTAAGTCTGCTTAGACTCTAAAAAGAATCGCTGAAAATAGGCTAATCAAGTAAACTCTGTGGGATCCAGAGGTCCCGTTCGCTGTGGTTCTGTAAACGGGCTGGCGTCCGTTCCAGGACGGCAGCTGGTTTGGCAAAAACATGGCGTTGGTTCGGGTCAGAGTGCGTCCCCGGTGGGAGCAGTTTCCTGTCTCACTTTGTGACGAGACGTTCCCTGAGACTTTTTTTTTTAATTTTTTTTTATCTAGTGGTGACAAAAACCTCCCTTAATTTCCTTTTTGTCCAGAAAACGGTTTGTCCTCTCCGACACAAGTCTGTTGACCACTCCAAAGACAGCCGTCTGAGTCTTTTGACACTAAACTTAATACAGTACCGAGTACAATGCCTTACGTTAGAAAAAAGAATAAAAAGACAACGGAAAACAAGTCGCACGAGTACACTTTCACGTATTTCGATTTTAGCTTCTAGGTAGCTTAACGCAAGACCATGTCCCCTATTCTACATTTACTACCCGCAGCAGCTCGCCTACTCCCTCCACCCACCCACATGCCCTCAGCCTCTCCGACGCCTTCAGCCGGGGACCCAGCTCTGCGGGGAGGTCTTCGCGGAGCCCGAGAAACTCCCGCCGTTCCTCTCCGTGTTCTGGGCCGTGGCGAGGTGCGACTCGAAGCTCAGGTCCAGGCAGTCGGCGTCCATCAGCTCGTTGCGGATGATGGCGTCCATGTCGCACTCCAGGTCGCCGTTGAACACGTCCAGGTCCAGGTCGGCGCCCAGCGGCAGAGACCCGGACTTCACCGGGGACTTCTGGAGCCGTGCTTTGGCGTCGGGCCCGGCCATGCTCGACGCCGACCGGCCGTTGGCGTGGGTCGGCAAGCCCGCTTGCCAACCCGCCACGGAGACGCCGCTGCCGCCGCCGGGGGCAAGGCCGGCCATGATGCTCAGCGGGGGGTCCTTGCGCAGCAGCAGGGCGTTGCGCCGGGAGTTCTGCAAGGCCCCGCTCATGGCCTGGGACATGAGAGGGTCCGACTGGGTCAGCATGACGTTGGCGGGGCCATGGGCCTCCAGGCCGAGCAGGTCCTGCAGCGCCGCGTCGCCGAACAGCGGGCCGCACGAGAAGGTGGTCTGCTTGTTCTCCTGGATGGTCTGCATGGGCGACTGGCGCAGGCTGGTGATGGACGGCGGGCTGAACAGGGAGGGGGCGCCGAAGCTGGCCGAGGGGCTGCCCAGCCCGGCCCCGGGGCAGCCGAAGGGGAACACCGAGCCGGCCTGCGTCCCTTCTCCCCGGCCCCCGCCGTCCTCGCCCTCCCCCTCCTCGTCGTCGTCGTTGTCGTCGCCCCCCTCGCCGGGGGGTGCCTGCTGGGCTGCCGTCAGGCTGATGTTGTCCAGGAGGTCGTCCATCAGGTTGTCCGAGAGCCCGTCGTTGAGGTTCATGGTGCCTGCCAGGTCGGGGAGCGCCATGGGGCCCGTGGAGGGGGACATGGCGCTGGGGCTGGAGTACAGCATGGGGGAGGGGGGGGCCGAGTCGTCGCCGCCGCCGCCGCCGCCATCCTGAGCCTCGTCCAGCTCCAGGTTGGCCAGGATGGGCGACAGGCGGCCGCTCAGCGTGCTGGCGTTGGAGTTGGTGCGCGAGCGGAAGTCGGTCCAGGCGTCCAGCTCGTCGCTGCTTCGCGACGTGGGGCTGCCCGTCCACTTGGACAGGCTGGACGAGCTCTCCGAGCTGCCGTCCTGGGCAGCCATCAGGGACGCCTTCTTCTTGGTGGCCCGCCCCCGGGCCCCCTTGATGTACTTGCTGTTGTCCATGGAGACGGCGCGGCGGCGCGGCGCCTTGCCCCCCTTGCCGCCCTCGGGGTTGACCATCCACCAGGAGCTCTTGCCCGTGCCCTCGTTCTGCACCTTGACGAAGCGGCTGTGCAGCGACAGGTTGTGGCGGATGGAGTTCTGGAGAGAGAAGACGTTTACTTTAAAAGGGGACATATTATACCACCAGGTGAGAGTGAGATTAGCTGTTACAAGCCGAACGGCTGGTAACGTTAAGCAGGCGCTTTTATCCAAAGCGACTTCCAATAATATATTTGTCAGAAGAAAGAGAAAGAACAATGTATCGCTGTCGGTACAGTAAGGATGTTCATCTAACCAAGTGCCAAACACTAACGATCCCTGGGATAACCCATTCCCCTTATACAACAAAGATAGCTAGCGGAATGGTCATCAAAACAACACAACCAGGAGCACTGCAGTGGCCTCCACTAGGTCCTCAGCCGCACTACGGAGACCGCACCAACGTTGCCAAAGGCTCCAGGTTCTCTCTCTCACACACACACACACACACACACACACTATGAGAGTATAAAGCTGGTTACTGCAGAAAAGTATTAGGCTCTCTGGCATTATCAACTTGTATTGTCAACATGGCTAACCTGGCTAGAACTGGTATTGCTGATAATAAATGACATCCAGGTTTTCCGACATGCTGTACTGAAACACATTCAACTCAGGAATGACGTCATTCTCAGCTCCGACTTCCAAGGTGACTGGCATGCAGCATAAGTCAGAGTGTGAGAGATACGGAGAGAGTATAAAACCGAGAGACCAGAGTGTGTGAGAGAAAACCTGCAGTTCGCACTGCAATGAAAATGCAGCTTCCTAAGTAAGGGAGGGAACCAGGGTAGTGCTGATACGGGTGGAGACACAACTAAAGGGAGTTTGAGGACAAGATCATTATCGGCTTATGAAGTCAAACCCCATGTTAAAGAATATCATGAGGAACTAAGTATTTTAGTAATTACACTGAAGTAATGCAAGGGGGTAAAACTATAGCATTTATCTGAGAATACAAAGATATCATTTACTGTTATCATTTGATGACCCTTTTCATTGGTTAATATTTAGATAATTATACAGTGAACTAATTAAGAAAGATGATTTAATGCTTGTATTGATTTGCTACATTCAATTAAATCCCAGCAATAGCCTAATCCGGAGGGCTAATAGATGAGGTCAGGTTGACCTTTGATCAATCACAGAAAAAAATCCACAAATAAAGATGTATTATGTTACAAATTAAAAAATTAAAAAACCGAAAACACAAGCTAAATCTGATCGTGGCAGAGGGTTTTCAATTTAAAAGAGACGGCATGAATTATGAGGCAGGTTTGAATGAAAGCACTTCCAAAGCCTCGTAATCAGTCCCAGGATCCAACGCGTTTAGCATTGCATCGAGCAGCCTGCCCACATGGAGACCAGCCGTCAATGGGCCGCTCCGCTCACAGAGTCCACAGGCAAAGCCTTCCCTCAAAGCTAATTATAGGATTAGGACAGCGAGCAGGCACTTTCTTCACTCGGACCAGCACATGACTGACCCAAAGGTCCCAGCGATTGGACGTCCCTCTACTGGGGCCGTGTCAAGAACCCAGCGCAGAAGACATGCTCCCACCATGGGGGGGGGTATGGTTTCCTGTGTAACACTGGAGTACCAGAGTCTCAGCCACAGGTTCACAACGTCTGGTCATATATTCTGCTTCTAATGTGATACCCTTGTGGCAAAAAAAAAACTGCTGTCTTCAAATGACCCCTTGCATTTGAATCACTTGCATTTAATTAATCTACTGGTTAAATCTAGCGAGATATTGCCAGGTGATTTGGACAATATTCAAACGGCCCTGTTTCCTGTCATATCTTTCTAGATTTGGTTTTGTTGCGGTCTTTGCATTCGCGGTCATTTCAGTCATCCGACGAGTGGCCATTGGCGAGCATCTGTATCACACACTCTACACACAGACCCCTAATCTGTCTGTAATCCGCTGGAGCAACACACGTACCACCAGCTACTGACCCTCAGTCCTCCATAGTGAGGGCCAGAGGTTGAGGGGAGCCTGGGTCTGCCCAGGACATGAATGCCCTGAGCCCCCAGGGCAAAAAGGTCCAGAGAACCAGTGATTCCTTGGTGCCCACTACACACTTGTATTGTACACCCCGTTGCCGGGACACGTCCCCAACCCAGCGCCTTCCCCTTGGGGCCGTTGCCCTCTTCCCCCCCACCCCTAATAGTCATGGCCTCCATCATGCCATTGGACCTTGGTAACATCTGACCATGTGGTGACTGCTGGTACCTCAGTCCCTCCACACTAAAAGACTGCACATGCTTCTTAGTCCAAACAAAGCCCAAAGCCGATTGTGATGGACGCAAAGCAATGTTAATGACTTTTCCGCGTCCAGTTTGTTTAGTTTCTCTGGGGACGTTGTTACTCTGTTAAAAGGACGTGGGTCCACATCTTGTTTGTGTCTTGCGAGCAACATGAAGTGAACTCTGTGCTCTTGTTGGCTCTGGGCCTTAGGGTCCTGTGGGTGGTGGGGATCAGGGCTGCGAAGCCTGCCAGCTCCGAGCTACAACCTGGCTCACAAGCTGCGTTTGATCCAGGCTAAGCTAAGCTCCTGGCCTGCGGGCCTGGCGGCGTCGCGCCAGCTGCACCCACGACCGAGCGGCCCTTCTCTGGACCTTCTCTTCTCTCCCAGGAGGGGGACGGGCTGGAAAGGAAGACCTAAACATAGCCGGCTTTAACGACCACAAACAACAACTGTCCATCTGGACTACCGCATCCAGAGGAATCCAGCAACGCGGTCAGACCCGAAGCCAACTAAGCTGACCCTAACCCGTAGCTAACCCTAACCACACCAACACTGCACCAACACTGCTCGGGAATCAGATAACATTTTGAATTGAGATTCTGAACTACCGAAGAGCTTTTGATCTTTCCTTTGTGTGTTAAGATCATTGCATCAGTTGATATAGCTTTTTTAAATATCAAAACGACATGATATTTCACACACTCTCATAGCCTTTCGTGCCAAAAATATTGCCACACCGACTTTCTGAGCGCACTTGAGAGGTCCCTGAAATTAGAACGGAATCAAGAAATCATCTAAATCGAAATATTCACTGCCCTGGTATAGAAGGGAGACAGCGGGGAGCCCGCTGACAACCGTGCAGGGTCACACTGTAGTAAAGAGTGCCCCTGTAAAGGGTAACATAAAGTGACTGCGGAGGGCCGCAGCGCCTTATCCACTAGTGGCATCCAACCTCCACTTCCCCTCCAGCCTGGAACGAGGACCCAGTGGGCCATTATACATGATTGTATGTTACATGCCCTTCCTACTAAATGGGGCCGGGGGAGGCTGGTTTGATTTATTCGTTTATTTCTGTTACGGGGAGTCCCGTGATGACCGTGATTAAACCAAATGAAGCAATCACAACAACGGCGCGCCCAGACGTGCGCGCTCCCGTCGGCCACTCTGCTGCACCTGACGCTAATTGGCGCGTGACACCGGCAGTACCTCGCAGAACGCGTCGATGTCAGCATATTGTCTTTGTTTTACAAACAACATGAACCACTGCGTTTTTACTGAATTAAGGAAACACCGCACACATGCAAACCTAACAAACCTAACGGATACACAAAACACAAACACACTAGATTGTGTACGTAAGTACCTGCTTTCCGTTACAGACTTCATTCATGCAAACTTTCTTAACCTCATATACATGTATTCAAATAAAACAATCACAGTAACCGTCGCAATAATGTAGGCCAAAATGACATACAGTTGTGCAGGATTACACGTCTCCCTCTCTCCCCCTCCCTTCCCAGATTTAAATCCGGGAAAGCTCGGAGATTTGATCAGAACTGAATCCACGGCAGATGAATTGGTTTCCCAGGCTAAACTAATCCTGTTGCAATTCCCACCGAACAGACACAGGAGCAAAAGCCCTACCACCACGTGTGTGTGTGTGAGTGAGTGAGAGTTCATTGCATCATACACACAAGTCTTTCGATCGAACAGTGTACAGTTTATATTCAAAATAACACCAGACTTGGATATCTAGCCCCCCCCCCCTCTCCCCCCCCCCACACACACACACAATGTTTAGCTGTCCTCAGACACCCTATACGCCACGTTGATATCAGTCGAATGCACTTGACCAAAGCCCAAGGTGCTTATCTGACATGGACATAACTGTGTCCACTGTAGTGGCTTGCATCTCACTCAGTGCAGCACACAGTGCAGTTGATATGCTAATGAACCATGCGGGGTATTGTTGTGGGGTAGGTTTTGTTTTGGTGTCACAAGCAGCACGTCACCCCCTTCTCACACCACCGACCACCGCTCACCTTCCAGCCCGCGGAGCTGTTGCTGTCTCCTTTGTCCTTGAAGTAGGGCACCGACCTCACCATCCAGTCGTAGATCTGGGACAGGGTCAGCCGGTTCTCCGGGGAGCTCTCGATAGCCTGCGTGATGAGGTCCGCGTACGAGTAGTTCCCCCAGGCGTTCCTCCGGGCAGAAGACTTCCTCAGCTGCTGGGAAGCAGAGCCGCCGTGAGCCGCCGCGGCGGAGGGGTGGATGGAGGAGAAGGAAGGGGACCCGTCCTCCACCCCTTCCTCCCTGCTGCTGGACGGGGTGCTCCTCCGTACCTCCACGGGCAGGGAGGAGGCTCCGTGCGGCAGCCTTGGCCCGAGCTCGGCGCGGTTCTTCTCGGACGCCGCGCCATTCTCGTCGTCCTCCTCTTCGGGAATGACGTCAGTGTCATTCGTCCCCGGTTTGCTCGCGCCCGACTCCGGACGCGGCAGGGGCCAAGTGCACGACCGGGGCCTTTTCTGGGGCTCGAAGTCTGGGTCTATTTCAACGTTTAGGTTTTGTTCGTCCTGCGACGCCTCGGCCATGTTATTGGCGATATCTCGGCTTTGGCACAAGATCAATGAAATCACGGGACACGAAGACACGGGACTCGCGTCCCGTCAATTTCTACGGGTTTTTAAAACGGCAATTACTTATGCACGATATGCAAATTAGGCCCTCCTTAGATCTTCTCGCAAGCAGAAAACACGTGCGTCTTGTATTCTCATGGGCTGTCCGGACCCCGCTGCAGATCGTCCGCTGGATCCGTCCTTCAAATCAACCAAGTATCACCATCTTCGTTGCGTATATCGCCCACACCCTGGTGAAAATCCATCTGGATTCAGGGGAATGTTCGCGTTTCCCAGAGCCAGCGCGTCGCTCTCGTCTCGGAAGAATCCCGGCCGCGTTCCGTTACAATCCGACGACATGCATGCCTCAGATTAATTCATTAGTATGGACACATCACCTCCTGCACACACAGCTGCCATCTTGACCGTTTCCTTTCCCCCCCACCACCACCACCACCACCAAGTTCTTTATCATCCGTGTCTTCTCCTCCTCGCCTCTCTTGTTCTTCTCCTCCTCCTCCCTTGATACCATCAAGGCGGAGGTGGCTTCTAATAGGCCCGGCTCACAGGCTACCGTTGAACCGCTACAACGCTCCGACGCGGCCCAAGAACCCCGGATGAAGGTTGAAAATTAACGACGCTCTCCGCGAATCGTTTGCATACTGAATAAGTCCACCATGGCGAACGGACATGATTACAACCCGTTCATTCAGTCGAATCGGTGGTGGTGGTGGCGCAAACCGCGTCCTTCTCCAAGCACAGAGGAGGGGGTGGGGGGGAGAGAGGAACGACCTGCCCCTTGCCTTGCAAAGAAATTAAAGCGACAGTATGTGCCTGGCCGTGTGCTCCCGCTAGCCTCCTCCGTGCGTTACCTTGGAATTCACTCGTTCATAGGGAATGCGAAGTGACGTCACAAAGGAGGCCATCTTGTGAGACAGCACCGACGGGAGCAGTGATGTTCTCGGGATAGAGGGGGCGGCGGTTTCAATAGTATTTGGACAGAATAAACCTTTAAAATTAAAAGTACTTTAAAGGCAAAGTACAAGGACAAAAATAAAGTAGCCTAGTATTCAAATGCTGAAATGCGGTCCTGAAACTGAAGCCTCCTCCAGGAACATACTGTGGACCAAAAGAGCCAAGAACCTCTAAAGACGGCACTTTAATCACAGCTTTTTTACAACAGTGTGACGTCACCGACATAGTCCCTATAGGCCAATACGATCAGAGTCCATGTGGTCCATGGTGTGTGAACCCCCTCGCAAGGGGAAGATTGGCTTGTCCTGAAACACAATGTTTCTAACAAGGTCAGTGGAGCTTTGGAACTACATCAGCCGTGGTGAGAGCTGATAAGGACGCATGAGTCCTGTTGTTTTAACACACACACATCCTAATCAGGCCTAATCACATCCTAATAACCTAACACCATCAGGTTAAAGGCCTGTTAAGGGGCTGATTATGGTCCACGCAACGCAAGGGGGTTACGGACCCTATGCGGACCCTCCTTGCGCCCACCGCAAGGGCGCCTCCCAAAAATTGTAACAGCGAGGGCCGCTAACTAAAACCCGACTCAGAACCAAAGAGGTTCACGACTGCGTCAAAGCGTCTTCGTTGTCACTGAGTTGCGTGAACGTGGAACCATAATCAGCCCTTTACTTTACATACACGTCCTAATCAGGCCTTCACAACCGCCGTAACAAGCCGTTTTGGAAATCTGCCCCTTACGACATCCAGGTGGGCGTGTCCACCTAGATGTGAGAAGGATAGATGAGCAACGTTTGCTACAGTCCAAGGGGTAGGCTGGTAGACTGATCTATCCAGCACACATCTTGGTGGACACGCCCACCTGTGATGTCATAAGGGGCAGATTTCCAAAACGGCTTGTAACTGCTAATCACAACACACCTGGTGGCATGCCATAAGACCTTTAACACACACATCCTAATCAGGCCTTCATAACACCGAACGTCATCAGGTTAAGGCCTGTTACTTTACATACACATCCTTATCATCCACAACATCATCAGGTTAAATACTAGAGGATAAATAACAAAAGTCCTGATACATTCGACCAACATTACCACTGGATGAAATGAAAGCATAACAGGCTAAATTTAAAGGCTAATTCCCATCAGAGTTTAATAATGAATATTTTATATTATAAATGGCAGTACGTTTGGTATGCTCATTGATTGAATACGCCCATTCACTTAATATTAACTCAAGTTTTTTTTATATGAATTTGCAGGCATTGAACCGTACTTGTGAAATGTACAATTATACATTATTATTATTATACAGCCCCCAAATTAGTTTTTTGGATTATATAATCTAGTGAAATCCTCATTATCCATCCTAATTGGCCTGTTTCCATGAACCTGTGTACTGCCGCTAAATGGCTCCATTCCTTCACAGTCTCCCAGGAGGGCCCAGCAGTGGGCAAAACAATCAATAAGGTCATTGGATGTTTACTTTAGAGAGAATGTTTAGTGTTTTCCTGCATTTCTACCAAATTGCTTGTTGTTGTTCATGCATTGTTTTTAACCTTTTCGGGTCAACACAGAGACAGAGAAACACACATACACACACACACACACACACACACACACACACACACACACACACACACACACACACACACACACACACACACACACACACACACACGCACACACACACACACACACGCACACACACCATTGTAGTTAAAATCTCCCAGGCAACCCAAAGGTCCATCAGAAATAAAATGATAAAATATGTATATACACCCACCCACAGGCAGATCTATATGTTTATATATATGCTCATACCTTAAAGTGCAATGTAGAGATAAAATCAAGAATGTCAGTAATAAATAATTGGCTGAGGTGTGTGAGCACCAGCACTGGGCTCCGAGTGGAGACCCATGGAGTGGGTTCTGGAAGCCCCAGCAGGGACTAGCATGAGGCGTAGCCGCCGGCGCTACAGGCTGGTGGGAGCCCCTCTCTCCCCACCGCCAGGGGTCCGTCGTGGGGCTTATTTGGCGCTGCGGTCGGCCTCCGCCCAGTACTGCTCTGTCTGCATCTCCGTCAGCCGGGACAGAGTGCGCTGGAAGGCAAACACCTCCTCCGCCCCGCTGAAGATGGTTAGGTCACTGGCCGAGTCCTGTTGGGGGGGGGTGATATCACCATCTCATCAAAATAGTCCTAACCTAAAATACATATCCTCTCATTTTAATTTGCCTGAAAATCCTAACGTGTTGAATCCTCTTACTTTTAATTCAATTTAATAAATAGGTTAATCTTTTTTTTTTAAAAAAAGGGGCATTTACGTATTGCTTCTCAAACCACTTCAGACACTTCAAACCTCCTTTCATGTTTTTCTCTATGTTCTTATCTTCACACGAGTGTGTATTCACTAGGGCTTTGGTGAGATATGTGTGAACACATATCTCACAGGAGCAGGTAGAGGGGTAGAGGTAGAGGGTTTGGCCCCCCATGTAAGGCTACAACCGTTCATGGTTAGCAGCACGACGAAGGGGGTTTGGTGGTGCCTTGCTCAAGGGAGAGGAGACGAGCCGCAGGAGGTACCCGTTTGAGGCCCAGGTCATCCATGAGAACGTGGCTCTCGTGGAGGTCGTGGTCGTCGCCGCTGACAAAGATGTCTTCTAGAGCGTGGTCTGCGAGGATCACCAGCCGCACCTGATCACAACAACAACAACAACAACAACCTGTTGGACTACAACACCAGAGCCAGCTGCTGTCCACTCCATGAGTTAAACTACACAACCCAACTGCACGCAGTCATCCATGCATTGGCTTGTTTACAGTTCAGGAGGGACATGCAGAATCCATAGACCTTCCAGCCAATAGGAAACTCAGGTTTTGGAGTGAAAATCATTCAGGAGTCACTTTGATCCAAAGGGATTTGCATTGGATCATTGATTTACGAGTTTTAGTCGTTTAAGTAAATAGCTAATTAACGGGCAGGCAGGGGTTAGAAGGGCCACTTGCTCAAGGATGCTTCCAGGTAGAATGGGGTCACTGGGGTTCGAACCCAGAACCTCACAGCTGGGAATCAAACCCAACAACCACTAGGCCACCCTGCCCCCTAGCACAAGGTGGATCAGACATCTACAGATAAGACTCACGGGGGTCTGAACCCAGAATGTCTCGGCTGGGAATCAAACCCAACAACCACTAGACTCCCCTGGCCAGCAGCAGGGGGGGTCCGACCTTTACCCAGAGAGGATCACAGAGACTCTGGACCTGGGGTTACCCCCCAGAGCCTTTTAGCAACAGACCCGGGTCAGGGGGGGCCGGGACCCCAACAGCCTCAGCACCACAGCCAGGCCAGGGGGGGGGGGGGGGAGACCCCAAACAGCCTCAGCACCACAGCCGGGCCAGAGGTGGGCCGAGACCCGGTCCTGGTACCTTGTGGTCGTAGAGGGTGTCCACCAGGGTGATGAGCCGGCGGGCCTGGGTCTTCTTGTTGAGGTCGAGGAGGGGAATGTTCCGGATGAAGACGGTGTCGAACAGCCGGGACAGCTCCAGGTAGTCGCTGGCGCCGAGCGGCTGGGATCAGACACACCACAGATCAACACGGCACTGCATCCAAAAACTGCATTTTTTTGCTTTCCCTTTTGCAGGAATCATACTTTAGAATGCTAATGAGAACAAATAATGATTTTCATATAAAATACATTGAATATTATAATAAATAGATCAGTCCACGCAATATTACAAATAATAAGTGGTCATATTCAGGTCATGAATATGAACTAAATCAAAGCATGTCAGAGATCATGTGGAAAAGGAAAATCTACCAACAGGTGCTTTGTTTCAAAACTCAATTGCATTTATACTTTATTTATACCTCGCTTCCTCTGCAAAACGCAGTGCCCAACCAGGGAAACAACGTAACAAAAAAGTAATACAATAACAGCTTTACCATCAACATAATTTAAATGGGAAACATATTAGAGGTTGATTTAAAGGAAACAATATTGAAAACTACTAGATACAAACAGAGTTGCACTAGAAAGTTTTCAGATTTGGTTGGAATTATATATAAAAATTGCCATTTCAAATTCCATTTACAGTTACAGCTTTCATCAAAATCAAGTGTGCAATACGTATTGTTGAAATGACCTCAAATGCATCTCTGATTCAGATGGCCTCCTTTAAACTAATTTCATGTTATTGTCGTCGTTACCCTTGTCAGCATTTTGTGTTCCTTTTTTGAACTAAAAGCGGACAAAAAATAAAGTTGGATCTAATGACAATGGTAATGTGACACCGGGCGGCTGGGAGTAGACCTACTCTGTCACACAGCTCCTGGAATGTGCAGTCGGCGATGGTCCCGCAGGCCTTGGCCAGACCCACCTTCCTCCCCTGAACGCTGAGCACCCGCGGCCGAGTGACTGGAAAACACGAGTACAACGCCGCCTTCAAGGGGTCCAAACCGCCAGCGAACATATAGAACCAAGATGGCCCCTAGGTGATGAGGCCAATTGGGAACGCAAATCCCGGACCAATGACCTCAACTGCCCAACTTTTTTCCGATTTTTCAACGTAAACAGAGTTCATGTTGCAGGCCGTTATTATTTCACAACATTCGTACGAGGACGTTCTCTCTTATATAAGAACCTACCCGTGCATGATGGTTCTGCTTGGCTATGAGTCAGCCATTCCATGAAATCAGCCCATCCTTAACTGAAATAGCAAATCCATCTGGAGCTGGATTGATGTGAACATTTTTCCCTTTACATTTACAAGCGACTTACCCACATACACACATCATATATACACTTCATACACACATTCACACACCGACGGTGGAGTAAACAGTAACCGAGTAAACCGATCTACCTCCTGAGCCAAGCCAACCCGTTTGCATTAACATGAAATCCAATGATTCTTTAGGTAAACCACAAAACCATTGCCAGCTATCATTACATTCGTTCAATGGGATGAATACAAAACCCATCTGTACTTAAGGATTGAGCTGACTGAAGGCATGTCATAGCAGCTACACTACCAAAAACCATCTTTTACCATTGCACTCTTTAATTCTCTCATGCAAACAGCAGAACAGAGATGTCCCCAACGGAGGTGGCCTTAGTATGGAGGACTCCCAGGTATAGGGTCTACTTTAAGAGATCTTCAGGTCTTACTGTCGTTCTGTTTGAAAGCCAGCTCGTCAAACATCTTGTCCAGAGTAGCCTCCACGTCAGGGTCGCTAGAGCTGTCACCAATAAAAGAAAAGATAATTAATACTATTCAAATAATACATTCCATTTGGATGCACGTAATACTCAAGGACCCCTTACTTGAAGATAAGAAAACCCTAATTATGATAATATTAATAAGATAATAACAATTTATAACCAAAGTCTAAGGAATCAAACATCAAATCCTCCCGGGTAAATTAACGCGGAGCTACTCATAGTTTTGCATTTGGTCGACATCGCGGGCGTCTCTTACAGGAAGTAGAGTTTTCCCGCCGAGGGTCTGTTCCTCCTTCGGTAATCTATTCCTGAATCCAGGCGCAGGGTTTGGCAGTATTGCTGCATGAGAGGGAGGACAGGGGATGCTTTCAAAAGAACACAAAGAAATGATGGCCGTTATCAAACAGCATCAGGCTTACATCAAATAAGGAATTAAATTTGCCTCACATAAATCTATATTATAAGATTAAAGTCTATATTCGTGGATACAAAAATGTATTGATTAATCCAATGAACCATTGTTTGGTGACATGAACCTACGGCTCCGATCAATGTTTTAGAATAATAATATAAAAAATAAAATTGTCATAAAAAATCCTATAATGTGATGACAAAAAATAGAAAATTATTACAAATGGTGAAATGAAGATGAGGTTAGCAGTATATAAAAAACATAAGAAACATTTAGAAATATTCATATACCAGCTTGTATATTATTGTATATATATTGTACATTGTTTAATGTATCAGCATTCTGCCTCTTACCTGCAGCACAGCAATGAAAGGCACAAAGTTGACTCTCTGCAGGCCGTTCTTATACAGGTCTGAAGAGAAGAGACCACACTTCAGCATTTCTGTGCTGAATCCCAGGTGAGTAAATGACACTATCGCTCATCATGCATGGTTTTAAGATAAGAGAGCATGGCATTAACTCTGCCAGGGTTAGGGGTTGCACTGCCCCTGGTGGCTACCCATGACTATAATGTATGTTCTCATCTTTGCATACAACAAGTTGGACAAAAACAAACCTTTAAATACATGCCAGTTCGGTCCAATTATGTCTGACATTTTTCATTTTAGAGGAACTTTCCTTCTACATTCTATTCCTCAGACAAATCATCTTTTGATTTTCATTCAAAAAACCAACAGAGGAAACATAGGTTCCTATGGTGACCACACACACACACACACACACACACACACACACACACACACACACACACACACACACACACACACACCCACACACACACACACACACACACACACACACACACACACACACACACACACACCTACCTTCAGGGGGCCGGTTCGAGGTTGCCACGACGACGACGCCGTTCCGGAAGAGGTTCTCAAAGAGCTGCTTCAGGATCATGGCGTCAGCGATGTCGGTGACCTGGGAGTTGGGGTTGGGGCGGGGGGGGGCATTGTGAACCATATCACTTCACAATGCAAAATGATGCACCTGGGCAACCTCCCAACTAATGGGGTGAATGGAGGGAATCGTACTGCCAACTAGTGCTCCGGCCTGTAATGGACCAACAGATTAATATGACACATTAAAACACCCTTATTGGCTCTTACAGTGAGCTTTCCATTGAGGAGTTCTAAGTTCGATTCCCACTGGGGCTATCCACGGCCAGAGTATGCACTCACAGTGTTGGACAAGACTCTTTGGTTAAAAAGCTTCACCCAATGCCAGATATTTATCGATTGCTTTTGAAGTATCACAGAATAATGGAGCAATAATTTATACAATGGGAATGTGTATTGATCTGTTTGGATGTGATTTGTGATCATACCACTACACTGCTATTATTTGGGGGTGGCATGTGGCTCAGGAGGTAGAGCGGGTTGGTTGGTAACCGAAAGGTTGCTAGTTTCCTCCCGGCACCTCCTAGCCAAGTGTCGAGGTGTCCCTGAGCAAGACACCTCACCCTAACTGCTCCCAACGAGCTGGCTGTCGCCTTGCATGGCTGACACCGCCGTCGGTGTGTGAATGTGTGCATAAATGGGTGAATGTTGGTGGTATAAATAGAAATGGTTAGAAAAGCACGGTATAAATGCAGGCTATTTACATTTGCCCTTCAGAATGTTGCTTATACATCCTGGCACTAAAGTAGTACTAAGCATTGTATAGCATCTTATCCTAGCTATCTTTGCTGAATACAAGGAATTGTTAAACCTAGCGATTGTTAGTGCTTTGCACTTGGTTCTATGAACATCCTTACTGTACCGACAGAGATATATTGTTTCGCATTCTTCTTACAAATGTACTTATTGATTTGTAAGTCTCTTTGAATAAAAGCGTCTGCTAAATACCTTAAATGTAAATGTCCATGTCATAGAATACCTGGAACTCATCGAAGCACAGAAGGCACGCCTCCTCACTGATCTCCGCGGCCACGGGTGCGATGGGGTCGTAGGATTTGGCCATTCTCCCTGCCTTCCTCTTCGGCATGCTCTGCTTCAACCGGTGGATTCCTGCGAGGGCTCGCAAAGATATGGTACACATAATTAAGACAAATACTGGAATCTTTAGATAGAAATTGCATTTGTTCTGAGAGAGAATCAGAATGTGATACCGCAGAATAAAACAACTAAATAATATATTGTGATCATAAACTGTTTATCGTGGTTCAACTTATATCAACTTATAGCAATATCTACTTATAAACCAACTTCACTGATCGTCATTCATACCATTATTAATATCATATAGCTACATGAAAAGTAGATTTTCTTTTTATTTAGCCTTTATTTAACCAGAAAAGGTCCCATTGAGTTACAGTAACTCTTCTCCCAGGAAGTCCTGGCCAAGGCTGGCGGCAAAAAGTTTCAAAACACATAAAGGACAGGACAAAGGTCACATACTACACCACAAATATCATACAAAAACATAAAGACATGACCCTTAATATGCCAAACAACAAGCTAATACAGACTACTGACACTTTTGTGCATCTTTTGTGCATCAATCAATCCACATACTCAACACTGAATCAATCTTTAGATCAAGGAGAAGGTGAAGGGACTTTTTCACTTCATGTTTATGTCTTCTTTGTGTTTGGGTTTCTCTGTTTTCTGTTTGTGGTGTGCGATGTAATGCCCTTCAATGTACACTTTGGACAATTAATGTTATATGTATGTGATAAGTAACAATGGAGCAACTAAATTGATGCAAAACATATTTCTGACAAATAAAGTATATTATTATTATTATTACAACACCAAATACAAACTTAAACACATTCATATAACTATGGTTTTTGCATAACATGACTCACGTTTGTGAACGTCCAGCATGAAGCCGTGGAAGTGGACCCTCTTCTTTTTCTCCGTCTCAACGTGGGAGTAAAACATGTCCATGACCATGGTCTTACCCGTGCCTACGCGAACCACACACACACACACACACACACACACACACACACACACACACACATTTTAAAAGAGACCCAACACTTTCATTAAATGATTTAAATGCTTTGAAAATTGACTGCTTCTACCTACCAACGTCTCCAAAGATGTAGTAACCTTTCGGCGGTTTAGGCTTTGTGAAAAACTGCAAAAGCGACATGAAACTAAAGTGAGGCGACAGACAACACCTCAATGGAAAAACGTTCAAAGAAAAGCATAAATCGCACCTTTTTAGCGGACCATGCTTCTCATCAAGCAGTTGGTCGTCTTTGTTTGACTAAACTCTAATCTTGCTCTACCGCTAGGACTTGTCTGTTGTTATTTTAAACTCTATTTCTTGATCCTGTTGCATCATTTCCCTTGTAAATATTTTTAGCCCTGTTTTGCAGGAAAAAATGGATATTTAAAAAATGATTTGATTGACAAGTGAACACCAGCCGCCGGTCGGTACGAACCTTGGAGAAGAACGACGGGGGGGCGTTGCTGTAGCCTCGCAGGGTTTTGTGCATTTGGTCCAGCTTCTCCACCACGGCTCTCTGGTGCGGGTCCTCCCGAAGGGCGCCCTCTCTGGTCAGACTGTGGTAGTGCTCCATCGGCCCCGTGGGGCCAGCGACCGCCTGCTTGTCCTCGACCGCCTGCGGTGGACTCGCTGTGTAACCTAAAAGATTTGCCGCCGGTAAAGGTTAATGGTTGTGTCAGCGCTGCGCGGCGATAGGAACCTTTTTATTTTAATGCGTGCTCACGTATGTGCTCAAACGCACACGCGCAAGCACGCATGCATGCAGGCACACAGTAGCCTACTACAGCCTACTACAAGTGACAGTGTGTCTATACTGCATAATCAAAGCTCAATGACAATCCTGATGAACACACTACAGCTGTCAGGAAGCCCACATAAGCAGCATACAACATTTCAACAAATAAAAAGTCAATTCAGTGTCCACCAAGCCAGCTGACTAATGCTTTGAGTAGTAGCCCCTATACGAGGCAAAAGGTAAACAATGGGGCTGTCACACAGTGATCCCATTCAGAACAGTGAGGTTGAATGCAAAATAAAGTATATATTTATACTACCTTGAAACCTATAACCGTGTTTAACTAGGTTGAATCAATCACCCCTTAAAAAAGACGAGATTTTTATAATCTTATGTCCAAATCAATTAGGCCTATCAATTAACCAATATCCAATGACAGGAGTTCAGATGCAACTGAGTTTGGCATCGTTCATTATAATTTAAAATAAAGAGCGAACAAGAAGAGCAGATACTGCAACTTTTTAAGATAAATATTGAGCTAAAAATGTTCGTGGATGTAAACATTTGCTTCAAAGCGGTTACACAACAGGAAGGCAAGTGCAGGGTAGGGCTGTCATTCACAGAACAGAATACCAATAAACTACAACTTACACTTCATCTTATAACAATGACACGTCCGTCATAACATTCTTACCTCGTTTTGCCAGCTCACTCAAAGGTTTGACTAGGGTTCTGGATAAACAATGTTTTTTAAACAGAACCGGTTTTAAAAGTGACATCTTTAAAGACAGAGGGATGCAGGTCGCCATCTTGCTTTGCAAAAAAATGCATCGAAAAACTTTATTAACTAAAGCGTACAAACAGCAGCACGGAGGCAGCGTTGGCATTACCTACAAGCGCCGTTAGGGGTCAGTGTTTCAACATAACATTAAACATAACGGTTTAACGTTGTGACTATGATGATATTCATAACAATGATATTCTTTATATTAAGTTGTTTACAATGACCATGATCGTAATTATCAGTCAATGTATTCATTTATCCTACCAAAAAGCGTCCTTTATCATGTATTGACCTATTTTATACGAAAATAATAAATACAAATTAATAACAACAGCAATACCCTCAAATATGGCCAACGATAATTTAGTTCAAGGTTCCACATAATATCCACTTGATAATTTATGGTTTATGAAATTGGTACTTTATTAACATCAAACGTTAGACGTCAATGTAAACTGCAACCGAAATATCGAATTAAATAATTGTGTAAGTAAAGATCACGGCCTATAGAATATAGTATAGTACTGAACCGATTATTATAGGACTTAATACAGCGTGCACGTGCATACTCCAATGTGAAAACACTAAATGCTGCACACACGCACGCGCGCCAGGGCGATATAAACGGTGCTTTTGAACGTTTCATATTCATAACGTTTCATATTCAGGGTCCCGTAGTGTTCCCGGTGAGATTCCCCTTCCTAATGAGAGGGCGCGCGCGGGGCTGCCTAATTATATCTTCCATGTTCGGTGATGCTTCAGCTGAAAATAAAAAAAACTGACAGATATCCGTCAGGATGGCACGGGCTGTACAGGCTTGTTACCATGACAACAGCCGTTCATCTCTCTCTCTCTCTCTCTCTCTCTCTCTCTCTCTCTCTCTCTCTCTCTCTATCTCACTCACCCGCCATCTCTTTCTCTCTCTCTTGCTCTCTCTCTCTCCCCCACTAGCTCACCCACCATCTCTCTCTCTCTTCCTTTCTCTCTCCAGCCCCCCCCCCCCCCCCCCCCCCCCCCCTCCCCCCGTCCCCCCCTCCGTCGCGCGCACATATGCACATACACACACACGCTTGCTCAGACAGGCGCACACCGGGGATCCGTCTTGCTTTGAGATCCGCGCGGTTAAAGAAGAGACGGTAGATTCAGATCCACCGGCAGCAACACCATAGTCGAGTCCAGCCTTCTTAAATTTTGAATGGTAAGTATAAAAAAAAGCGGTTTGTTTACATGTTTTGCTACCGTTTCTTGTGTGTGTATGCGGGGGGGGGGGGGGGGTATGCGGTTATCGTGCAATAACGTTGGATATGTTTCATTGCTACGTAAAATCCTTTTAATTCACGTCGTCGGCGGTCAGCTGCTGAACCGGCCGTCGCAGCGTGCAAGCGTCACGTGTCCCGTTCCTTGTTGGCGTGTTGTCTTTTTTACGACCAGTGGTGATAGCTGTCATCGTAATGTTAATTCATAGCCGTGTAGCCATGGTGAAGCAAGCCCTCCTTCTACTCCCCTCCCTCCCTCCCTCCTCCTCCCCCTCCTCCACTACTCAATGCATTAGTCTAATGAGATGTCTGCAGACAGTGTGTCGGGCTGCAGAACAGACCAGAGCCGCTAACATCCGTGTAGTAAACAGCCTCTGTATCTTCCCGTCAAGGGCTAGCGGGGGCTGGGTTTTGGTGTGCTGGTCTCTTCTGGGTCCCCTCGTTTTTCCGGGTCTGAACCCGTTCCTATAGAAGGCGGCAGGTAAAGGCAGCGCCGGTGGTAAATATTAGTCCCGTGACAGCCGGATGGAGCATGCATGGCTGCCTTTGTGTAGCTTGAGTGACGGAGCATTGCTGCTATTTCGACTAGCTGTCTGTGATGTTGAAGTGTAACGTAAGGATAGCCCATATGGCCACGTCTCTGTATTCACACTTTGCTCCTCGTCACCTCAACCACAGCGGTTTTACTTGTTAAAACCGCGTGAGTGAGAAACTCCAAAACCCCAAAAATGATGAATTATGGTTATGGTTTTGTGGGTTTTATGTTTGTGTGTGTGTGGGTTGCCCCCATTTGAGATTGAACGGTGTTTGTGTGTGTGTGTGTGTTTTATTTATCTTTCTCTCCTGTTGTGTCCCTTGTTAGGCACTTTTTATTGCAACTAGGTACAAAATGAGCGATATAAATACATTTGATTGATTGTGTTGATTGATGTGTGTGGTGTGTGTGTGTGTGTGTGTGTGAATGTATCTCTGTATGTATGTGTATCTGTGTGTGTGTGTTTGCAAATGTTTCTGTGTGTGTGTGTGTGTGTGTGCGCGTATGTATCTGTGTGTGTGTGTGTGTGTTCTGTGTGTGTGTGTCTGTATGTTTATATATCTGTGTCTGTCTGTATATGTGCGTGTGTGTATCTGTGTATCTTTGTGTGTGTGTGTGTATCTGTGCGTGTATGTGTGTGTATCTGTATGTATGTGTGTATTGCTCTGTGTATGTGTGTCTGTGGTGTATCTGTGTGTGTTTACGCATCTGTTTATGTGTGTCTGTGTGTATCTGTATGTGTGTGTATCTCTATGTATGTGTTTGTGTTTGTCTGTGTGTATCTGTGTGTGTGTGTGTATCTGTGTGTGTGTCTCTGTGTGTGTGTGTGTGTGTGTATCTGTGTGTTTGGGTATCTGTCTGTTTGTGTGTGTGTGTGTGTGTGTGTGTGTGTGTGTGTGTGTGTGTGTGTGTTTACGTATCTGTGTGTGTGTGTGTGTGTGTGCCTCTACCCCCCAGCTCCAGATGAGCGTGCCCCCTGCGGTGGCGTCCTCTGCCCAGAAGGCCGACAGCCACGGGGAGATGCAGTCCGCCGCCGTGACCCCCTCCTACCTGCCCAGCCAGGCGGGGGGGAAGATCCCCGGCCGCAAGAGGGGGAGACCCCCGCTCCGCAGCGTAGCCCCCAAGATGGACTTCCCCGGCCGCTACCCAGAATCCCTCCCTCCTCTCAAGGTGCCCAAGAAGAGGGGCCGCAAGCCGGGCTTCAAGGTCAGGACGGATTAGAGGCCGGGGGGGCGCTGGGAGGGGGGTTTTGGTGGGATGTGGGGTGGAGGGGTAGGAGGTGGTGGGTTGTGGGATGGGCTCGAGGGGGGTGGGAGATGGCGGTGCTGGAGGTGGTGGTGATTGGGGGTGCGGGTGGTGGGGTGCTGAAGGTGGGCTGGGGGGCGGGTAGTCTGGGTTGATAAATGTATCTGTTGTCCGTTTTGCCCTTCGGCAGTTGTTGTGGAGAAACGCTGACCAGTTCCACCCTTTTGTTCGTTTAAAGTCTGCGGTCGCTTCTCCTCCTCTGTGGCCTCATGCGGTCGTCCTCTCACTTCACCCCACGTCTGGTCGTTGCGGAGCAGCCTCGAGACGAGAGGCTGTTAATGTAACGACTTTACTTATCAACGTGCGTGGTGGGGGGGGGGGCGGGACCTCATTATTTGTAGCGTGGAGTTGAAAACGAGCTCTACTAATGACAGCCATTAGGTTTCGGGGCCGTTATCGACCCGCCACCAGCTGTCGGTTCGCGCTCTCTCCCACCGACAAACACGCGCACAAACCAACATGGCCGCTGTTGTCGTCCTTGTCGTTGTTGGCGTTGCCGCGGTGACGCAGCTGAAGCCGCGCATGGTGATGACGCCGCTGGCCATCTCCCCGCCCAGCAGCACGCCGGAGCCCGACATGAGCTCCATCCCGCAGGACGCCGCCACCGTCCCGCACTCGGCCACGCCCCAGGTGCTCACAGGTAGGCCACGCGCCCCCTCGGCCTCACAGGTAGACAACCACACCCTTGAGTGATTACAGTGTGGCCACGCCCCCAGGTGAGCCATGCCCTGTCCAACAGGCAGGTCCAACCCCCAGGTGATTACAGCTAGGTCACACCCGCAAATAATCTGATCAGGCCACGCCTTTTTCTAACTCACAAGGTAGCTCGTGCCCAGGTGATCACTGGTAGGCCGCAAGCTGCTCCGTCTCGCAGATAGGCCCCGCCCCCCTCTCTGTCACACAGACAGGCCGCACCTCCAGGTGAACGCCGGTTAGCTCCGCCCACAGGTGATCACAGGTGAGGCAGGGGGAGAGCAACAGAGGCCAAGAGACGGCTGGAGGTCGCAGTACGTCCAGGCTGCAACCGGATCCCCTCTAATGGCGTCCATAAATCATCTAAGGAAACGCTCTGTGCTGCTTCCTTGTTTATCCCTCCCTCACTCTCTCCCTTTGTCTCCCTCTTCCACCCTCTTTCTCTTCTTCTTCTCTCTCTTTCACTCTCTCCTCTTCACCGCCGTCCTCCAAACTGTCCCCCAAACCTCTGCCCCTCTTTCTCTGACTCTCGCTTATAATCTCTCTCTCTCCCTCCCCCCACCTCCCTCTACCTCTACCTCTGTCTCTTCTCTCTCTCCCCCCACCTCTTTCTTTCTCTGTCTACATCTCACTTGCTCTCTCCCCCCTGCCTCCCCCTTTCCTCAATCTCTCTACCTCTCTCTCTCTCTCTCTCTCTCTCTCTCTCTCTCTCTCTCTCTCTCTCTCTCTCTCTCTCTCTCTCTCTCTCTCTCATTCTCTCTCCCCCACTCTTTCTCTCTTTCCCCCCCACACCTTTCTCTCTCTATCTATCTATCTGTCTTTCTCTCGATCTCTCTCTCTCTCAACCACTACCTTTCCTCTCTCTCTCTCTCTCTCTCTCTCTCTCTCTCTCTCTCTCTCTCTCTCTCTCTCTCTCTCTCTCTCTCTCTCTCTCTCTCTCTCTCTCTCTCTCTCTCTCCCCCTCCCTCCCAGTGTGTATCTACATCAACAAGCAGGCCCTGACGGGGCCCAACCTGGACAGGAAGAAGGTGCAGCAGCTCCCGGACCACTTCGGCCCCGACCGGCCCTCGGTGGTCCTGCAGCAGGCCGTGCAGGGCTGCATCGACAGCGCCTTCCAGCAGAAGGCCGTGTTCACCCTGCTCACCCAGGGCTACGGGGGGGAGAAGATCTCAGGTGACACCCCGGCTCCTCTCCTCTCTCCTCTCTCCTCTCTTCGCTTCCCTCTCCCCGCTCCCCTCCTCCTCGCTCAGCTCTCTACCCTCGCCTCTCTCTCTTTTCTACTACCTCCTTTTTCCTCTCTCCTATCTCCCCTCTCGCCTCTCCTCTCTCTCCTCTCTTCCCTCTGCTATACCCTCTCCTCTCTCCTTTTTCCCCTCTCTCCTCCCCTCTCCTCTCCCCTCTCCTCTCTCCTCTCCCCTCTCTTCCCTCCTCTCCACACTCTCTCCGCTCCTCTCTTCTCTCTCCCTGCTGAGAGGAGAGAGGAGAGGTCATCTTTCACATGCTCATCTTTCATGTGCTCACCTTTCATGTGATCATCTCTCATGTTCTCATCTTTCATGTGCTCATCTTTTATGTATTCATCTTTCATGTGCTCATCTTTCGTGTGCTCATCCCTCATGTTGTCATCTTTCATGTGCTCATCTCTCATGTTCTCATCTTGCATGTGCTCATCCTTCATGTATTCACCTTTCATGTGCTCATCCTGGCCCCCAGCCACGTTCGACGGCAAGCAGCACCTGCTCAGCCTGCCGGTGGTCAACAGCATCGGCTACGTGCTGCGCTTCCTGAAGAAGCTCTGCCGCAGCCTGCACTGCGAGAACCTGTTCAGCGACCAGCCCATCGCCCCGCACGGTGGGGGGGCCTACCACTCTGACGGTACGCAGACCTGCTGCACCTAGAGCGCTACACCCACCAGCCCTAGAGACCTACCTACAGCCCACCCACCAGAGTAGAGACCTACACCCATCAGCCCTAGAGACCTAGAGACCTACACCCATCAGCCCTAGAGACCTAGAGCCCTACACCCATCAGCCCTAGAGACCTAGAGCCCTACACCCATCAGCCCTAGAGACTGACATGGAGAGTTAGAGGGATGGATAGAGACATGGAGAGACAGCTAGTAAGGGAGGGATTGGAGAGATGGATAGAGGGATGGATAGAGGGATGGATAGAGAGATGGAGGGATGGATAGAGGGATGGATAGAGGGATGGATAGAGGGATGGAGAAAGAGATGGATAGAGAGTAGGATAGAGGGATGGATAGAGAGATGGATAGAGAGATGGAGAGATGGATAGAGAGATGGAAAGAGAGATGGAGAGATGGAAAGAGAGATGGAGAGATGGATAGATAGATAGAGAGAAGGAGAAAGAGATGGATCCACCCATCCATCCATGTCCTTCTCCCGGCAGAAACCTCCATGACGGACGAGTACCACATGGACCAGTCCGAGGCCAAGCGCTACTCTGTGGACCCCGGGGACTCCGCCTTCAACTCCATAAGCTCCTCCTACTCGCCAAAGTCCTCCTACGGCTTCCGCGGCCCATCACAGCAGTTCTCCGGCGGTGCGCGGCAGTCGGCCAGCAGCCCCTCCTCCTTTCAGGAGAACAACCGGACAGGTGAGACCCTCCACCCTCTACCCTCAGCCCTCCACCTTCCACACTCAGCCCTCCACCCTCCAGGAGTGCCAGAGGGCAGGTGAGCCCCTCCACCCTCCACTGTCCTGGAAAAAAACCGGACAGCTTGTAAATGGACTGCATTTATACCGCGCTTTTCTTACCAGTGGCCACTCGAAGCGATTTACAACATTGCCGAACGTTCCCACACACGCACACATTCCCACACCTACGGCGGAGTAAACGATGCAGGGCGACAGCCGGCACGTCGGGAACAGTCAGGCGAGGCGTCTCGCTCAGGGACACCTCGACACTCCTGGGAGGAGCCTGGGATCGAACTAGCAACTTTCCGGTTACCAGCCAACCCGCTGTGCCCCCGGAGCCACATGCTGCCCCAGCAGTCCTGCAGAACCGTTCTACAGGACAAATGAATCTGAGTTCGTAGGTGTTTAGGGAGGTGGGGGTGGTTGCTCACAAAGACCTTCTGTTCTCCGGGAGAACCGCCCGTAACACCCGTGAGTTGACGTAGATTTAGGACATTGTTCCTAAAAATACTCTACACCAGCCGGCAGGTGAGATGTGTGCACAGGTTCCCAGTAAATCCATAGCAGAGCAACCAAATGCAGAAGTAATTATATCATCTTTCATGTGCTCACCTTTAACGTGCTCATCTTTCATGCATTCATCTTTCATATTCTCACCTTTCATGTGCTCATTCTCAGCCACGATCGACGGGAGATTTTGTGCATAAAAGATGAAGTAACTATTTTCCGATAATTGTCATATAAGCGGAAAAGAAAGACGACGGGGTTTAGCGTTGTGTGCTTGAACACACACACACACACACACACACACACACACACACACACACACACACACACACACACACACACACACACACACACACACACACACACACACACACACACATTGTGTGTAACCACGGTGTGGGTTGGTGCTGTAAAGAAGGGAAAACAAGATCCGTACGAGAGGAGGCCCACCTAAACACTGCTCTGAGTGAGCCGGCGTTCTGGACATGAACAAGGCAGGTTTGGATTCACAGGATTCTGTGGTTCCTGGATACTGCAGGATGGGACAGGGAAGGTGAGAGGTTATAAATGAGGCAGAGTTCTTCTCAGATGTGAGAAGTTCAGATCAATTGGGGAGCCTTTGTTGTCAGGAGAGGTTGTTGTACTGTGGCCGGTGGAATAGATTTATGGTCAACCTTGATGTCTACCTACCGTACCAAACCATAGCTGCCCCAACTGGGTTGTAGATGCATGGGTGTATGGTTGTTCATTCTCATTCAAATAGATCGTAATTTATGATTGGGAAAAAATATTTTATCGCCTCAATCACTTAAAATCTCTCTCTGTCCCTCTGCCTCTGCCCTAATAAAAAAACTGAAAAATGGTGGAATTCATCCAAGCATTAAACTGATTCCTGTCACAAAACATTACGTTTTAACTTCACTTGATTACATCTTTCACAATGCCTTCGATCATGCTCTGCCAAAGGGTTTTTAAATGCAAACAATGAGTAAAGAGATTGATGAAGAAGTTGTGGTAATCGCGGATTAATTCAGTCAAATCTGCATTTCTGAAGGAAAAGCTTAGCTTCCTTTAATCTAATAAATAACAAAACAAACATGTCCTGTCAGACCAACAATCAATTAAATCATTAATCTCTCTTCCTCTCTCCGCCCCCACACCTCTCTGTCTGTCTGTCTGTCTGTCTCTCTCTCCCCTGCGCTCTCTCTCTCTACCTCTCTACCTCTCTACCTCTCTCTCTCTCTACCTCTCTCTCTCTCTCCCCCCACACCTCTGTCTGTCTGTCTGTCTGTCTGTCTGTCTGTCTGTCTGTCTGTCTGTCTGTCTCTCTCTCTCTCTCTCTCTCTCTCTCTCTCTCTCTCTCTCTCTCTCTCTCTCTCTCTAGCCTACGGGGGACCCCAGGAGCCCCAGGACTCTAAGGGCCCGCCCCAGAAGGACCCGTCGTCCTGGTCCGTGGAGGACGTGGTCTGGTTCATCCGGGAGGCGGACCCCCACGCGCTGGGGCCCCACGCGGACCTCTTCAGGAAACACGTAAGCCTACCCCGTCGTCATCGTCGTCATGGTTACCGTGCTCTAACCGTACAGTGGGAGTCGAATCCCAGACCCCACCATACAACCAATGTATAGCGACCAACCTCTCGTCGCCCCTTATGCATGGAATGAGCCCTGATTAAGGCCACGGCGGTGTCTCGGATTCGAATCCCCAGCCCTGTAACGGCTGGGTGAGCAACAGGGGGAATGGGACTCGATAGCACGACTCGGGAGGCAGAAGTCTGGCTGGGAAGAATGGTCTTTACCAGCAGATCGGTCGGTACACCGGGAAATCGGTTGACGATCAAATCAAACAATCCAAAAACATAGTCGAAACAGAGACATCGTCGGGGGTAAGTGGGCGAGATTCAGAAAACAATAAAGGTGGCGGGATGTGAGGAACCCTGGCCGTGTGGGTGGGACATTCATTAGCGATGGACAGGAACGTCTCACCATAACAACTCATGATGTAGGGACATTTATCTCTCACTGGATTCTGTTTATTCAACACGCAGTGAAGTTGATTGTTCTGACATCTGATGCGTGTGTCTCCTCCCTCCTCATGCCTGGGTCTCCTCCCTCCTCCTCCTCCTCATGCTGTGTCTCCTCCCTCCTCCTCCTCCTCATGCTGTGTCTCCTCCCTCCTCCTCATGCTGTGTGTCTCCTCCCTCCTCCTCCTCCCTCCTCCTCATGCTGTGTATCTCCTCCCTCCTCCTCCTCCTCATGCTGTGTGTCTCCTCCCTCCTCCTCCTCCTCCTCATGCTGTGTGTCTCCTCCCTCCTCCTCCTCATGCCTGTGTCTCCTCCCTCCTCCTCCTCCCTCCTCCTCATGCTGTGTGTCTCCTCCCTCCTCCTCCTCCTCCTCATGCCTGTGTCTCCCCCCTCCTCCTCCTCCTCCTGCTCCTCCTCATGCCTGTGTCTCCCCCCTCCTCCTCCTCCTCCTCCTCCTCCTCCTGCTGTGTGCCTCCTCTCCCCAGGAGATCGACGGGAACGCCCTGCTCCTGCTGAAGAGCGACATGATCATGAAGTACCTGGGCCTGAAGCTGGGCCCCGCCCTCAAACTGTGCTACCACATCGACAAACTAAAGCAGACCAAGCTCTAGAGGTGCCACGCCCCTTGCCACGCCCTGACCCCCCCCCCCCCCCTTTACCGATCTGCATGGTCACGTAATCGCCAACCGTCGAGTTTCTCTGGTCACTGTTAGACCATCTTTTTTCAATCTTTTTGTATTCTTTCCGGCGCGCCGGGTTTTGATTGAAGTGTTGTCAGTACGCAGGAGCAATCAGCGGCCACGGACATGAGGGGTGGAGAGGACGACCGGGGCAAGGGTGGAGGAGAACGTCCTCCGTCATCAGGGTGGAGCCTCCACCTCAACACTGGTGTTATACTGTGGTTTGTTCCGCACACGTTATGCAGCAGTACATACAGTACAACCATACATATATCTATATACATATAGATATAGATATGTATACACACGTTAACAAAGATTCATCAGCTGTGGAATCACAAAGGACTTTATTTGACCCATGTTGGACTTAATGCCCCAGCTTGTTAATTTATCTATTTATCTTATTATGATACAAAAACAGTATAAAGGCATAAAGTTAACCGACCTATAAGAGACTTTAGGATTGTTTCATTTTTTTATACTGACTTATTTCCTCACATTACTATTTATTGTAAAAAATCCCCAAAAAAAAAAGTAAATGGTGCATTTTTAAAATGTATTCTAATTAGTTTGACTATCATTTCAAACATAAAACAATATAATCTAAGATCAGAACATACAGATAGCGTGTACATATATTACATAGAGGGTCAGAGTCTCTCTTGCTGGGGGGGATGCATTGAGACGCAATTGTGTCATTATGTATATGGTCAATATGCAACGTCCTTTCTATGATATCTTTGTGTATCGGCTACTCCACCAGCCCATGTAATGGTTTTGGTTACGTGTCTTTTTTTAGGTTTTTAACAAGCATCAGTGTTTCAACTGAGTTGTAGGCCCACAGAGGCTCCAGCAACACCGATTTTACACCGAGAAAAAACACAAATGGCCAATACATATGTCCTTCACTGCTTATGTATAACGTTTCCGGGGTACAGCACCATACATCCTTTTGTAATCCACTGACCTTTGTAAGTGAATGCTGCTGTATTAAAGTCAATGTTAGCCATGCCTATATAGTGAGCTCAAGCTTAGGTCTTTTATTTTGAAAAAATATTAAGAATCCGATAGCTCTACTGGTGCTAAAGTTATCGCTGTATCTAAACTGTATGCTTTTGTGTTTGTGAGATGTAAATAAAATCCACTGTACTGTATGTGTGTATTCAATTAACCAAATCCAGTCATCATGCATTATTGTGCCACGGACAAGATATTTCCTTAAATCATGAATTGGTTTCAAGTTGCAGCTTTATAAAGGCCCTTGTGTAGACGCATTCTGGTCGTGAGAGGCAGGCCTACGTAAAGATAATGTATTGGATGGTGCTAGTGTTTGACGAGAAGGGATCTGACGGACCTCGGTTCTTTATCGATCCATATTGATTCTTAAAACAGTTATGCTAGCCCCTGGCACAACCATAACTGGGTCAAATAAATGAGGCGGAAAAAACACGTGACGTATGTCTCTTTATTGAGCCAAAAGGTTCATTATCCAACACGGAAAATGGCTTGAAAATGCCATATTTTCGGTGCCACGCCATGAGAACCCGTGCCGAACCAGTCCTATATGTCTTCTGCGTCGGTTTGAACTCATCGAATTCAGAGACATAACCAACAAAACAAAAAAAAAACGAAGACTGGTAACACCCGGCACTTGGGGACACACGGGCCAATCCTACATAAGCGCAGTCCTTTGGTCTTCGTCGTAATCAAACAGTTTTGGGTTTCAGAGACAAGAGTTGGGCTCCCTGCATCCCTCGTGACGAGCAGAGGCACCGCACGCAGAACGGGAGGAAGAGGAGCGCAGCCTCCTCTGATGCACGCGGGTGACGCCGAGCGCCTCAATTCGCATCGCGCAACAACCCAAGACTCGCGTGGGATCGGTCCCGGCTGCTGTCTCCTGCATCATCGGCCCATAGTGTCGTTTAACGAATTCCAGACCGTTTTTTTTTCGGGATTAAAGAAAACGAAGTGTGTCCGGATAATAATAATCTAATCCCATTTAGACCGTCGCGTTGATCGAGGAGAGGGGGGCATCGTACTACCGCACGAGCGAGCGCCGATTTGCAGCCATAGAATCACTGGATCCATCCTAAGGTGAGTCCTTAGAACTAGATCCATCCTAAGGTGAGTCCCCATCTCTTATGGACGCAACGGAATGCAACCCGTTAAGGAAAATGTTAAAAATCCGCATTCAGACGGCTGGCGTTAATGTAGCCCATCAGGTTGTATAACGTTGGGAATAAACGACAGTGGTGAGGGTTGGCATGCTATCTGGAGGATACCCGGGCACCTGCGCATCCCTTAGCACGAAAACATTTCATTTGTACGCAATAACCAGGAGGGATGTTACAGAGACGTGACAATACGCCGTCGAATTCATACGCTGGGACGTCTTTTGGGTGGTTTTCCACCGCGACGTGGTGGTGCTACCGACGGAACGGTTTGGTGTTTGAAAAAAAAAAATAGGCCAAATGGCAACGCATTTTGACGCGTTTTTTCCCCCATTGCGCTTGGAAAGATGTTAATGGGAACAGGGTGAGAGGGTCTAATAGCGTAAAAAAAAAACGTCTCACTGCGTCGTTTCCATCGGAATGCAGTATCGCGTCCACCGAGACGGGGGGCTTCGGCGGCACCCCCCAACATGTCATTTAACACAGCGTCCAAAAAAAATAGCTACATTTTCTATTTGACGGAATATTTGATCAATCCGTCATCGCCTTGGCGCGTACGGTAGGCTATTACGACGATATGAACGACCAAGAGCCAAAACACCCAGCCCAAACCATAAGCCTCTCTGCCGAGACACTTCGTTAATGGCTGTTCCTCACGGCAGGTGAGCGCTTTGTTTTTATAATCTTCCTGCTAAACATTTGTCCTCAAGGTCATCCAACGCAGACTCTGGTCGACATGAGCAGCTGCATCCATTCCCTAATGAGGGCAATAGGCTGCTAATCGTTACTCTGGTCGGGTTATAAACGCACAACATGTGTCCCGGGTGTTCACAGGGGCAGCAGGAGGCAGGCCGTGCGTTGCGCTGATTTGGGACGCAGCATCACGCGTTTCTGTGCAGTTTTTTCCCCCAAAAGGCCCCAAACCAATGCAGTGTAGTCGAGGCGTCTGGTCTCCGCAGCTCTGTTCTGCTGCGCAAACCCCTCAGACCATTGCCTCATCATGTCTTCTCCGGACCCCCCAGACGTTCTCTCCCATCTTAAAAAAAAAACACCAGAAGGAGGGGTTCGCCCGGCCCTGTTGGGGGTCTCATTTTGATGCATTATGCACCGCGGACGACACACACCGTGAAACCGTGTTCTGTCGCTCGCCGCTGCACGCGTCCGCCGTGAAGTGGGGCTGCAGGGTGCTCTGGTCGGAGCCGTCCCGCACTGGACGAGGAGCCGGGATGCTTATAGAGGTGTGTGTGTGTGTGTGTGTGTGTGTGTGTGTGTGTGTGTGTGTGTGTGTGTGTGTGTGTGTGTGTGTGTGTGTGTGTGTGTGTGTGTGTGTGTGTGGTCGGTGTTAATGAAACACAACAACAACCCACTCATCTCGGACTCTACGCCGGTGTCTGTGTCGGCCTGTGTGGTTTCGATTCGTCTTTTTGTGGCCAAACAATGAATCCATCCAGGGCGGCCCCCTCATCCCCGGGACGTCGGTGTTCACCCTCTCACCCTCTCACCCTCTCACCCTCTCACCCCCGTTCATCAGCCGTATTGATCCCCCCCCCAGCCCCCTGTGTGAGGCGGCCCGGCTGCGTTGTGTAGTACAGTGGCGGGGGCAGGGCTGTTGTTGTCACTATTGAGAGAGGGTTACGGGACAGAGGCCGGCGATGGAAACCGGATAGGACCGATCGAAACCTCTGACCGACGGCTTCTGCACGACACCGCGGATGGCCTCGCTCCAGCGTGTGTGTGTGTGTGTGCGTGTGTGTGTGTGTGTGTACATGGGTGACTGTGCGTGCGTTTGTGAGTGCGTGTTTGCCTGAGCGAGGGTGCCCACATGTGTGTGTGTGTGTGTGTATGTTGCGTGTGCATGCGTTTGTGTATGCGTACATGCCTGCGCCTATGTGCCGTGTGCCTACGCATGTGTGTGTCTGTGTGTGTGTCTGTGTTGTGTGTGTGCCTGCATGCGTGTGCCAAAGCGTGCGTGTGTGTTTTGTGTGTGCGTGCATGCATGCCTACATGCATGTGCCAAAGCGTGTGTGTGTGTGTTGTGTGTGTATGTGTGCATGCCTGAGTGTGCCTACGCATTTGTGTGCGCGTGTGTATATGTGTATGTCGTGTATATATGTGTGTATATGTGTGTGTCGTGTGTGTGTGTGTGTGTCGTGCGTGCATGCATGCATGCCTGTGTGTGCGTGTCCCTTGGCGTGTGTGTGTGTGTCGTGCGTGCATGCATGCATGCCTGCGTGTGCGTGTCCCTTGGCGTGTGTGTGTGTGTGTGTGTGTGTGTGTGCGAGTGTCTGCATGCATGCATGTGTGCGTGCACCTACGTGTGTGTGCCTGTGTGTGCGTGTAAGTGTGTCATCGGTTCGGGGTCTGGCCCCGGCAGAGCCGTAGAGAACCCAAACAGACGGGGCGTGTCATGAGCACGGCACAGACCTCCGCCGGCCCCCGTCCCCGCTGATAACACGGGGGCCTCGGTGGGCCTCATCCACGCGCCTCATCCCCTGTGTCCCCCCCCCCCCCCCCCCCCCCCTCCCCGCCATAGGAGGAGCACCATGGGCAAACA
The DNA here is from genome assembly GCF_949987615.1 of Pollachius pollachius. Taxonomy (NCBI): domain Eukaryota; kingdom Metazoa; phylum Chordata; class Actinopteri; order Gadiformes; family Gadidae; genus Pollachius; species Pollachius pollachius. Next base: position 6,417,599 of record NC_136948.1, on the reverse strand, counting down.
GAACAGCAAGCTGACCCCGGAGGTCATGGAGGACCTGGTGAAGAACACGGAGTTCAACGAGCACGAGCTGAAGCAGTGGTACAAAGGCTTCCTGAAGGACTGCCCCAGCGGCCGCCTCAACCTGGACGAGTTCCAGCAGCTCTACGTCAAGGTGTGCCCCACGTGTGTGTGTGTGCGCATTTGTGTGTGTGTGTGTGTGTGCGCATTTGTGTGTGTGTGTGTGCGTGTGTGTATTCGTGTGTGTGTGTGTGTGCGCGCGTGTGTGTGTGTGTGTGTGTGCGTGTGTGTGTGTGTCTGTGTGTGTGTGTGTGTGTGTGCTTTAAAGAGTGACCGAACGTTTACGAGGAAAACTCTAGGAAACAGCGCCCCCTCTGGCCAAACAGGTGTGTTGCAGTGGCTGATTATTGCATAACCTGCCGTTGGATCGGGTCCCTTGTGATTTTATTAATTATTGGTCTGTAAAGGAGCTCTACTGCAGAGAAAAGTAAATCACAATTCTTTCATATTTCATATTTTCCCTTTTAATCAAAATCCCTGAAATAGAGGTCTTTCATTCACATTTACATTTAGGACATTAAGCAGACGCTTTTATCCAAAGCGATAAACGTTCGTCAGAAGAAACTGAATGGTCATCCCTCCTATAGCCAGCAACTCAGCCATCTCAAAGATCAGGACTTTTATTTTGAAGTCGTGTCCTTGGTGTAGGGGCAACCCCACACCTTTCGAACCGAGAGCGAAGCGGCCAACCTTGTCTCTCTTCCTCCCCCCCCCCCCCCCCCCCCCCCGTTCCCCAGTTCTTCCCGTACGGCGACGCCTCCAAATTTGCCCAACACGCCTTCAGGACCTTCGACAAGAACAGCGACGGCACCATCGACTTCCGAGAGTTCATCTGCGCCCTGTCCATCACGTCCCGGGGCAGCTTCGAGCAGAAGCTCAACTGGGCCTTCAACATGTACGACCTGGACGGGGACGGCAAGATCACCCGGGTGGAGATGCTGGAGATCATCGAGGTAACTCACCACTAACGGCCATCTCAAGGATCGAGACTTCTATTCTGACGTTGTCTCCTTAGTGTAGGGTTAGGGAGAGAGCGAGAGACGGAGCAAACTGGCCAACCTTATCTCCGTCCCCGTTCCCCTAGTTCTTCCCTTACTTCAAAATAAAAGTCCGGGAGGGACCTCTGTGTCCCGGAGGGGCAGTGAGGAGAGAAGGGGACAGTGAGGAGGGGAGGAGGGGCACTGAGGAGAGAAGGGGACAGTGAGGAGGGGAGGAGGGGCAGTGAGGAGAGAAGGGGACAGTGAGGAGGGGAGGAGGGGCAGTGAGGAGAGAAGGGGACAGTGAGGAGGGGAGGAGGGGCAGTGAGGAGAGAAGGGGACAGTGAGGAGGGGAGGAGGGGCACTGAGGAGAGAAGGGGACAGTGAGGAGGGGAGGAGGGGCAGTGAGGAGAGAAGGGGACAGTGAGGAGGGGAGGAGGGGCAGTGAGGAGAGAAGGGGACAGTGAGGAGGGGAGGAGGGGCAGTGAGGAGAGAAGGGGACAGTGAGGAGGGGAGGAGGGGCAGTGAGGAGAGAAGGGGACAGTGAGGAGGGGAGGAGGGGTAGTGAGGAGAGAAGGGGACAGAGAGGAGGAGACAGTGTGGAGAGACAGAGACAGTGAGGAGGGGAGGAGGGACAGTGAGGAGAGAAGGGGACAGTGAGGAGGAGACAGTGAGGAGGAGACAGTGAGGAGGAGACAGTGAGGAGGAGACAGTGAGGAGAGACAGTGAGGAGGAGGAGGAGAGACAGTGAGGAGAGACAGAGAGGAGGGACTAATAAACGACTAATAAGCTAAATGACGATACTTTGGCGGTGATGTAGGATGTAACACACATATGAATGATTTATTGGCCTGTTTGATACAAAATTAATCATCCTTGGTGTGTTTATTCGTCAAAAGCAATAATAATAATAATATACATTTGATTTATATAGCACTTTTCGAAATAATCAAAGGCGGTTTACAGGGTGAACCCAAAATCATTAATATTTTTTAATATTTAATATGAACATGTATAAGTCAAACGGTAAGAAAGGAAGAAGCGGAGAGAAGGGAAGGAGGTGATGTGGTGAAAGCGATCTTAAGGAGGTGGGTTTTGAGGGTTTAAAAAAAAGGGAGTGTGCATCGATCCCAATCCTACTACATCCCATAATAAAGAACCATTCTTAGAACACACAGGATTCCAAGCTGGCACGACCGGCCTGCATGTAGCGCACGCACACACGGCACAATCCCCCCCCCCCCCGACGGCCAGCGTCCTGTGAGTGAGTCCCTCTCATTGCATCCCATAATATTCCCCGCAGGCCATCTACAAGATGGTGGGCACGGTGATCATGATGAAGATGAACGAGGACGGCCTGACGCCAGAGCAGCGCGTGGACCGCATCTTCTCCAAGATGGACAAGAACAACGACGACCAGATCTCTTTGGACGAGTTTAAGGAGGCAGCCAAGAGCGACCCCTCCATCGTTCTGCTCCTGCAGTGCGACATGCAGAAGTGAGCGCCCCCCCCCCCCCCTGCCCCGCCCCCATCAAAACGCCCCCGTCCACCGTGTCCAGTCTGTTTCCTCTCGCACGCACACACACACACACACACACACACACACACACACACACACACACACACACACACACACACAAGCACACAAACAACCACTCACACGTACGCACTCACACGTACGCACTCACACTCACACTCACACTCTCTCTCACTCTCACTCTCACTCTCACTCTCTCCGGACAGCAGCAGCAGCAGCTCACGATTTGATGTTAGATTCTCTGCCATTTCCACAGGAAAATAACGAACAAAAACGACAAAAAAAAAAATAATGCTTGGACTATTTTTTCAATGGACTCGCTTCTTGTGGTCGTATGCATGAGAATGTAAAAGGCTGAATCATCTCTCTTATAGCTCAACGGTATCATACGTTTCTATATCAGACACACCAAAAAAAAAACATGTGAGTTGTGCACTGTAACCTGTCCCCGCCCTCCCCTCCCACACACACAAACACACACACACCTATACATCGCCCCCTTCACCTCGTAGCTTGTAAATCAGTGGAGCACTGCATTTATGAATTATGTACCCTGACGTATATATCTAGAACACCTCCATCACACCCCACCCACCCCAACGCACCACCTATTCCCAACGCTCCGCCTTCAAACCAGCCGGTGGTCACTGCTGAAGCTAATGTATGCTTTATATAAATAGTACCAAGACAATAACTCCTATGATAATTGTAACTGTCTACTGTTCAGACCTCGGACGGGAGGATCACAACGCACACACACACACACACACGCACACGCACACAGACATACACACACACACACACACACAAACAAACACACACACATTGGGGAGTGTCAGTTCTTTGCATGCAGTTATTATGTGTCAGAAAAATATTGATAATATATATATATATATATATATGAATATATATAATCTCTTACCTTTTGCATCCTTAGGTGGGTATAAAAACGAGTGTCCCTACAGAATTTGTTTAGTATTGTTGCATGGGATGTACAGTGTGTGGTAAATAAGTACATTACGTCACCTGATCCCGGACGATGGTCCCCTTCTCACCCCATCGCACACGCACCTGTGCCTCTTGAGTTGTTGCTTTTCTCTTCATGGGTTTGTGTTTTACTTTGAAGGACAACGGAGGAGTCACATTGTGTGTGTGGTTCCCGCCCCTTGGCTTGGATTCAGTTATGATTTGCGTCGGTGACTAAGCGATAAACTGCGGCGTCCATGTTGTGGTCGACGCCGTCCGCCGCCGAACAGCGACGAGAGACAAAATGGCGTCTAACATCATTAGACACATTACGCATTAGCCACATTAACAACCTGAACTTAGTTGGACTATCTCCCCTCTCCCCCACCATCGCCGCAGCCACCGTCACATGATTTCAACTCTAGTAACTTTACAGAGGACATATCAATATGTTTACAGAAATAAAATATACAAAAAGAGCACTACAAAAACGATTTACAATCTTTAGGGCTTTGAACCTCGAAGCTACGCGAGCACGTTCTCCACAAGGGGGGGGAGAGGCGACGAAAGTTCAAAGTCTGTTTCAAAGTATGTTTACTGGACACACTGCATTCCGATACCTATAGTTATAATATTAATAAGAATAAAAAAACAACTTTATAACGAGATTAACTTTTTATTGATTGTCTCATTTTATAATCCGTTGGGTCTTTTCAGAGATTATCAGTGGTGCAGACACTTGGAGGAAGGAGGACTTTCCCTACTTTAAAGATGGCCGCCGTGGCGACGTAGGCTACCGCTAACGTTAGCTGCGCTAGCTCTCCTCATTTCAACACTTTCAACAGCTCCCCCCCCCCCCCCCCCCCCCCCCGATTGTAGGCTATGCAAGCAAGGACTGGGTGTCTAGCTAGGCGTTCGTTCCTATACAGTAATGCGATATGCAGAATGATTTACGGTAGAAAACTATAACACTTTATTGAGACCAACACCCCCCCAAATCCCCCCATGGGTACCGTCTCTATAATTGATCCAGTCCAATCCCACCGCCATGTCAACACCTTCTCGTCTGGTCGATGTTTATATGACAAATCCAACCACAAAGTGTGTGTGTTTCTGTTCTGTTATTTTCTACATGTGGCATGTGTTGCACCAAATGACTTCTGTAGTGACTGAAACTAAATAAAACTTCAATGGGCTTTTTCAAAAGACACGGCGGGGCCAACGCTGGCTGGTTCATGATGTGGGTCCCGGGGACTAGAGCAGAGGGCCCCTGGGGCGGCAGGCCCCTGGAGCGGCGGGCCCCTCGGGCGGCGGGCCCCTGGAGCACTGAGCCCCTGGAGTAGCAGGCCCCTAGAGCAGTAGGCCCCTGGGGAGGCGTCTACAGGGTCACACTCCGACAGATAGCTCTATGAGGGGTCATTAAGGAGCAGGTAGGGGTTAGACAGTCTACTCTGATACAGGTCACTAAGGAGCAGGTAGGGGTAAGAGACAGTAAACTCAGATACAGCTCATTAAGGAGCAGGTAGGGGTTAGACAGTCTACTCTGATACAGGTCATTAAGGATCAGGTAGGAGTTAGACAGTAAACTCAGATACAGCTCATTAAGGAGCAGGTAGGGGTTAGACAGTCTACTCTGATACAGGTCACTAAGGAGCAGGTAGGGGTTAGACAGTAAACTCAAAACCTGATCCTATCTCTGTGTCTGGTATCTGTATAGGATGGAGAGCAGGAGGAGCCACAGTCTCTATTCATACAGACCCCATATTGGTTAGTTGGTAACCCTCACTATCATCTTCTGCATCCCATTCCGCTCTGGGAATGTACACACTGCGAACTCACACAGAAGTCAGAGATTAAACCAACCAAAGAGGCAAACAAAACTGCCGCCAACATTAATTTAAAGATTTATTTTTGGCATTTTATTGTAGAGGGAGATAGAGAGGAGGACATGCAGCAAAGGACAACGGGCAGGAATCAAACCCCGGTCGCTGTGTTCAGGACCTATACGCTATGCGCTCTACCCGGTGAGCCACCGGGGTGCCCCAGCCGCCGACATTCCTGTCTGCAACACAACCACCAGGATGTGAGCAGCCACCGGCCATCGACCAACGCAACGTAAAGAAAGCCCAAGAGCAGCCCCTCTGGCCCCACCTATCACGACTTCCCCACATGCGGACGTTTCCCTGGTGAATAACAAACATTTAGTCGTACAGAAATCCGACGCCTGAGCCTCTAGTTTGGCACGAACACGAGACAGCGAACATATCCGCGAGGGTTTGTGCACACAAACGGTTTGTGGTTGTTTGAGGATCCCTGCACGAGCCCGCCGAGTCGGGGCTATCTGTGCGAATCATCATGTATCAGTTTCAGCTCTTATCGTACACACGGAGAGATGGTCTAAATATAGACACCAGACCAGTAGCACCCATCCATCAGTTGCCTGAGCATGGATCCATTATTCAGCCATTATAGTAGGAAGTCTTCTCCTAGGAAACCATTCCTCCCATATGGACGATGGTGTAACATCAGCTTGAATAGGATGCTTCTCTACCTCACAACTTTCATGATATCGTCTTCTTACAAGCTAGGGGCTTCTTGCTCAAGGATGCCTCGACAGGTAGACCACAGACAGGAAGACCACAAAGGGGTACCACAGACAGGATACCACAGACAGGTTGACCACAAACATCTAGACCACAGGCAGGTAGACCACAGACATGCTGGGATCGAACCCAGAACCTCTGGGCTACACCCTAGACAATCCTGGTCCATTCGGCATCAAAGAGATGTATGACAATTAATAATCAGCAATGCTGATTAAAATACTGCTCACATAGAAAGGTAATTGCATATGATTGGCGCAGTAGGATAGTCCTTGTCATGTACGGCCTACTCCTTAAAAAAATATTCATCCCTGTGGAGAAATTAGCATACTGGGTGAAACAACACCATATTCTTCATGATTCCCCATAACTGTCTGAAACTATCATAAACTATACAGAACATTTTTGAAATGCCAAAATAAAATTCTCCAGTCCTGTATATTTTATCATTCGATGGTGTAAGGTTGAAAGGCCAAGCTTTGGTTTAGGGTTGAGCTTTAGGAGAAAGTGTGTATTAATAGTTATTGCCGAAGGCCTACTGTGAGGCCTATTGGAGGAAGCCCTGGACGACAAGGAAGACACGCCCACTTTCCTGTGGTCCAATCAAAACGAATGACGTCCCATGGAGCCATCGGCGAGTGCTCTTCAACATGTGCGTTGGACGGTGAGGTCGAGGTCCTAGGAAGTACTACTGATGTTTGGGTTTTCATCGTTAACGCCACTAATTTGTAGTCTGGATTTCGATTGACTATCGGACTATAAAGGACTGAACGACAATTGGAACAACCGGATGAAGGTAAAACCTCAATATATTATCATCCGTTCAGACTCTCGGAATGAAAACATTATTTTGCGCGAAGCGTGCGTTTCTACGTTGGCGCATTGCATTCACATCACAAAATAAAATCAGGTTATCTCTTAATTATGCCATAAAGATCTCGTAATTATGAGAAAATATTTCATAATTATGAGATCTTTATGTCCTAATTACGAGATAGTTATCTCGTAATTACGACATCAGCATCCCATAGCCTAGTCTTCCACCACATGTGGTTGAGTTGATTGTTGGTCGGACTCGGTACTTCAGTGAAGATGGAAAGAAATGGGCAGATTCGGAGTTTGGGGTTCAATAGATCATCAGTGAAACATCGTTGCGTCACTAATGACTCCTCTAGCTAAATGTAGTAACCTAGAGAACCAGCTACAACATTGTTTTCATCCAAACGAGCCGTCTTTAGCGAACGGTGAATTGCATTGGCTTCTACGAGCTGTCGGCTTACAACCGCGAGTTTAGGGACCGTCTGCAAAGTGCAAAACTGAAAACGACCACAATGGTCAAATTTCAATAGCGTCGCCATAATTGACTCTAGAGCCCACAACTTGTTCAAGATAGTCATGGCCTCTATATGGTCTTACTACAACCTTTAGCTTTGAAAAATATATCTCAACTTATTTTTAAGGATTTTTTTATTTAGCAACAATTTCAATAGCGTCGCCACATTATTAACTCTAGAGCCCCACAACTTGTTCTAGATAGTCATGGCCTCTATATGGTCTTATAGATGGTGGGCCAAGGGGAGATTACGTGTATTCAGACGATCCCCACCGAGGGAGGACGTAATTTTCTGTGTACAACATCTTCATTTTTCAACAAATTAAACAAAAATTGTTGGCACTCTTACCTCTTGCACATTTTTTGTTTATCGGTAACTTTGTCTGAGTTACTGGTTCCGGCAAACTGAGCGGGCAGCTATGCTCGGGGTCCGACATGTATGATGTCATTGTAGTTATTGTCCAATGACAAGCCTCGAAATTTCCCGGGGGTTTAAGTTTTTTCTTTGTTTGCTGGCGGTTACCAGGGATATTTTGTTTAACTGCTGTCAGTACCGGCATCGGAGTACAGTTCTTTCCACCTGTCAATCCGACAAAAATGACTTCGCAATTAGCCACACTACATTTCTCTTGTTGAAACTACGTTAGCTAGCAAACAATGGAGTGCTGTATGCATGTTTCGGAAAAAGATGGTCCTGTAACCCCGTTTACAGACACAGGATGGAGGAAATTTATTGCTGCCTTGTTTCTCTGGAAAGACCTTGGTACCAGAGAGAGTACTGTGGCAGAAGAGGCAGTGCTGAGATTTAATCTTAGAACCCAGGTTTGTCGTCATACTATATAGTAGTTATATGGCTGGCTTTGGCTTGCCAAGAGACTGAAAATGGAAATTAACTTTGACTATATATCTTTTTATTTATTATGTGTGCTTTCATTATCTGTCCTTTCAAATAAGTTAACTGTGAACCTCAAACTTCAGGAACCTGCTGCTATTCCAGCTAACTGTGGCTACCACAGAGACTGCTACAGCCACTTCACCAACATCACAAACATAAAACGAGCCCAGAGAAGATTTGAAAAGGCGCCTTTATTTTACAAGGAGGCAGAAAAAGAGGGTAGGTGTCCAATAAGAAAAGAATAGTCATGTCAATGTGAATCTTGAACTTCAGCTGTGAATCTGTGAATAAAAACAATATGAAAACACAATTACATTATGCAAATTACATTTGAGAACCAAACTTTGTAACTCGTATGACATAAGTTATGTGGGTGGAAAAAAATCGGATATAACAAAATCAAAAAACAAAAAAACAGAAATCCACATATTATTGACATCAATAGGCTTCATGCCCACCTCGGGGAAGACAAATGTGATGCGCTTGTGGGTCTGCATGCATTCTCTGGATGTGACACTGTGAGCGCTATATATGGGGTGGGGAAAACCAAAGCATATAAAAAGCTCATTTCCCAGAGACAATACATCACCCTGTTTAGAGAACTAGGAACAAGTTTCTCTCCATCCCCAGAGTTCTGCAAGGCAGTGGAGGCTTTCACATGTGACCTGTATGATCAGGAGTGTATGGATGTTAACAAGGCAAGAGTTAAGCTGTTCAAGTCAGGAAAGTGCTCTGAGAGAGACTTACCTCCAAACAAAGACTGCTTGGACAAGCACATCCAGCGTGCTAACTATCAGGCTGCAGTCCACAGAAGGAGCCTTGACTGTAGGCCTGATATTCCTGCCCCTGAATGTCATGGCTGGAAGATGGCAGGAGAATTCTTAGAAGTGGACTGGATGACCCTTCCCCCAGCTCCAGAGGCAATCCTTGAACTGGTGCACTGCTCTTGTAAAAAAACAAACTGTGTTAAGGGCAGGTGCACTTGCAAAATGCATGAGCTGCCATGTACAAACCTGTGCCAATGCACAAACTGTGGCAATAGGTCATTTGAAGATGACTAGTGGTTCCAGGGCCAGCATGAGAGGCTAACACCCTTCATCAACCAGTGCCGTGTTCAAGAACACATGGTGAAAACAAGAGTACTGTTCATGTTAATGTTATTTGTTTCTGTAAATATGTTACCAAGCATTCTGATTTATTAACAGTTAGATATTAGAATAAAAGTTAACTCACCAACAGTGTATGGTTTGAGCACCATTTCTCATTGTCTGCCATGGGAGTATCACCTAGTGGAAATATTGTTACTCCATTAGTTGAATTCATCTTTCACATAATTGATATGGCACGAAGCTGGTTTAAATACAATTTAAACTTAGACAGAAAGGTCCATTTTTATCTAATGAATCAATACATTATTAGCCTAACTATTAAAACATGCCATTATGCTCAACAACATTTCAGGGGGGTTTACTTCACTGTTTGAAATTTGCTGACTGGGGTATACCACAGAGAACCATGTCTTTAGATCATTTAAATTCCTTCTGTTATCCCTCTCTCTGGGTATAACGGCAACACCAATATAATAACCAGTAACGTTACTTATACTCACACACTTATACTGAGTGCGTGGCTTAACAAGCTCTTAATGACGCTGGCCAGCTGCCAAATTGCCACAGCTTAACCTCCAACAATTTGGGTTATTCACATCGTGTGACATGAATAATGTTAATATAAACTCGATGAGAATAGTCAGTGATATTGAAATATAGATTCAGGTCTCCTACGCTTCACGCGTGAAGCTCACGCCGCCTCGCAAAGGTTATACAAATAACTAGCACATAGCTAGCATTTTCCAACAACATTAATACTTACCCACACACGTGTAAGCTTCTTATTTAGCTTATAATATTTCGTGATGTGTCCACCAGGTAAATGTTTAGATCAACAGCTGTTCCTAGCATCTCCGTCTGATTGGTTTAATAACATCACGTGATTTGTAGCGCTGCGTGCCATTGGTTCCACTGACATAGTAGGCTGCCGCGTTTGCCTGAAAATTTAACGAACTTTAAACTATGATTATGAAAAAATGTGCAAGAATTACGAGTGCCAACAAGGAAAATCTGATTGAGAAAAAAATAAACTTTAAAACTTCAAAGATCCAGGTTCTCCCTCCATGGGGATCATTATTTTCAAAAACTAAAGCTGATACGGCGTCTCGGCCCACCGTCTATTACGACAACCTTTAGCTTTGAAAAATATATCTCAACTTATTTTTAAGGATTTTTTATTTAGCAACAATTTCAATAGCGTCGCCATTATTAACTCTAGAGCCCCAAAACTTGTTCTATATAGGCATGGCCTCTACATGGTCTTACTAAAACCTTTCGTTTTGAAAAATATATCTACTTATTTTTGAGGATTTTTTATTGGGCAAAGAATTCAATAGCGTCGCCATTTTTTATAGCCCTAAAACTTGTTCCATATAGGGATGGCCTCTATATGGTCTTAGTGAAACCATTAGTTTGGAAAAATACATCTGTTCTTATTTTTGAGGAATTTCTATTTGGCAAAAATGTCAATGTCCATTTTTTTTTTGCAACAATTTCAAAAGGGTTGCCATTATTGATTATAGAGCCCCACAACTTCTTCCGTAGAGGCATGGCCTCTATATGGTCTTACTCAGGGGCGTAGGAATGACTTTAACATTGGGGGGGACACATATCGGAAACCTGACAGATCCGTTAATGGTTTAAACAGAAATATGTCATAAATTAACTACACTGAAAAAATTCACAAATATATTTTATTCTACTAAAAAGATACATTTGTAAATGTAAAGGAAAAAACATTTTGAATGGCAGTAATGAACTGATAAATATCAAATCAATTCTTTAATTGCTCAATCATCCAGTTTTTTAGAATGAGAAGCGGTGACAAGACGCTGTGTTGCGCTTTCAAAATAAAATAAAATATTTTTCTCCCCCCGGTATAATTTTTAGGTGGGACAAATGCGCCTGTCTCCAATATTGGAGGGGACACGTCCCCTCCGTCCCCCCCGGTTCCTACGCCCTTGGTCTTACTACAACCTTTAGTTTTGAAAAATATATCTCTTCTTATTTTTGAGGAATTTTTATATAGCAACAATTTCAAAAGCGTCGCCGTTATTGACTCTAGAGCCCCAAAACTTGTTCCATAGAGGTTTGGGCTCATTATGGTCATACTAAAACCTTTGGTTTGGAAAAATATGGGACATGCCTATATGGAACAAGTTTTGGGGCTCTAGAGTTAATAATGGGGACGCTATTGAAATTGTTGCAAAATGAAAAATCCTTTAAAATAAGTAGAGATATATTTTTCAAAATGAAGGATTGTAGTAAGACCATATAGAGGCCATGACTATATGGAACAAGTTGTGGGGCTCTAGAGTCAATAATGGCGACGGTATTGAAATTTGACCATTGTGGTCGTTTTCCGTTTTGCACTTTGCGGCGATCCCTGAGCGCCGACAGCTCATAGAAGCCAATGCAATTCACCGTTCGCTAAAGACAGCTCGTTTGGATGAAAACAATGTTGTAGCTGGATCTCTAGGTTACTACATTTAGCTAGAGGTGTCATTTGTATTGCAACAATGTTTCACTGACGATCTATTGAACCGCAAACTCCGAAACTGCCAATTACTTTCCATCTTTACGGAAGTACCGACCAACAATCAACTGAACAACATGTGGGGGAAGACAAGGCTATGGGATTCTGATGTCGTAAATACGAGATAATTATCTCATAATTACGAGAGAAATATCTCGTAATTCTGAGATAATTATCTCGTAATTATGACATAAAGATCTCGTTATTATGAGATAATTATCTTGTAATTATGAGAAAGACAAAGATCTCGTAATTATGAGATAATTATCTCGTAATTATGACATAAAGATCTCGTAATTATGAGATATTTTCTCATAATTATGAGATCTTTGTGTCATAATTACGAGATAGCCTGATACTTTTTTTTGTGATTTGAATGCAATGCGCCACTGTACGTTTCTGACCTTTTTTTGTGTAGAGAAATATAATGTAATCTCTGCTGCAATTATGACCCTAACATTCTACTCATTTAAATGTACTTTAAATGAGTAAAAAGAACATTAAATGTTATATTGGCAAATAATCTGAAAAGTACCAGATAACTTGAATGCATTTATTTTTTGCAGGTGACATTGGAAATTAAATGGATTTGAAAATGTTTTCAATATCAGAACCTCCATCATCCGGATCAGAGGTGGTGTTTGTGGTTAAAAAGTTCTGTTTTAAGAGCCATTTCGGTCTGGTGGAACTGTTTGTGGACATGAGCTATGAAGTTAAAGGCGTCCCAGAGAACAAGACTGAGGAAACAGCGTCTGATCAAATCAATCCCAACGTTGACTCAAAAGCTAACCGTGTCCTGGAATGCATCTTAACAAGACACCAGAATATAATGCCATACCAATTAGAAACCTGCTTTCTCGCTAATATTCTGCCTTTTACAGAGAAATGGTCAGAAAAGGCTACATTATTTTTGAAATCTGTACTTGACAAGCAAATGAGTGGAGTGGTTGAAGATGTGCTGATGCCAGACGGGATCATCCTCATTGACATTCCGTTGATTGGCAATTTTCTATCCCGCGGTCGGATGGCAAAGAAGATTGAAGCTGGCCACTTCAAGAGCCTGGTCCTCTCATCTCTAGATTCCCCTATCACTCCTTCCACGACATGCTCCTCAAGCACTTCACTGTCTAATGGTGGGGATGTGCCAAAACAATACCTCTACCTCGAACTGCAATCTGACCTCTTTGAAAATGTCAAGGTGACCCAAGTGACGGATTTAATGAGCCTGTTCTGTAAACTCTCAATATTCTCCAAAGAGCAGGAAAAGCTCTCCAAGCAGATGCAGCTGCACTATGAGGGAAGGTCTACCCTGGGGCCGGGCAGACCATGGGCAAGTGGATCCCCGTGTGCCACCAGAAGAGCTGACGGCACATGGCAGCGTTCCCAACTGATCCAAGCCGCGGCGAGCAACACCGGCTTCGTGGACCTGCTACACGTGGATCACGGGGAGACTCAAAGGATCCCCTTGTCTGAAGTCCGACATCTGCACGACAGCTTCCTCCGAATACCGGTCTTCACGTACCACTGTGCTCTCGATGGAGTGGATGGCACGACTCGACACAAAGACCAAATAGATGTTCTGAAATCCCTTACGCGTGGTTCAGTTGTGGCAAAATTTGAACGCTACGATGCAGTGAAGAATATCTATGATGTCCGGTTGTTTGGAGATAACGCGGCATGCATCAATGCTTATTTTATAGAGGAATCTATCGTTCTTTCAGACTCGATGCACACTGGTAAGGATTCCTTGGCTGAAGACCGTACCACGCCATCGGGTACAGATGAAACAGAAAATAGTTTCATCCCCAAGGTCGACCTGACGGATCAGTTCTTTCGATGCAGCGCGTCACCCGAGTCTGCAAACCCACCAGCAAACGGGAGAACAGACGACGACAAATGTGTTGACAAGAAATACTGGCCCGATCCATCTCCCCTCAGGAAGGAAAACGCAAACTCTGTGATGCAGAATGGATCTGCTTCTGCCCAAACCCCCGGTGTGGAGAACAAAAACATTTGTGAACACATTTTACCGGTAGGAAGCTGTGTGGCGGTGAAAGTATCTTTCATTGAAAGTCCATTAATGTTTTTCTGTCAAATATTAGAAAACAGAGAAGCTCTTCTGCTCCTAATGAAGGATTTGCAAAGTTATTATGACACTTCCAGGGTCGAAAAGCCCGTCGTTGATTTCTGTGTTGCCCGGCACCCAGAAAACCACATGTGGTACCGTGGGAGAATAATGGACCGCCAGTCATCAATGATGGATGTCAGATTCATAGACTACGGTCACATTTTAGAGGTTCCTGTGCAAGACCTACGCCCCATTGATCCACGCTTCATGTGTGTGAAAGCGCATGCCCTTCAGTGCTGTTTACAAACCCCATTGCACCCAGACAACCCCAGTGCTGCTCCTTGGACCGATGGGGCCACAGAAGAATTCCGCAAGTTTGTAGATGAAGGAGATTTCTCCAAAGGCGAGTTGAAATGCACCATCAAAGCTACGACACGCAACCCGCAAGGTTTTGCATGTAGCGTCGTCGACATCCGAACCCCTCTACAGAGTGTATGCGACCTGCTCACTCGGCTGTCGGCGTCACAGTCTGTACACCCTCCGGAGGTTATTCCTGTTCCGGGATACAGTCACTCAACCCACAACCTGGAAGTCGGTTCCAGGGAGGAGGTGTCCATCACATGCTCCGTTAGTGTCAATCATTTCTACTGCCAGCTCACCAGGAACAACCCTTCGTTTGACAGAATCATGGAAGGCGTTCAGCAGCTTCTGGCCAGTCAGCCACAATGCAACGGTCTTCCTCTGGTGGTCGACAGCGCATGTATCGCAAGGTACACGGACAACAAGTGGTACAGAGGTCATATAAAGAAGACAGGTACTCAGCTCCAGGTTTGCTTTGTGGAATTTGGTGATGTTGTGTCATTGGAAATGTCAGACGTTCTTCCCGTTCCAGCAGAATGTAGTGCGGTCCGATCGATTCCTGCGCAGGCTGTCGAAGTTGGCCTGTTTGATGTTCCAGCAGATGCACCAAAGGAAATCAACGACTGGTTTGAAGAGAACGCCGTCGGCCACTGTTTCACCATCTCTGTGGAGGAAATAGACTCCAGTGGGAAGCTACTTGTGGTACTCTTTGACGGGACATTGAATATAAATCTTGTAATCAAAGAGAGGACAGTGATGGCAAAAAAACTAAATAGCTCACACCCACGGCCCGTTCCTTTGCCGTCTTCAGGCGCCGAAGGGCACGCACTGGAAATCCCTGTGGACCACTGTAAAATGCAAAAACGAACAATCACTGAACCAAAGATGAGGACCGCGCATCCAAATGAAGTGTGTGGCAGAAATGGCCCCCAAGCAAAGGTGGAGCAGAGGTCGAGTGGACCGTCCATAGCATATGACCTGCTGGACACGGATAAACCTGTGCAACCTTCAGTGGCACCCAGTAATGCCTTAAAAAATGCAACACTGGCAGACCTTCCCCCAAAGCTAATAGAGCAAGGATCGTCATTTGCTGTGCATGTTTCCCATTTCAAGAACCCTTCAAGGGTTTTTGTTCAACTCCAACAGGATGAGAAGGACATATACGCCATTGTGGACAAACTCAACGACCCAGAGGGGGTGTTTTCCGGTCCGGTTCAATTTGAAAGCTTGAAAGTTAGTGATTTGATCAGTGCAGAGTTCCCTGACGACAGTGCATGGTATCGTGCAGTGGTTGGGAAGAAGCTTGACGACAGGTCGCTCACAGTAGAGTTCATAGACTTTGGCAACGAGGCCACGATCCCTTGTGGTAAGACGTGCTACCTCGACAAGGAATTCCTGGCTCAGCCAAGGTTCGCTATTCCATGTCAATTTGGAGCAATTAGCAACGACCAAGAACATTGGGATCAGGAGGCGATATCGGCGTTCAAAAGCGATACTGTGGAAAATCCTGAGAAGACTTACTCGTGCACCTTCATGAAAGAAACTCCAGACATTTGGGATATTGTTTTGGTCGACCAGGGCATTGCATTGTCACAGAACCTCATCCAGCAAACTCAACCCGGATCAAACTCAAAGCAAACCGATTGCATTGAAGGAACCTCCAGATACACCAAGCCAGACGTCCTCCCAAACTGTCTGTATCAGGTGTTTGCAACGTGCATTGTGGGACCGCACTTCTTCTGGTGTCAGCATGAAAACCCGGAGGTTCTGGACAAGGTGACCAAGTTCACAGAGAAGGCCGGACGATTGGGGGGGCAGGACCCCGCCTGGGTCGAGACCCTGAGCCTCGGCAGTCCCTGCCTCGCCCTGTTCCCCGACGACAATCATTGGTACCGCGCTCAGGTCATCCGCAGGACCGGCGACGCCATCTCCGTTTTGTTCGTAGACTATGGCAACGAGACAGAGGTCGACGTGAGTGGCGTGAAGGCGGTGCCCCGGTTCCTGTTCGAGGTGGCACCCCAGGCGTTCCTCTGTGCCTTGGAAGGGTTTGACGAGTCGAAGGGCACCTGGGAGGAGTGCGCTTCCGACGAATTCTACGAACTCCTGGTGGACAAGGCTTTCTGCGTCACTCCGCTTAGCGTGGGGGACAACCTTTACACGGCAATTCCTCAGTACACCGTGAGGGCGGAGATTGGGGAAACGATGGTGAACAAAGCCATGGAAAATCACTGGAAAGGTTTGGGGGGTAAAGATGGTGACAGCAGCCCGGCGCAGAGCCCGCAATTGGTGAGTTTCACTGTATTTTATGAGAACTTTCTTTGGTCGGTACCTCCGAGACCATTTAGATGCACATTGGCTACTAAAATACATTTAATCATTTGATCTTAAATCATGTGATATCCGTTTTCCACTGCATAGCCAACAATTGTTCCAGTTTGTGTGCTGTTCAGTTCTGTGCAGTTTGTTTAAATATCTGTTTATGTATTTCCGGTTCGTCCTTTTATAGTTGTTAAAGGACAAAGTTATGAACTCCAGCAGCCTACCATGTTACTAAAGACTTTCCCGGAACGGTAAATAACAGCTAAATAATGACCAAACTCTGCCATTTTGTTCTATAACAAATTTGAGTTGATTTATACATGTATGACAGTAAGATCACTTAAGAGTAGTGAAATGAGTCTGAGAACTTTTATGTTGTTTTTTTGCCCTACAGACCATTCAACATAAACCTCAAATAATCGGCAGGACTTGATTTCAAACATGAGCAGTGGACGGAGAAAAAATGTACTTGTTCTATGTGTAATAAATTTGACGTAATTAAATTGAGTTTGCCATTTGTTTTACTTCATTAATTTTTCTATTATGCATACACAATAGCATTTGGGTTAGGGTTTGTTTGAATCAAATCCTTTGAATTAAAGACTTATCTGGCTTTAAAAAACTATCTAGAAATACACAGCTCAACACATTTTAAACCTGACTTCTGTAAATGATTGACCAGCGTACCTTTATTGTTAAAATACTTTTATATTATCACTTTTTTAAGCGGGAAGAATATGTTTTCTTCATATGAACTGTCATTGTAATGATTTAGTGGAAATAATGGTTGGTTTATATAATTAACTGTGGCTTTCAGATTCTGCAACATTTTTAGATCTGGCTTATTTTCATCTATTCTATAATGAATTTGTTTAGAAAAAATTATATATATGGGGATGTAGGCAAGGCAACTTTATTTATATAGCACTTTTCATACACAAGGCAGACTCAAAGTGCTTCACATATAAACATTGTCATACAATAAAATAATAGATAAGTAAAAGAAAACATGCAAAAAATATAGATGTAGATCTATATATCTATGTATCCATGTCTAAATATTATGTTACTTTATATATAGTAGGCTACTATCAGGGCTCTAAGACGCTGAAAATAAATTAAGGTATCAAACCACCAGATGGCAGCAGAACCAATCCTATGAGTGATTTCCTGGGTCGTTCGTTTGTTGAGAGTTGCCCGGCGACGCTCACCTTGAGCCATGACAGAGTTGCACCAGGCCGCAGCGGGTGGGGACTGTGATCTGGTCGAGGAATTACTGAAAAACAACCAATGCAATCCTAACCAGAGAGACCTCGACTGGAACCACAAGACACCGCTCCACTGGGCTGCGGCTAAAGGTATGCATACAGAGAGCCAGAGCTATGAAGGTATTATTATAGCAAAAGTCTTTAGCACTTGTAACTGCAGATTTCGTATGTGTACACTAAAGTCACAAATGTGTAACAGCAAATTTGAAGTCCTTATTTATTTTGCATGTGTACTCTAAAGTAACAAATGTGTAACAGTAGCCTACATTTGATGTAAATACTTTTTCTACCATTGTAAACACTAAATAGGGTCTACGACTTCACAAGTCTGTGTTACAGGTCCAAAAGTCCTATCCTGTGCATCACAACTTCAAAGAGTCATGCACTTGACACTTTTGCTACAATCATTGCAGCGCAGTTGGTGCAAAACACATTCACACACACCCGTGTTTCAAACTCGTAGACCCTATTTTGTGTTTACAATGGTAGAAAAAATATGTACAACTTCAAATGTACTTTTACACATTTGTGACTTTAGAGTACACATGCACAATACATTTTTAGGACTTCAAATTTACTCTTACACATTTGTGACTTTAGTACACGCTTACAAAATCTGCAGTTACAGGTGCTAAAGACTTTTGCTACAATAATACCTTCATACAGAACAATCCAATAATTCATTTCCCTGCGTTTGCTCTTAAAGGTCCCATGGCATGCTACTTTTTGGATGCTTTAACATAGATATTAGTAGGCCCCAAACACAGTATTTGAAGACGTTCCCAAAATTCAGCCGTGGTGCAGAATTACAGCCACTACGAGCCAGTCGCACATTGAGCTTTCCCCAAATGCACCGTTTCGGTGCCTGTAGCTTTAATGCGAAAGAGGAGGAGAGAGGTGGGTCAAGGAGAGGGGGGGGGGTGTGTGGCCCTGAGCAGCTTCCAGCCCCGGTACCATGCGCTCTGTTTATAGTGGATGTATCGCAATGGCGAGGCGCACACAGCCTTTAGCCGTGTTCTGTAAATATTCTAGAGCACACGGGAGTCCTGGAGCTCTATATCTAAATAACATATTATACATAGATATCTATATGATATAATACATATTATCATGGCCAAAAGCTGTGTGAGCCTCCAGACGATATTATGAATCTCAAACGACCGCGTCAGGTTCTCCAACGTCTCTGGTTCTTCCACGTCCACATCAATCTGAAGTAGACTGAACCACGACATGGAGGAGAATGGGATTGTTGCCCGCGATTGTTGACCGCGGTTGTCTCCCGCCGGAGCCTCGCTGCCGAGGGACCACCGCCTCGGCAGCGGTCAGCGCTTAGGCACCACCGCCTCCTGCAGCGCCGAGGCGGTGGTCCCTCGGCAGCGGGAAGTGGGGCTCAGCAACATTCGCGGCCAACAATCCCTTTCTCCTCCATGTCTTGGTTCATGTACTTCAGGGAGTCAAAGCCAAAGTTTCTTTCCCCCAATTCATTCTCAACCATGGCTGAGATAACCCCCACTACGAGTCTCGTTGTGGAAATACCAGAGACGAGTGTCTGACGTGTTATGCGCCATAACAGCAGAACGGTTATCCAAATAACAAGGAAGTGTACAACACTTGCGTTACAGTCCTGGAGCTCTATATCTAAATAATATCACATAATGCATAGATATCTATATCATATAATACATATTAACACGGCCTCCAGACGATATTATGAATAACAAACGACTTCATCCGACGTTTCTGGTTCTTCCACTTCCACAACAATCTGAAGTAGACTGAAACGCACGCTGCCTGCTCCCGGGTGCCCGCTGCCGGGCGGTGGTGCTTCGCGGCGGTGGTGCCTCGCGGCAACCGGCGGCAGGCAGCATGTCGCAGTTCATGTACTTAAGGGAGTCAAAGCCAAAGTTCCTTTCCCCCAATTCCTCCTCAACCATGGCTGAGATAACCCCAACTACGGTCTCGTTGTGGAAATACAAGAGACTTCAAAGAACCAACGTGTTATGCGCCATAACACCAACAGCAAACACTTGCGTTACAGTGTGTGTAATCACACACACACATATGTGGCTCTCGCACGGTCATGTATCATTGGCAGGCCAAATTCTCTGGGTGGGCAAGGCAGAGAAAGGGGAGGAGCTTAGATCCTTTGACGACATATGGGACCACATTCCAAATCAGCGCGCTTGAGCCTCTGTTTTTTCAAAGGCGAGCAGAACACCTAGTGCTCGTTTTACACCGAACGCAAGTTTTAGCCACTGGGGGACCATAGGCAGGCTAGGGGGACTCATATTTACGTTAGAAAACCTCATAAAGTGAGATTGTCATGCCATGGGACCTTAAAAGTCTTACGTTGCACACGGTGGGCCAATACTATGCCAACTGTTTTTCATGTTAGTTTAAATCCTGTCCGCATTCAGGAGGGAAGGAAATAGTCAGGCCTCTAGTGGAGAGCGGCGGACGGCCGTGTCTGAGGACGGATAACGGCTGGACCGCCGCGCACTTCGCCGCCGAGGCGGGACGCCTGGGCGTGCTGCGTCTGCTCCACGCGCTCCATGCCCCCGTAGACAAGCAGGACATCTCCGGCGACCGACCCATTAGGCTGGCGGAAATGTATGGACACGAGGACTGTGTTCGCTTCCTTCAAATGTAGGCCTTTGAGTTATTGCTACTTTTTTGTACACTTAAAGGGCCCACCCACACAATGAAATATATGCTCTCTAGGTCCTAATTGGATTACCCACATAGTTAATTATTTATGCCTACTTCAATAAAACTAAAGACTAATTTCTATTTTTTAAATGTGTAGATATTTTTTATATATTAGCGCCCAAAAAAGTAATTGTCCAATTACATTGATCAATCTATTAATTTAAGTGTGTGCCACTCATAACACGGTGATGAAACTTTGCTTTGGTTTTGGAAGGATTCAAATATGAAGTCTCAGCTCGAAAAACGTAATCTGACGTCAGTTGGATAGGGTAGTTAAAGTAACTTTAACATATTGAATTACTCTTCCAGAGTGGGAAGATCGGCAAAAAGAGAACGGAATGGATTTAAAAAAGTAACCAGGGATTTAAGGATGAAATAAAACAGAGATTTGTTCGGAAACAACGTTTTTATTTGGATGATGTTTATCAATGATCTGGAAGGTCAATAACACATTCGGCTCTACATAGAAAGATCAAATGTCGTCTTTGGCTACCTTTACTAATAAAAGCAATGAAAATTAAAGCTGCAAGCAGCATTTTATGGGTGCCAAGCCTAAAGCCGACCATTAAGACCAATAAGACCCTGACAGACCATTAAGACCCTGATGAAGACAATTAAGACATTTTTTGTTTGAATATGCTTGACAACTCTGGAATAGCCTCAGCTTGGATCTGGTGATGGGCAAATAAATTTTCATGACCGTATGTCAAAAGGCTGAGGATTTATAAGTCTTTAAAGTCTTCATTTGATTACTTTAGCGCCCCCTATGGTCTTATTTTGATGAACTTTGGCCTGGTTAACCTTGAACTATGCTTCTTTAAATACACCAAGTTTGGTGATGATTGACTCAAGTTAACCCCGCCTTTAGTCACCTATCATTGATTGGGGTAATTTGGACGTCCAGACGCCATTTTCTTACAGGTTCTTGGACAAATGTCTACAGGATTTCATGACTGTAGGTGAAAGGGCTCAGAAAACAATATGATGATTGGTTTAAGTAAATCTTGCCTTTTGGCATTAAGTTAATTCTGAACGATTTTGAGCCTTTGGCGGCGCTGTTGTTTTGTCAATCAACTTAATTTTACTTGAGCAATTTGACCTTTGGTGCCCAACATCCACTAATTTGATCCCGCTCAAATCAAACATTCCGTCTATGAAGTGTGGTCATTTTAGTCACAGGCCACGCCCATTTCGATGCCACGCCCTAATTGGAAATATGTTGAGTCTTTCTTGTTCAGAATTTGATTCTGAACAACTTTTGTATTGGACTCAAGATCAGAGGAGTCCATTTAGATGTTGATATAAGCATTTAAGTCTTTACATGTTTTAAACCACACCCTTTTTAGAAGTTAATGGCTCCTAGGCACTTTAGTTTTTTATTGTCAGATTGAACACATTGGTCCATAGATGATAGTTACTAAAGGATGTTTGTCTAAGTGAAAAAACCTAGGATCCTTAAGGAATTGAGTGTTTTTAACAAAGTTCGAGATAGTCGTAAATCTATCCAAATAAAGTAATAGGTTCTTGAGGCATATTGGTTCACCATGAGGATATGCATGTGTTAACAAAGTTTCATGACTCTAAGTCGAAGCATTATGAAATATGTTTGTTCAAAGTTTGCATTTTTGGACTGTTGCTATAGCGCCACCTTTGGGCCAATCAGTGTAATATTTGCCCTCTGTTAATCTTGAGTCAGCCTCTACAGCTGTAGTAAGTTTCATAAAAAGCGTGCGAGTGGTTAATGCTGTGTAAGTCAAATGTGGCAGAATAATAATAACTAGAAAATGCATTTCCTGCCGAAAATGCGGTGAGTGCTGTAGTACAAAGTGAGGTTGAAAATATTTTTTAATGAAGCCACATAGATTAAGACATAAAGAAAAGTTTAATGGCTTAAATCAAGTGAAGGGATTTGAACAAAAGTTCAAAAGTCTAAATGGAGTAAACTATGTAAACATGCACACCGTTTAAGAAAAAGTAAATGGTTGGAAACAAGTAAAGGTACTGCTGAATGAAAAGCGCAAAGCATTGCTAAAAATGCAGAAAAGTAAAATGAATTGTACTGAAGAATCTGAAACGTCAAATGTATTGCCCTGCACTGTGTGTGTGTGTGTGTGTGTGTGTGTGTGTGCGTTTGTCTTTGTCTTTAAGAGAATAGCGAGCCGTTGCGTGATTAAAAGTAGCTCAATAGAGTGGGAAAAACTGCCAAATCTGGAAACACTGCCTGAACGTCCTCCAAAAGTAGCCTAATCTGGCGGGAAAAACCGCCCGATCTGGCAACACTGCTGAACGTCATCACGCTCCAGCGTCAACGTGAATCAATGAGACCAACTGAAAACGAAGCCGGTATGAAACTAAAACTGTGATTCTCAATACATTTGAAATGATATCGAAATTCCGTTTGGATATCATTGAAGATGGAAGTGTGTAGATTTGATAAATGGTTTGAACAAAGAAAAACGGTGAGTTGTAGCCTACAACATTAGGCCAAAAATAATTATATTCCCCGCTGAAGATACAATGCGTTTCCCTCCACTAAACGGGGGACCGGCTGCTGTCTCAGGAGTCAGTCTTCCAACGAAGACTGCATGGTCATGGAGGTGTCCTTAGTGGACGATGGCCGTCGCTAGGGGATCAGAGACAACCTGTCAACACGACTGCAAAAACACATCCGCTAATGAAACAAGTGCGGTTAGTGATCCGTGTTGAACTCACAGTTGCGAAAAAATGTTTCCTCAGTGCATCTCGAACCTGGGTGAAATGAAAAAAACGGGGTCCATTTTACAGTTAATTTGTGTACATTGTGGAACTGCTTTTTGTTTGTAACGTGCTCGAAAACACATTCTGTCGTGTAGATGCTAAGGCTACGGGGATCTGTGTTTCATGGTAGAGAAATCTCCTGTTCAAACTCCTGTTCAATCTCAAAAAGTAATTGCACTTTTTAAAGACAGCGGGGTTTGAAGGGGTAGGAGGCGGAGCTAGATTTTTCCTAGCTTGAAATTGAAGATCTTGCACATTGTACCTCTTAATATACTACTGTGAATGTGTTGTATTTAAAGAGGCAACCAAGCTGTGAACTCTTTCAGATCGCCTCAATGACCTATCACTGGTGACTCATTTTAGTGATTGCAGTATTTGCAGGTCAAAATAAAGTTGTAAGAAATAAATACCATTTTCTCTCCGACACTGGCGGTCAGCAGGATGAAGAGACCCTGGGGAGTTATTGGAGACAGAGCGGTTATGAAGGAACAGGAGTATATAGCGAAGTTTCACCAGGATCTGAGCACTTCATGTACGCAATGATTGTATGTTGTTCGTCCTTGCATTTAAAAATAGTACTTAGCATCGTGTAGCATCTTATCCTAGCTAGCGTTGTTTTATATGGGGAATGGGTTAACCTAACAATTGTTAGTTCTTGGCACTAGTTTCTATGAACATCCTTACTGTACCGACAGCGATATATTGTTGTTTCTCTTTCTTCTGGCAAATGTACTTATCGTGAGTCGCTTTGGATAAAAGCGTCTGCTTAATTCCCTCAATGTGAAATGTAAATCTGAGGGTTCCCACCTGGAAAGAGTTACAGATGCTGAAGATGTAGTAGACAGCGGACGCTGCCAGGCCATCGGCCAGGTCAAGGACTAAACTAGCAAAACCTAAGATCCAGGTCACTCCGAAGACAGGGGTCAGGATGATGATGGACCTGAGAATGCGTACGGCGGCGTGGCCACCGCTGTGGCTTTCACGTCCTCCTGGTCCTAATCCCTTGACGGGGTTCAACAGCTTGATGATCACCAAGGCCATGCTGAAAAGGTTGAGGAAGACGATGATGCCCACCGGTATGATGAAGGAATAGAAGGACCCCTTGAACATGCTGTGGTGTGTCAGCCAACAGCTCTTGGCGTCGTAGTACCTCCCCTCTGCCCCGCCGTCTTGGGACACAAACGTGATGGTCACGATGAGAAACGGGGCGCCGTAGCCCACTGAGTAGCACACGCCCTGGGACCAACCTTTGCTCAGATCCGACCACACAACCATGGTCTGGTAAAGCAGAAGGATGCTGAGGCAGAACATCCAGCAGAACTGCGCAAGGAAGAAGAAATGCTCCAGGACCACGCAGATCTGACACCAGAGGTCGGAAACGACCCCTGGGAATGCGGATGCAAAGAGACTGCAGTTTCCAATCAGGAGGGACAAGGAGATGTTCACTAGCGTGATGTGGCGCAAGTACAAGGCGACGGACTTCGTCACGGCCTTCCAGACCAGGCACTCGATCATCAGGAACGAGACCAGAGAGGCGATGGAAATGGCCAGACCCAGGTAGGTGATCTCGCGCAGCGCCGGCAGATTGACAGCCTTATTTGACATGAGGAGGGTAAACGAGGAAGAGGATCTGCACTTACAGCTGCCTTCGCTTCTCGAACCGCCCCATTCGCACAGGTCAAGCGACCACTTCCCTTTTCCGTCCATGGCGACGCATATCATTTCATGGTTGCGTTGTCGCGGGGAGATCAGCGTGAACTGGATCGAGACTTTTTTACTGCCGAGGTCATGATTTAATTCTTGCTCTTTCTTGTCCTCATCACTCATCGTCACCACGATGCTGTTGGGTTCGGTGTCGACCTGTATGGGCGGCAAAAATTTGACAAGATTTTTAAAACCTGCCGTTTTTACAACGCCTTGTTGCCCGTCGACGGAAACGTTGACGCCGAAGACAGTGTTCCTACAGCGCGGGAACTTGCAAGCCTTTATCTGTACATTTGACGCCTCACTGGTATGTTCCATTGATATGTTGGTCTGCCTGATCAACTTCTCAACAGACACCAAGTACAATTCAGCCATCGACAGGTTGTTCATCGCGATTTTGGTAGGCCCCCAAACTTCCGGCGAAGGAATGTTCAGGATGTTGCTGGACGACTTCACGATTTCCTGGTAAGACAGATTTCAAATTTTCATATGACAGCACAACCGAACAATATAAGGTGTTGACCACTATTGACGGTTTTGGGAACTTAACGGCGACATATTATACCACCAGTCGTGAGTGAGATTACAAGCCGTTACAAGCCGTTTTAAAAATCTGCCTCTTCTGACATCACAAGTGGGTGTGTCAACCAAGATGTATGACGGATAGGGAACGTTTCACTCAGTCCACTGGGTAGGCTCGTAGACTGATCTATCCAGCGTACATCTAAGTGGACATGTCGACTTGTGATGTCAAAAGAGGCAGATTTTCAATACGGCTTGCACAACTAATCACACTCACACCTGTTGGTATAATATGTCACCTTAAATTCAAACACAACGGAATCAACAATGCAAGTTGGGACTTACATCTAATGTGGATTCATTGAACGTGGTGTTTAAGTTTTGCATGTTGTTGAGGATGTTGATGGACGCATTTAGATTAGAAACACTGTTGATGCTGTCCGTGCTGTTAGTAGCATTTGTAAGGCGAGAAAACACCACTGCGGCGTTCCGGGAGACGGATCCGAGACCTTTGTCAATCACCTGGGAGGCATTTTGGGGCAATTATCAGTAAGCAATGATACACATTGATCTGCAAATGCTTTGTCTAATTATTATGTGATGAAACAAAATGTCTGCCACTTACTTGAGTGCGTTCTGCAATGCTGAAGAGGTCGCGGTTCACGCACTGTGACTCCTCCTTCTCCCATTCTCCCTTGTTGTTACATTTCCGCGATCTCAACCCCTCTCTAGCTCCCTCACATCGCAGCTTGGCAGGGAAGCCGGCCTTCGTGACCGGCCAATCCTCTTCCCGAGGACAATGCTCACCATTTACTATCGGAAAACAATTTGCCGGAAAAAAACGTCATCAACGGCAACTCTATAGTGCATTGATAAATCATTGCCTAACTGGCACAATTACATGCCTGCATTTTCCAAATCAATATTGCAACAATATTCCAGTTTATGTTTAAATTAATACATTTCTTACCATGAACATCGTTAACTTAGTTAGCGTGAACAACATTAGTTAACATGAACAACATTAATCATCATAATCATTATTCAACCATTAGTTAACTATTAATTAACTGCGAGTACTTTTTAGGTAATGCTTATTACCCGTTAACTAATGTTAATTAACGGTTATTGAATGTACCCTAATTGTAAAGGTTTACCACTTCAATTAACTTGTACTTGGTGTTACACCTGAGCCGTACCGTTTATGACGTGGATTTCAATCGAGGCCTTTTGTGTTTGGATCATCCTATTCCTGAACACACATGTCATTTTTGCCGGTTTGTCCTTGTCCTTGTCCAAACACGACAAGACCGTTTGGGCGTCGTAAGACCTGGGATCTTGCCCTTCTGATCATCAAAACATCAAGTGAGTGAAAATTGCTGATCCAATGAGTATCATACGAGACAACAGGGAAATCAGACTAAACAATCGTGGCTAAAAGACTGTGAAACCTTGCTTACCGACGTTTGCTGCTGTCGCCAATTCTGAAAGATTCCCCTTTACGATCCACTTTATCGCGTAGTGTTCGGTGCTGTTCTTTATCTGACATTTCACCCTCACAGACACCACTGTGGAGCCTTCTTTACATTGGGGGAACTGGGGGTCGCTGAAGATGTCGATTTGAGGCAAAAGTGCGACGTCCAGTTTGAAACTGGCTCTGTGAAGTATTTTCACACCGGTATCCAATTCTGGCCTGAAGGTACAAGTGATCAGGCCTGGGAAAAATGGAACAAGGGAACAGCTTCATCGTCAGTACACTGCAGTACAATGACATCTGCTCCACATATCTGAATGGATCTCGATTTGGTCAGACATGACGATATCAATTCTTTGCACATTTCACTGTTGATGGCGAGTTTGAGGTTCATTCTTTTTTTTTGGGTCATTTGGATGAAACGGGATAAAAATGACACACACACACACACACACCTGCCCAAATTGCAGACGTTTGTTGGAGTGTGAGTTTGGTGGTCCCGTGCGCTTGTGATGTCACGATGGACTCCGTTCCGTTGGTGATCTGAGAGACCTCTTCGGGTGTGGCCTGTTGCCACTCCTGGACCGCATCATCGTTTAGGGACGAATTGCAGATGATGTCGACCATGCTGTTCAGCTTCACCGGCTGCGGGGGGCCGCTTATGTCCACAAGGCCTGTGGAGAATCAGTGGATATTATCTTTTCTAAGTAAGTATGTAGTACGTGGTATGTACTGTAAGTCTAAATAATCGTACATGAGGTCATTTCTGAAGTATTGGATTTGACTGTCTTTGATGAAAAAGCTAAAACACAGGACAGGTAAATTACATTAATATTATATTGAGCAGGGGCGTTTCTAGGTATCTGAAGCATCCTGGACTTAGCCCGGCAAATTTTGTATGCTTTATTGCACATACAAATATTTTCAAAATGCTTTACCTAAATAAAAAAAATAGGCAGTTTATTACAGCTTTAAATAGCTACCTGACTGCTGTGCTGCTTATCCCCAGACAAGACGAGTTCCATTCAAGTTATTTCAGAGTAAAATGAATACTAGTGAGACAGATCTTACCTATTCATATATTTAACAATTATTCGCCAAAGAGGTGAATAATTGTTTTCGTATATATTACACATGAACACTCCAAAAATAAACAAGATAACACTATTTTCCGGGAAGCAGATATTAAATATATATATATATGTATATATATATATATATATATATATATATATATATATATATGACTGGGGTAGGATAGGATAATTCACTTGAGGTGGTAAACAGTCTGGTTATGTTTTTAAACCGTTTATTCTCTTGCCAAAAGGACTGGGGAGCGGTCCCAAAAGGACCGCTCCCCACCAGGAGGATCCGGGGGCTAGTGGTGGAGGGCGTGTACCAACGCCATCCACTAGCCGGCGGCAGAGAGCACCACATCCCTCACCCTCATCAGCCAGATGGGGAACACCTGGCCGGAGGGAGGAAATGAGCGGGCAGACCTCTCAAAAGGCAGCCGAGGACTCACTCCAGGGCAGAGGGAGTAAGACCGACCAGAAGGCGACCACTGAGGCACCAGAGACTACGAGGCTCACGGAGACCCTAGCTCAGCATTGTTTTTCTTGGTCTGATCTATTTTCTGTAAATAAACGCAGACTGCGGCTTAAACCTGGATCCAGAGCGTGGTACTTGCCGTGAGACCAGACATTTAGGAACCGGGTTGCCACATATGGTGGAGAATGCAGGCACTTGGAACCCACTACAACTCACGGTAAAGTACCCGCTCACAGCATACAGCACCCAGACGGGGCCGTCGCCGCCCAGCGTCAGCAGCAGCTCCAGGGGCAGGCCGCCACGGTACAGCGGGATACTATGGAGAGTCTTGCCCTGCTCCGCGAAGCGGTGCTCCGACTCACCCAGCACGCCGTCCGCGACTCCCCGACCAGTCGGCTCACCAAGCTCGGCCCAGAGGACGACGTGGAGGCATACCTGGAGGTGTTTGAATGGACCGCCCGGAGGGAGAGCTGGCCGGAGGGTCAGTGGGCCCACATCCTGTCGCCCTTCCTCACCGGACCCACCCAGCAGGCGATCCAGGACCTCTCGGCCGAGACCGCCGGCCAGTATCCCACGCTCAAGCAGGCTATACTGGCCTACTACGGGCACAACCTCGCGGCCAGGGCCCAACGCTTCCACGACTGGCGATTCGACATCCGGGGTGCGGTATGGACACATATCGCCCAGCGTGGCCGCCTAGTGAGAAGGTGGCTGGCGACAGGCGAGGGACCCAGCCCGCTGGACCGGGTCCTTATAGACAATACCATTCGCCAGCTCCCGCCAGATGCGCGGAGGATCCTGGCCCACCATCACCCCGACACGGTGGATGACCATATCCGGCAGCTGGAGAACTGGCAGGTGGCCCAGCAGCTGAGTGCAAGTCCCTGGACCAACCCTCGGCCTACAGAGACCCGCCGAGACCAAAGGGGACCCACGACCTCGCCACAGACACCCCCACCGGAGTCGCCGATCGTGACCCAGGAGGGCTGCGAGGGGAGGCGGTGCTACACCTGCGGCCAGACCGGCCATCTAGCAAGATACTGCCCCGGAGACCGGGATGTGCCGATGCCGTCAGCTTACGCGGACGAGGGGACGCGACGACCCTGCATGCTGGCCACCTGTTGGGCGCAGGGGATGGCCGGGGCCCCGACAATACCAGCGCAGGTCATGAACAAGGACACGCAGGCTCTCCTGGACACTGGCAGCGTGGTAACCCTTCTCCGTCCTGACCTGGCGGGGGGAAAGGAGGGGGGACCGATGGAGGTCGCCTGTGTACACAGGGACACCCGCACCTACGGGACCTGCCATGTGGTCGTCCGGACCCCCTACGGGGTGTTCACTGCACGGGCGGGGATCGTCCCCCACCTTCCGGTACCGCTCCTGATTGGGAGGGATTGCCCGATCTTTATTCGGCTGTGGAATCCGGAGCGGGGATCCCGGCCCCGGAGAGAGCCTCCCCGCCGAGGGGGGAGGATGGCTCGACCATTGCAGATCCCGGCGACCCCGGGGGAGACAACGGCCGAGGATCAGGGCTCCGAGGGGAACGGGCCCTCACCACCGGGTTCCCCGATCCACACGGCAGGGGGGACCACCCGGTCCGGATCGCAGGGGCCTCCCCCAGGCACCACGGACACCTTAACGGCGTCCGAACAGAACGACCCACCCGATAGTTCTCCCCTCACCGAGTTCTCGCACTTCTTACCGGCAGGGGGGGGAGGTACTACTCGGCCGGGCCAGTTCGCCTGCGCTCAACTGCAGGACGACGCCCCTAAGCATGCCTGGAGCCACGTACTCGCCCACGACGGACAAACCCGGGACTCGTGAGTTGCTTACCGCACCCACATTTTAGCACCAGGGGGGGGCTGCTCTACAGGGTAGTGGAAAAAGAGGGGGAGTTGACGGAACAATTAGTGGTCCCGCGACCATACGTCAGTAAGGTGCTCTTAATGGCCCACACCCACCTCCTGGGAGCACATCTGGGCATGGACAAAACCCGGGACCGGGTCTTAGCGAGGTTTTACTGGCCAGGGGTAAAAAGGGATGTAGAACTGCATTGCCAGGCGTGTCCCGAGTGTCAGTGGGTAGCCCCTCGAGCCACGGTCAGAAACCCCCTCATTCCCATGCCCATCATAGAGACCCCGTTCGACCGGATAGCTCTTGACATTGTGGGGCCCCTCCCCAAGACCAGCCGGGGACACCGGTACATCCTGGTGCTGGTGGACTACGCCACCAGGTACCCAGAAGCCCTAACCCTACGCGCGGCCACAGCTAAGGCGGTAGCCAAGGAGCTCATGCTTCTGTTTAGCCGGGTGGGGATAGCCAGGGAGGGCCTGACAGATCAGGGCTCATGTTTTGTGATGAAGGAACTGCTTAGCCTCCTCCAGGTCAAGCAGCTCCGGACGTCAGTGTATCACCCCCAGACGGACGGCCTTGTGGAGCGTTTCAACAATACCTTGAAACAGATGCTAAAGAAGGCCATGGATACCGACGGAAAGAACTGGGACCAGCTGCTGCCCCATGTCGTGTTTGCTGTACGGGAGGTGCCCCAGGCCTCCACTGGCTTCTCCCCGTTCAAGCTGCTATACGGGAGAAGACCCCGGGGAATCTTGGACCTCGCCAAGGAGGCGTGGGAGAGCCAGCCGTCTCCCCACCGCACCACGCTGAACCATGTGGAGCAGGTGAGGGGCCGCATGGCCCGAGTGTGGCCCATTGTACGAGACCACCTACGGCGAGCACAGCAGGCCCAGGCGAGGGTCTACAACAGGGGAGCCCAGCAGCGCACCTTCCGTCCAGGGGACGTGGTATTGGTCCTGGTTCCCACGGCGGAATGTAAATTCCTGGCCACATGGCAGGGGCCGTACGACGTGGTCGAACGAGTGTGGGAGGTGAATTACAGGGTACGACAGCCCGGGAGACGTAAGCCCACCCAGCTATATCATGTCAACATCCTGAAGCAGTGGAGGGGGGGATTCGACCCTCCAGACCCCTGGCGCAAAATCCCGGTGGTCCCGGTGGGGGAGGACCTCAGCCCGGCTCAGAAGCAGGACCTCGATGAGATTGTGATGCAACACCAGGACGTGTTCTCGGAGATCCCGGGGAGAACATCGGTCGCCCACCATGATATCCGGACGGCGCCAGGGGTAACGGTGAGAGTCCCCCCATACAGAGTCCCGGAAGCTCGGCGGGATGCCATCCAGGAGGAGGTAGGACGAATGCTCCTGCCCCGTCATCCTCGTGCCCAAACCTGACGGGACGTTCAGGTTCTGTAATGACTTCCGGAGGCTGAACGAGGCGTCTGAGTTCGACGCCTACCCCATGCCCAGGGTGGACGAGTTGATTGAGCGACTCGGACCAGCCAGGTACCTCACCACCCTGGACCTGACCAAGGGGTATTGGCAGGTGCCATTGACCCGGACCGCCCGGTAGAAGACGGCGTTCACGACCCCGGGGGGCCTGTATCAGTACACCGTCCTCCCCTTCGGCGTCCATGGAGCCCCGGCCACGTTCCAGAGGATGATGGACCAGCTCCTACGGCCTCACCGGGCCTACGCCGCAGCCTACATCGATGACATCATCATCCACAGCGACAGCTGGGATGTCCCCCAGCACGTCCCGCAGCTGCGGGACGTGCTGGGGGAGCTACGGAAGGCGGGCCTCACCGCCAACCCGGCCAAATGCCGCCTCGGGCTGGAGGAGACGGCCTACCTGGGGTACCAGATAGGACGGGGGAACGTCCGGCCGCAGGGGAGCAAGGTGGCCGCCATCCGGGACTGGCCCCGCCCCACCTCAAAGAAACAGGTGAAATCGTTTTTAGGGCTGGTAGGATACTATCAGCGGTTTATACCCGGCTTTGCCACGCTGGCTAGCCCTCTCAATGACCTGACCCGGAAGGCCCTGCCCGATCGGATCAGGTGGTCCGAGGCAGTCGAGAAGGCCTTCGGGACACTCCGGGGAGCCTTATGCTCGGAGCCGGTGCTCATAACCCATGACTTTGCTCTACCCCTCATAGTTCACACAGACGCTTCGGAAGTAGGACTGGGGGGAGTGCTGTCCCAGATCCGGGCCGGAGAGGAGCACCCAATTACCTACATCAGCCGAAAACACCTGCCCAAGGAAAGGAATTACTCCACAGTGGAGAAGGAGGCCCTGGCCATCAAGTGGACACCGACCATGCTCCACTGAAGTGGATGGCCAGCGCAAAGACACCAATGCCCGGGTGACGAGGTGGTTCCTGGCCCTCCAGGACTTTCACTTCAAGGTGGACCCCCGACCGGGCAAGGAGCACGCCAACGCCGATGCCCTGTCACGTTGGGATGCATGCCTGGGTTGGAATCCAGTCGCCTAGAGGCTTCATCAAGCAGTGAAGGAGTGTGACAACCCGCTCCCCACCAGGAGGATCGGGGGACTAGTGGTGGAGGGCGTGTACCCCCGCCATCCACTAGCCGGCGGCAGAGAGCACCACATCCTTCACCCACGTTACTCTACATGTATTGTCTTTCTTTGTTCATTTCTTGTTTGTACTTAACTTTTTACTTTCTTTCTCTGCAATTGCCTTTCTTCATTCCCTGTTGCTATCTGACTGTTTATTGCTCCATTCTTTGGGCTTTTGTCCTTTGAGCATAAGTGGGTACCTCCTTCGTCTGACTTGGGCGAACCGGTCAATGATTTCACCATGATCTAAGAATTACTGACATATAATAAATACATAGTGAAATCTAGAGCTTGTGCTTTCAACTAACCTGTTGTAAACACTGAGAGCTACTGCTGAAGTGAACTGACTCACCTGTGGCTCTGTTGTCGTGCGGTAAATGAGGGGCGTTCAAGGATCGTCGGAAAGTAGATTGTTTTTTTGGTTTTTTTTTACAAAAAAATAAGATTTGGGGCGAATTAAATAATATTCGGGGCTTTAGCCACTGATATTGAGAATTAGCATGCCCAGTGGCAGTGGTCCCATTAGTCGAGGAAGGCAAATGCCTGAGGCACCCAGCCAGTTGATGCCATTGCCCCAATAGCACCAAGCAATACAATTGTAAACTTACAGCGCGACATCCACATGATGAATACCTCGAAGGGGAGGAAAACCTTGAAGAGCAGGGATGGGTACGCAACCTTTCAGTTGCGGGAGCACAGCTTACCTAGCTTAGCTTGGATTCTAATAAACATTGAAAGCTGCATGCAAAACATAGGACTTGTTCACTAGTTAACGTTTGACTAATGGGAGGGAATCTTTATTGTGCGATAAATTATCCACAGATTGGGTTGTATGTAAATCACCCCCTAGAACCATTTGGAGCCCCTTAGGCCCCTTAAAAATACTTATTTAATGTATTATACTGTATTTAGAAGATAGTTATTGGGTTGTTCACGCCCGTTCTACGGTTGTTTACCTTCAGTTTCCACTTCAATGCTGTTGTTCAATGCATTCGCTGCTGCCGCGGTTTTCTGCCCTAAGGTCTTTGTATTCATTTGGATGTTGACATATACCTCAAAGGATGCATACACACCTAGCCTTTAATAAATAATAATACATGTTATTTATGTAAGTGCTTTACATGATATAAAGCTCTCTCTCTCTCTCTCTCTCTCTCTCTAACTCTTTCTCAATCCCCCAATCACTCACTCACTCACTTACTCTCTACCACTCAATCACTCAGTCACTGTAGTTGGCATTGAAACAGTACATAATTAATAGCCCATAAAAGTGAAATAAGACTACTAGATTGTATTGAAAGTCAGTGTTTTTGGTATGGAGTCTGATAACGCCATAAGGTCTAATAAGCGGGGTAGTTTACCTGAACCTGGTGACCTGTATGCCATCGAATCCCAGCAGGGTGTTGTAAACTGGTTTCATCTGATGGGGAAAAAACAGATTTCAGACGAGAGAGAGCTAGTCACTACACACATCTGTTATAGATTAGGCTACGTGTTGCCAAAAGATCAAGACTGAATCAATTAAACCGTGTGGTTCAACCCAGTCAACTAAATCCTACTTTGCATCCGTGAAAAACCTACCTTATCTATCAGCTTTTTAGCAAGTTCTTTGAACTTCGGAGTATTCGGGTCTTCCATGGAGTGGTAATATATCTCAGTCTTCAGAAAAATCGACCCATAAATAGTGACTGTAAAGATAAAAATAAATACAAAAAATGTTAGTTTATTTATGTTATCCATGGTTCAAACAACCGTGAATGCTGTGCGCTCATCTCGGAGAAGACTCGCGATATGACGCACAATTATGTAGGCCAACCTCCTTTGGAGAAGTAAAGCCACGCGATATTACCACCATTCTTTACTCCGTTATATTCATTAGCCTACCTCTAGTCGTCGGATGGCAGATTGGATCGCCGTCTTTGGGAAAGCTACAGTCGGTGGTGGGATTACAACAATCGCTCTTCTTCTCACAAACCTCACTGCTCCATACGTGCCCGGCCAGACAGGAGCACAGAGCCGCCGCGTCACATTCTTAAAAATATTTAAATAAAAGTTTTATTCATTGGTCAGTTTTGTTTAATAAAAACACACAGAAAAACACATGAAAAGGCTGTACTGGTGATGCTACAAAAAAAGAGGTCACTCAACTTGTAGTGACCGCAATGTCGCTGACTATCACGTTATGTGGCGGTCCGTCCAGCACGAAAGACCTGATCGCGACCGTGACGTTGGGGAGGGCGCTCGGCTCCATGGTGAGCACCGCGTAATACACTAGCGTGGAATTATCTGGAACAGGACCCAGATTAGGACTCATCGGGTTCATGCATGTATGTACTATAGTTAAAAGTTCATTACGTGTGCCTATGTGATAAAACAAATCCATTTACCTCCTCCATATGCCTAGAAAAGGGATTCAAGTAAGAAGGGAAATTAAATAAATGTACTTTTCCATTTGATTGTTAAACATGCTTTTAGATTTGAATACTACGTTAAAACGACTGACTCACCTGAAAACAGCTCATTCCCAGAATAAAAAGAGTCAGGTATATTACACAGACTCTCATTGCCCTCCCTTACGAGCAGGACCTACAGGCGGTTATTTGAGATTGTAGGCCTAATCAAATATAATACAAACAAAATACATGACATCTCAGAAATAAACAGGTCATGAATCAAGAGTTCAGACTATAGGCCCAATTTAAAAATACTGTTATGTTATAGATCCATTAAATTGAATAAACTCTTGAAATGTGTTTAGTCAATTTAATGGAATTACAAATACAAAGAAACTATTCAAATAGTACCTCTCCTTCTTGCTCAGCTGCGTGTTGTAAATTGGCCCCGCAGAAACAACATCTGTTAATGGATCATTCCGTCGCAACCCACTAAAGGAACTGCAGGGTCTTTATCTTACTAATCACCTGCCTCTGTATTTGACTATCAAAATAGCAGCTAGCTGTTTATCTGGTGGTGTTAGTGCAATGTGACTTCCCTTTTTTTGGTTACTCATTCGCAATAGGCCTATTATTACTATAGTTGTTTAGCCAGCCATAAGAGTTTGGTTGCAAATAGTTGAATACTTAAAAAACGTGAATAAATATGCTACCATTTCACAGCCACTTTGTTTTCCTACTAAATAACAAACAAATGTCGTTAGATAATCCTATTTTTGAATCGAATTATTTGGAGGGAACAAACGCCCAGTGTATCATTTATAGTTCAAATGAATGACCCGAAATAAAAATGACATTGTCTCAGTCTCCCACAATTGTCTTATGATGCCAATCTTTTTCCTCTCATCACAAAGCCACGGAATAATACATACGTCTTTTGCCGTATTCTCAAGAAATTGGTGTTGTACCCATTGTAGCATAGTTGGTTAAGGTGCCTGTCCAGTACACAGTACATCCTGGATTCAGATCCCAGCAGTATCTACCATTCTGCGTCACCATTAACTGGCGTATATTTTGATACAAGCTTTTCTTGCGGCACCCAATAAACGTTTCGTCTTAACTGGTAATTTAGCTCGTGTTTGTAAACCTGCAAAGTATCAATGCAATAAACTTTCCTTCGATGTCAACTGCACAACAATGTTGTCCTGTATATTCTATGGGGAATTTAATGTATATATAGAGAGAGAGTGGTCAGATGTGGACATTAAAAAAATTTATAAACATTTATTCTATAATTAAAATGAACCCTCATTAGAAGTGCATAGTTCAGCGTTAATCTGACCGACCAAACAGCAGACTCTGGTGACTTGCTCTTGTAAAACCCTTACCAGAACCGGTCAACCAGGCTTGTTGTAAACATTTATCCCCCCCACTAATATACCCCTCTGGAAATGTGTGAGGTTGATAACAAGAAAAGGTTGACAACAAAACAACATTTCGTGTTTAACATGTTGTAAAGCTTGAATAGATTCATGTTATTCCATATATCCACTGCCACACCATGAATAGCACCTTGTGTTCATCTGAGAAGATGTTCCTTGTTGAATCCAGATTAGATTTGGATGTAATGAAAGCCTCTCTTGGGGAGACGGGGGTCATGTCGAAGAGGTTTTAGCCTCCATGCTTAAACACATCACATAAAGGTTGACCTTTCCTCCTCTTGGGTCACCACATAATGCTGATATATAAAGTATAACATATTAGGTTATACAGTGTCACATGAAATAAAACCTACTTGTGTTGTATGGTGTAGAAGTGAAAAAAAACCTTTACTCTGCTTTTTTTTCAAAACATCAGGTTATCAATGCACATAAAATAAATGCAAATATTAAAGGGGACATATCATACCACCAGGTGTGAGTGTGATTAGCCATTACAAGCAGGTTTGAAAATGTGCAGCATTGTGACATCACAGGTTGGCGTGTCCATCTATCCGTCACACATCTAGATGGACACGCCCACCTGTGATGTCACAATGCTGCACATTTTGAAAACGGCTTGTAATGGCTAATCACACTCACACCTGGTGGTATGATATGTCCCCTTTAACCAAATACAGCTTAACCAAACACATCCATTAACCAAGAAGTGAACACGAGGTGTGACAGTAACAAAATGATCTGCAAAAAAATGGAAATTAAACGCAACAAGCATCCTGAGAATTGTAGTGTTTAGCGTAAAAGAAAAATAAGGAAATGCCTTACATGTAAAACATCATTCACCCCCCACTGTGATGACTCTCGATTTGCATATTGGCATATGAATTCAAATCTAAAACACAACATTCTGTGTCGTCTCGCATCCAGTTAACCTTCGGTCTTGCGGTAGCATGTAAAAACCGCATACAAAAGTCAATAGAGGAGGGAAAAAGGATATCACACATTTTTTACTTATTTTTGATTAAAGAAAAACAATACACAATTCTTTATCTTTACGATGATCAGCTTCTTCTCCAACATTTGGTTAACTTGGGGGTATGAGTTTACGTTGGGGAACTTAATCGTAATTCTGCGTTATGAATTACTCATCATATTGCAGCAAGTCCTTCTGAGATGCAGCGAAAAACTCATTAAAAATTCAAATTACATTCTTTGAGTGTGTCTTGCCTTCCCAAAACTGGATGCCTTGAGGTCAGTGATGCTACCCGGGTGTGGGAATAACCCATTTTGAGTTCCTTCCTGGTACTGTCCAGTTCTTCCATAGTACCTCCAACTACCGGTGAGCACTTCAGCACCGTCAGCCCCGTCTCCTTTAGTCCGTCGTGCTGGCTGACACGTGGTTCTGGAACACTTGGAGGTCATAACGAGGTCACACAGTCCATCTTGATGGTCAAACAGAGGTCACACAGTCCATCTTGGCGGTCATACAGAGATCACACACTCCATCTTGGCGGTCAAACAGAGGTCACACAGTCCATCTTGGCGGTCAAACAGAGGTCACACAGTCCATCTTGGCGGTCAAACAGAGGTCACACAGTCCATCTTGAGGGTCAAACAGAGGTCACACAGTCCATCTTGACGGTCAAACAGAGGTCACACAGTCCATCTTGGCGGTCAAACAGAGGTCACACACTCCATCTTGGCGGTCAAACAGAGGTCACACAGTCCATCTTGAGGGTCAAACAGAGGTCACACAGTCCATCTTGACGGTCAGAGGTCACACAGTCCATCTTGAGGGTCAAACAGAGGTCACACAGTCCATCTTGAGGGGGTCCGAGGCGCGGAGCAGCACCTTGGTCTTTGCCTCCATGGCTCCTTTGTCCGACGAGAAGGTGTCTCCGTTCCTGTCCTCTGCGTGCGTCTGGTCCAGAAATGACAAGAGGTGTGTTCCATTAACTGTATGGTTTGGTGTTGTTTATGAGAGTAATACCAAGAATCACTTGTTCAGAGTTCACCTTGACTCTGCATTGCCTCCCCCCTATTGTAGGTTATACGTCCTTGCACTTAAAAATAGTACTTAGCATCGTGTAGCATCTTATCCTAGCCATCTTTGTTGTATACGGGGAATGGGTTAACCTAGCGATTGTTAGCGCTTTGCACTAGGTTCTATCCACATCCTTACTGTACCGACAGCGATATATTGTTTCTCTTTCTTCTAACAAATGTACTTATTGTAAGCCGCTTTGGATTAAATAAAGCCCTAAATGTAAACGTTAATGTAATGCCTGCGTTATCCTCTGTTGAGGCGGAGGTGGACAGCGTCGCTTGGCGGCTGTGAGCCATAACCGGTCGTCACCGGTCGGTTTAAAGGGACGGGTTCACTTGGTGTGTTGGTACTCACGCTCTGTCCCGTACAACAGAGCTTCTTCTTGTAGCGATCAGGCAAGAAGAACAACAGCTTCCCCAGCATTAATTCAGGAGGGCTTGCCCGTAACCAACCGAGGCCTTTAGACAGGAGCGTCGCTCTGGCTTCCGTCATTGCTGGGTAGTGTGGTCTGATGAGGTCTTCCATGGTAACCGTTGCCAGGGAGTTGAAGGCGGAGGAGATGGAGCTGCAGGCGAGGGAGTGACACAACGTGAAACAAGTGGAATGATGCCGTCGTCATGGACACCAGCAGAATCCGTCGCACACCTCAAAGTCTATATAACTGAGCCTCACTTAATCATAATATGGCAACATACACACACACACACACACACATGAACACGCACGCACACACACACACACACACACACACATAGTTTAATTTAGTTTATTTGTTTAGCACAAATGACAACATCAGTGCAAGGCGGGAGCGAAGCCTATGTAGGCTTGTACAGAGTTCCGCGCCTATTGCCATTTCATGATACGCTTGACATGCAGGCTAAACATAAAAATTGGATCCACTAAAAATAAACATTGAAAGCAAGGTCATAAGGATCAAAAGCAAAACCTTTTTCTTTTTCTTTTTTCCTGAGGAGGAGATTCAGGTAGACAGTAGATGTTTCCTCCTGTATAACTGATGTGGAAATAAATATGTTCTGGAGAGTGACTGGAAGATCTAGTTTTCTATATATGAACTTACGGGCAAACAAACATGTTTGATATGCATTCACTTTATCAATAGGTAGTAAATTATATTGTTTAAAAAGGGGTGCAGATGGGGCATATCTACTTGAGTGAGATATCAACCTAAGAAATCTCTTCTGCATGATTTGTATTTTTCTGAGATAGGTAGGATAAGTTGCCGCCCAGATAATATTACAGTAATTGATGCATGGAAACAAAAAACTGTAGTACAAGGTTAGATGAGCTGAGGAGTGCATTAAGTGCCAAATCTTCCTCAATATGCCCAGCAACTTGGCAGATCTTTTGGAGACTAGGTCAATATGGTTAGACCATTTTAGACCACTATCGATGATAACCCCTAGAATTTTGGTTTGTTGAACAAGTTCAATTTCAGCGTTGTTAATATAGATTTTAGCTTGCTCTTTAGAATAGTATTTATTTGTATTGCAAAAGATCATGAAGTTGCATTTTTTCACATTGAGAGTCAGCTTGTTCAGTTGAAACCATTTTAGTAGATAGTTCATCATTAACATTTTTCATCAGTGAGTTGAAATCTTCATGTGAGGCTAAGAGGTTAGTGTCATCCGCAAACAGTACTGGAAGGAGATTAGCGCCAGATACGGCCATGTCGTTAATATAAATTAAGAATAATAAATGACCCAGGATTGATCCCTGGGGAACACCATACAAAATCTTTGTTTTTTTAGAAGAAAAACCATTCATGTACACATACTGTTCTCTGTTGATGAGATAATTCCTAAACCAATTCAAGGCTGCATTCTCCACTCCGTAACTTTTGAGTTTTGCAATGAGTATATCATGACTGACCGTGTCAAAAGCTTTACTCAAATCCAGGAAGACTCCAAGAGCAAATTTCCTGTTATTGAGAGACGATGAAATATAATTCACAAGCTGTAAAAGGGCATGCTCAGTGGAGTATTTTTTGCGGAAGCCATATTGGTGTTTTGATAATATGTCGTTAGCCAATAATTGATTAGAAATTCTACAGTAAACAAGCTTTTCCAGTTTTGTAGATATGCAGGGTAGAATTGATAATGACCGATAATTGCCGAATTCCTTGGCATCACCTGATTTGAATATTGGGAAAACTTTTGCAATTTTTAGATCATGGGGGATGATTCCAGATTGAAGAGATAAAGAGAGGATGTGAGTCAGTGGTTGGATGATGAAGTCAATGGTCTCTTTAATGAGGACATTTTTGATGCCATCATGACCATGGGCTGAGTTCTTTAATGCCATGTTGATATCAAGGACTTCCTGTAGGGTTTGGGGATCAAGATTTAGTAATGGAGAATACTGGCCCTTAATCATGAAACAGGGATTTATATCAGATTCCTTGATGTTAGATGCCAGTTCAGGGTCAATATTAACAAAAAAGTCGTTGAAGCAATTAGCAATATCATTAGGGTTAGAGAGAATACCCTTCTTGTCATTAATCTCCAAAGGAGCAGTTGACGGGGAGTGACTGCGGTTCAGTAAGTGGTTGATGAGGTTCCATGTTGTATTAATGTCATTTGAAGCTTGAATAAATTGATCCGAATAAAAATGTTTCTTTGTTTTCCTTACTAAAGCTGTAAAATGATTTTTGCATTTCTTATAGGTTTCAACGTTTATGAGGGAAGGGTTTGATATCGATTTCCTGTAAAGTTTATTTTTCTTGCGGGAGAGCTTCTTTAACTCTTGTTATCCACAGATTTTCCTTAGAGGAATTATGTTTGGAT
Source organism: Pollachius pollachius (assembly GCF_949987615.1). Lineage (NCBI taxonomy): Eukaryota > Metazoa > Chordata > Actinopteri > Gadiformes > Gadidae > Pollachius > Pollachius pollachius. The sequence continues at coordinate 6,375,740 of NC_136948.1, read as the reverse complement.
TTCTTATTACACAAGGGAAAGGAAGTATCTAGAGCAGAATTGAAGAGCTATAAGAATAAGTGATAAGCTTTAGTTACATTTTTTAACATAAGAACCCCATCCCACGAGATAGAGCTAATGGCTAAATTAAAATAATTTAAATTCTTTCTGGTGAATTTACGGAATTTGATTGGTTCAATCAAAGCAATGTTAGCCTTAGGGGAATCATTATGGTGGATAAATGGAAATACAGGAAGATGGTCTGAAACATCACACATCAAGAGGCCTGAAGTGACCTCAAAATCTAGAGAATTGAACAAAATATTATCAATGAGTGTAGCAGATGACATAGTGATTCTGGAAGACTTAATAATAAAAGGAAAGAAATTAAAGGAATAAAGTGCATTTAAAAAATCAGCTGTTGACGTGAGGTCACCTTTAAGCAAATCAATATTGAAATCACCAAGAAGAGCACATCATTTACATTCTTTGTTTATTATATCAAGAGTGCGTCAATAAAGGTATTAATGTCTGAATCAGGAGGTCTGTAAATACAACCAACCAGAATGCTTTTACTATTAACTTGCAGACAACATGGAATTTCAACAAATATCGACTCTACTAATGTAGTATCAAAGTCCGTACTAAGATCTTTCCTGGGAATGAAGTTGTGGTTGTTTGAGACATATAGTGAGACACCCCCTCCTCTTCTGCATTTTCTGCTGGAGTGAAGTGCATTATAATGCGACAGGGGGTATAGGTTAAGGATGTCATCATTCAGCCATGACTCAGAAAGAGCCATGACTGAAAAAGAATGAGTCAGAGTTGACATGAAGGTTTTCAGTTCATCATAGTTCCTTGGCAGGCTACAAATATTCAAATAAAAAATAGAAAAAGCATTTTGATTTGGGTTAGGCCTATCTGTAAAAGAGTGAGACAACATATTAAATTGGGCTTTGGGCAGTATAATAATCACACGAGGTTTGTAGTGACTTTAGATTAGACTGGTTGGTGTCAGGATTGAAAAAAGTATCATAAATGCCGTCATTGACCAAGTTCTCCTTGAAAGGGTTGAAAACTAGAGAATTAATGTCAGTGGGGACAGCCGTCCCTGGCGTTATGGTGGGTAACGCCATACAGTCCATAGAGAATAGAATAATCCATACCTTGGAAGCTGTTCAACAGATAGACTCAAACTCACGTAGACGGGTGGAGTTGTCAGTCCGGAGGATGTTGGATAGGTCAGGCATATTCCGATACCGTCTATTGACAGGACATTCTGTTTATTGCCGAAAGTAGCGCGGGCACAGTCCATGATCAAAAGCCACAAGATGGACAGTATGCATAACATACTGAAAACCACTAACAAAACCACTTCATAGACAGACAACTGTTGTTGTCTGTCTATGAAGTGGTTTTGTTAGTCTTGTCATTTGTATAAGTCCAGGTCGGAAATCTCCCTCACTACCATGATCTGTTCTTCCTCCGGTATCCCTCCATTGGTACGGATGAAAACTTTGCAGTTCCTTATCCAAGTCGCTTTGATCTTTTTATCCTTTCTGAGGTACCGTGCTGCTTTGGCAATATCGCCATTCTTCTTTGTGAGGTGGTCATTCACGTACACATCCGTCCTCTTTAGCTTGAACCCCTGCCGCATCAGGCCAACTTTGTCCTTTCTGTTTACAAAGCAATAATTGGCGGTGGATACAAGGTTTTGGTTTTCTGGGGGTGAGCGTGGCAGGCCGAGATCTGATGACTACGAATGGGAATGTCTTTGCTACAGAGGAACTGGATAACCTGCGATTCCAGGGTCTCTGTTTCAGAGGAAGAAGGATCTTCACCAGCATTAACAACCGCGGCTTTGGCGTAGGATCGGTGGTGAGTTTTCAAACCGGAGATAACGACATCTTCATCGATGCGAGAATATTGTTCGGCGTCATCCAGTCCCCTTTTCAGCGCTTTGATCTGGTCATCTTTTGCTTTGATCAAATCATCATTCTTTTTCAGTTTAACTTCTAAGCTGTCAACCTGAGTTTGAAGTTTGGACACCTGTTCCGTGATCGTCGGGATCTCTGTTGGTTGAGTTGCGATTTTGCCGATCTCCAATTGGATTGCGGCTAGAGACTTTTTAATTGCTTCCATCTCAATAATCTCAAGAAGCTTTCTTGCTACTTTACTGGTTGGTAATTCTTAGCATACGAATAAATTACATCAGTTCAAGCGAGCGAGCGAGCAAAAGCCATCACCTGCATGTCACATGGCTTCAAGGCATCTTACTTATATATATATATATATATATATATATATATATATATATATATATATATATATATATACATATAGTTGGGGATGTTGTAATGTAGTGTCATAGAATATATTCTACCAATGAAAAATGATGGCCAGTACCTCTCTCATTGCTTACTGGAATCGTACTATCAACAGGAATATATCAATATATATTGAACTATATATAGAGGCACTGAGGAACAGAGAGAGAGAGAGATAGAGACAGATAGCTAAAGCTAGACGGACGGACAGACCAACCTGAGGGCAGCACTGAACAAGCATGCGATGAAGAGGCCGGGCAGCCCAGGAAGGCCCTGCAGCATGTCCATCACGAAGAACAGCACCATCTGGGTTCAGGAGACAGGGCAGCATGTCTATAAGCAACCTAGCACGCTAGAGTAGTCACGTCTATTAGTAACATAGCACGCTAGCCCTGCAAACCCAATTCGTCTGGGCGTCCCAATGCCCCCCGACTCCCAGTCTGTCCTGCGATACAAATGAATGAACAGGTTGCTTTGGTTAAAAGCCTCTGCTAAATGCTCTGAATGTAAATGTTAATGTGTACGTTTCCAGGGCGGGACAGGGGAGGTGGCGAGGGAACCTACTCACAGCGTCCCCGGACAGGGAGCCCGGTCTCCGGGAGGGGACTTCTCCGCAGTAGCGTGCGAACATGACCAGGCCCATCAGGCAGCTCAGCGCCAGGGCCACCTGCAGTGCCGGGATCACCATGTAGCAGGACCTGGGGGGGGGGGGGGGGCGCAGAACCAGAACCTTTAGAACACACAGACACACAGAGAGACAGACAGAGACAGAGACAGAGAGAGAGAAACAGAGACACAGACAGAGAGAGACAGAGACAGAATCATAGGACAGAGAGAGAGACAGACAGAATCATAGGACAGAGAGAGACACACAGAGAGATAGACAGAGAGAGAGAGTGAAACAGAGACACAAACAGAGAGAGACAGAGACAGAATCATAGGACAGAGAGAGAGACACAGAGAGACAGACAGAATCATAGGACAGAGACAGACAGACACAGAGAGACATAATCATAGGACAGAGAGAGACACAGAGAGACAGACAGAATCATAGGACAGAGACAGACAGACACAGAGAGAGACAGAATCATAGGACAGAGAGAGAGAAAGAGAGACACACAGAGACAGACAAAATCATAGGACAGAGACAGACAGACACAGAGAGAGAGAGAGAGAATCATAGGACAGAGACAGACAGACACAGAGAGACAGACAGAATCATAGGACAGAGACAGACAGATAGAGAGACAGACAGAATCATAGGACAGAGAGAGACAGAGAGAGAGAGAGACAAAGAGAGATAGACAGAATCACAGGACAGAGAGAGAGAGACAGAACCATAGGACAGATACAGGCAGACAGACAGACCAACCCCCAGGGTGGAGGTTCTGTGTATGAGTGGGTCAGAGAGCGGTACCTGACCGCCTCCCTCTCGGTGCGGGCGCTGAGGTAGCGCTGCACCTGGGCCTGGTTCACGCCGTACAGAGCCAGCATGAGGAACACCCCGCCCACCGCTAGCGTCCAGAAAGTGTGTCTCTCCGTGGGGTCGTGGTTCAGGCCCCGTCCACACGGAGCCGATTTTTTGGTGAAACCACATAAGTCTTGTGCGTTTCGGCCGACCGTCCAGATGGAGCCGGCGAATCCGGTGCCCGAAACCGCACATTTCTGAAACCATGTTTCAGGGTGGTTTCAAATCTATCCAGACCTATGCGGTTTCGTGTTGGGATTCGTGTGGACGCCTAAAACGCAAACGATGACGTCAATAGCCCCCTACCAGCTGGACGACGTCAGAGTTGCGTTGAATTTTTTATTTATTATTTGATTTGTATTCTTTTTTGTTGCTTTAAATACAGCCCCTTGATAAATGTTATTACTAACTGTGCATTAAAAAGTATTTCTGCTCAATTTAAAAGGTTGAATCTCGTGACTGAATGTATATAGCTTGATCCACTTTTTTTCTGTGGAGAACCAGCGCCTTGAATATTTACTACAGTGTTTCTACAGCTAGGATGGTACAGTGATGAGAGTCTTCCTGCTCTTTAATGAATTTGTTCAAATACCGATACCAGTATTGGAAACTCCTTCGATATAGCATAAAATGAAGCATCAGTAATCGGCGAGTACCCAGTTCTATGCGCTGATCCGATACCATCACATGCCTAGCTCATTTACTACGCATGCAGAGATAATCACAAACAAGTCAATGTTATGCTGCGTTCGTTAACGGTCAGAGGTGGAAAGTCGGAATGGGAAACGCGGTATCGGAAAGGAAGAAAAAATTATTGGAACATCTCTACACTCTCTAATGAACTATAGCGAGTCGCTCCCCCCTCTCCAGTGACAACCCACTAATGAGGTTAAGTGTACAGAATGCATATTGATGAATAAATCACTTTCTTTAATTCAAATTTCAAGTTGAAGCCACTAATGGGGATAAGTCAACAGAATCCACATAAATTAGTCCACTTTATTTTGTACTTGCAAAGCAAGGTTGAAACAACAATAACTGTACAGTCATGTTGACTCATGGAAGGCAAATCAAAGCCTAACTAGACTCAAAATAATGAGTTGTTTTTACTTGAAATTTGAAGGTAGCTGGGAAACTTATGATTTTAAGTAGAACCAAGTAATTCTTACAGTGTACACAAGGCAGACTCAAAGTGCTTCACCTATAAACATTGTCCTACAATAAAATAATAGATAAGTCAAAGAAAACATGCAAAAAATATAGATGTAGATCTATATATATATCTATGTATCCATATCTAAATATTATGTTACTTTATAGGCTACTATCAGGTGTCTAAGACGCTGAAAATAAATGAAGGTATTCAACCACCAGATGACAGCAGAACCAATCCTATGAGTGATTTCCTGGGTCGTTCGTTTGTTGAGCGTTGCCCGGCGACGCTCACCTTGAGCCATGACAGAGTTGCACCAGGCCGCAGCGGCTGGGGACTGTGATCTGGTCGAGGAATTACTGAAAAACAACCAATGCGATCCTAACCAGAGAGACCTCGACTGGAACCACAAGACACCGCTCCACTGGGCTGCGGCTAAAGGTATGCATACAGAGAGCCAGAGCAAGCCAATAATTAATTTCCCTGCGTTTGCTCTTAAATTCTTACGTTGCACACGCTTGGCCAATACTATACCAACTGTGTTTCACGTTAGTTGAAATCCCATCCGCATTCAGGAGAGACGGAAATAGTCAGGCTTCTAGTGGAGAGCGGCGGACGGCCGTGTCTGAGGACGGATAACGGCTGGACCGCCGCGCACTTCGCCGCCGAGGCGGGACGCCTGGGCGTGCTGCGTCTGCTCCACGCGCTCCATGCCCCCGTAGACAAGCAGGACATCTCCGGCGACCGACCCATTAGGCTGGCGGAAATGTATGGACACGAGGACTGTGTTCGCTTCCTTCAAATGTAGGCCTTTGAGTTATTGATACTTTTTTCTCCTAAGTAGGCTACACTTAAAGGGCCCACCCACACAATGAAAAATGTGCTCTCTTAGGTCCTAATTGGATTACCCACATGGTTAATTATGTATGCCTACTTCAATAAAACGAAAGACCCATTTTTATTTTTGAAATATGTGTAGATATTTTTTATATATTAGCGCCCATTGATCAATCTATTAATTTACAGTCAACTGTCACTCATAACACGGTGATGATTTGGTTTTGCTTTGGTTTTGGACGGATTCAAATATCAAGTCACAGCTCGAAAAACGTAATCTGACGTCCGTTGGATAGGGTAGTTAAAGTAACTTTAACATATTGAATTACTCCAGACCGTCTTGTGAAATGAATGAGAAATGTGGTCTGTGTTTTGCAGTGCAGAGGTGGAGTCTGAAGCCTACCGCCAGTCGGCGGTTCAGAAAGGCCTCTCTTTGGATGAGACGGACGAAGAGTGGGAAGATCGGCAAAAAGAGAACGGAATGGATTTAAAAAAGTAACCAGGGATTAAAGGATGAAATACAAACAGCGATTTGTTCGGAAACAACGTTTTTATTTGGATGATGTTTGTCAATGATCTGGAAGGTCAATAACACAATCGCCTCCATATAGAAAGATCAAAAGGTCTCAATCCTATAAAAAATATCTAAAATTACATTACAGAAACAAAGAAAAGATCTGTTTTGGTTGTCATGAGGCAACACGTTAATAAATTCAAATGTCGTCTTTGACTACCTTTACCAATAAAAGCAATGAAAATAAATAATAAAAGCCCTTGACATCACACATCCACAGTAAGCTTGTTATACATCCCATGCTCTAAAGTTGTAGCCTACAACATTAGGCCAAAAATAATTACATTTCCCCGCTGAAAATGAAATGCGTTTCCCTCCACTAAACAGGGGACCGGCTGCTGTCTCAGGAGTCAGTCTTCCAACGAAGACTGTATGGTCTTGGAGGTGTCCTTAGTGGACGATGGCCGTCGCTAAGGGATCAGAGACAACGTGTCAACACGACTGCCAAAACACATCTGCTAATGAAACAAGTGCGGTTAGTGATCCGTGTTGAACTCACAGTTGCGGAAAAACGTTTCCTCAGTGCGTCTCGAACCTGGGTCAAATTAAAAAAAAAAACGGGGTCCATTTAACATTTAATTTGTGTACACTGTGGAACAGCTTTTTGTTTGTAATGTGCTCGAAAATACATTCTGTCGTGTAGATGCTAAGGCTACGGGGATCTGTGTTTCATGGTAGAGAAATCTGTTCAAACTCAAAAAGTAATTGCGCTTTTCAAAGACGGGCGGGGGTGGAGGAGCTCGATTTTTGCTAGCTTGAAATTGAAGATCTTGCACATTGTACCTCCTAATATACTACTGTGAATGTGTTGTATTTAAAGAGGCAACCAAGCTGTGAACTCTTTCAGATCACCTCAATGACCTATCACTGGTGACTCATTTTAGTGATCGCAGTATTTGCAGGTCAAAATAAAGTTGTATGAAATAAATACCATTTTCTCTCCGACACTGGCGGTCAGCAGGATGAAGAGACCCTGGGGAGTTATTGGAGACAGAGCGGTTATGAAGGAACAGGAGTACATAGCGAAGTTTCACCAGGATCTGAGCACTTCATGTACGCACTGATTATATGTTGTTCGTCCTTGCATTTAAAAATAGTACTTAGCATCGTGTAGTATCTTATCCTAACTAGCTTTGTTTCATACGGGGAATGGGTTAACCTAACAAGTGTTAGTGCTTGGCACTTGGTTCTATGAAAATCCTTACTGTACCGACCGATATATTGTTGTTTCTCTTTCTTCTGGCAAATGGACTTATCGTGAGTCGCTTTGGATAAAAGCGTCTGCTAAATGCCCTCAATGTAAAATGTAAATCTGAGGGCTCCCACCTGGAAAGAGTTACAGATGCTGAAGATGTAGTAGACAGCGGACGCTGCCAGGCCTTCCGCCAGGTCAAGGGCTACACTAGCAAAACCGAAGATCCAGGTCACTCCGAAGACAGGGGTCAGGATGATGATGGACCTGAGAATGCGTACGGCGGCGTGGCCACCGCTGTGGCTTTCACGTCCTCCTGGTCCTAATCCCTTGACGGGGTTCAACAGCTTGATGATCACCAAGGCCATGCTGAAAAGGTTGACGAAGACGATGATGCCCACCGGTATGATAAAGGAATAGAAGGAGCCCTTGAGCATGCTGTGGTGTGTCAGCCAACAGCTATGGGCGTCGTAGTACTTCCCCTCTGCCCCGCCGTCGTGGGACACAAACGTGATGGTCACGATGAGAAACGGGGCGCCGTAGCCCACTGAGTAGCACACGCCCTGGTACCAACCTTTGCTCAGATCCGACCACACAACCATGGTCTGGTAGAGCAGAAGGGTGCTGAGGCAGAACATCCAGCAGAACTGCGCAAGGAAGAAGAAATGCTCCAGGACCACGCAGATCTGACACCAGAGGTCGGAAACGACCCCCGGGAATGCGGATGCAAAGAGACTGCAGTTTCCGATCAGGAGGGACACGGAGATGTTCACTAGCGTGATGTGGCGTAAGTACAAGCCGACGGACTTCGTCACGGCCTTCCAGACCAGGCACTCGATCATCAGGAACGAGACCAGAGAGGCGATGGAAATGGCCAGACCTACGAAGGTGATCTCGCGCAGCGCCGGCAGATTGACAGCGTTTCTTGACAGGAGGATGGCAAACGCAGAAGAGAATTTGCACTTACAGCTGCCGTCGTTGCTCGGACCGCCCCAGACGCACGGGTCAAGCGACCACTTCCCTTTTCCGTCCATGGCGACGCACTTCATTTCACGGTTGCGTGGTCGCGGGTAGGTCAGCTTGAACTGGATCAAGACTTCTTCACTGCCGAGGTCGTGATTGAACGCTCGCTCTTTCTTGCCGTCAACACTCATCGTCACCACGATGCTGTTGGGGTCGGCGTCGGGCTGTATGGGCGGCAAGAATTTGACAAGATTTTTAAAACCCGCCGTTTTCACAACTTCATGTTGCCCGTCGACGGAAATGTTGACGCCGAAGACATTGTTCCTACAGCCCGGGAACTTGCAAGCCGTTATCTGTACATTTGACGCCTCACTGGTATGTTCCTTTGATATGTCGGTCTGCCTGATCAACTGCTCAACAGACGCCAAGTACAATTCAGCCATCGACAGGTTGTTTTTGTTGTTGTTTTTGGTAGGCCCCCAAACTTCCGGTGAAGGAATGTTCAGGATGTTGCTGGATGACTTCACAATTTCCTGGTAGGACAGATTTCAAATTTAGAGAAGACGGCACAACCGAGCGATATAATGTGTTGAACACTATTGACGGTTGTGGGAACTTAAAGGCGACATATTATACCACCAGTCGTGAGTGAGATTGCAAGCCGTTACAAGCCGTTTTGAAAATCTGCCTCTTCTGACATCACAAGTGGGTGTGTCAACCAAGATGCATGACGGACGGAGAACGTTTGCCTCAGTCCACTGGGTAGGCTGGTAGACTGATCTATCCAGCGTACATCTAAGTGGACACGCCGACTTGTGATGTCAGAAGAGGCAGATTTTCAAAACGGCTTGTCAGAGCTAATCACACTCACAACTGTTGGTATAATATGTCCCCCTTAAATTCAAACACAACGATTCAACAATGCTAGTTGGGACTTACATCTAATGTGGATTCATTGAACGTGGTGTTTAAGTTTTCCATGTTGTGGAGGATGTTGATGGACGTATTTAGATTAGAAACACTGTTGATGCTCTCTGTGTTGTTAGTAGCAGTTGTAAGGCGAGAAAACAGCTTTGCGGCGTTACGGGAGACGGATCCGAGACCTTTGTCAATCACCTGGGAGGCATTTTGGGGCAATTATCGGTAAGCAATGACACACATTGTTCTGCAAATGCTTTGTCTACTAATTATGTGATGAAACAAAATGTCTGCCACTTACTTGAGTGTGTTCTGCAATGCTGAAGAGGTCGCGGTTTACGCACTGTGACTCCTCCTTCTCCCATTCTCCGTTGTTGTCACATTTCCGCAATCTCAACCCCTCTCTAGCTCCCTCACATCGCAGCTTGGCAGCGAAACCGGCCTTCGTGACCGGCCAATCCCCGGCCGCATGACAACGCTTACCATTTACTATGGGAAAACAATTTGCCGTCATCAACGGCAACTCTATAGTGCATTGATAAATCCTTGCCTAACTGGCACAATTACATGCCTGCATTTTCCAAATCAATGTTGCAACAATATTCCAGTTTATAGTTAAATTAATACATTTTTTACCATGAACATCGTTGACTTAGTTAGCATGAACAACATTAGTAAACATGAACACCATTAATCCATTATTATTCGACCATTAGTTAACTATTAATTAACTGAGAGTCAATTTTAGGTAATGCTTATTACCGCATTAACTAATGTTGATTAACAGTTAATTAATGTACCCTAATTGTAAAGGTTTACCACTTCAATTAACTTGTACTTGGTGTTACACCTGAGCCGTACCGTTTATGACGTGGATTTCAATCGAGGCATTTTGTGTTTCGTTCATCCTATTGCTGAACACACATGTCATGCTTGCCGGTTTGTCCTTGTCCTTGTCCAAACACGACAAGGCCATTTGGGCGTCGTAAGACCTGGGATCTTGCCCGTCTGATCATCAAAACATCAGGTGAGTGAAAATTGCTGATCCAGTGAGTATCACACGAGACAACAGGGAAAGCAGACTAAACAATCGTGGCTGAAAGACTGTGCAACCTTGCTCACCGACGTTTGCTGCTGTCGCCAATTCTGAAAGATTCCCCTTTACAATCCACTTTATCGCGTAGTGTTCGGTGCTGTTCTTTATCTGACATTTCACCCTCACAGACACCACTGTGGAGCCTTCTTTACATTGGGGGAACTGGGGGTCGCTGAAGATGTCGATTTGAGGCAGAAGTGCGACGTCCAGTTTGAAACTGGCTCTGTGAAGTATCTTCATACCGGTATCCAATACTGGCCTGAAGGTACAAGTGATCAGGCCTGGGAAAAATGGAACAAGGGAACAGCTTCATCGTCAGTACACTGCAGTACAATGACATCTGCTCCACATATCTGAATGGATCTCGATTTGGTCAGACATGACGATATCAATTCTTTGCACATTTCACTTTTGATGGCGAGTTTGAGGTTCATTCTTTTTTTTTGGGTCATTTGGATGAAACGGGATAAAAATGACACACACACACACACACACACACACACACCTGCCCAAATTGCAGACGTTTGTTGGAGTGTGAGTTTGGTGGTCCCGTGCGCTTGTGATGTCACGATGGACTCCGTTCCGTTGGTGATCTGAGAGACCTCTTCGGGTGTGGCCTGTTGCCACTCCTGGACCGCATCATCGTTTAGGGACGAATTGCAGATGATGTCCACCATGCTGTTCAGCTTCACCGGCTGCGGGGGGCCGCTTATGTCCACAAGGCCTGTGGAGAATCAGTGGATATTATCTTTTCTAAGTAAGTATGTAGTACGTGGTATGTACTGTAAGTCTAAATAATCGTACATGAGGTCATTTCTGAAGTATTGGATTTGACTGTCTTTGATGAAAAAGCTAAAACACCGGACAGGTAAATTACATTAATATTATATTGAGCAGGGGCGTTTCTAGGTATCTGAAGCATCCTGGACTTAGCCTGGCAGATTTTGCATGCTTTATTGCACAATGCAAATTTTTTAATAGGCAGTTTATTACAGCTTTAAATAGCTACCTGACTGCTGTGCTGCTTATCCCCAGACAAGACAAGTTCCATTCAAGTTATTTCAGAGTAAAATGAATACTAGTGAGACAGATCTTACCTATTCATATATTTAACAATTATTCGCCAAAGAGGTGAATAATTGTTTTCGTATATATTACACATGAACACTCCAAAAATAAACAAGATAACACTATTTTCCGGGAAGCGGATATTAAATATATATATGTATATATACAGTGGGGCAAAAAAGTATTTAGTCAGCCACCAATTGTGCAAGTTCTCCCACTTAAAAAGATGAGAGAGGCTGTAATTTTCATCATAGGTATACCTCAGCTATGAGAGACAAAATGAAAAAAAGAAAATCTAGAAAATCACATTGTCTGATTTTTAAAGAATTTATTTGCAAATTATGGTGGAAAATAAGTATTTGGTCAATAACAAAAGGTCATCTCAATACTTTGTTACATACCCTTTGTTGGCAATGACAGAGGTCAAACGTTTTCTGTAAGTCTTTACAAGGTTTTCACACACTGCTGCTGGTATTTTGGCCCATTCCTCCATGCAGATCTCCTCTAGAGCAGTGATGTTTTTGGGCCTTCGCTGGGCAACACAGACTTTCAACTCCCTCCAAAGATTTTCTATGGGGTTGAGACTGGCTAGGCCACTCCAGGACCTTGAAATGCTTCTTACGAAGCCACTCCTTCGTTGCCCGGGCGGTGTGTTTGGGGTCATTGTCATGCCGAAAGACCCAGCCACATTTCATCTTCAGTGCCCTTGCTGATGGAAGGAGGTTTTCACTCAAAATCTCACGATACATGGCCCCATTCATTCTTTCCGTCACACGGATCAGACGTCCTGGTCCCTTGGCAGAAAAACAGCCCCAAAGCATGATGTTTCCACCCCCATGCTTCACTGTAGGTATGGTGTTCTTTGGATGCAACTCAGCATTCTTTCTCCTCCAAACACGACGAGTTGAGTTTTTACCAAAAAGTTCTATTTTGGTTTCATCTGACCATATGACATTCTCCCAATCCTGTTCTGGATCATCCAAATGCTCTCTAGCAAACTTCAAACGGGCCCGGACATGCACTGGCTTTAGCAGGGGGACACGTCTGGCACTGCAGGATTTGAGTCCCTGGCGGCGTAGTGTGTTAGTGATGGTAGCCTTTGTTACTTTGGTCCCAGCTCTCTGGAGGTCATTCACTAGGTCCCCCCGTGTGGTTCTGGGATTTTTGTTCACCGTTCTTGTGATCATTTTGACCCCACAGGGTGAGATCTTGCGTGGAGCCCCAGATCGAGGGAGATTATCAGTGGTCTTGTATGTATTCCATTTCCTAATAATTGCTCCCACAGTTGATTTCTTCACACCAAGCTGCTTACCTATTGCAGATTCAGACTTCCCAGCCTGGTGCAGGTCTACAATTGTGTTTCTGGTGTCCTTTGACAGCTCTTTGGTCTTGGCCATAGTGGAGTTTGGAGTGTGACTGTTTGAGGTTGTGGACAGGTGTCTTTTATACTGATAAGGAGTTCAAACAGGTGCCATTAATACAGGAAACGAGTGGAGGACAGAGGAGCCTCTTAAAGAAGAAGTTACAGGTCTGTGACAGCCAGATATCTTGCTGGTTTGTAGGTGACCAAATACTTATTTTCCACCATAATTTGCAAATAAATTCTTAAAAAATCAGACAATGTGATTTTCTGGATTTTTTTTTTTCATTTTGTCTCTCATAGCTGAGGTTTACCTATGATGAAAATTACAGGCCTCTCTCGTCTTTTTAAGTGGGAGAACTTGCACAATTGGTGGCTGACTAAATACTTTTTTGCCCCACTGTATATATATATATATATGACTGGGGTAGGGTAGGTAAATTCACTTGAGGTGGTAAACAGTCTGGTTATGTTTTTAAACCGTTTATTCTCTTGCCAAAAGGACAAAAAATCTAGAAGGACTAGGCTCCTTTATTTTGAGATGCCCCTGGAATCCCCATGTTTGTTTCTTTTGTAAAGCACATGCAACATCCAACTAATAGCTGACTACCATTAGTGACTAGAATAATTTCATCACTTCTAGAGTGAATTGAATTAATGCATTCCATGGCTACCAGTAAATATCAATAAATACCAATGGTAAAAAAGGAAAACAATTTTCACAAACTTCCCTTTGCCCAAACACAAAAGCGCCTCATTCACAGACAAACCAACAGTCAACATTCAGCAAAAGTAAACATTGAGATGTTACGAGTCACACAGTCATGTATGACTTTTTTACATGTTTTTCTTCATTCATTTCTTAGCAACTGTTACTCTACATGTATTGTCTTTCTTTGTTCATTTCTTGTTTGTACTTAACTTTTTACTTTCTTTCTCTGCAATTGCCTTTCTTCATTCCCTGTTGCTATCTGACTGTTTATTGCTCCATTCTTTGGGCTTTTGTCCTTTGAGCATAAGTGGGTATCTCCTTCGTCTGACTTGGGCGAACCGGTCAATGACTTCACCATGATCTAAGAATGACTGACATATAATAAAGACATAGTGAAATCTAGAGCTTGTGCTTTCAACTAACCTGTTGTAAACACTGAGACCTACTGCTGAAGTGTACTGACTCACCTGTGGCTCTGTTATCGTGCGGTAAATGAGGGGCGTTCAAGGACCGTCGGAAAGTAGATTGTTATTTTTTTATTTTTTACAACAAAATAAGATTTGGGGCAAATTAAATAATATTCGGGGTTTTAGCCACTGATATTGAGAATTAGCATGCCCAGTGGCAGTGGTCCCATTAGTCGAGGAAGGCAAATGCCTGAGGCACCCAGCCAGTTGATGCCATTGCCCCAATAGCACCAAGCAATACAATTGTAAACTTACAGCGCGACATCCACACTATGAATACCTCGAAGGGGAGGAAAACCTTGACGAGCAGGGATGGGTACGCAACCTTTCAGTGGCGGGAGCACAGCTTACCTAGCTTAGCTTCCATTCTAATAAACATTGAAAGCTTGCAACTGCTCTGCTTTTGAAAGGTTTGTTATACTCCCATAGTATGCAAAAGATCGGACTAGTTCACTAGTTAACGTTTGAATAATGGGAGGGAATCTTTATTGAGCGATAAATTATCCACAGATTGGGTTGTATGTAAATCACCCCCTAGAACCATTTGGAGCCCCTTAGGCCCCTTAAAAATACTTATTTAATGTATTATACTGTATTTAGAAGATAGTTATTTGGTTTTTCACGCCCGTTCTACGGTTGTTTACCTTTAGTTTCCACTTCAATGCTGTTGTTCAATGCATTCGCTGCTGCCGCGGTTTTCTGCCCCAAGGTCTTTGTATTCATATGGATGTTGACATATACCTCAAAGGATGCATACACACCTAGCCTTTAATAAATGATAATACATGTTATTTATGTAAGTGCTTTACATGATATAAATCTGTCTCTCTCTCTCTCTCTCTCAATCCCCCAATCACTCACTCACTCACTTACTCTCTACCACTCAATCACTCAGTCACTGTAGTTGGTATTGAAACAGCACATAATTAATAGCCCATAAAAGTGAAGTAAGACTACTAGAATGTATTGAAAGTCAGTGTTTTTGGTATGGCGTCTGATAACGCCATAAGGTCTAATAAGCGGGGTAGTTTACCTGAACCTGGTGACCTGTATGCCATCGAATCCCAGCAGGGTGTTGTAAACTGGTTTCATCTGATGGGGAAAAAACAGATTTCAGACGAGAGAGAGCTAGTCACTACACATATCTGTTATAGATTAGGCTACGTGTTGCCAAAAGATCAAGACCGAATCAATTAAACCGTGCGGTTCAACCCAGTCAACTAAATCCTACTTTGCATCCGTGAAAAACCTACCTTATCTATCAGCTTTATAGCAAGTTCTTTGAACTTTGGAGCATTCGGGTCTTCCATTGAGTGGTAATATATCTCATTGTTCAGAAAAATCGACCCATAAATAGTGACTGTAAAGATAAAAATAAATACAAAAAAGGGTAGTGTATTTATGTTATCCACCGTTCAAACAACCGTGAATGCTGTGCGCTCCTCTGGGAGAAGTTTCGCGATATGACGCACAATTATGTAGGCCAACCTCATTTGGAGAAGTAAAGCCACGCGATATTACCCACATTCTTTACTCCGTTATGTTCATTAGCCTACCTCTAGTTGTCGGATGGCAGATTGGATCGCCATTTTTGGGAAAGCTACACTCGGTGGTGGGATTACAACAATCGCTCTTCTTCTCACAAACCTCACTGCTCCATACGTGCCCGGCCAGACAGGAGCACAAAGCCGCCGCGTCACATACTTAAAAATATTTAAATAAAAGTTTTATTCATTGGTCAGTTTTGATTAATAAAAACACACAGAAAAACACATGAAAAGGCTTTACTGGTGATGCTACAAAAAAAGAGGTCACTCAACTTGTCGTGACCGCAATGTCGCTGACTATCACGTTATGTGGCGGTCCGTCCAGAATGAAAGACCTGATCGCGACCGTGACGTTGGGGAGGGCGCTCGGCTCCATGGTGAGCACCGCGTAATACACTAGCGTGGAATTATCTGGAACAGGACCCAGATTAGGACTCATCGGGTTTATGCATGTATGTACTATAGTTAAAAGTTCATTACGTGTGCCTATGTGGTAAAACAAATCAATTTACCTCCTTCATATGCCTAGAAAAGGGATCCAAGTAAGAAATTAAATAAATTTACTTTTCCATTTGATTGTTAAACATGATTTTAGATTTGAATTCTACGTTAAAACGACTGACTCACCTGAAAACACCTCATTCCCAGAATAAAAAGACTCAGGTATATTATAAAGACTCTCATTTCACTCCCTTACGAGCAGGACCTTCAGCCGGTTATTTGAGATTGTAGGCCTAATTAAATAAAATAAAAATAAAATACATGACATCTCAGAAATAAACAGGTCATAAATCAAGAGTTCAGACTATAGGCCCAATTTGAAAATACCGTTATGTTATAGATTCATTAAATTGAATAAACACTTGAAAATACAATTTAGAAAATATTACTAACTATTCAAAGAGTAGCCTACCTCTCCTCGCTCAGCTGCGTGTTGTATTGGCGCCGCAGAAACAACATCTGTTAATGGATCATTCCGTTGCAACCCACTGAAGGAACTGCAGGGTCTTTATCTTACTATTCACCTGTCTCTGCATTTGACTATCTAAATAGCAGCTAGCTGTTTATCTGGTGGTGTTAGTGCAATGTGACTTCCCTTTTATTGGTTACTCATTCGCAATAGGCCTATTATTACTATAGTTGTTTAGCCAGCCATAAGAGTTTGGTTGCAAATAGTTGAATACTTAAAAAACGTGAATAAATATGCTACCATTTCACAGCCACTTCGTTTTCCTACTAAATAACATAAAACAAATGTCGTTAGATAATCCTATTTTAAAATCTAATTATTTAGAGGGAACAAACGCCCAGTGTATCATTTATAGTTCAATTGAATGACCCAAAACAAAAATGACATTGTCTCAGTCTCCCACAATTGTCTTATGATGCCAATCTTTTTCCGCTCATCACAAAGCCACGGAATAATACGTACGTCTTTTACCGTATTCTCAAGAAATTGGTGTTGTACCCATTGTAGCATAGTTGGTTAAGGTGCCTGTCCAGTACACAGTAGATCCTGGATTCAGATCCCAGCAGTATCTACCATTCTGCGTCACCATTAACTGGCGTATATTTTGATACAAGCTTTTCTTGCGGCACCCAATAAACGTTTCGTCTTAACTGGTAATTTAGCTCGTGTTTGTAAACCTGCAAAGTATCAATGCAATAAACTTTCCTTCGATGTCAATTGCACAACAATTTTATTCTGTATATTCTATGGGGAATTTTAATGTATATATAGAGAGAGAGTGGTCAGATGTGGACAATGAAAAAAAATATAAACTTTTATTCCACAATTTAAATGAACCCTTATTAGAAGTGCATAGTTCAGCGTTAATCTGACCGACCCAACAGCAGACTCTGATGACTTGCTCTTGTAAAACCGTTACCATAACCGGTCAACCAGGCTTGTTGTAAACATTTATCACCCCCATTAATATACCCCTCTGGAAATGTGTGAGGTTGATAACAAGAAAAGTTTGATAACAAAACACTGCGTGTTGACCATGTTGTAAAGCTTGAATAGATTAATGTTATTACATACATCCACTGCCACAACATGAATAGCACCTTGTGTACAGCTGAGAAGAGGTTCCTTGTTGAATCCAGATTAGATTTGGATGTAATGAAAGCCTCTCTTGGGGAGACGGGGGTCATGTCGAAGAGGTTTTAGCCTCCATGCTTAAACACATCACATAAAGGTTGACCTTTCCTCCTCTTGGGTCACCACTATGCTAATGCTGATATATAAAGCATAAAATACTAGGTTGTACAGTGTCACATGAAATAAAACCTACTCGTGTTGTATGGTGTAGAAGTGAAAAAAAATCTTTACTCTTTTTTTTCAAAAAGGTAATCAGCAGGTCATCAATGCACATAAAATAAATGCAAATATTAACCAAATACAGCTTAACCAAACACATCCATTAACCAAGAAGGGATCACGAGGTGTGACAGTAACAAAATGTTCTGCAAAAAAAATGGAAAAGAAACTTTACGATTATCCTGAGAATTGTTGTGTTTAGCGTAAAAGAAAAATAAGGAAATGCTTGACATGTAAGACATCATTCACCCACTGCTGTGTTGACTCTCGATTTGCATATTGGCACATGGTAGCTAAAACACAACATTCTGTGTCATCTCATCTCTACGTATCCAGTTAACTTTAGTTCTTGCAGTAGCATGTAAAAAATGCATACAAAAGTCAATAGAGGGAAAAAGGATAATACACTTATTTTACTTATTTTTGCTGAAAAGAAAACAATACATAATTCGTTATCTTCACGACGTTTAGCTTCTTGTCCAACGTTTGGTTCACTTGGTGGTATGAGTTTATGTCGGGGAACCCAATAGTAATTCTGCGTTATGAATTACTCATCATATTGCAGCAAGTCCTTCTGAGATGCAGCGAAAAGCTAATTAAAAACTCAAATTACATTCTTTGAGTGTGTCTTGCCTTCCCTAAACTGGATACCTTGAGGTCAGTGATGCTACCCTGGTGTGGGAATAACCCATTTTGAGTTCCTTCCTGGTACTGTCCAGTTCTTCCATAGTACCTCCAACTACCGGTGAGCACTTCAGCACCGTCAGCCCCGTCTCCTTTAGTCCGCCGTGCTGGCTGACACGTGGTTCTGGAACACTTGGAGGTCATAACGAGGTCACACAGTCCATCTTGGCGGTCAAACAGAGGTCACACAGTCCATCTTGGCGGTCAAACAGTGGTCACACAGTCCATCTTGACGGTCAAACAGAGGTCACACAGTCCATCTTGAGGGTCAAACAGTGGTCACACAGTCCATCTTGAGGGTCAAAC
The DNA here is from genome assembly GCF_949987615.1 of Pollachius pollachius. Lineage (NCBI taxonomy): Eukaryota > Metazoa > Chordata > Actinopteri > Gadiformes > Gadidae > Pollachius > Pollachius pollachius. The sequence continues at coordinate 6,356,766 of NC_136948.1, read as the reverse complement.
AGTGGTCACACAGTCCATCTTGACGGTCAAACAGAGGTCACACACTCCATCTTGACGGTCAAACAGAGGTCTCGCGCTCCATCAGAAGGGGGTCCGAGGCGCGGAGCAGCACCTTGGTCTTTGCCTCCATGGCTCCTTTGTCCGACGAGAAGGTGTCTCCGTTCCTGTTCTCCACGTGCGTCTGGTCCAGAAATGACAAAAGGTGTGTTCCATTAACTGTATGGTTTGGTGTTGTTTATGAGAGTAATACCAAGAATCACTTGTTCAGAGTTCACCTAGACTCTGCATTGCCTCCCCCCTTACCCCCCCAACTTATTGTAGGTTATACGTCCTTGCACTTAAAAAGAGTACTTAGCATCGTGTAGCATCTTATCCTAGCCATCTTTGTTGTATACGGGGAATGGGTTAACCTAGCGAATGTTAGCGCTTTGCACTAGGTTCTATCCACATCCTTACTGTACCGACAGCGATATATTGTTTCTCTTTCTTCTGACAAATGTACTTATTGTAAGCCGCTTTGGATTAAATAAAGCCCTAAATGTAAACGTTAATGTAATGCCTGCGTTATCCTCTGTTGAGGCGGAGGTGGACAGCGTCGCTTGGCGGCTGTGAGCCATAACCGGTCGTCACCGGTCGGTTTAAAGAGACGGGGTTCACTTGGTGTGTTGGTACTCACGCTCTGTCCTGTACAACACAGCTTCTTCTTGTAGCGATCTGGCAAGAAGAACAACAGCTTCCCCAGCAGGGGGTACACAGTGCCCGGGAACACGTCCTCCTCTTTCATTGGACCTTGGATGAACCAATAAGAAACATGGGCAGTAAGAAGCAGGAAGAGGTAGCTTTCTCTCCCCTGCTCACAGGCCGTCAACAAAAATAAAACGTAAACTCCTTTGCCTGACATTTTAACATTAGGTCTGTTTTTAATGTGTCTATATATGTCTGTCATGGCCCCAGCATGATTTATGTAAACTTACTTGATTAGTTATGTCTTTATTTGAGCTATACCTAAACCAGACGCCCCCATAATGACGCTAGGGGCTATATCTGTGAAGGGGCCATAGATTCCTTTCACAGAAGAGTCCTGGAAGGACTTAACACTTACTACACTGATCCTGGGCCTGTCATCGACCAGGCCCAGGGAGCAGTCTTCACTGGCTCAGGCTGCCACCTGCACCCTGGTAAATACCATTAGCAGACCCTTAACGGGGATCCACGCATGTGTTGGTGGGCTCTGTGGCGGGCTCTGTGGCGGGCTCTGTGGCGGGGTCTGTGGCGGGGTGTGATGGGTCAGTCATTCATTCCTACCTGATAGAAAGCTGACGAGCAGCCCGACCACCACCACCACCAGACAGCTGAGTCCGCTGTACCACATGTAGGACAGGGAGTAGAGCCTCCTCAGCCCCGTCGGCCTATCAGGGAACAGCACAGGGCAGCGTGAGGGATTCACTAGAGGTTAGGGACCGGGGAGGAAAAGCCTTCTCAGGCCTGTGGGATTCACTAGAGGTTAGGGACCGGGGAGGAAAAGCATTCTCAGGCCTGTGGGATTCACTAGAGGTTAGGGACCGGGGAGGAAATGCATTCTCAGGCCTGTGGGATTCACTAGAGGTTAGGGACCGGGGAGGAAAAGCATTCTCAGGCCTGTGGGATTCACTAGAGGTTAGGGACCGGGGAGGAAAAGCATTCTCAGGCCTAGGGATTCACTAGAGGTTAGGGACTGGGGAGGAAAAGCATTCTCAGGCCTGTGGGATTCACTAGAGGTTAGGGACCGGGGAGGAAAAGCATTCTCAGGCCTGTGGGATTCACTAGAGGTTAGGGACCGGGGAGGAAATGCATTCTCAGGCCTGTGGGATTCACTAGAGTTTAGGGACCGGGGAGGAAAAGCATTCTCAGGCCTGTGGGATTCACTAGAGGTTAGGGACCGGGGAGGAAGAGCATTCTCAGGCCTAGGGATTCACTAGAGGTTAGGGACTGGGGAGGAAAAGCATTCTCAGGCCTGTGGGATTCACTAGAGGTTAGGGACCGGGGAGGAAAAGCATTCTCAGGCCCGTGGGATTCACTAGAGGTTAGGGACCGGGGAGGAAATGCATTCTCAGGCCTGTGGGATTCACTAGAGGTTAGGGACCGGGGAGGAAAAGCATTCTCAGGCTTACCTCAGCGTTGGGGGCGTGGCGCTGACATTGAAAAAGATGGCGGGAACGGCAGACATGTTGGTGTGTGAGACGGTGGTGTTCCCCGAGAGCAGCCAGGCAACGGAACAGTTTGAAGGCAGGACGCCACCGCCGCCGCCACCACCGCCGCCGCGGGTCATGATGCTGCCGACGCCAATCCAGAAGGCCGTGGCAAGGCTGGCCCCGAGTCCAACGAGGGCCCCCTGGAGAGAGTGGGGGGGGGAAGCCACGGTTGTGTTCAGAAACAGAAAACTGCTGCTGAGGAGCAGCCAGGAATGGAGGATGAATGTCTGAACAGGATTGAACTGAGAGTCTCAAAAGGTTTGAACTGAATGTCTGAACAGGTTTGAACTGAATGTCTGAACAGCTTTGAACAGGTCTGAGCCGAACGATGAAGCCAAAAAGGTATAAAGTTTGAGACCACTTTTCTCAACCGAATGTTTTACCTGAATATCTGAACTGATATTATGTATTCCTACATAGAAAGGGTCGCTGACCAATCATTCAAATCAAATCACCAACGCTTCACTGAGATGTAATTCTCAATTAAATGGAACACTGCCTCCTTAAATCATTAGAATTACGCCCCATTCCAGACCGGCCAATCAAAGAAACTGACAGAGTCAAGGTCACTCACTGTGGAGTTGGCCCAGGGAAAGAACATCCCCAGGGAGAACACGCCCAGCAACGGTCCGCCCACGATGCCGAAGATCTTCAATGCTACCTATGGTTCAGAAACAGTTAGATCTTCATCATCACCACCAACATCACCATCATCATCATCATCATCATCATCATCATCATCTGGGTCCGCAGAACTTACTTGAAGGACGGACTCTCCCATCAGGTGAGTGAAGTATGCCATGGCCAGACACAGCAGGCCGTACGACATGGCTGTTGGCAGACAACGACGACCGGTTGAAACTCTTTACGTTGGAGAACTCAAGCGCCTTTGATCGTTGCTTCTCAACATACTCGTTTTGAAGTGCATTTGGCCGGCTGCCACTGCTATTACTGCACTAGTTGAACTGCTCCTCACTCTGCTTGGCACCATTGCCATCGAAGCGTGCGTACGGGTGAATCCAAGACATTCAATGCAGTAGAGGTGCTTCTATAAAACCACAGGCCATCCTCGACACACACTCTGACCAAACACAACCCCATACTTAGGAAACCCATGTCAACCCACACGTTAGGGCTGAACGATTAATCAAATTCAAATCGGGATGTAATAGAATGTGGTATGCAAATCGGTAAGGCTGCGATTCTAAAAAAAAAAGAAGAAAAAAAAGTGATTTGTTGCCGTTACTGACGGGAAATCAGTACGATTCATTTATTTTTATTTTACAATTCAATAGTTAAATAAAGAAGTTCATAATATAAATTAATCAACACATCGGCCTGGCCTAAAGGAAAGAGCAGTTTTTAAGTTGACTGCTTCCAATGTTGTGTTGGTCATACTAAAGAATGATTTATTTCTTTTTTTAGTGAATAATACCAAACATGAGGAACTTAATAAATTATAAAAATCGCAATCGCAATAATGGTCAAAATAATCGCAAATAGATTATTTCCCCAAATCATTCAGCCCTACCGCACGTTTAGCCTAGCTAACTTCTAACCTCGATGGTGTCTTCTCCAATGTTTCACAATGTTCCTGGCATCCAAATGAATCCCTGGGATTCGGATTGTCATACTCTTATTTCAGTAGAAATAACAGCATAGAAATACTCTGAAGAAATTAAGTATTTCTGGTTCTCCAAGTCTGCTATTAGAATTAATTCAGGAGGGCTTGCCCGTAACCAACCGAGGCCTTTAGACAGGAGCGTCGCTCTGGCTTCCGTCATCGCTGGGCAGTGTGGTCTGATGAGGTCTTCCATGGTAACCGTTGCCAGGGAGTTGAAGGCGGAGGAGATGGAGCTGCAGGCGAGGGAGTGACACAACGTGAAACAAGTGGAACGATGCCGTCGTCATGGACACCAGCAGAATCCGTCACACACCTCAGAGACTATATAACTGAGCCTCACTTAATCATAATATGACAACACACACACGAACATGAACACACACACACACACACACACACACACACGGGGATGTTGTAATGTAGTGTCATAGAATATATTCTAGCAATGAAAAATGATGGCCAGTACCTCTCTCATTGCTTACTGGAATCGTACTATCAACAGGAATATATCAATATATATTGAACTATATATAGAGGCACAGAGTGACAGAGAGACAGACAGACAGACAGACAGTCAAACAGAGAGACAGACACAGAGAGAGCAAGAGACAGATAGCTAAAGCTAGACGGACGGACAGACCAACCTGAGGGCAGCGCTGAACAAGCATGCGATGAAGAGGCCGGGCAGCCCAGGAAGGCCCTGCAGCATGTCCATCACGAAGAACAGCACCATCTGGGTTCAGGAGACAGGGCAGCATGTCTATAAGCAACCTAGCACGCTAGCATAGTCACGTCTATTAGTAACATAGCACGCTAGCATATTCAGGTCTATTAGTAACATAGCACGCTAGCATAGTCACGTCTATTAGTAACATAGCACGCTAGCATATTCAAGTCTATTAGCAACATAGCATTCGAGCGTAGTAAAGTCTATTAGCAACATAGCGCGCTAGCATATTCAAGTCTATTAGCAACATAGCAATCTAGCGTAGTAAAGTCTATTAGCAACATAGCGCGCTAGCATATTCAAGTCTAGTAGCAACATAGCACGCTAGCGAATTAATGTCTATTTGAAACATATCAAACTTTGATTTTGAACTCTTTTAGCAACATTTTAAAATTACAAACAAACGGAAAAAAAAAAACACGGGCCTAATGGACACTCAGAATGCTAACATGTATAGCTTCACAATGGATTACATCAAATTAAAATGTGTGCGAGATTGGCCGTGTTTGACATCTTGGTCTTCTAATGGTGGTCTACAGAATGCATTTAAGAAGGGGATTCCCTCCCGAACGCCTGGTGTTGAAGGATGCCGTGACGATGCAGGAGAGCAGGGGGCCTGTAACGTTTTTCATCCCGCAATGCCGTTAGGGAAAACCGGACAAACAAGAAGTGCGGGAGGGATCAGAGCCCTAATCCTCCGTCAACACTCGGCTGGCCAGGTGTTACCGGGGTGGTTTAGTGGGGTTATGGCTGCGTCTCAGGCACAGCTTCCTAAACTTGGTTGGTCTGTGACCCCATTTTCAAGTCAAAAAATCCCCCAAAAACGTATTTTAACTTAAATGGTAAATGGACTGCATTTATACAGCGCTTTTCTAGAACAAGCAACCTTCCGGTTACCAGCCAACCAGCTCTACCTCTTGTGCCGCTTGCTGCCCTTTCTTCGGTTTCCCCCCCACATTTGTTTTAACCCCATGATCCCCTGCCCTGCAAACCAATGTCCCAGTGATCCTATGTGGATTGGGTCTCGAACCCAGAACTTTTCGTCCGGGCATCCCAATGCCCCCCGACTCCCAGTCTGTCCTGCGATACAAATGAACGGCTGTTGGGTGCTTGATAGGAGTTACGCTATGAAGAGGTCACTCGACAGAACCTTACCGTTGGTCTTTGAACACGATGGCGGTAACCCTTTAATACAGCGTCTCTATTGAGAACAGCCCTTTATAAACCAACAACCAGCCAACTCAATGTACTTATTGTAAGTTGCTTTGGTTAAAAGCCTCTGCTAAATGCCCTGAATGTAAATGTTAACGTGTACGTTTCCAGGGCGGGACAGGGGAGGTGGCGAGGGAACCTACTCACAGCGTCCCCGGACAGGGAGCCCGGTCTCCGGGAGGGGTCTTCTCCGCAGTAGCGTGCGAACATGACCAGGCCCATCAGGCAGCTCAGCGCCAGGGCCACCTGCAGTGCCGGGATCACCATGTAGCAGGACCTGGGGGGGGGGGGGGCGCAGAACCAGAACCTTTAGAACACACAGAGAGACAGACAGAGCCAGAGAGAGAGAGAGAGAAACAGAGACACAGACAGAGAGAGACAGAGACAGAATCATAGGACAGAAAGAGAGACAGAGAGAGACAGACAGAATCATAGAACAGAGAGAGAGACACAGAGAGACAGACAGAATCATAGGACAGAGACAGACAGACACAGAATCATAGGACAGAGAGAGAGCGAGAGAAACAGAGACACAGACAGAGAGAGACAGAGACAGAATCATAGGACAGAGAGAGACAGACAGAATCATAGGACAGAGAGAGAGACAGAGAGAGAAGGACAGAATCATAGGACAGAGACAGACACAGAGACAGACAGAATCACAGGACAGAGAGAGAGACAGACAGAATCATAGGAGAGAGACAGAGACACAGAGAGACAGACAGAATCATAGGACAGAGAGAGACACACAGAGAGACAGACAGAATCACAGGACAGAGAGAGAGAGAGACAGAATCATAGGACAGAGACAGCCAGACACAGAGAGAGAGGGACAGAATCACAGGACAGAGAGAGAGAGAGAGAGGGACAGAATCATAGGACAGAGACAGGCAGACAGACAGACCGACCCCCAGGGTGGAGGTTCTGTGTATGAGTGGGTCAGAGAGCGGTACCTGACCGCCTCCCTCTCGGTGCGGGCGCTGAGGTAGCGCTGCACCTGGGCCTGGTTCACGCCGTACAGAGCCAGCATGAGGAACACCCCGCCCACCGCTAGCGTCCAGAACGTGTGTCTCTCCGTGGGGTCGGGGTTCAGGCTGAGGAGAAACACGGGCTGGGTTAGGATGGTACAGTGATGAGAGTCTTCCTGCTATTTAATGAATTTGTTCCGATACCGATACCAGTATTGGAAACTCCTTCGATATAGCATAAAATGAAGCATCAGTAATCGGCGAGTACCCAGTTCTATGCGCTGATCCGATACCATCACATGCCTAGCTCATTTACTACGCATGCAGAGATAATCACAAAGAAGTCATTGTCAGTGTTATGCTGCGTTCGTCAACGGTCAGAGGTGGAAAGTCGGAATGGGAAACGCGGTATCGGAAAGGAAGAAAAAATGATCGGAACATCTCTACAATCTCTAATGAACTATAGCGAGTCGCTCCCCCCTCTCGTGTGACAGACCACCGCCCCCCCCCCCCCCCCCCCCCCAACCCCCCCCAGCCCCCCGAGCGGACCACCTACTCCAGGCCGGAGATGCGGTTTCCCTCCAACACGCGGCCCCAGACGGCCCTCACGCCGCCCGCCTGCTGCACCCCCACCGCGATGACGGCCAGCTGCCCTGCAAACATCACCGCCGTCTGGAACACGTCCGTCCAGATCACCGCCTTCAGCCCCCCCTGTCCCCGGGGAACAGACAGACAGACACACGGCAGTGAGTAGGAAGACCCCCCTCTGGGAGACTGACGTCACTTCTGATCGGAAATATAATTTGTTCGTATAGCACGTTTAAAACGTGTGTGTGTGTGTGTGTTCGTACAGCCCGTTTAAAACGTGTGTGTAAGTGTGTGTGTGTTCAAAAAGTGTTTACAACACAGTTTATATTATTTTTTTTAACTTGAATAATAAAATGTATACACTCTGAATCAAAGCAATGGTACAGGGGAGGACAGACAGTTTTGATAAATCAAGTGGTTGATGTTGGCTTACTATTGTTGTGTAGGCCGTGCAAACGAGTCCAGTAGCCAACACCGTTCCCCACAGTGGTAGTCCAGTTACTGAGATACAGAGACAGACAGACAGACAGACAGACAGACAGACAGAGTTTAAGAGTGAGAGACAGAGACAGACCAACCAAGAGTGAGAGAAGACAGACACACAGACGCACAGAAAGAGACAGTGAGAGAGAGTAAACACTGAAAACATCCTTCTTGAGAAAAGTAAAGACAATTCCAAATATTGAGATCTCCTACCTTTATTGAGTGCAAAAGCTGGCGTATATATACAGACCCCCATGTAGATCACCTGAACAACGAAACAAAAACATCTGTTGAAACGTCTGGACATGCAGGGAAAGGTAAGGTTAGGAAACGCCCTACCTCAAACCCCTCAAGGTATTGTAGGCCTGGTTCATTATCTGCTGATCAGTTGATGTATCTACAGATAAAGTCACATTACCTGTTTGTACGTGTGTATATGGGTACACTTGCCATGGGGTACACTTGCATGAATGTGCGTGCTTGCTTGTATGAACGTGTGTGTATGTGTGTGAATGCTTACTTGCTTGTTTGTATGTATGTATGTGTATGTATGTGTGTGCATACAAGTGTGTGTGTGCATGTGCATGCTGTACGTGCCGTCTGGAAGATGAAAGTCAGCGTTCCACAGATGCGCACGGCCTTGTTGAAGCGACGCTCTAGATACTGAGGAGCAGAGAGGAAAGACATCAAATGTTCTGATTTCTTTGGCCTTTTACAGAACTTGAATAACAACTACATGTTCTGTGTTTTGTCCACACACACACACACACACACACACACACACACACACACACACACACCTCATAAGCGCTGGACAGACGCAGTCGGTAGAACAAGGGGACGAACACTTGGGCCGGGATGAGCAGGCCCAGGACGTAGGCGCAGCCGATAAACCAGAACTGGGTGCCGTTGGCGTACACCTCCGCAGGGATGCCCACGATCGCCACGGCCGACTGGAAGGACGCGATGAGGGAGAGGGAGACGGGCACCGCGGCCATGCTGCGGTCCGCCAGAAGGAATTCCTGCGTGGTGCGCTGACGCCCCCCCGACAAGGCGTAGTAGACCCCGATCGCCATAGAGGCCAACAGCAGGAGGGCGAATATCACATAATCCACCAACGAGAAGTACATCTGCTCCATTGCGGCGAGCTCCTAAGGGGATCAGATTGTCTTCGATTTCCGGAATGAGAGGCACCGTCTTGACGAACACTCATCAGGCAGTACATAAGAGTAGCCTGGGAATAGTTGGGGTAGTTTTAAAGTTCATGCAAACAATGTTGTGTCTGTTCATATTACACATAACACAACAAACAAAGGGGGGGGGGGGGGGGATCTGAAAAGCGGTTCGCCTTGTAACGAGGAAGTTGCAACATGCCCACTATATCTACGTGTATGGGGCCACTACTCACCCCCAAATAAGAAGGTAGTCCGACATCAAATCCAAAATCAGGACTGCACTGCTCCTTGGCATGGGGCTTTTTTCAGTCAAAAAGGTCGGAACGCATGATGAGGGTGGCTGATAACGACAAGGGCTCGTCAGTCTATGTACCCTGGGAAGTCCTGCAGACCTCCAGGCGACATTCAACGAACCTGTTCCTCGGATCTCTGCGTTTGGTTAGGCTAGAGTGGTGCCGTACCAAAACATGTGGCGAGTCCCAAGGCTTCGGGACAGAGCGTCACTTCTTCCTCACCTCGAGGTCACACAACCTCTGAGTGAACTTCACCCTAATGTGTCCACACTCAACGGGCGGTGTTGTGCCGATTCCCCGCCTCCGTTGGGCTGCACGCCAGGCCTCGCCAGGGTGACAGGCATAGCCGCTGTCGGTCCATACATGAATTAAACGTCGACCAACACAGCGACACCTTGTCGTCTTCCACGCCGACGGAACACGGCGGGGACTCGGTCGATTGGAGGGTTTAGGGAGATGCGTGGCGACACTGGAGGGACACTTGCCCTGCAAACTTTTCTAATCGCCGAAAGTAAACGGTGAATCAGCGAATGAAAGTGCTTTACGTGACAGACACTACAAATACAATTGAATATCTCATATAATGCACAGCCCAAAAAATAAAATAAAACCTTTGTAAATATCGGACCATGTGACAGGTCCGCGATTTGTTTTGACTGCACTTCCGGGTTTGAGTGGCGTGCCTTTTAATAGGTCCATGGGCGCGCCCCGGCGCGTTGACGCGTCACGGGTGACTGACGTCATCGACAGGCCGCCATATTTGAAAACGCTTCCTAGCTGAAGCGGGTTGAGTTTAGCCGGGTCTCGACTCCATCAACGCCGTCAAATCCTACTTTCCCCGAAATAAATCTTGCTCTGCAACATATCTCCTAAGAACCCAACGGGAGAGAATTCTAATCCGTCACGGGAATGTCTACACAAGGTCTGTTTGGTTGTGGCTTTATGTGGTCAACTGGTCACAACAACCACCACATATGGCTGGTGTTTATGTCTGACGTTATAGTGTACTGTTGTAGACACCGACCGATACCGTTTCTAGTAAAAGATTACCGATATCAACATATCGGAGGATATTCGAAATATAGTTATATATCTGCCATTATTCGGATTTATTTATTTATACATATATATATATATAGTGGCATCCTGTGGGTGGAGCAGCTCCTCAGGATTGGCTGCTCATCCTCCACTAATGCTTCGGTCCACCCAGAGCTAAAGGAACCAATGACCTGAATTGGGTTAGAAAGAAGTCATTACGCAAATAAATCGACACAATTTCTAAAGTTATCATATTGACATATATCAGCAGGCACATAAGCCGATACAGATCTGTTATAGGCCAATATTGGTTCAGTAGAAATACCACCATCCAGTGATAACCGATATAATTGGTCAAGGTTCTAGCGTGTAGATAATATATGTCTACGTGTCAAGCAAAATCTTAGATTCGACCTGGAACCTACTCATGTCTACAGGAATAAAGCTGTCGTATTATACCATATTATACTATATTAAAATCGATCAAATTCACCTAGACTCTGCATAGCCTCCCCCTCCCACCACTCCTACTTATTGCATGTTGTATGTCCTGGCACTTAATGTACGCACCATTTGTATGTCGTACTCAGTTATAGTGCTTTGCATCGTGTAGCATCTTATACTAGCTATCTTTATTATACACTGGGAATGGGTTAACCTAGTGATAGTTAGTGCTTTGCACTTTGCTCCTTACTGTACCGACTGCAACATATTGTTTCTCTTTCTTCTGAAAAGGTACTTTTTGTAAGTCGTTCTGGATAAAAGTGTCTGCTAAATGCCCTGAATGTGAACGTAATGGATCACATGTGCAGGCGTCTTGGGCCACCTGGAGTCGCAGCCGAGGAGGCGGCAGGAGGTTCCTCCTCAGCAGAGTGGCCTGGAGAAGATCAGAGCCACGGTCCACGCGCTCGTCATCCAGAGAGACCAGCTGAAGGCCAAGAAAGAAGCCAACAAGGTGACGGAATGGAATAATATCCACTAATATATAATGATAATAGTCAAAATCAACTTTGTCAGACCGACAACAAGTTACATAGATGATCGAAATTGCGTTTCCCCATACTCCAAATGTGCTATTAATATATTTACCACACAACATATACCAAAACATAATAACACATAAACAACATAATAACTGCAAAAAGACAACAACAAATAAGCACAAGCTATACAGACAGTGCATCCATTACACAGAATATAATATTCACACTGTTATGAGGTAGTTGTTGATGTTCAAGTAAAGGTGCAATATAGTAGAGTGCAAAAAGTTCTGAAATATGAGTAAACAGCCACAAGTAGAGTAGGATACAAACACCACCCAGTGCAGAGTAGCCATAGGTATCAGAAAAATCCAATCGGTGGCCCCCCAAATCTTTGCCCCCCTCTAATCTGTGCCCTGCCTAATCAATGGCCCCCTAATCTGTCACCCCCTAATATTGCATCTGCGCTTCACTAAAGAGAACATCTTATCCCAGACGGTGCAGAAGCTGGGGAGTGATGACCCGGACCAGTCTACCAGGGGCGGGGAGGGGCCGGGAGAGGGGGAGGAGGGTTCTGACGGCTCGCTGTACTCCCAGCTACTGCAGCTGACGGCCAGGCACGCCCAGCTCACAGACCGGCTCCACGCCCACCAGCTCATCGGTACGACCGCCCGTCTGGCCCCATACTGTGGCTACTGTTTAAGGTCGAGGTTATGGTTGGATGTCGACGCAACACAAGGGGGTTTACAGACCCCTTTACGTCCTTGTGGACCCTCCTTGCGTCCACCTCAAGGGCCTGACGTGCGCCTCCAAAATATTGCAGCCTTGCGTCGAGGCAACGCAGCAGCAAGGGCTGTGATTGGTCCGCTATTCTGAACCCGACGCAGAACCAAAACAGGTTCACAACTGCGTGGAAGTGACCGCGTGGACATTGCGTTCCGTCAACGTTCCGCCAACGCTACAGACATTTTTTTTTGGGGGGGGGGGTCAAACCAGGAGCCTTAGGACCCAAAAAGCCTAGCCACTAGACTTTCCTGTTTGCATGTGAAGCGATGGGCAGGCCTGTTGATGAGGAACATGGTTGTGGCTTTATTGTTATCAATGATCCCAATCCTGATTCAAACCTTTACTCCAAAGGTAAATCACATAATGCATCTCTCCTTGTATGTACTAGTATTTACCGGGAGAAACTCTCCACCCATAGGTGGCTACGACATCATCAAGACACGGCAGGGGAAAGGCGTGTGCGTCTCCATGGCGACGTCCTACGAGGGCGTGTACCTGGAGCGGTACAGCCTGGAGATGAGCGTGGCGCCCGTGGTCCGGATCGTCCGCCACGACGTGCCCACCTTCGTGCCCCTGGCCCGGCTGGCGGAGAAGGACGGCGCGCTGCAGCACCACCTCAAGGGCTTCCTGGAGGAGCTCAGCCGCCACCTGGACGGCTACGCAGGCCGCAGGCAGCAGCTCAGGCTGCTCAAGGTAGGACCGCCGCTGGGGAGGAGGGAGGGAGGGAGGGAGGGAGGGGGGAGGGGGGAATGAGAGGAAGGAGGGGGGGGAGGAGAGGGAAGGACGGGGGGGGAGGAGGGAGGGAGGGAGGGGGGAGGAGAGGAAGTGAGTGAGGGAGGGAGGGAGGGAGGGAGGGAGGGGGGAATGAGAGGAAGGAGGGGGGGAGGAGAGGGAAGGAGGGAGGGAGGGAGGGGGGAGGAGAGGAAGTGAGGGAGGGAGGGGGGGAGGAGAGGGAAGGAGGGGGAGGGAAGGAAGGAGAGGAGAAAGAGGGGGGGGAGGGAGGGAAGGAAGGAAGGAAGGAGGAGAAAGAGGGGGGGGAAAGAGAGGGAGAGGGTAGAGAGCGAGAGAGAGATACTTTTGTTTATTCATTCAGAGCGTACAGTTCACAGAACCGTCCCTTCAGAGGCAGGGATGCTGGGTCCAGCGGGAGCAGCAGGCTGGCCTCCTTCGGACCCTGTGGGTTCAGAGCTCTGACGGTCGTCTCCTCTACAGGAGCAGCACGGCTCGGTGGAGGTGATGGAGGGCAACGTGCCGTGCTCCCTCCTGGTCCTGTGCCTGACGGTACCTCGGACACCTCCGCTGGAGGACATCGCCGTTCTGTGTAAGCTGGACTACTCCGATCGCACCCGCTGCCTGCCCGAGGAGGTCACCGTCCAATCAGAAGGTAGAAGTGTTGCCCGCACATGATTTCACTACTTCTGAAGTCATTCATCGACGGAAGCCTTATGGGTCCATGCTAACGTGCAATCTTAATAATAATCACATAGAATTCAAAACAATCACTCAAAATATGCATATAAGACATTTCTTAAATATAAACCTAACTATAAATATAGCTGCGAGCAGCAATGTGGGGGTCAAGCAGAATAGGACTCTATAAACTAATTTTGCTGGATATGATATGTGCTAGGTGGCTACTTGATGACCGTCTCGGTAATTAGTAATGACGATAGCTGGTGGAATGAACCAGAGCAATATGCGACTACGCGTCAATGTTTTCCAAATGGGAAAATTACCCCACCTAGTGGTAAGGGCGCATTATCGTCTGCCTGACAGAACAAATCACACAAATACATAGGGGTATTCGGAATAATATCCCTAACAGAGACACAATGTTAACAAGCATCCGTTCTGGAGGTGGTTCATGAAGCATGTTATCCATTAAGAATTGCAGTTTATATTGTAAGTGGGCGGAATGGTAAATAAAGTCATTGTTCCATTATACATGCAGTACCGCTTGTCGCCACACGAGCGCAGTGTCTACCCTTTAATGAGCGCTTTTCAGCGCAACTATCATGTATATAAATGAAGAAGTGTTCTGATTGTATGCTGTATGTCAGATTGACATGATGATTTAATATGATTGATATGTTATCAGTTTTATATAACACAGTATATGATGACCATGATAAAATGCATATGATTAGATATAATGTTACTCACAATGAAATCTATTGGCAAATGGTTATCACAACGGCAATACATTGAAGTTGCTTTCTAAGGGCTGGAATAGACTTACTGCTAACAACGCCCCCCTAGGCGTTGATGATGCCCAATTATTTGGGCATCATCAGGATAGGGTCATAAGATTATGAGCCAAGTTTGGTTTGGATACATGGAGGCCTTGCAGAGATATGAGCTCACTTCCTGTTCCCCTGAGGTCAAAGGTCACCAAATTGTTTGGGTGTCCCCAGAATGATGTCATGAGTCTATGTACCAAGTTTGGCTATGATTTGTTTACCAAGGAAAGTCATATGCAAGAACACGGTTTTGGGTTTCATAACTGTGCACATGCACAGCAATAGCAGTCTTTTTCATGAAATTGGACCCTCACAAACTATATATTATATGAAAGCTGAGCCTCCACTTATTACAACAGTCCAAACCATATCAGTCTGTGACTAAAACTCGCAAATAACAACTTAAGAAGAAACGCCCCCTTTTCTTTTAACAACCAAAAAAAGTTTTACCTATGTGATTTTTGTCCACAAAGTTGATTCTGATCGCATAAAACCACCATAAACAGATAATCCAGTGTCTGGGCCAAATTTTGCAACTAAACATGGTGTTTACAATCAATGACTAAGAGAAGGTTTCTTAGGAAAAAGGTAAATTGCCTTCAATCAGAATCATGTTCTTCAGTGCAATCTAGTGGCCATATGTGTATTTGCGAGTGTTTGGCTTGGTGCATTCGATTTATATTTGCCCTGAACTTGAGGTGTCAAGTGTCAAAATTGTAAGATATCTACCTTTTATTTGTGTCTCATAGTAAGACAGCGCTCCCAACTGATAACGACCAACTGATAATTATTTCAGGTGGAAATGTTATCTTCCACTTATGCTGTGTTCCATGGCTTTATTCACTCTAACCAAGTATTATCCCCATTGAATATTTGACTTGCACAACAATCTTGCTTTTGGCACAAAGATGACATTATCGCCCTTGCAGTTGTGGAGATATACTCTGTTTACTTTGGGTACGTTCTTTCCTGAAAAAAACCTTTCCACTGATATCGAAAATGGTATAGAATATCGATATTTTTCCAGGTATATTATCAAAGTTAGAAAATCCAGTATCGTGACTGACAACACTACTAGAAACGCGATTGTGATTATTCAGTTAGAGCTACAAGAAACGTGAAAGTTAAAAAAGACATAGCTTTGCTACTACCTCTGACATTTAGTTATGTACATTTGCATAAAATCATGCAGGTCTACACATAACTGGGCGATAGCTTTAATAGGTTGCAACGGTGGACTGAAATCACTTCATGGCACGATGTGACCGTTCGATAAATAGGTAAACAAAGAGAAGTTTGTAATTTTTTAAACACAACATGTGTGGAAGCTAACATTCAGCTTCAGTCTGAGCCAGGATGAGTTTTCTGAGCCCCCCAAAACCAGGCCGGGTGCCTGGCAAAAAGAGGCCCGTTCACGATTCTGATTTATAATTTGGGCAAGTGAACATCACATTCGGGTAAGTTGAACATGACCTGTACTTGCCCGACGGGCAAGTGCTTTTGAAACCTAAGTGTCCACCGCTGGTCGACCTCTTTGTCCTCAGCTTCAATGTGTTCCCTCTGCAGACGAGGAGCTGCCTGAGACCAGCCAGTGGAAGGACATCTGCACCCTGCTGAAGGAGACCCCTCTGCACAAAGCCGTGGCCACCCTGATCCAACGAGGAGACATCAAGTAGTTCCTCTGAACCGCATCAACACCCAGCCATCTTTCCTTAACATCTTTGTTTATATGTATTTAATAAGAACTGGGTACATACATGTTATACCATGCTAGATATTAAAAACACAAATGCAACTGCAGGCTCTATTTGCCTTTTTCTATTATTCTAAACACTTGATGTAAACACTTGTTCAGAGTTCACCGAGACTCAGCATAGCCTCCCCCCTGGCCCCCCCACACCCCTCTTACGCACTTATTGTATAATGTACGTCCTTGCACTTAAAAATAGTGCTTAGCAATCTTCAAGCATCTTATCCTAACTATCTTTGTTGTATACGGGGAAGGGGTTAACCTAACAATTGTGAGTGCTTGGCACTTGGTTCTATGAACATCCTGACTGTACCGACAGCGATATAGTGTTGTTTCTCTTTCTTCTGCCAAATGTACTTAAGTAAGTCGCTTTAGATAAAAGCGTCTGCTAAATGCCCTCAATGTTAATGTAAACCGCCGCCCCTCTACGCGTATTCAGCGTCTGGGGTCGTTCCCGGTCGACGCCGCTCGTTCCCGCTCGTTCCCGGTGGACGCCGGCCGCCCAAGCCCCCCCACGCGGCCGATGGTGTCGTTAAAGGCCTTGATCCTGCGCCGCAGCGCCGCCATCTCCCGCCTCTCCCCGTCCTCCAGACTCTGCAGCTCCTCCCGGGCGCGCCGCTCTCGCCAGGCCTTCTCCCGGGCCGCGATGCTGTCGATGGCGGCCACTTCCCTCAGCTGCCGGATGGACAGCCAGGGCACGGTGGACGGGCGCTGCGGCGGCAGCGGCGCCTCCGACGGCGCCTCGCTGGGTCGGGCCCCTTCGGCGGCGGGGAGGGACTCGCTGGACCAGGGCCGCTGGCCGGAGCGCTCGAGCAGCGCGATCTCCCGCATGTTGCGGCGGACGGTGGCCTTGGGCCTGCACGCCCTCAGCAGCGCGTCGCGCTCCAGCTCCCTCCGCAGGATGGCCTCCCTCTGCTGCAGCCTCTTCATCGTGCACCTGGGGAGGAAGGCCGCGCTCACATGACCGGCTCCGTGCCCGACAGCTCATCAGTACGGATGCCAGCCTAGCCACTTAGAGTTGATACCAGTATCGGAAATTCCTCCGATACTGCCTAAAATGCATTATCTGGTATCGCATGTACACAAGTCTATGTGCTGATCCGATACCATCGCGTGACTAGCTCATTTACTGCACAGCACATGACTTCTATTGGACAACGTCACACTGTGGCCACAGACACCACAGTTGATATCAAGCCACATGATAATACAATGTTAACCTAACTCAAGTGAGGGCAGGGACCCTTGGAAGTGTCGGTCGCGACACGTCACCTCATGGTGCCATGAGTCAAGGATCATAACACATAGAGCCGGTGTTAATGCTGACATGTCTAAGACCCTCTCCTTGTGGTGACAGCCGGTTTATCCTGTGCCTTGATTACTGATTCACCACAGTTGTGCAGCCTCACCCAGCCCCAGAGTCGGGCCATCAGCCTGACTCGGGGCCAGGTGAGGCTGCTTCAACCAGCCGTCAACCACAGACACACGCTCCACACCCATATCTCTGCAGTCCCTCTGAAGAGGATCCTTCCACCAGTACCTGTACTGGGCGTCCAGGAGCTCGAGCCTCCGCCGGTGCTCCAAGTCCGCCCTCCTGTTCCTGGTGTGCATCAGGTCCGTGATCCGGCTCACACCGGATCCCCAGTCCGCTCTCCTCATGGCCGGCAGCTTGGGATCCGTTTGTCTGGGATCCGTTTGTCTGGGATCCGTCTGTCTGGGATCCGTCTGTCTGGGATCCGTCTGTCTAGGATCCGTCTGTCTGGGATCTGTCTGTCTGGGATCCGATTGTCTAGGATCCGTCTGTCTAGGATCCGTCTGTCTGGGATCCGTCTCTCTGTGATCCGTCTGTCTAGAATCTGTCTGTGTGTGATCCGTCTGTATGTGATCCCTCTGTCTGGGATCTGTCTCTAGGATCCGTCTGTCTAGGATTCATCTGTCTAGAATATGTCTGTCTGTCTGTCTGTGATCCGTCTGTCTGGGATCTGTCTGTCTGGGACCCGTCTGCAATCTCCACCGGCTCTTTTAACTAATGTTGGTATTTCCAACACAGAGCAATAACCTAGAACGCGGCCGTCTTCTCGTGCTGGTTCCTCTGTTTACACCGGAGGGGTTTGTGTTGGAGAGGGAGAGCCATTTGCTACCATGGATTTCACTTGCTGGAACACAATAGGCCATTGTGATAGGTAAATTGTGGGGTAATTATGGAACTGGTTATTGTGTGTGTGTGTGTGTGTGTGTGTGTGTGTGGTAGAGTGGTAGAGGGTACAGTGTGGGGGAAGGGGTCGTAGTTTACAAAGTGAAGAGTGCGTGACACAGATTTGATGGTTTGACCGATGTATTGTATACAAACCCGTCCTGAGTAAAAGTATATTCTAACCACAGATGCAAGGGTCATGTGTGCCTGGGAATGAAACTGTGTGTGTGTGTGTGTTTCATTTTAGAGTTAAGTTATAAAGTCGAGGTAAAATCATATTCAGTTTGGGGGGTTTCCAATAAGGGTCTCGCAACTAATAACATGCATACAACATGTATATAACTTGTATATCATGCTTGGGATTTAAATAAATTAGGAATAAATACATTAAAATAAAGAAAATACATTATTTAATAAATGTTAATGGGTTAATCTACATTTTGTCACCCTACACTAAACTTAAATAGGATTTATTCATATTTACAAAAAAACACAGAAATGGAAAGAAACGGAACCAATGATGAACCGAGTGGGCACAGTGAAATGTCCCCACAAGCCTTAGAGGCAAATGTGTAGCCTAACAAAACCGTTTAGTCAGCTTTTGTGACAAAATAGCAATATCATAATTTGTGTGCACAATGGATGTATAATATCAGCAAACGGTGTCAGCGCTGTATTTACTTAGATAGGGGGAAGTGGGGGGAAGAAGTAGGAACAAAGTTCTCCAACTCATGAGGAACCCTACGCGTAAAAGTGGCGCACATACAGTCTTCTGATTGGTCCACTTCTATGCTGCTGCGCCGCGTCATTTACTATTTGCATAAAAGTTGGACTTTGTCCGAACTTTTCATTGTTCAGCGTCGCTGGTTTCGCGTTCCCATTTGGACACGCCTGCCCGCGCTTGCAGCGGTGCTTGCACAGTACAGTTGTTTAAAGACCAGAACCGCGTTATGCTCGCCGTTTGTGTTGATGTGCCAGGAGGGCCAGAGAATCTGCGAGTGGGCACGGTACCCAAACCCCGACCTAAAGATGGAGAGGTCTTAATTAAAGTTCACGCCACTGCGCTCAACAGAGCTGACACATTACAGGTAGCCTACAGCATATACTACGTACCCGCCATAGAAACTCAAAGAACCAGAACAGCATTTCTACTCAATGAGCTATAGCTTACATAACTCAAGTCAGGCCTGTTTTAAAGCATGGCAGCAAGAAGGATGACATTCATTACATTACATTACAGAAAGAACACACACACACACACACACACACCTATGTACCTTTTGTGCTGCTATTGTTTGTTACTGATTATG
Source organism: Pollachius pollachius (assembly GCF_949987615.1). Classification (NCBI taxonomy): domain Eukaryota; kingdom Metazoa; phylum Chordata; class Actinopteri; order Gadiformes; family Gadidae; genus Pollachius; species Pollachius pollachius. Next base: position 6,337,167 of record NC_136948.1, on the reverse strand, counting down.
AATAAAGCTTCCTACAGCGTTGACTCCCCCATGTCTCCGGTGCCATAGAGGAGAGGGCTGTACCCCCCGCCCCCGGGAGAGAGCGACATCCTGGGCCTGGAGGTGGCCGGCACGGTGGCTGAGGTGGGCCCCGGCGTGAGGGGCCCCTGGGCGCCGGAGGAGAGGGTCATGGCCCTGCTGTGCGGAGGAGGCTACGCTGAGTACGCGGCGGTGCCGGAGGAGCTCCTGCTGCCGGTGCCCCCCGGGCTGACCCTCTGCCAGGCGGCCTCCGTCCCCGAGGCCTGGCTCACGGCCTTCCAGCTGCTGCACCTTGTAGGTAACGGCTACGCTACGATGCTAACGCATCCGCTAGGAAGGAGGAGAGGCTAGGGAAGCTAATCGGGGACCTGTGGGCACACACGCTACGCCATGCACGCGCACATGCAGACACACAGACGTGCACACGTGCACGAACAGGTAGATGGAAATACGCCCCATGCACACACACACACACACACACACCCACAAACCATGCACACACACACACACACACACACACAAACCATGTACACACGCACTCACTATGCACACGCACATGCACACGCAAAGGCACACACACCGCACCATGCACACACTGCACACGCACGCACGCACCATGCACATGCACACCCACATAAATGCATGCCATCCACACGCTCAGATTGCAGAACATAACAAATCAATCTAGCCCAACATAAGATATTGTGAAGGGACACTTTGATGTGTGTCCTGATTACTGTTGAGGTTATAGATGGATACAAACACACCAAAGAGATGTTAAAAAGGACCAATAAAAAGAGAAAATAATTATGTTGAATACAATAATTGAAAGAAAGCAAATAATATATAATTAATAATTCTTCCCCTGAGAGAATATGCCTATTGTTGTAATTAAAGGTAGTAGCTAGTTAATAAGTAGGCATAGTAAATAAGGAGTAACTGGGTTGTAATAATTATCTAAAATTAGACTTTTGCATCGATCAAAGACCATATGGTGGGGTTTCATTGGCATTTGGAACAAATTTCAAACTTTTCAGTGGAAACTTGTATGGTATATAGCACAAAAAGTATATAGCACAAACCATGTTAATTCCATTTAACTTAGTGGCCCAAAGTCTACCTGTAGCGTTCCTTGAGCATCAATCCTAATCCTATCCTTGCTTACCTGCTCATTAATGATAGATAAAGCAAGTCACTTACCCGCTCATTAACTATAATGCATAAGTCACTTACCTGCTCATTAACGATAGATAACACAAGTCGCTTACCTTCTCATTAACGATATATGAACCCCTCATTAAAGTGTCTTTCTGCTCATTAACAATGCATAACACAATTCAGTGACCTTCTCATTAACGATGCACAACACAAGTCCCCGTAAATCCACTTAGATATGCGCAGCTGTTCAATGACCAAACAGAACCACACCCAGTAGCAGCAGCCGCCCTTCGGTCCCTTGTGTCCACAGCCGAGGTGAAGGCGGGAGAGGTTGTGCTGGTGCACGCCGGGGCCAGCGGCGTGGGAACGGCGGCGGTGCAGCTGGCCCGCCTGGCCGGCGCCGTGCCCCTGGTCACGGCCGGCTCTGCCCAGAAGGTGGACGCGGCGGTGGAGCTCGGGGCGGCGGCCGGGTTCCTCCACAGCCAGGGGGACTTTGCAGACGGAGTCCTGAGCTACACTGGAGGTACGTCTGGGCTCTCATCGGACAAACCCGATCCTATTCCTCCCCCTTGATGCGACGCCTGTTTTTGATTTTTGTCTTGTCTTGTCTGTGTGGTTTGTAAATGGAGCTGCTCGGATGCAACCAAATTTCAGAGTTGGTATAACAATAAAGTATTATCGTGTCGTATCGTATCATCTAAGAGTCTGTTTAGAGTCGCAGGGGTTTTCTTAAAAAGGCACTTGGCACTAGATGTCAACTTAGTCACTTATTTGAAATACTATTCACCCAATTTTGTACTACTTTGAAGAACATCAAGATCTCTGTAGGACCTCCCTTAACTACCTCTTCCCTCTAATGACCAATCAAAGGGGAGTGCTTCTATTAACCAGATATATAGGTACACAGAGAGATGGATGCTCCTATTAACCAGATATATAGGAAGATAGAGATTGATACTCCTATCAGACCGACATAGGCAGAGAGAGAGATGGATGCTCCTGTATACTCTATAACTGTGGTTCTCAAACATTTTCTACTCGTGTACCCCCTCATTTTCTATTTGTCTAGCTTTCAGAGTTGAATATTGTTTAGGCTTTTTTTGAGTACCTCTTGCAGTAGTCCAAAGTACCCTTAGGGGTACATATTCCCCCATTTGAGAACCACTGCTCTACAATAAAAGGCCGGCAAAGGGGAATGAGTGTGCAACCTTCTATCGTATTTTGCATCACATTGTTCCATTAGTCGGCGCCTCAGGTAAATGTCGGTTGGGTATGCGCCCTGCCGATTAGCTCACCAAATGTAAGTCACAAACCAGACCATGACCTCGGTCTCCGTCCATCGCTGTCGAAGGCCACGGCGCGGACGTGATCCTCGACTGTGTCGGTGGGACCATGTGGGAGAGGAACGTGCGCTGCCTTGCTGTGGACGGCCGCTGGGTGCTGTATGGCACCCTGGGGGGCAAGGCGGTGCAAGGAGACCTGCTGGGCCATCTACTTAAGAAGAGGGGCCGGCTGATCACCAGCCTCCTGCGTTCTCGGAGCCTCCAGGTGAGTTAATACAGCTCGTTAGTAGCCTCCAGGTAAGTTATTACAGCTCGTTAGTAGCCTCCAGGTGAGTTAATACAGCTCGTTTGTTACCTCCAGGTGAGTTAATACAGCTCGTTAGTGGCCACCAGGTGAGTTAATAAAACTCGTTAGTGACCACCAGGTGAGTTAATACAGCTCGTTAGTAGCCTCCAGGTGAGTTAATAAAGCTTGTTAGTTGCCTTATCGTTGTAAGTAAAATAAATAGATATTCATTTATTTATCCATGTGATCACCAACATCATGTCTTCATTTCCAATGTTGTCTTTGCATCATTTTCTCTCGGCAGTATAAAGCTGACCTGGTGAAGGCCTTCTCCGAGAGAGCCTTGCCCTTCTTCACAGACCCACATCAGCCTGCCCTGAAGCCAGTGATTGACAGCGTGTTCGACCTACAAGACATCGGCGAGGCCCACAAACACATGGAGGCCAACAGAAACAAGGGAAAGATTGTTATAGTGATTCCACAGAATCAGGGTGGGGAGTGATGGCTAGAGTTTACACAAACAGACCTTGCTCATTATGGACCAAATTAAGAAGAATAATTAATCAGTGTGGATTGTCTTTTTGATTTGTTTTGTTATAATACTTACAGGAAGATCAGTCAGAGCCAGAGTGGTCACAATGAGCTCTGTAGCAAGTAGTTCGATTGGGAAGACCGAAATGGTTCTGGGTCAGCCAACCTTGAAGCACCCATACCAACCTAAGCTCATTCATGATTGAACAAGTTTATTAAATGAATTCATAGTTCGTACAAAAATATTGCCTGTATAATTTTAAAAGGTTGCCTTAATTGAAGTGACTCATTGTGAAGTGACTCTAATTTTCTCCTGAATAGAGGTTCCCAGTGTGAGCGGCGCACAACTCTGGACTGCGTATTTGCAGCGCAGCTATGCGCAAGCCACACCCGTCCCCTTGGTGACGAAACGGGAATCCTTTTTTTTTCTGCTTGATGAAACTTCCTGGGTCTACTTTCATCAAGTTAGTTATGAAATCTTTCTTTCCGCGTTGCTGTTGTTAGGAGAGGGGATTTCTTAGATATTCGGTTTATCATGCGGCAAACGTTAAAACAACCAGACCAAGTTTGTGAATCCTGCGACTCTCGCTGAAGTTCAAACACCGATTCGGTCGCTGTAACTACAAGTATGTGTGCTGTTGTCTACTTCCTCATGCCGCCGAGCTAAGCGGCTAATGCCTGGGTCAATATCCAACTCCTGCCTTGACAGCATTAAGTCATGACCTGATTGTTGTTCATTTTTATCTAAAGAGGAAGACTCATTTCACACATTCAGTGCAGATATCTCAATTAATAATATCCTATCCTTTCATGATGAGCAGTGTGTAGCTATCGTGTACTGGCGCCTTCTCCACACGGACCCGTGTTGAGGTGAACGTGGTAGCGGGTTTGAAACGAGTACCCAGTGTTGAGTTGTGTTGTGTTTTAACGCCCTGTCAGATCCACCATGGAAGAAGGGAATAAACCTCAGCGCAAGATGTCCACGGCGGGGGACAGCCTGTACAAGATCCTCGGCTTGCAGAAGGGCGCCACTGCGGACGAGATTAAAAAGGCGTACCGGTAGGTTTGGTTATTTAGATATAACCAGGGTGCGATTTGCCGGTGGGGATGGTGGGGATTACCCCCCCCCCCCTCTGGTTTACACGTCCTACCCTCTGCTGAATTATTTTTATCCTCGGTGGGGATAAAAATTATCCCCCCCACCCAAAGTATTTTCACCATTACATCGTAATAATTAACAACCAAAATACACAGGGTCCGTCTTCATTTTGAAACATTTTAAAATGTTTCTCAAAATTATCCCCCCCTCTGGTTTTTTCACAAATCGCACCCTGGATATAACTATATCTTTATCCCAGGGATGCATCTACACTCTCAATGCATTCTTATCTGCACTATCGGATTAGACACTCCAACATTTTTCCCAATCAATGCTAACTTTATCCCCCAAATGTAAGCCTCTCTAACTGACTCCCTTACTGGTACTTAATACAAACCAATGGGTTGCTCCTGTTACCTTGTTTCCCGTTTTAAGCAGTTTGTATCGATTGATGAAAGGCGTCCCATACAGAATGTTTGATTTGATCTAAAACGACTCTTCTTCCACATCGACGCAGGGGGCTTGTCCACACACGTCGCATATAACTCAGAGCGGCTTAACCCACTAGCTGTCACGCAGATCCTCTCATTCTAAACTGTCCCTACAGGAAGCTGGCGCTGAGGCATCACCCGGACAAGAACCCAGACAACCCGGAGGCAGCGGAGAAGTTCAAGGAGATCAACAATGCCAACGCTATCCTCAACGACGAGAACAAACGCAACATCTACGACGAGTATGGCTCCATGGGGCTCTATGTGGCCGAGCAGTTTGGAGAGGAAAGCGTCAAGTACTACTTCCTGACGTCAAAGTGCTGGTTCAAGGTGAGGGCTCAGCCACTCGCGACAGGCCAACCTCTGACCGGAGGGGGGGGGGTCCCCCCTGGCCCCCATGTGGCCAACGCCCCTGGGGGAGCCTTCTGTGCCTGTGTAGTCAATGAGATAGTCACTTGATGGTATCGGATCGGCTATAGACTTGGTTACTCGGCGACACCAGATACTGCAATTTAGGCAGTATCGGAGGAATTACCGAAACTGATTTCGGATTCGGAACAACTTATAATCATGCTTCAAAGTTCACCACGGTGTTGTTGAGTATGATTATACGGTATTGATTATACAGGTTTTTAGTATTTTACCTTTTTAGCCGGAGCAACTTGCATTGAACTCGGATACATGTTAAAGGGGGCATGTTATGCCACCAGGTCTAAGTGTGATCAGCCCTTGCAAGCCCCTTCAAAACCTGCCTTTTCCTGTGCCTGGGTAACATCACAAGTGGGCGCGTCCACCTAGATGTAAGCCGGATAGATCCGTCTACCAGCCTACCCAGCGGACTGTAGCAAATGTTTCTTATCTATCCGTCATACATCTATGTGGACACGCCCACATGTGACGTCATTAAAACACAGGGAAGGGCCGATTTTCAAATGGCTTGTAATGACCCCTTTAAGGCCAAGGCTGAGACATTATTAATGATCAAACACATGCCCTTCCTTGTCCTGGGGTCGACCTTCCTCGCCCCCACGGTGCTGGCGCCTCTATGCAGACATTGTGTAGTAAATATGGGAGTGTGTTTCTCTCCTGCAGTCCATTAGAGAGAACCCTTTCCCTGCAGGGTTCTGCTCACAGAAACCTCCACAGAAGTTTCTGTGGAAGTTTCCAATGTACAGGTATTGTACATTGGAAACTTCCACAGAAACGTTACATTGCTAACTGCTATGATGACCAGCACAACGTCTGAGGAACAGACCTTAAAGGGCCGGGGCTCCTCTCTCACCACTTTTATTAGCTCACATGCTCGCTTGTGTCGATGATGTAAGCTATGACAGGAATGTGCGGTAAGGCTACCAACATTTCCAAGCACACCTCACTCCTTCCAGTGTTTCCCATACATAGACCAATGTGTGGCGCAGTGCTACAGAAACAACACCGAGTGGCACAAATTGATTCAGCTTTTTTTTTTCCTTTTCTATCGCCATTTTGAAATATAAATATCGTTCCGTTCAATCATCTCCAGATAGCACTCTTTCTCGTTCGCACACGTACACAGAGACAAGCGCACACACATGCCAATGGTGCGCCGGTATACACTACCACTTATTGGATCAACACTCGTATCACTGATACATGCACACGCACTGACAGCTGATTCGCCCGCTCCTCCTCTCAAAGCGCTTGCAAAGGAAAACCCGAAGCAGCAGGATATTTGGCACAGTGAAGACGGTCTGCGACATCTGGAGTTTACCAATGTGTGCTCAAACACACCTGCCCAAAATTATTGTTGACTCAGAAAAGATAATGTTAGCCTTATGAACTCAACCTTATTAATATTGAACATCCCGCCCCCTAAGTCAGCATAGATAACGTTGGTAACGCAGCAAACAATGCGATTAATGTGAAATGCGGCTATAGTTTAGATAGATTACGGTGTTAGACTGGGTACCCCCAGCCCGTTCTGCCGGCGATTTGAATTCGCTCTGCAGCAGGGGCTGGAGAGGAGCAATACATTTCTTTCTGTTTCCGATCCCCTTTTACTGGAGCCAATCACCAATCACCTTTTCCCCCTTGCGCGCTAATGGCTGGTTCAACACAATGACGACAGGGAAGCGATTGCTGCGATCGTTGGTGTGATAGTTTGAAGGACTATTATTATTTTTATATTGCTAAATGAGCAATCGTGAAATCCCCCCCCCCTTCAGGACTCATCGTTTCACCCCCCCCCTTTCTCGTCTCACTCCGCTATTATTATACACTATTATTTTTATTATTATTTACATATTGTTAAATGAGCAATCGCGAAATCACCCCCCCGTCAGGACTCTTCGTTTCACCCCCCCCCCCCCCCCCCGCCTTCTCTACCGTCCCCCGCTGTGTGTAGAGGTTGTGTGCTCCCGTCTTGCTAAGGATCCATAAGCCCTCTGTAAGCACTGTTAACCCCTCGTGTGTGCGCAGTGGGCGAGAACCATTCAGAAGAGATTACGAAACGTCACCACTGCATCTCAGTCGAAAATGCCCGAGAAAAGGCCAATGTGCTGCCAACAACCAAAACTAATTGACCCTCTTCAATATCCAAAATATCGCCCCCAGAAAGTAGTCCTAAGCTCTATTGGATCTGAATATTCTCAGAGTCACGCCTAGAGTCGTGCGCAGTTTCACGAGCTTGGACATCCACTCAAGCACTTCTCTAAAATAAGTTTTATGTAAAAATATGCAAAACCTTCTCAATCAGCATATCTGTGTTCCCTGTAGAGTGGTTCCGATACCCGATACTGCATTTTAGGCAGTATCGGGCATGGGCCTAGCTTATTTACAACACAGGCAGAGGACATCACAAACACATGCAGTGTTAAGCCCAACTCTGACGCCGCCATTACTTTCGACGTACTAGCCCACACCGGTGGTGGCGTGGCGTCCCACTATCCTTCACGCTACTGGTCTATTCCCTAGCGTCGCCGCCTCTGATAAAGCGTTTTTTTAAAGCTGTTTTGTACATCCCGGCTTGATACAAGGACATGGAGATTGTTGATGCACTAGATGAATAATTCCGGAATGCGAACTGAATGAGCAATGACAGTAAATAAAGTGACTAAACCGTAAACAAGGTGCCCGACAGTACATAAAGTAACTATAAATTAATGTGACTATCATTGTAAGCACAAACAGAGGATCATGGGCATCAGGGCCATGTATGTAGTCATAAAACAACTGGTATAACGTTATGGTAGCCTATACCGAGTATGTTTGTTGATCTGCTGCTTTCAAAATACAATCACAACGGTGCTGCAGCGCAACGCTTCCTATTGGTGCTAGGGGCGGTATTTGACGCGCCGATTCTCGGAATCGGTATCGGGAAGGAAAAATTGGTATCGGAACATCTCTAGTTCCTTGTTCCTTGCTGCTCACGCAACAGACCTGCACACACTTAAAGAATTTTGTAGTGCTTGTAGGATAGGGGTATTTTTTTTTATAAAATATGTAATGTAGTGCTTTTCGTAAACTTTTTTATCCTATGTATTTATATTAGTGTATCTTGTTATCCTTTTAATGTTTAATCACATGTTTAGATATTATTGTGTCTTGTTTAGTTTTGTAGTATTTATTGTTCTTACCTGCCCAGGGACTACAGGTGGAAAATAGCAGTTTGCTAAAACCTGGTACATTGCATCTCTCCTTGCTCTAAACAAGGTTAATGTTTCTTTTGTACATTGTCCCTGTTCGAATAAAGTTACATTAATGAAATTGTGCCTTCACCCTCTCAGCCTTCAGACGTTAATGAAAGCGACCCGGCGTGTAGCCTGTTCATCCTCGCGCTGCCCTTTTGTGAGCCCCTCCTGGGTTCAGCGTGCACCTCGCTGTAGCTAAAGGACCCCCTTCTCCTCCCTTCCCCCCCCCAGGCCCTGGTGGTGTGCTGCAGCATCTTCACCTGCTGCTGTTGCCTCTGCTGCTGCTGCTTCTGCTGCGGCCGCTGCGGCAAGAACCTGGAGGGGGACGGGGACCCCTACATGGACCCCGAAGACCTGGAGGCCCAGATCAGGGCCGAGCAGGACGCAGGTGAGTGGGGGCGGGGGACATTTCTTTTCTCCCTGCTGAGTCTCCGACGGGTAGAGCAGGTTTTCCTCAGTTCTGCTTACATGTTGGTTTGCTCAACGGCTCATCCCCTTCAAGCTCTAAAGATCACCCGGTGTCCCTGACTCAGCCACTTTTGGGTGACAGACGCTGGGACCACGAAAGCGAGTGTGGCCTGTTTTTACTGTGTCAGTCATTCTGTGCGCTGGAATTCTTACGACGAGGCAAAGGTCATCTGTGTGGGACAATAACACACAGTAGTGATAAATTATTTGGAAAGGTTGCATTTTTAGCAAATGCAAAACCGAGTAAAGCGAGGTGAGATATGTAAATAATAAACTTTGACCGGTTGCCATTTTTATCTCTGTGTGGTTAATTTGCAGTTGCGGTGTTAATTAGGATGTTGTCAGCTTACTGTTACATTAAACTGTTATCAGAAAACGCGGTTATATGCTATAGACCCTATAGTATCTGTGGTATAAAGGCTGGGACGAATTTCAAATTATTATGTTCACTTTATGTTGAAAGTATATACTGTCGCGATTCACATTGAAACAAATGGCGCAGTGATTATTCTTCAAAACAAGAGCTAGTAAATTGTGAAAAATGAATTAAACGGTAATCAGACAACGCGGTTATATGCTAAAGACCCTAGAGTATCTGTGGAATAAAGGCTAGGACGAATTTCGAATTATAAATATGTAAACTTTATGTTGAAAGTATGCACCGTCGCGATTCCCATTGAAACAATGGCGCGGCGATTTTTATTTATTTTTTACGTTTTTTGTTTATTTATTTTTTCTAAACGGTTATGATTTACTAACCGGTTACACGTGTACCCGTGCACACCCCTAATTGATACACCTGTATACAGTGCACTTCAATATTTTATTCCATTAAAGTGGTGATGTTATCCTACCAGGTGGAGTGTGATTAGCCATTACAAGCCGCATCAAAATCCGCCCTTTACTATGTTTTATTGACATCACAAGTGGGGATCACCGCTTGTGGTGTCACTAAAACCGATTTTCAAACGGCTCGTAACAGCTAATCACGCTCACACCTGGTGGCATAACATCCCAATTTTAACATTTCGATAACATTCAATACTTTGTCGTCCACACACTCCTCTTCGTCCTGCAGCCCGTAGTGGAACAATCTGAACGTGAAATCCCTCCAATTGAAAAAATGCCCTCTGACATCTCTTGTTCCACAGCCAATGGGGAGACAGTAGTTGAGCAGCCTAGCGCCACGCCCCTGGGCTCCCGGGCTGCAGGTGATACCCCTGCTGTGGCTCCCTGTGCTGGGCTGAGCCCCATCCGCCGCGAGCCCCCTCTACCCCGCTGCTGCTGCTAGCCCTTCTAACCGCCGCCTTTCACTTTGGTAGAACTCGAGCGAGCTGAGGCATTTACTTTTACATTCAGGGCAGTTATTAGAGACTTTGTCCAAAGTGACTTACGATAGGTAAATTTGTCCAAAGAAGGAGAAGCAACAGTATGTCGCTGTTGGTACAGGAAGGTTGTTCGTAGAACCAAGTGCCAAGCACTAACAAAGTGCCAAGTATACGTGGAGTGGGTTGGGTGAACCCATTTGCCGTATACAACAAAGATAGCTAGGATAAGATGCTACATAAGTGCAAAGACATACAACATACAATAATTGCGGTCATGTCCGGAACGAAACTGCTTAATCAAGTTTGGTTTTGTGACCCGGTTCATAAATGTATAGCTGGTAGGTTAGCGCTTTTATGCGAAGGTCATTCAGGTACAGGTTTGTTCTCGGGAGTCGACTCTCAGGAGTCGATCCCAGAACCTTATGACTGGGAGTCAAACACCCTAACCGCTAGACACTCTGATATATGAGTGGCAAAGGGGATTTGTGTGTTGCAAGTTTGCAAATTTGAATAATGCAAAATTAATCGATTTCATATAATGCCATTTGAGCTGACAGTTGAAATATTTTCAAAGATAAAGTACAGTGAGTAGTGCATTTCATGGGTACCAGTTGGATTCTTACCACTAACCCTGGCAGTGTTAAAGCCATGCTCTACCAGCTGGGCTAGCAAGGATCCACATAAATGGACAGAAACCGCTTTGATGCGATTAGAATAATCTGAATAGAAAATACACTGAATAATTTAAAAGGCTTGTTAAATATCCTCAATGTTAAAACATGGTTTTTCATTGTATACAGGAGAAGAGGCAGGACTGTGGTTATTTATTTTAGCCTCTCCACGTTAGCTGTTTGCCGCCGGTTTATTTGTGGTTTGAGTTTGATTATTTGATCTTTATCCTGTCAGTCTTTCGGACTTCTACGTCTTTAACATTAGACATTTGACCTCTTCACCGAAACTGTCAAACGACTGCTACCAAAGTGAAATATTCATTACAGGCATTTATTGTGCATTATATTAACCCTTTTTAATATTAATACCAATAATCTGTGTTGATGAGCAATTAGGCTTTCCGTCTGTTGGTCTGTTTTTAACATGCTTGTCTGTATCATGTTGCTAACGCTGGCTGATGGCAAATTATAGGCTTCTACGCACTGACGGCATATTAACATGTTAACATTAACCAAGTTGGTGCTCCATTGGAAGCTGATTGTTTCGTTAACATTCTGCGCTGCTGATCTTCACAAACAAATCACATCTTCACATAAAAAAAGCTCCTTAAAAGAAAAAACTGAACCATATTTATGAGCTTGCGATTTTGTTTGCGGTTTTTCTCACTGTCCTCCGCTGCCCCCTGCAGGCGAGAACACGCCAATTGTCATCCAGCCCCACGCGGCCAACGGCGGCAGTACCGAGTCCATCGACAAGGACCAGGCCGTCTTCCAGTGCACTATCCCGGCTGAGAAATGAGCGGGGACCCGGTGTCCGGGTCTTTCAAGGTCTTCAGGACTTTATGAGACAGACCGTGGGGATAACACCCCCACTGGAGCCACGCCCACAGTGGATAGTGAATAAAGTTGTGAATGAGACCAGGGAGAGAAGAAAAAAAGAACGGAAAAGGCCTGAAAGAGGATTTTTTTTTTTGATTTTTTTTTTTTACAGGAATTAAACCGAAATTAGAGGATTTTCTTAGTTTCTTTTATTTTTTCTGATGCCAAAGTTTCACGATTTATCTTGTGAAACGTTCTTATTTATTTTTACAGAATTGTTTTAGGCTCTTTCCTTTTAGATTTGTTGAAATTGTGGATGAATACTTTGTTGCACTTCAAGGCGGATTGGAGAGCGTTTGACCCGGCCAGCATTGCCCCAACAGCCCGTGGTGTTGGTTTCTAAAGGTAAACGTTTGAATCTCTGCTCACTGCTGCTGACGGTCGAGACCACAACGCGGGAAAACCGCTCGTTTCGAACGGAAAAAAATGTTTCATTTTCAGCCTGTATCACGTCATCACAAGCGCCATCATAAACGTCTTCCGATTGGCCGTTTGTGAACGATGTAAACCATGAAAGAAGCATGGAAGGTCGGGGCTACAGGTGATTCTTCGTTCTCCGACCCCCGGTGTGTAGCCACTGTAGAATACTCAAGCATCACGCCAATAAGAAACTAAGATGTGCTCATTTGTTTTTTCCCGGGTGAAGTGCTGAGATAACTTGATTCACGGGGTGGAGGGTGATTTTTAAATGACGTAGATGTACACGAATCTTCCGTGTTTGACTTTGTTTTTAATGTAGTCAGAAATAGCCTAGCTACTGTATAGGTGTATTTGTAATTTACATTCCACTAAATATGTTAGCCCTTATAAAAGTACCACTGAAATGTATAAAGTGTATATATGAAATGTTGTTACATCCCTCTTTTCAGATTGCTGATTTCAATTTTGAATTAAATTTTAAACTTCTCACGTCAACGTCACTTTGGTTCCCTAAATACATGCGCGTTGTAACGTCAAATAGTTCCTCCAGTATCATGTCTCGTCATCCACATATCTGCATTCCTCTGCGTGGTCTGTCTCCAGTAAAGTGGGTGACGGGGCATTGGAAGCCCCGCACATCTGCATATCCACTCAATACAAAACGAACCACCCGGGGCCGTAAACCAACCTGGTCTACAATGACGCAATAGTTTCCGATTTTGTTTTGATTGTGTTTTGTCGGTCACATTTGTAAAAAGTCTTCTTTTTTTTTAAATCATTTCCACGAAATTAATGTACGGAAGAGGATTAGGGTGCAATGTTTTTCTTGGAAAGAGGGGTCGAATCCAAAGGAATAGCTTTAACGAGACTTTATTTGTATAAAGTATTTTCGGTATGGTAAACTGATGCTCTGAAGTAAAGAGAGATTGGAGATGTGCCTTAGCACGTGCGAGAGTGTTCTCCTAGCTGATCCTAACCACAAACCCACGTATGGTAATCGCTGCCGGGAGAGTTCTAAAGGTTTCGTGGCCAGGTGGTCTTCTTTATGGACTCAGCGAGGACCGGAAGACTCGGAGAGAAACCGGTGTGACGTAATCCTCGGTTTTCCTCGCCTGGTCTGTGATGCTGCCCTCTGTGGCTAAAGTATCTATTGTAGCCTTCAGTAATGTCCTGCTTTCCCTTGTGGCTATGTGTAGTATTTACGGCTTATATATTTGGTCCTACCCCCTATTGGTTAAGTGAGGGAAATACAGCTTGTGTTCCTAAAATACGTAACAGTCCCTCCTTGGTCATCTTAGATGACCATACAATAATATTTTAAATTATAAACACCATTTACCACACCGAAAACATAGTCAAAGTAGAATCTATCATCAACACCATCAACCGTCATGGAAGAACCTCTTGAAGAGAGGGGAAAAACCACTACGCGTCCCCATAATACTGAGACGGCATTCACGTTGTGGGTCTTGTTGAAAATACAGGTCATTATTTAACAATACAACAATGAACATGAATCTTGTTATCATACAATCACATGGCCAAACAGCACACAAACAAAACTATCAATAGAAATCCTGAGCTAATACTTTTGGTCATGTGCTACAAGGTCATAAAATATTCAACAGGTGCGAAAGTAACGTAAAAATTGATGGTCATAACACAATTTTAAAATTTCAAAATGATTGATAGACTAAAATGGATTTGGGGGGTTCAAGTGATCTTCGTGTATTGGTGCGCCGGTTCATGTGGGTGGTTTGGGCATGGATTTGGGGAGTTCAAGTGATCTTCGTGTATTGGTGTGCCGGTTCCTGTGGGTGGTTTGGGCATGGATTTGGGGAGTTCAAGTGATCTTTCTGTCGCCGTCGGGTCTGTAATTCATGAACCCAAGACTCGTCCCTCCTTGTCAAGGGCTCATCTCAGAGAGGTTACTCCTACACCATGGGAGCCTCCTCACAAGTTCTCCGTCGTCGTGTCAGCAACAGGTGGCCTGTAAAACAATCGTCTCAAGGAAGATCAACAGTACCATTATCAATGCAGAGAGAGAGAGAGAGAGAGAGAGAGAGAGAGAGAGAGAGAGAGAGAGAGAGAGAGAGAGAGAGAGAGAGAGAGAGAGAGAGAGAGAGAGAGAGAGAGAGAGAGAGAGAGAGAGAGGATGTAACACTTAAGTCGAGGCCCCCTGTTGCTCTTGAGCAATGGCGTTTGTTTCAGAAAGGGCTCCGACTACAAAGACTGTGGAGGTACGAACAAAGGAAACGCACGTTTCCAAGACGCGTTGTCCCTTTAAATCGTACACCACGTGGTACATCCAAAATGCTGCAGAAACAAACTAGTTTTGGATCTCTATAAGAAGTATGAGATTCCAGCAAGTTTGTCCCCACGGCGGGTTAGCGAGGGACTTGATAGCAGATGGGTTGTACTGCGTAAGTGCTACCTCTACGGCTGCGTTTTATACTAACCAAAATTGCACATTAGATGTTACATGAACCGGGCTGTGAGGAATCAATTAGATTTGAACTCCTTGGCTAACGCCGGCCAAGCCTCCGTCCGGTTCAATATGCAACTAAGATAGATTAACGTTAAAAACCTGACCTTTCCTCGCCCCGCCGTAAGAGTTCGGAAGTTTATGGCCGGTAATAAATATACCTTATGGTGGCCCGGCTGAACTCGAAGCTTATCACCAAATAAATAACACTTAACCACAGGTAATACGTCTCCCACGTTGGTACAAACATTTAGATCTAATCAGGATTGGATACAGTCTATCTACAAACCCATATAAAACACACTCCGAGCCCTTTACTTCGTGAGCTCGTTATTCAATTTCAATCTGTTAGCGTATCCTAGGCCGTTCGTCTAACCGGCTGTATGAATTTAAACCAGTCCGAGATTACACGTCCCCGCAACCAGTCGAAGGCAGTACAAGCTATTCACCTAATGTTACTAATCTAACTATACAGAGTTTAGTCATTGACAACAGGTTCTGTTTACCTTTCTTGTGGCGCCTGTAAGTAGCTTGTACTGCTCCCGACGGCCCCGCGGTCGCAAGTCTCGGTCCGGAACTTTCCAATCACGTCGGGGTCACCAAATTGCAATGTTTTTCTTGGAAAGAGGGGTCGAATCCAAAGGAATAGCTTTAACGAGACTTTATTTGTATAAAGTATTTTCGGTATGGTAAACTGATGCTCTGAAGTAAAGAGAGATTGGAGATGTGCCTTAGCACGTGCGAGAGTGTTCTCCTAGCTGATCCTAACCACAAACCCACGTATGGTAATCGCTGCCGGGAGAGTTCTAAAGGTTTCGTGGCCAGGTGGTCTTCTTTATGGACTCAGCGAGGACCGGAAGACTCGGAGAGAAACCGGTGTGACGTAATCCTCGGTTTTCCTCGCCTGGTCTGTGATGCTGCCCTCTGTGGCTAAAGTATCTATTGTAGCCTTCAGTAATGTCCTGCTTTCCCTTGTGGCTATGTGTAGTATTTACGGCTTATATATTTGGTCCTACCCCCTATTGGTTAAGTGAGGGAAATACAGCTTGTGTTCCTAAAATACGTAACAAGGGCCACATGTGATTCTTTTTTTTGAGTTCTGACTTTATTCTCAGAATTCTCACTTTAAAGTCAGTAAGAACTCCAAAAAACACATGTGGCCCTAATCCTCTCCCTAAGGTATGAATGCTTTCGACCTTCCAAAATGATTACAAGTATTCCTGTTGTGTAAACCTGGTTAAAGTAGGCGTCGACGTGCGTAATTTGTTAGGCTTATAATAAACGGGTTATGACTGGATCCATTCCTCGATCCTCGACTGTCTATTTGACGCACCATTCTCCTAGTGATGTTTGTCAAGGGGCCTCTTACTACTGCGTCTGCGCAAAACACGAGAGACAAGCTGTCCTCTCTACTGTACTTTCTCACGCCTCCGTCGTGCACGGTGTGCCGTGAGCGCGCACACACCTGCCCGGCTGCGTGTTGTTTGCGCTCGCACCTGCCGAACACAGTGGCTACCACAGAGGATCGTATAGAATGAGTTGTTAACATTAATGTAACGGGGAAAAGTCATTTGACTCCCCATGGATTTTGAGACGCGTCATCTTCTGGAGGAAAGCGGCTCAGAGTTCCTCGGGTAGGCGTTCGTCTTTTAAAGGCTTTTCTTGTTAGTTTTTCAACCATTTCTCGCCAATACTATAATATTTCACCATTATATAATTAAATCATACTTGATGATTGCCTTTACACGCTGTATAGTGTGTTTGTGCGCAAATAGCGATTGCGTAATTATCGCCCACTTTCGGCCGTCGGACACGATGGCCAGCTGGTGTCAAACTTTACCGTTCGCATCGTGGCAGGACGTCCCGGAGCGCAGCGGAGCAAGAGGCTGGATCGCTCTGCTGCACGGAGGAGGATGAGGAGGACTCGGTCCAGGTGGGAAACGGGCCGGTAGTGGACAGCGGGTGGCGGTCTGCGGGACACTGCCACGGCGGGAACAATGACACGGCCCACGTGGCGTCCTGGGCCGCGCGGAACGAGAAGCGAACCGCCAGGAGGAAGCTGCTGCTGGCGTGCGCCGTCAGCCTGGTGTTCATGACCGGAGAGGTCATCGGTGAGGCACAACGAAAAGACACGATAACAGGCGTCTGGTTATGTGTAACATATTGTTATATACATATAAGTATAGGCTACACATGGAAATAAATTTGGTTTTACGTGACGTTTCAAATTACGTAAAACCCAACCTTACGCCCAGGTCTTGTCCCTGCACTAATTCCGATTCCTTTATCGTTAGCAGACGACCTGTTCCGTAGGACCAGGTCCTACTGAGGGGTCCGATGAAGCGATTCTAAAAATAACCCTTTCGTCTTTTCCATCACTTTGGGAGGCGGTTACGCGGCGCAGAGCCTGGCCGTCATGACGGACGCCGCTCATCTCCTCACGGACTTCGGCAGCATCATGATCAGTGTTTTCTCTCTGTGGATCTCCGCCCGGCCCCCCACCGACACCATGACCTTCGGCTGGCACCGAGCAGGTGGGACCAGTGCACTCTGAAGAACCAAAGCGTCTGTGGGGGCCACACACGAGGGTCTCCTGTGTTCTGTATGTTCAGTGGTCTTGCTCGCTGCGCTATCACTTTGGGTGGTGGGCGGGTTCACCCTGGGCTCGGGCGCTGGCGGTCGGGTTCATGTCATGTGTGATTGCATCCTCCTGTTCGTCGGTTTTTGGCATTGACCGAAAGAGAGAGTGAGCTTGGGAATGATTAAGTTATGTTGACCGCAGGACAATCAAAGACTTGGTCACTGGTAACCGTTTGTATTGTACGACCAAGAATAAAGGATCAACGCAAACGTCAAGAAGACGAAGTGAATATATCATTTTTATATTTATGTAAAATATGTACTATTACATTATTATTATAATATTGTTATATGCGAACAGCACACTTATCCTTTCACTCGAACCACTGATCCACGTAGTTCCTCTGCCCTCCCCAGAGGCCATGGGAGCGCTTGTTTCTGTGCTGTCCATCTGGGCCGTGACCGGGGTGCTGGTGGTGCTGGCGGGGCAGCGGATCCTAGACGGAGACTACGACATCAACACCCGCATCATGCTGCTCACCTCGGGGTGCGCCGTGGGAGCCAACGTCCTGTGAGCCAATCGCCCGACCGCTCAGCAGATATCACCAAAGTGACATACGGGGACTTTTATTTTGGAGCTGCATGATCGTTAGGGCGCAGGTAAGAGGGCAAAGGAGGCCTTCTGGGATTGTGGTCGAACCCAGAACCTTTTGGCTGGGATTCAAACACCCGTGCTTCTTCACTATTCTACTCAAAGTGACAGACGGGGACTTTTATTTTGTAGATATCTACCATTAAGGAGCAGGTGGGAGGGAGTTGGACGGTTTGAGGCATCTTGCTCAAGGTTGCCTACATGTTAGGCAACCGGTAGGCAACCTACCGGGTTTCGAACCAAGAACCTTTGGACAGGGAGTCACACCCTCTTGCATAGTTTAAATAAAGGATAAACGACCAGAGGAGAATCAAACCCACAGATACAGAGGTAACATGGTCCATGTGGATTGTCTGAATTGAACCAGAATGCTTCCCTGTGTTCTAGAGCACGGCTTGAATATCAATGTGAATATAGGAATATTGGTCGAGCGCCTCTCCTGTGTTCCAGGATGGCGTTGATCCTGCATCAGTCGGGGGGCTCCCACGGCCACAGCCACGCGTTGACCTCTGACCCCCCGGTTCGCAAGGGTAGGAAGGGGGGCCACGCCCACGGCAACACGAGTGTGAGGGCGGCGTTCGTCCACGTGCTGGGCGACCTCCTGCACAGCGTGGGGGTCCTGACCGCCGCCACCATCATCCACCTGAGGGTCAGTGTGCCGGCCCCCGTCCCCAGGGGGCGTGTCCGGGGTCGCTGACCACGCCCCCACATGGGTCACTACTTCGTAGTGCGATTTGAGGTTCTAGATCTGGTTACTCGATGGTGCAGTGCACTACTTTCAATACCCATAATGCACCATTTTAAACGATAGTGTACAACCGATATGAACTGAACTCGTGTCCGCACTGCACGACACATAGCGCTTCGATTTTCATCGGAATCGTCCGATAAACGATTTTGCGAATTTTGGTACAGTTCGGGTTAGCTCTAATTGGCGTGATTGGTGTTTGATTTGTTTCGTACCAAAGTCTGAATGATTTGTTTGTCTTCTAGGATTTTCATGGTTGGTATGTTGGAGACCTCAAGATAAAAACCTTTTATTAGTTTACATGAGTTTTATGATGTCAATCTATACCCACACTCCAGGGCCATCTCCGAATGAGCTTATAAAACAAACCTCATTTGAGTTTTTACTTAATGAGCACAATAAATAAAACGTGAATGTTGATGATGTTGTTTATATCCTTCTCTTCCCCAGCCTGAGATGAAGATGGCCGACCCTATTTGCACCTTCCTGTTCTCCGTTCTCGTCCTCGCCACCACCTCCACCATTGTTAAGGATGTTTGCCGAACTCTAATGGAAGGTAAACAGGAAACAGGTTGACCTGGTGTCGTTGACCTAGTTAATGCCCACACACATCTATCTAGAGGTAGCGTTCATATTCATTTATTTTAATAGTGGTTAGGTTTAGGTGATAGGGGTTATTGAAGGTTGAGGCTTCAGGGCTACAAGGGGAAGTGATGCATCATGGGAATTAGTCATGGAAAAGTCTCCACTGAAACACTCTCTGTGCGTGTGTGTGTGTGTGTCTCTACTGAAACACAGTGTGGGTGTCTCCAAAGAAACACTGTGTGTGTGTGTGTCTCTACTGAAACACTGTGTGTGTGTCTCCAATGAAACACTGTGTGTGTGTGTGTGTGTGTGTGTGTGTATGTGTGTTTGTCTCCACTGAAACACTGTGTGTGTGTGTGTGTGTGCACGTGCGCATGCGTGTGTGCAGGTGCCCCCAGCGGTGTCAGCGTGGCGGAGGTGAAGGCGGCGCTGCTGGCGGTGGGCGGGGTCAGGGCTGTGAGTGAGCTTCACGCCTGGAGCCTCAGCGGGACGCACTCCCTGGTCTCCGTTCACGTGGCGACGGGTGAGCGCTCGCCACCGGCTCGAGAACATATTTCTAGGATCTTTAGGAAACCACGACGACTCAATTTAAATGCTTTCTAAATGCTACCTGGTTGGGGAGATGGCCTGAAGGACTTTAAAGGTCCCATATTATACCTCCAGGTGTGTGTGTGATTAGCAGTTACAAGCCGTTTTGGAAATCAGCCTCTTCTGACATCACAAGTGGGCGTGTCCCCCTCCAAAACGGCTTGTAACTGCTAATCACACTCACACCTTAGCTGTGCTCGAAATCGTTCCCTATCACGGATATAATGCACTATATAGGGTGCTCGCCATTTTGTAGTGGTGTTCGAATTCTCAGTGGTTAAATTCATGCACTATATAGTGCCCTTAAAATACCAAAAATTTGAGTGTACATACGATGTTCCCTACATGTTACTCCCGTATATCACAATGCAATGAGGTGGTGTTTTTCCGGAGGAGAAGAAGAAGCTGAATAACCGCGAAAACAAATACATTTAATGATGGAGTCTCCGGCTTTCGTTTAGAAATGTCAACAATTTATTTGGGAATTAACATAGAAAATTGAACATTCAAAATTAATAAAAAAAAAACCTTGAACAAGGAAATGTGACATTCAACATCAATACAACCTCCAGCTTTCCTCGCGAGTGCCCGGTTTGTTTACATGATGTGGGCGCATCTGTCTGCGTCACACAAATACCCGGCGCATTTACTGACGCAAATGACGCTTAGAAATGTTCAGCGTAGTGTCCGAAATCTCGTTTGTTCGTTCCCTATATAGTGCACTGTATCATGAACACTACATAGGGAATAGTGAGTGAGTGAATAGGGAACGATTTCGAACACAGCTCTTGAGGTATAATCCGTCCCCTTTAAAACCGTGGCCGCTGGGTGTCCGAGGGGCTCTGGCCCTGGTGCTCAGAGGGTCCTCTGCGTTAACCCCTCGGCGGTGCTGCTCCTGTGTTCAGAGGAGCCGGCGGACCCCCGGGTGGTCCTGCAGGACGTCACGGCCCAGCTGCGAGAAGAGTTCGGCTTCTCCGGCGCCACGGTCCAAGTGGAGCGCTACTCCTCCGAGGGCGGGTCTGCTGGTCCCTGGGGGGCCGGGCCCCTGGCAGACTGAGGGGCCGTGGGCCCCACTGCGGCCCTGGGACCCAAGGCATTGGACAGCTACTCCCTGGGACGCTACGTCCCCGGTTGAGGCGTCACAGAGGGCGTCGACATCGCCGTACGTTACGCGTTACCTCGAGGAACGATGTCAGGTTCGGACGTTCTCCGGCTCCCAGTTCCCGGTCTGTGATGGTAAAGGCGGTCCTCCTCCCATCTCCAGATGTCCCCGAGTCGGTGCCTTTTGACGGACCTCGCTCGGACTTCCCGACGCAGAACCAGAAGCGCGCACACCGGGGTTGAGAAACCCCCAGTCCACCTTCACCGGCTGTCTGAGTATCATTCAGGCTTCAGGGCAGCTGTAGGATCATTAAAAGCTAATCTTTTGAAGACGGAAATAAAGAGAATTTCTAAATTGAAGTTATTGATTATAGAACAATGTAAATGTAGAGACAACGTCTGAGCTCCAACACTGTGTGTGTGTGTGTGTGTGTGTGTGTGTGTGTGTGTGTGTGTGTGTGTGTGTGTGTGTGTGTGTGTGTGTGTGTGTGTGTGGACGGACGAGGACGAGGACTGGTTTAAACAGCCTCACATGGCCCCAGGCATCTAAGTGTTTTTTTCTTGGCTCCTCCTCAACAAAAGACACATGGTGTCGGTGTTGGAAGGCGACCGTACAATAAACCGGTTTATTGTAAGGTCGCAGACAATGGCGCCACAACAATGGTGCTCCTTGTTGTCATGCAGGAGATCTCTTCCTTAGTGCCTGTGGGAATGGCTGGTTGAACCTGTTAACCACACTGATTACAGAATGTGCAACAGGTGTGCAGAATCACCCAGTCCAATCAGACCAACTAGGTCCAGGTGAGGCTGCTTCAACCAGCCATCAACCACACACGTATTTTCGTTCAACTAGTAAATCATTTGTTTTCAGCATTCGGCTCATTATCAACACAAGCAGATGTCCGATTTAAAAATACACATTTTTTATCTTATCTGTGTTTAGATTTCATTAATATTTATAACATATGCCTAATTTGGAAAAACCAATTCGCTATTGTAGAAATGTCGTAATAATTTGCCTCGGTGGCCTCTAGGTTTTGTTAAGCGTCTCCAAGAAATAAAAAATAATAGAATACGAGATGAACACAATGCTAAAAAAATCTAACCGCAAATCATTCAGTATCCTTTAAATATAGCATATACAAGTAGTATTAGATTCGTATACTATACTTATACCAGTATAAGTATTAAATAGATGGTTATACATCAGGGTTGCCCAACACGTCGATCGCTATCAATCGCAAAGCTAGTGCGGGTAGATCGCGTGACATTCCAAAAAACATGTTTTTTTTTATTTAAAAGATATACATTTTTTTGAAATGTATCACCCCTATTGCATTTAGGCTGCTACTTGATTGACGAAAATTGTCGGTCAGACTTTGACCAATGGTTTCGAGACTTGAAAGATTGTTTCAAGGCTGCTTTACTTGAGCCAATCGCTACAATAGGCCGGTTTAGTTCATCAGTCTCTCCCCTTCAGGGCCAGGCCGGTACAGCCGTCCCTCCGGTCCGTCTGGTAGGCGTGCTGGAACATCCCCTGCAGGCCCCCTGGGACCCAGCGGGGAGCATGCCCGATAAGGAGACCAGAGGGTGGAATATTATCTGGACTCTTGTGGGTTTTCCGCCACATGGCCGCGCAGAGCTTTATCAGCGAGGGGAGGAGAAAAAGGCGAGGTCAACTTCAAAACACTACACGCTGACACGTTTATGTAGTTAGTTTTAAGTCTGGTTTACTGGGGTTCCAGATAAATTAGTCTCTACTCAATGTTGGGGAAACAGGGTTGTGATGCACTGAGGAGCCCAACTGCGTGATGTTTGGCTCCCCCTAGTGGTCCCCAACAGCCAGGACAAGCTCCTCAGGACGGTCGGGCACCATGCTGTCAGACCTGGTTCATAGCAACCCGACCGAGTAACCATTAGGTTAGATTGGATTATCATGAGCAATCATTAATTGCCCACAAAGCAGTCTTTGTTTTTGAGACTGGATTTTAAACTGCACCATGTGTAATTTATTTATATCTATAAAGTACCAAGTCAAACAAAGTCGGTGCAATATTTACTCAATTCTGATAGAGCACGCACACGTACTGGCAATGCACGAAGAAGTTACGAGAAAACCTGAATAAGTGTCGGATAATTTCCTATTGGTGGCTTACATATATAGACACAATGACAACACTAAAATCACCTCAAATCCCGAGATAGGGTTGATAATCATGTAAATAAACGTTACAATCATTTATTTTCAACAATATTTATTAAATATCAATGGATTTTGGGGTTTTCAAAATAATGTTTCTTTCTGAACACTATGATTGTTCACATGTTATACATTTACACATTGCAAATCACACATTTGCCGAACCATATCTATTTACAATGCGGTGATTGCAGATCTTCTCTGATCCACAACACATTGACTTGGTTAATTGTTTAAATATGATGACGGAAGAGTTTTCAAATTCACGTAAAGGTAATTATCAACCCATAAGTGCCTTCACGTTAATTTTAAAAAGGCGTGGAGCAGCGAATCAGAGTTTGATGGCCGCCTTGAGCTTCGGGAACAGCCGGAGAGCGTTGCGCGTCGTCACCTCGAGAACCGTTTCCAACGGCAACCCTTTGATCTTACTGATGTACTCGGCCGACACCAGCAGGTTACTGGGCTCGTTGCGCACCTGTTCGGAGTATGACGATGTGGGACATAGTGCATTAAGACCCCTCATAGGTTCAACTATGTACAGAGTGGTGAAGTTTAAATTCCGGTGACATAACAGTCTTGATGCTCCGACATTACATTGTGCATTAGCCTATAATTAATACACTATATGACTTTTTAATAAACTATTAGGAGACTGAAAATAAGATTTCTAAAAGTGTGTGTATGACTACTATAGCTTACCTGTTTGTGTGTGTGTCTGTATGTATGAGGACTATAAGCCTACCTGTGTGTGTGTGTGTCTCATTACTATAGCCTACCTTTTTGTTTGTGTGTGTGTGTGTTTTTGTGTATGTGTGTGTATTAGTACTATAGCCTACTTGTTTGTGTGTGTTTATATCTGGCTGTGTGTATTAGCACTATAGCGTACCTGTTTGTGTGTGTTTGTGTCTCTGGGTTTATTATTACTATAGCCTACCTGTTTGTGTGTGTATAAGTACTCCAGCCTACCTGTTTGTGTGTGTATCTCTGTGTGTATTAGTGCTATAGCCTACGTGTTTGTGTGTGTGTGTTTGTGTGTCTGTGTTTATGAGAACTACTATCCTACCTGTTTGTGTTTGTATGTCTGTGTGTATCAGAGCTACTATCCTACCTGTTTGTGTGTATGTATGTGTGTATCAGAGCTACTATCCTACCTGTTTGTGTGTATGTATGTGTGTATCAGAGCTACTATCCTACCTGTTTGTGTGTGTATGCATGCATGTATCAGAGCTACTATCCTACCTGTTTGTGTATGTATGTGTGTATCAGAGCTACTATCCTACCTGTTTGTGTATGTATGTGTGCATCAGAGCTACTATCCTACCTGTTTTTGCTTCTGTGTATGGACTGTATGTCTGTGTTTCTCTACCTGTTTCTCTGGGCCCAGCGCCGGTGAATCTGTTTCCAGGCAGATATTCTCCAGAGGAAGCTGTTTCACCAGCTTTTGCTTCTTGGTTTAAGAGCAATGAGCAACAACCCCACATAGCAAGTTATAAACCATGAATAGTTAGAAATAACACAATCATCCACATCACAGCCTTTTTCCTTTAATAGGAAACCAAGCAACCAATTAAGTCCTCCGTCAATCAAAAGGCAATAATTTTGGCCTGTGTGATTATTTTATTGCCAAAGGTCGGCATACATTAATGAAAGAATTATAATAGCTAAAATACACAAAAAAACACAATTTAATCTGATTTTGTATGCCTGTTAAAATCGAATCAAACTACTCACAATCCATTAAAACTCAGCATTTTCTTTATTATTATAGTTAATTTTTTATACAGTATAGGGACCCCAGAATGCAAATTTATTACTAATTGATTGACTGATGATTGAATAATTGTGATTATCAAATCGGGTCAAATAATGGCACTTCTCATGTGTGTCCTAATGGTGGCCTCGGTCTCTCAGAGTACCTGTTCACTCCTGATGATGGAGGGAGGGATTGAGAAGAAGTAGCCCGCCTTCACTCCTTCCATGGCCACCGAAGGCTTCCCGTCGAAGGCATGGAGCAGGGCCTTCTCCACACCTGAACCAGGGGGCAGCGTCAATCAAACTAAATTAACAGTACACTGCAGTACAAAGTGCTGAAGAAGGGCACCAAGAGATTGGAGTAACAATATACAAGTTCATAGAGAGTTATGAAAAGATCACATACACACAACCTGAAAAGAGGAATGTTTTAACATTCAGCAATGTAAATATTGTTAGATTGTGTTGTAATCAGAATATTCTTTGAAATTGAGCCGCAGAATTCAGTATGGGCATTGCTCAGGTTAAGCAGCCATCTTGGTTCTATACTGCATTCCGTTCAATTCCATTTCCAGCATTTAGAATCAAGATGAAGTCAACATGGCCACTATAGCCAATTAGTCAACTGGGAGTGGAGAATGGGATTTGAACCTAGTACCTTGTTCTTTTAGCAGCTGGATGGTTGGTCTTCCTGCAGATCTCGAATGGACGTTTCTAACAGTCGGAAATGACACAGGGTTTAAG
Organism: Pollachius pollachius; assembly: GCF_949987615.1. NCBI lineage: Eukaryota > Metazoa > Chordata > Actinopteri > Gadiformes > Gadidae > Pollachius > Pollachius pollachius. The sequence continues at coordinate 6,311,432 of NC_136948.1, read as the reverse complement.
TTGACATTGTGGGTTCAAGAAGAACAATGGCAAGTGCTGACATAACAGCACTTGACTCATTTACCAATCACAATATAACCTACACAGATATCTGCTGGGTATTATCACAACTGCCTGCCCAGACCAGGGCCACAAAGCACACCACTCAAGCAACCTTTACAAAATCCACAGCCTGGTTCCTGGGAGACTCACAGTGGGAGGCCCAGTCGCTTGGCCAGCTCAGCCTGCCGGACCAGCACCTGCCTCTGGACGTCTTTGGCCCCCTCCTCGCTCACAAACCTGGGCGTAAAATCGAGCCCCACCTAAGGAACGTTTTTTTTTTACTTTTTAAAAACAGCTCATGATATTCATACTCACACAACGGCATCTACCTTTAAGACAACAATACGTTACCTCTCCGATTGCAACCAAGTGCTCTTCATATTTTTCTATAAGTGGTAAAGCAGCATCAAGATCCTGCGCAGAGAAATACATATAAAACAGCCAATCCTCACCCCCATTTCATCATGTATCGCTTAAGATCGTGAAAGCCTTTTCACCTGAAGCGAGACGCATCTCTGTACAGTCGGGGCGGTCTGCTGGACAGGATGGACTCCCAAACACGGGAAGATAAACCCAGGAAATCTAAGGAAAATGTTGAAAAGTTGGATACACATCTACGTGTACGGTAGAACGTATGCATCTCTCTCTTGGTGTGCTGTCAAAGTTTTCCTCTTCGATGTACTTGTATTTCGTTGGAGTTCAAAGACAGGTGGCCTACCCCTTTGACAACTCTATGATCTTGTCAAATTCTCCGGGATGTTCGGCCACAGCTAAAATCCCCAGCAATCCAGCCTGTGAAAACCCACCAAATTAACAACTGTTTGGCTGCCCACCATGTTGTATTTAGCTCTTATATAGCTCTTTTGCATGGCTCACCTGTTTTGAACGGGCGATCACTTCCTCGATATCCTTTCAAGAAAAGACACAATTAAAAAGTTAGCATGAATGAAACGTAACCCTTTTGGTTTTAACTACAGCCAAAGTCTCCATCACTACACCTTGTCAAAATCCTCCGAAGAGATATGACAGTGGCAGTCCACCAGCCCATCCATGTGGACAGCTCTGCGGATCAAAACATTGTGCATCGCGCATGCGCGACATGCGCAGTAACACAATAGGGCATGTGCCGCGTGGGCGGTGTCCTAAAGCCCTCAGTTCTGATTGGTCGGACTTCAAAGTGGCTATAGATCGGAGATGACTGAGATGATAGACGAGATGACTTGCTACTACGCGCTTGCCAACAATTCATAATTGTCATCTTTACTACGCGAAAGCACTACACACCGCTTATAGTAACTGAGACACTTCCTCCGGAGCACGTAGACATATCGGAGACGGAGCCAGGTGACATTGTTTTCTAAGTAAACAATGGCATGGCGATGCCTGGTGGTTTTTAACGTGGTAAGTGCGATTATAGGCAGCTGCAGTGGCTATGAGCCCACCTGGGAGTCCATCGACTCCCGGCCGCTTCCCAAGTGGTATGACCAGGCCAAGTTCGGGATCTTCATCCACTGGGGGGTCTTCTCCGTCCCCAGTTTTGGCAGCGAATGGTTTTGGTGAGTGTGCTGTCATTTTCACCTTTTTACTTCCTTGTTTGTCCCAAAGCAAGACATGGCCGCGGTTAACCATTTGTTTATGTTCCTGTTGCAGGTGGTACTGGCAGAAGCGGCATATGCAACCGTATGTTGATTTCATGAAGAATAATTATCCGCCTGGGTTTCAGTATCAGGACTTTGCCCATCAGTTCACCGCTGAGTTTTTTAATGCCAAGGAGTGGGTGGACATCTTTGCCTCTTCGGGAGCCAAGTACATCGTCCTGACGACGAAACACCACGAAGGTACAGGGAAATGGTTGAAACTGTCAGAGTACTATGGGAGGAACTTAATTTGTTTTAAAGGAAATTATTATTAATATACTATATCACTATAATATACTATATCAGTGGCGATTTAAGACTTCTTAAAGGGGTGCAAAAGCAAACCTGAATTAAATATCAGCATCCCTACAAAGATATTATTATAATTATTATTCATTATTATTAATTTCCAATAAATCTTTTTTAAGAAGTAGGTAGTGAATTGCATGACAAAAACGTTCGTAACTGAAACGTTCCTGACAGAGGTTGGGCCAAATTGGTCGTTATTGTGACACACAGTGCTGTGCTTATTGGCAAATCACGTTTTGTTTCATTCCTTCCTGAATTACACAAAGTACGCAAAGTGGATATGTCTCCTCGCGCTCTGCGCAGGTCGAGACCATATAACAAGGTCAGATGAGGCTATATAAATCACGTGGCAGCCTACGCCCGGCCCCTTTGGTCTTCTCGCTATTACCTGGCGTTTTTCGCCCCTGGATAGCTCCATAGATCCTTGTATTGGTTCCATATTTATAGCTTTAAAAAAGTGACGTCGAAATGTCACTCGGTTTGACCAACTTCCCGAGTTCTCAGTAGATGGCTCTGTGTTGATAATCCGGTGCATAGAATTAATTAAGAGTGAATAGAGTGACTGATGGTCCACCCAGAGAGTCCACGCTAACTAGAGATCTTCCGATACCATTTTTTCCCTTCCCGTTTCCTAATCTTGAGTATCGGCCGATTCCGAGTATATCTTGATACAGCCTCTAGCATTGTAACTACTAATAACACTTGTTCTTCTGACTTGGTAGCTTGAACGCACAGAGGTCGGAGATGACGTTTTTCCCTTTCCGACTTTCCACCTCCGACGTTTACCAACGCAGCACAGCACCACACCTGTTTGTGAAGTTCTGTTCTGGCACGTGATGGGATCGCCAATACCCAATACTGCATTTGAAAAAAAACATCTTCAATGCTAACCCGTGTTGTGACGTAGGGTTCACTCTGTGGGGGTCCAAGACGTCGTGGAACTGGAACGCCGTTGACGTGGGCCCCAAGCGCGACCTGGTGGGCGAGGTGGCGGCCGCTCTGCGCTCCGGCAGCGACCTGCGCCTCGGACTGTACCACTCGCTCTTCGAGTGGTTTAACCCGCTGTTTGAGCAGGACGCCGCCAGCGGCTTCAAGACCCGCCTCTTCCCCGACACCAAGTCCCTGCCGGAGCTGTACGACCTCATCAACACATACCAGCCCGAGGTGCTTTGGTCGGACGGCGACGGGGACGCCCCCGACCAGTACTGGAACAGCACCGGCTTCCTGGCCTGGCTGTACAACGACAGGTATCGGGACGGCGCACTGTTCATTCAATCATTCATTCATTCTGCATGCTGACTCGAGGTCCAAGTCTCACCCACGTTTTAGTTTGAGGCTCAGAGGTTGAGGTCTATCCAGAGGGGGGGACTTCCTGTCCAAGGTTTGTCGTTTCGAATCCCACCAAGCGCAAGGACCACTACATGTCATCCATAGATCTCTATTCGGTTTTATTCCGTTCCGTCTCGCTGTAAGGATTCCTACAGCTAGACTGCGGACATTGGGGTTGGGGAACCTCAGACGTGTTGGGGACTGAACTCCCCCCCCCCCCCCCCGTGTTCCCCTGCAGCCCCGTGCGGGACACGGTGGTGACCAACGACCGCTGGGGCTACGGCTCCATCTGTAAGCACGGAGGGTACTACACCTGCGCCGACCGCTACATGCCCGGACACCTGCTGGCGCGCAAGTGGGAGAACTGCATGAGCATCGACCGCAAGTCCTGGGGCTACCGGCGAGACGCGCCCCTCAGAGACTACCTCACCATCGAGCAGCTGATCACGGTGAGGAGGCCACACCCTCTGATGGGTTTTAATCCTCTGTGGTGTCGTTGTTTCGGGCTAGGTGTGACTCGGAGAGTGGTAAATGTTCAACACGTGGTTCATTCAGAGAAACAAGGTAAGGGACTCTGGAGGTGGTTCTTGAAGCATCTCTCGAAAAGCGGAAATGGCGAAGTGGCCATGTTTGTAGTGTGTGACTTATCCTCAAACGGATAAAACTGAATCTGGTGTTTTGTCGACCACTCTATGTGTAGAAGAAGCTATTGAGGACTTGTGTTAACACTACAAATGTGTGGTCCAATGAGGTACTGCTTAGCTCGAAACGTGTGTTCTAAATAAAGCATTGACTAAAATAATTTATCACCTCAACATGTTGACGCGGGGTCCCCATTTGAGAACCACTGGTCTAACGAGCTGCCTGCTTGCCCCCCTTCCCCTCCAGACCCTGGTGGAGACGGTGTCGCTGGGGGGCAACCTCCTGCTGAACGTGGGGCCCACACACGACGGGCGCATCTCCCCCATCTACGAGGAGCGGCTGCGGCAGGTGGGCGGCTGGCTGCGGGTCAACGGGGAGGCCATCTACAACAGCACGGCCTGGAGGGCCCAGAACGACACCCTCACGCCCAACGTCTGGTGAGCCCGCGTCTACCTCTACACTACACTTTTATCCAAAACGACTTAAAATAAGTACATTTGTCAGGAGAAAGAGAAACAACAATGTATAACGGCGTCGACACAGCAAGGATGTTCATAGAACAAAGTGCCAAGCACCAACAATTGTTGGGTTAACCCGTTCCCCGTACACAACAAAGATAGCTAGGATAAGATGCTACACGATGCTAACTACTATTTTTCTTTTGTGCAAGGACGTACAACATACAATAAGTGTGTACATTAAGTGCCGGGATGTGCAACATGCAATAAATGCGTAAGAGGGGTATGGGTGGGGGTGGGGGTAAGGGAGGAGGCTATGCAGGGTCTAGCCTTCCCCTCGGCCTGTCCCCTCAGAGGTTCAGCACTCCTGCGGACAGCTGCTGAACCTCTGATACGTCCGGCAAACCTTACGCCCGGGCGGAGAGACACGGCGCTTCTCATTGGCTGGCCGCATTGTCACTGACGGAAACGTAGACCTACCTTCGGTGCGAAACGGGTGAATCTGGTTTATTCTCACGTTCACATCCATGGCTGAAGTCAGTCCAGCGGGATGTCTTGTGCATTGTTCTTGGACCACTGAGCAACTGTTTTAAAATACATTTGAAATCAGGTTTGTCTCCGCCGGGGGGGGAAGGAGGAAGGAGTTCCCCGGGCGTACAGGCCGTGAGGGGTCTGGACTCCCCGGACCCCCCCTCTGTCCCAGACCCTGGGTACGGAGGGGCGGGCTCTGGGGGACGAGGCGGACGCAGCCTGAGAGGGCTGGGTAACGTGAGAGGGATCAGATATCCCTTCAGGCCTCTGATTGGCTAAAAAAAACGTCCTGCATCTCAACTTCCCCAGTAAGACAGACGATTAGACAACTGGACTCACAATCACCAGTACAATACGATAGATCTTTTCCTGTGATATCCTTATGTACGGCATATTTATACAACGCTTATCACCGGCAAAATAAAAGAGCCGTCTCGTCCACTACAGTATAAACGAGTTCAGGTTCAGGAGGTTGAACCTAGGGGCTTTTCATCAGGGAGCCAAACCCTCGCCACCCCAGGGCATCCTGCTCCTCTCTGCCGATGGCCTCAAGCCCAGAAGAGCTGATCCACACACTCCCACCGTCGTCTCCATGCCGACCTGTGTCCATGGTTCTTTCCCTCCCAGGTACACGTACGGACCTCAGAGTAAGGCCGTCTACGCCATTATACTGGACTGGCCCAAAGACGGAGTTATGGATTTAGGGGCCCCAGTGCTAGGCAGCCCAGGATTGACTCAGGTAGGATGCTGCTTCACTCTGAGCATGCTCAGGCCATGCTCATGGAGCTAGCCGCTAAATTATACAGATCTATGATTAGCATAGTACAGGTTATATGCTAGTAGAATTTCAGCAGAATAATGTGGAATTTGTCCTACACAGTTGACTCTTATTTTGAAATGTTGGATTTAAATTCTGAATTGTCTTAGAATAGATTTTAGACCCTTTTTTATAGTTCTTCTTCATAGTACACTCATTTTGTAATGATAATTGTTAGGGCTGTCCCCTGAAAGTCGATGATTCGAATCGTCAGTCGGGAAACCCTGCAGTCGACTCAGAGAGTCTGAGTTTATTTAAAAGACCCAACCTATAGTGTAGACGTGTCAGACCATATGCATGAATCGACACATTTCTTGTGACTTTTTATTACTCTTCTGCAGCGGCAGTTGGTGCTGAAAATAAATTGCAAACTGCGCGTACGGATGCCACCGCAGGCTTAATATTCACCATTTTCATCATAGCTCTAATGATAATAATAAAGAGGAGCTTTATTTAGACACTGTCCATGTCACTGTGGCGATTGATTCATTGTAACTTTGTTTGCTAGACAGAATCTCGCAGAGGGAAGCGGCTGTCTCCGCTTACATTATTGCTACATTTTCTCTAGGAGCGCAGTCAGTGTGGCGACACAGCGCTGTGTATTCTTTCGGGCTCAATAAATGCAATCAGATCGTGAACACGGGGCTCATATAGTGGATTATCCACTAGCCTATACATGAGCCCCGTGTTCATTCTCGGACCGCATTATGGGCAGGAGCCTAATTAAAACCCGACAGGAATAAGTTGGCTACAATTCCGACGAGTTTGATTGACAGAAAACTGTTCAGGTGAGAACGTAATGAGCGCAATGCGCAAGCATATATAAAAGGCCTAAAGCCTACCAAAACAGAGTGTTAATAGAAAGAAAACTCATTTTTTAAACCTCCAAAAGACCTTCCCCGCACGGCCGCCGATTAGTCGAATCTCTGGACTGAAAAGGCAGATCTGATTCGACTCAGAAAATTCCGAGTCGGGGACAGCCCTAAGAATTGTATAGAATGAAAGGAACTCAATGCAATGTTAACTCTCTGTCCTATCGACTTTATTGAATAGAATAAGGAACCCCTAACATGTACGGTTGACTATATGCTGTGTATTTCTATGTCAGGTGGAGCTGTTGGGCTACGGTTCTCTGCAGTTTAACCCCATGAAGCCAAGTGGGTTGCAGGTTCGACTGCCTCTGCTGGCATTCAGTCAGATGCCTTGCCAATGGGCATGGGCACTGAAACTCACTGGAGTGGCATGAACAGAAACTGGTGAAATATGGTTTTTGATGAAATATATTTTGTGAGACTGATTTTAAGAATGTTTACATACTGGGAATATTGATTATTTTTAATAATGTGTTTATGTGTTGCAAAATTGAGTGAGAATTATTGAATAAAGAAGTAAACATTATATGTGAACAAAATCTCAATGAACTATACAATCAACAAATAATATTTGTTGAGACATTTAACTTCGCTTTACCTCGATTATAGCTTTACGTCGATTCTTGTCAGTGTATTCCTTCCAGCCCTCGGGCGCCCTCTAGTGTCCTTCACCGTGCGTTACAGCAGCACTGACCTACAAGCCATTTTCTAACTAGCCAGATAAATTACTATGCGCTGATGACACGGCTGCAACTGCAACGAGGAAGCGAGGACAGAGTCCCGTCTGACCCGACGATTCTGCTGGGAAATGTGGGTCAATGAACCGGTAAGCCGTGCAATGATCCGAATCGTTTGTCGCTGCGTTATGTTATACCGCGGGGGGGGGGGACGGACGGACGCGGGACGCGGGACGCGGGACGCGAGACGCGAGGGGTGGAGACGAGAGAACACCCCCGCATTGCTGATTGTGTATGTTCTATGTTTGTGTACTTTCTCTGGACGTCAGCTGTCACCTTAGCCCGGGTATCCAGAAGCGCGGGAGGACACGTCGCTGTTGTGTCTGCTCCCTGTTGCACGCTGGGGGCAGGGGTTGGGGGGGCTGTCCTGTAAATGTTCCATGACGTGATGTGTGTGTGTGTGTGTGGGGGGGGGGGGGGGGGGGGGGGGGCGGTCTTGCAGGGGGATCTGTCCACGAGTGCCTCTTGCGCTTTAAACATCAATAAACGTAAGGACATTTGAACTTTTTCAGGTGAAACATTAAGGTTGCATGTTTTTTAAGAGGTGTTTACGCGTATAGGCCCACACAAGTCGAATAGTATTAGGCATGTCTAATTGGCCATGTCCTCTTCGGCCCATGCCACAGAGTCAGTTAGGGATACATTATTGTTACACAAGGCTCTCATATTAACTCCGTATATTATGAACTTTGTCACATTGTGATTTTCAACTTAACTCCAGAATAACGTTCAATGTTCCAACTCTTGCGTTGCTGAGTTATGGCCCGCTGTGTTTACAGTGTTGGTCACCTGCACTATATTATTCAGCAGAGTAGATCCGGGTTGAAGTCGCGAACAAATCGAATTATTAAATGTAATTGAAATATTTCTGGCCGCTTTTCATGCGGCGACAAAGTTAGGGTGGTAATTAAATTTTTGTGCCGTGGGGTTGACAACTTCTATAGGGCACCCTCACACTCTTTATGTCGTTGTTGATTGCCCCCATTTCACCCAAAACGACAATAACAGCACGACTGATCTGATATGACTACAAAAATGGACCTATAGTGCGTGACATTTTCATCCCGATAGATGAGTGATGGGTGTTGGTGTGTTTCGCGTGGTTAATGGACCTGCGGGAAGTGTGGGAGGCTGTGTTGCTATGGTAACACACACTAATGCGCTAAGTCTAGTTATACACTGTTTTATTAGCGGACACAATCACGTGATGTAGAGACACCGTGTGACTTTAGAGTTCGGGGTCTTGTTCGGTTCATTTGAATCCGTTCAATAAAACATGGGGTGTGAGTTGCGTCAGAGAAGAACGGTAAACCAACTCATCGACGCTGAGTCAAAAGTTTGCAGCGTTGACGTGTGTATCGGTGTGTCAGTATGTGTTTTGCGCACTGATATCTCCCTCGGCCATATGACAACAAGTAGAGCCAAGCTGGACAGCTGGCATGGAGGGCATGGGACAAGCTCATTCCTTCCATTCATAATCTCTCTCATGCCCTCTCTCGCTCGCGCTCTCTTTCTCGCTCTCCCAATTCCCTCCCCCTCGGCTATCGGTTCCAGCGCTCTCATCATCGCAGGACCACCAGTGTTTGCTTGGCCTCTTGCGTTCTCACATGTCCGCTAGCAGGGGTTGCGGTATTGGAAGCGCCGGGCAGTGTGGTCTAAGGAGCACCCTGAGGGAGAATCTATTATATTTATAGAGCCGGACAGCTTGACCTTCACCACACATTCCCTATCAGCCATTTTACCGCTGCTCAATACGGCATAATGGTTCTGCGCAGACCACCGCTAGTTAGCCACAACTTTATCTTAGCCATGTTACAGTGCCGTTTCTATTAATAGCCCCCGCTGCAATTTCATATACTGCTGCTGCCGAGAGACAGTGGGCCAATCGACGGTTTCTCCCTCTCTTGTATTTTTCGAGTGGAAATGTACCGTGAATTTATAGTTTTTACTGCACATAAAGCCGGATGTTTTTTTTTTAAGCTGTGCAGAATGCTTTGTGCTGTGTTGTGCCTTCTTAAAAAACGATGTTTATCTAGTATCAGAGTTCTCTGGTTCTGGTTCCCATGATGCATCTCTTTCTTCTGGAACCTTAGCCTGAGCTTACCACATCAATCCCTTACCTTAACTTCACCACTCCACACCCTTAACCCATCCACACCTGACCCCATCCACACCTGACCTAACCTTAACTTAATCACTTCACACAATTACCTACTTAACCAACACCTGAACCTAACCTTTTCTAACCAAAACCTCAACCTAACCTTCTTTAACCAAAACCTCAACCTAACCTTCTCTAACCATCTCTTACTCAGCTCCACCATTTGCTGTGTATCATCCATCCCCAGGCCCCATCTCATCAGGTCCCCCCCAGTGGTTCCCAGCCAGCCAGGAACTCTGCCAAGCTGCAGGGGGGGGGGGGACTGGAGTATTAATAGCACATCGTATATTGAATTGTTTTCAGTGCATTATGGAGGAGCACCGCTGAGTGGCTTGGATATGCATTGGCAATCGTATACATTTTGTGAAAATGGATTTTTTTTTTTTTTTTTTAACAAGGGTGTGTGTGAGAAACACTATAATTGCCTTGTTTTTCTTTGTGAAAGCAAATTCAGAATCAAGAATTCAAAGTGCAGAAGGTCTCGATCCTCGGCCATCCGGCGTTCACAGCTCCCGGTTGTTAACGACGGCGTTCCTCTGTCTTCATTCCGTGGAGCATTTGTGATGATTAACGATCATCAACCTGTCAAAAACGAATTCACCCAAAGCCCCCTTCCGGCCTGCATAAGTCTCCTATTTCCTGTCTCATGTCCCTTAACAAAGCATAGTTTTTAACCAAACCGTAGCATCATCATTATGTAAACGTGTTAACGTATATATATATATAATGTAAACGTGTGTGTATATATATATATATATATATATACACCATTAGCACCGGCATATGTTAACAAGTATGTATATATATGTATGTATGTATGTATGTATATATATATATATATATGTATATATGTATATGTATATGTATATATGTATATGTATATATATATATATATATATATATATATTGTGCCTTTCCTCAGCCTCTGCATTCTGCAGCATTCAGTGGCAGCAGCTGCCGTCAGCCCTCCACATTGTCCTCAGTTGCCGTGCTAATTGCTCCATCATTACGACTCTCCACTCACAAAGGAACCCCCCGTCGTGACAGGAAGTGCCTGCCTCCGAGGCGGCGTGGAGGTGGCGGTGCACGAGGAGGGGAGCTGTGCTGAAGCACCCCGTACGCCCCGGGTCTCTGCACCATGTCATTCTGCCCCGAGACTCTCAGCCTGGAGCCCGAACGCTCCCAGTGACGGATTAAGGTGCTCGTGGTCCCTAGGCTACTACTGTATTTGTTTGAGGCCATCTTACTGATCGCGCAGAAAAAACATACACATTGAGACAGCCTTTTCTAAACGGCACCCCGGGTAAAGAGTCAGCGGGGACATGTTGTTGCTGTTGTTGTTGTTGTCGTCCCCTTCCTGGGTGGACGGGGTGATACGAGGCTAGCAGTGACCTGCTAGTTTGTTGTATCATGTTTCGAGTCATCAGGGGTTTACTTCTACCTTCATGGACGGGAGGCACAGACGGGGGTGTGGGCGGGACACAAGGGAACCACTTGTAGCGTTGGAATGGAGCCGCAAGGGGCGCTACAAGGGCCGCAGTCTCAGTGGTGAGCACGCTAGCAGGCGGCTAACCAGCGACCACCTAGCCGCCGTGCTACCCCAGCACAGCGGCGTCTGTCGTACCAATTGTGCCGTACACAAGATGTACGTTCATGGTTTGGTGGTCGGTGGCGCCCGGAGTGCTGCTGGGCTCCTTTGTTCCGTGCCACATCACCTCCAACACCACCACCACCTCCAACACCACCACCACCAGCAACTCCACCACCACCACCACCTCCAACACCACCACCACCTCCAACACCACCACCACCAGCAACTCCACCACCACCACCACCACCTTCAACACCACCACCACCAGCACCACCACAACCACCACTACCTCCACCACCACCAGCACCACCGCCTTCACCACCTCCACCACAACCGTGCCACTTCACATCAGACATTTCCTAGCAACATCCGTCGGCATGGCAACAGATGATTGAAGTTTCAATGTTGACATCCACCCGGGCGGAGATATAACGCCTTCTCCTCACTGTATCTGGCCATCTGTGTGTGAGAGAGAGAGAGAGAGAGTGTGTGTGTGTGTGTGTGTGTTAATGAGAGAGAGTGTGTGTGCCTGCATGTATGTATGCGTGTGTTTGTCTGTCCCTGCCTTTGTGTACGTTTGTGTCCCTGCGTGTGTGTGTGTGCATGCAAGAGCATGTGAGTGTGCCTGTGTGTGTATGTGTATTATGTGTGTGTGTGTGTGTGTGTGTGTCTTGAGAAAGGGGGGGCCGCCTGCCAGGCTGTGAAAGCAGCCGGCGATTGAAAGAGCCAAGCTGCGTCGTTCGTCGCGGAGCCCCCCCTGCAGGGGCCCCTTTGCTATTTTTGTGCCTGGGTCTGAGCGTCACGCTCGGGTATTTTCTCTGGTGACTAGCTTGCATCAATAGACCCTCTAATGTACACTCGGACCGTCGCGGCGCTCCACAACTAGACGGGGAGCCTTGCTCGCACACGCGTTGACACTCCAACACACACACAGGCGAGTGTACGGGTCGGTCCGCGCTGCGTTGATCCCGGTAGGGGCGGTCACGGCGTGGACGCGCGAGACAACATGGACTATGCAACATGAGGAATGCGCGGCGGTTTGACGGCGGACGTTGGACGGCGCGGCGCGCGGCAGGCGGCAGGTTGGTACGGCCGAGATCACACGCCGCTTCGTATGTGAATGTCAGCCGTCGGGAGACGGCAGGGAATGACGCCCCGCTCCCATAGGCTACACGTCCGGGCTTGTCATTGATACAGGACACACACTCACACACACACAGACAGACACACACACACACGCACACGCAAGCGGGAGGACAGACACGCACGCACGCGAGCGGTCAAACTCACACACATACACACACACACTCCCTGTGGGCTGATTGTGTGCGCTGGTGCTGTTACAGTATCGCGGTGGTGGTGTTGATGGAGCGGGGGGGGGGGGGGGAGGGTCTCTCTGAAGACCGTTCCGAAGCTGCTGATATTTCTGGATTTGTTGTCAGTGTGGACGCTGGGCTCTCCTTTAATGGCTGAGCTCCCGGTGGACCGATAATGTAATGCGGTACCGGAGCTTGTCCGACGTCCTCCTGCCAGTCAGCGCGGCAAACGCTCGCAGCCGAGGCCGTGCGTGTGCAGTCACACGTGAACGAGTGTGTCTGTCTGTAAGGCGCGTGCACGTGCATGACAGAACGACACACTGCCCAGCGGAAACCTCGTCTAATTCATTCATATGTGCCGGAGCCTAGGAGGCTCAGTACTGTATAGGATATCTGCTGTTGACAGGCTGTTAGACACACACACACACACACACACACACACACACACACACACACACACACACACACACACACACACACACACACACACACACACACACACACACAGCTGCCAAGAGAAACACACACACACACACACCTGTCGTATCTACAGTAAATTGCATCTGCTTTGCCACCCGTACATACTCTCACACACACACACACAAAACACCTTCACAAACCATATCTACGTCACTGCTGCTTTGACACATACACACGTACACATACGTGCACCACACACACGTACATATGTACATTATAATCCATAGAGGAGTCATGCTGTCGATATATAGAACTAGATATGACAAACTAGAACTAAATAGTTCTATAGATTGGAATAGGACTGGTTGAGTGTATGTATTGCTCTATATAGAGCTTGTTCTATAGATAGGACTATATATATATATGCTTCTATGTATATAGCTCTATGTAGAGCTTTTTCTGTAGATAGAACTACATAGATCTTCCTCTGTGTGTATGTAGCTCTATATAGAGCTTGTTCTATAGGAATATATGTTTCTGTGTATATAGCTCTATGTAGAGCTTATTCTATAGATAGGACTATATAGATCCGTCTCTGTGTGTATATAGCTCTATATAGAGCTTGTTCTATAGATAGGACTCGGTAAGACTTGCTCTGTAGATGGATCTATATAGAGCTAGTTCTATAGATAGGACTATATAGATTTGCTTCTGTGTATATAGCTCTATATAGAGCTAGTGCTATAGATCGGACTAGATATGGCTGGCTCTAGAGAGACATGGTTGTGCAGCCTGGACCAGATAGGACCGGTGGTGTAGAGGTCCGTCCAGGTCTGGGTCTGACCGCGGCCCGGGACCTGGTCCTCAGAGACTGGACCTCAGAGACCTGGACCTCATAGACCTGGTCCTCAGAGACCTGGTCCTCAGAGACCCGGACCTCAGAGACCTCACAGACCTGGTCCTCATAGACCTGGTCCTCAGAGTCCTGGACCTCAGAGACCTCATAGACCTGAACCTCAGAGACCTGGTCCTCATAGACCTGGTCCTCATAGACCTGGACCTCAGAGACCTGGACCTCAGAGACCTCATAGACCTGGACCTCAGAGACCTGGTCCTCAGAGACCTGGACCTCAGAGACCTCACAGACCTGGTCCTCATAGACCTGGTCCTCAGAGTCCTGGTCCTCAGAGTCCTGGTCCTCAGAGACCTGGGGGAGGTGAGCCCAGAGGTGCTTCGTGTATGAGCTCTGTTTCCTGCCCCCTAACTCTCCCCTCTCCCGGTTCAAAGGTATGCATTGTCCCTGACGGGGGCGGGGGGACGGGGGTCTTATCGCCCTGTCACTCTGCGCCCCTTACCCCCCCCTTCCCTCCCCCTCCTCCCCTGGGTGCCCAGGATGGACCACTCCGCAACGAGGTCGGAGCGACCTTGAACAAAACCTTCTCACCGGCTGGGGGGAGAGGGGATCTCCGTGCCCCCTCCCTCCCCTCCCTCACCCCTCCCCTCCCCCTCCCCGTGGTAAGCAACGTCACCTCGGTGATCCTCCCATGACTGCGTGGGTTGTCCCCTCCCCCCAACGCCATCATCGCCGGGACCTCCCCCCCTCTGACGTCCGCGTCTTCCCCTGCTCCGCTGGCGTCCCCCTCCCCCCCCCCCCCGGGGGGGAGAAGCCCTGGGAGGCAGCCAGGGAAAAAAAGAAGCTTGTCATTCAGAAATACCGATGGGGGCGACGAGCGGGAGAATATCGACGCTCACAGCTTACATCTCTCTCTCTCTCTCTCTCTCTCTGTATCTTCTACCTCTCTCTGCCTCGATCTCCCTCTCTCTCTCTCTGTATTTCTACCTCTCTCTACTTCTCTCTCTCTGTATCTTCTACCTCTCTCTGCCTCGATCTCCCTCTCTCTCTCTCTGTATTTCTACCTCTCTCTACTTCTCTCTCTCTGTATCTTCTACCTCTCTCTGCCTCGATCTCCCTCTCTCTCTCTCTCTCTCTCTCTCTCTCTCTCTCTTTGTCTTTCTACCTCGCTCTACCTCTCTCTCTCTCTGTCTTTCAACCTATCTCTGCCTCGATCTCCCTCCCTCTCTCTCTCTCTCTCTGTCTTTCAACCTAACTCTGGCTCAGTCTCCCTCTCTCTCTATGTCTTTCTACCTCTCTCTGCCTCGATCTCCCTCTCTTTTGGCATCTTGCAAGTCACCTTGAATTCCTGTCCTGTGGTTTTCGCCTGAGGAGCAAGTGGGGTATTCTGATAGAGAGAGAGGGAGAGAGAGAGAGAGAGGAAGAGAGGGAGAATACAAGCGAGGGACGGAGTGAGCCAGAGGAGGAGGAGGAGGAGGAGGAGGGAGAGAGGAAGGCAGATGAGCGGAGAAGGATGTCCTAATTAAGGGGAACTCGGAGGGTTTGAACCAGATAATCTTACATAACCTCGTTAGACGGGACAGCGCCTTTGATAGCGAGGAGATGGAAATACACGCGCCCTGAGAGAGCGGGCGGCCCCGGAGCACGGAGCGCCGCAGGGCCCCCACAGCGGATCACCTCGGCCTTGGGAACGCCGCCCGCAGGGGTCCCGTTCCCTCTCAGGGTCCCGGTACCCCTGGTCTCCATCAGCAGGGTACCGATCACAGCGGCGTCGGGCAGAGGGTTCGAGTCCCATCTCGGTCCTCCTCTTGCGGCCGCTGTTAGAAGAGTTTGAGGTCTATCTTGTGTTGTTTACGGTCTGTGGCGGTTTGTTGTTCTGGGGTTAGGTGGTCGGACTGAAGTGGTTCGAACGAGGTGACACGTTTGTTTTGGTGTGTGTGTGTGTGTCGGAGATAAAGTCATGTTACTCTGGTCTGCTGCGAACGTTGTACGTACACACAGACACACACACAGACACAGCCGCATACGCACGCTGACGCACACACAGGCACACACACAGCCGCACACACAGACAAACACACAGCCGCACACACAGACACGCACACAGCCGCAAACAAAGCCGCACACAGGGACACACACACAGGCACCCACAGACACACTCGCTAAACCCTGACATCTTGAGCAATGGTGCTGCCACTGCTGCTTTTTGACATAATTCCTCACAGGCCCTCTTTCTCTCCCCTTGCAGGGAAATGTTAATCGATCTCCAGCATTTCCCCTGCTCCCGATATCGATCCGTTAAATGAAGAAAACCCCACATGAGTCAGATTTGAGGGTATTTCTCAATATCCAGGTGAAATCCACGGTCTGAGCGTCCAAAGAAGGATCTCTATAATTATCGTTGAAACTACCCAGCAGGGGCTCCTCAAGAGAGGACCCACATGAGTCAATGTGATTTAAAAACGGACTGTATTTTAAGCCTCCTCGGCGTCATCCTCCTCGTTATCGTAGTGAGAGCATGGTGGATTATATCCGCGCCATCTTGAGAGTAAATGTAGGCCTACATCCACAGAAATAACACCTCGCCGTGCACGGGCACACGCACGTCGGAACACAAACTGACTCGAACTAAACGGTTGGCTGTGACGGATATAGGGCGCTTGCCAGGGGTATGATAGGGCACTATTAGGGGGTTTAAAAGCCCAGTAAAGACCCAGTTTTCCATTCCCACTGTGGACTCAAGTGCTCATTATGAATTTAATAACAACATTTTACTAGGGGGACTTTCGGGAAACGGCCTTCAATGATCCTCCCTCCTTTCCCTAAAAGAGATATTCACACTCACTGGAGGGAGTTTGGCTAAAGGTTGCAGATAGTTTACTGTAGAATCTTCTTCTGCTCACTGTGGAATTGGAGACAGCATTGTAGTTACTGTAGTTAGTTCACACAGAGCATATCAATAACCCCCTGGTTCCCAGTTCTTCATCCGTGTTCTTTCTCTCTGCAGATGACCCGAATCTGCGATCGATTCACGGCAGCGACCCCGTCACTACGGCAACGTGAGGCGAATCCCCTTTTGAAAAACAATCCCCGGGAAGGTGACTTTGAGTTTCATGGAGTCACTCGAAACTATCGCCGAGGTGAAACGCTCCACGGAGGACCGGGAAAGGAACGCCGCCGCAGCCCAGATACAGCGTTCACCGGAGCCCCCGGCGGCGCTGCCCACCGAGGGCGTCCCGCCGCTCGAGGGGGAGGGCGGGGGAGGGCGGGAGGCGGGGAGGCTCCGGCGGACGCAAGAAGGTCAGAGCCGAGGCACGTGCGGAGCGAGAGAATCGACCGACTCAGGGAATTCACCGCAACCAGGAGGTCCGTGCTGCGAGGCCGGCCACAAAGACTATGATCCGTCCACGTATCTGTCTCCAGGCGGACAGGAAGCTGCGGGGCACCACAGGAAGTCCCCCGGTCTGGCCACGGACGCCGCTCAGCAGCCCTGCCACCCGGGGACGGACCCGTCGGTGGCGGAGGCGCAGAAATCCCAAAAGCCCGGGAGGTATGTGTGCGACTACTGCGGCCGGGCGTGTGCCAAGCCCAGCGTGCTGAAGAAGCACATCCGCTCGCACACGGGCGAGAGGCCCTACCCCTGCCTCCCGTGTGGCTTCTCCTTCAAGACCAAGAGCAACCTGTACAAACACAGGAAGTCCCACGCGCACCTGGTCAAAGCCGGCAGCGCGTCCTTCTTGGAGCTGGGCCCGTACGGCGGCGGCGGGGACCAGGGCTCCTTCGAGGGCGACGGCGAGCTGTACTCGGACGGCGAGCAGACCACTGACACGGACGACGACGGCGTCGGGGACCCCCTGCTGCTGCTTGACTCCCCCGCCGAGGCCGGCTCAGAGAGCACGGCCGTGAAGGTCCTGAACCTCATCGCCCAGAAGAGGGGAGGGGTCGCCGCCTCCGTGGCTGGGATGGCGCCTCAGGACGGGTCGCAGGAAGTCACCGCCGTGTCTCCCGCCGTCTCTCCGTGCGGCCGTGCCGTCCAGTCCAGCGCCGTCAAGCAGCGGCTGGCCCTCCGGCTCTCGGAGAAGCGCAGCGGCGAGTCGGAGCAGAACCTGTCGCTGCCCAGTCAGTCCAGCAAGGGCAGCACCGACTCGGGCTACTTCTCCCGGTCGGAGAGCGCCGAGCACCAGGCCGGGCCGCCCAACGCCAACGCCAAGTCCTACCAGGAGATCATGTTCGGCAAGTGCTACCGGCCCAGCCCCAAGCAGATGACGGCGTTCGCCCTCAGCGGCCAGGACGCCTCCAGCGAGCACCCGGCCCCGCGGTCGGAGAGGGGCGTCTCCCGCGTGTTCACCCAGGAGAAGGATGTGGTGGAACCCATCAAGATCACCACCAAGATGTACGGCCGGGAGGAGATGCTGGCTGAGGCCCTGCCAGACGGGGGGGTGGACGCCAGCCCCCTGCTCCGGAGCAACTCCATGCCCACGTCGTCGGCCGTCTGCCTGAGCGTGCCGCCCTGCCTCCGGGGCAGCCACTCCTTCGACGAGCGGTCCACCGCCGGGGGGATGAGGAGGCTCCGGCGACAGGCGGCCTTCGAGCACTCGGCCCACGAGGGGCACCACGAGAGCGACGGCCCAGGGAGGGTTCCTGAGGGCGGCGTGGCGGAGATGGAGGGCCTGCCGTCCGGCGCCAGCCACCACAAACACGCCATGGAGCTGGCGACCCGCAAGAGGCGCAAGGAGAAGCGGGAGGAGGAGGATTCGTCGGGCCTGTATGACGCCCAAGGAGAAGCGTGTGAAGACGTCGCCCGCTATCCCCTGGACTCCGTCAAGGACTATGATATGAAAGGAGCCATGGGGCTCTTGGCTTTGGGGAAAGGCGTCTGCCTTCACGCACAGCCGGACAGGGCTGACATGGAGCTATCAGTGGACACCCAGACATGCAGCAGGAAGAGCGTAGGGAACGTGATCTCTGTGATACAACACACAAACTCACTGAATCGATCGCACGTCCCCGAACCATCGGAGTGCTACGTTAAGTATCAAGGACCGAGGCAGGAGCAATGCTCTTCGTTCCACGGCTCGTTGGAGCACACCGACTCATGTGAGATGGAGAGCAGTGTCAGCAGAACAGGCCAGTCCTTTCAGATGGGCCCCAAACTGGTGCGGCAGTCCAACATCCAGGTCCCGGAGATCAGGGTGACGGTGGAGCCCGACAGCCCAGAGAAAGCGCCGGAGGTGAAGGTGAAGGCCAAGGAGCCCGAGAGGCACGTGGAAGTGGAGTTCCAGTGGCCGCAACGGAGCGAAACCTTAGCACAATTCCCGCCCGAGAAACTGCCCCCGAAGAAGAAGAGGCTCCGCCTGGCCGACATCGAACACTCCTCGGGCGAGTCCAGCTTCGAGTCGGCCTGCACCAGCCTCTCGCGCAGCCCCAGCCAGGACAGCAACCTGTCCTACTGCTCCGCCTTCTCCTTCGACCGCGAGGAGAGCCTCAAGTCCGTCTCCCCGGGCCGGCAGGACGAGTTTGGACGGCCGCTGGAGCTGCTGGCCGTGCCGGGCAGCGCCCACGCCCTGTCTCTGCACCACCAGCGGCAGCAGCACGAGATGAGGCGGTCCTCATCGGAGCAGGCGCCCTGCGACATGCGCAAGGAGTTCCCCGAGACTCGCAGCGTGTCGTTCGACTACGGCAGCCTCACGCCGACGTCCAAGGGACGGCTGGCAGACATCGGCGAGAGACGGCGGGGTAACCTGGTCAGACAGCCGTCCCTCAACATGGACACCGAGATCACGCCGCAAGGCCCGTCCAAAACGGGCCACCAGTTCCCGAGCGGCATCCTTCCTTTCACGCCGACCGCCCCGCCACCTCCGCCGACGTTGCCCGTGTTCGCCTCGGGAATCTACCAATCACCGCCCGGCGTCCTGGTGCCTGTCCGGGCGCACACTCACCTGCCGTCCTACGGCAGCATCACCTACACCACGGTGTCGCAGATCCTAGACCACCAGTACGACACGATGTGTTCCCTCATCGGCGCCGCCGTCACCAGCACCACCGCGTCCCAGACCCAGCTCCGCCTGTTTGGAACCCTCGACCACCCCCCGGCGACCGTCGTCAGGGGCGACGCCAGGTCGGCCTCCCTGGACGTGGAGGCGCTGGACCTCTCCTCGGCCAAACTGAAGACGGGCATCCCGCTCTCGCTGACCTCCAGGACCATCTCCACCACCAACGCCTCCAGCGGCGGCGGCGGCGGCGGCAACAAGCGCATGCTGTCGCCCGCCAGCAGCCTGGACCTCTTCATGGAGGTCAAGCAGCAGAAGCGCGTGAAGGAGGAGAAGATGTTCGGGCAGATCGTGGAGGAGCTGAGCGCCGTGGAGCTGGGGAAGTGCTACCTGGCCGAGGACAGCCGGCCGGGCTCAGAGATGCAGGTCTTCTCTTCGGCCCGAGCTCCGGACAAATTCATCGGCTCCTTGCGTCACAACGTCGGAGAGAGCGTCGACTCGGCCATGGACAGCAGCGGCTCCCCGCCGTTCTCCATGGCGCCCGTCGGCGGAGACGCCGAGGACGGCAAGGTGCCGATGGACACGGCCGTGCAGCCGGCGTTGACCTCCTCAGACGACCTCCGACCCCGGCTCCGACCCTCGCAGTTCCCCAGCCTGCGCACCACCACCGGGGTGAGCTGGTGCTACCTGAACTATGCCAAGCCCAGCAGCGTGCACGGCGACGACGCGGGCCCCGCCTCCTCCGTCTACGCCACCTGGTGCGTGAGCCTGCACAACCCCAACCCCCCCGCCGTCAGCACCAGCACGGCGCTGGCCCTCCTGCGGTCCCGGCAGCGGCGGGAGGGGTTGCTGTACACGGTGGCCGCCATGTGCCAGCCCGGCGCGGGGAAGCTGGTGTCCTCCTTGATCCTGTGGAGGCAGAAGATGGAGCAGGTGAGAGGAGAAGCAGCTGAGGCTGTGGTTGTTTGTCGTTACCCGTGAGCCACGCTCACCGCCTGCTCCTGACCTCGTTGTGGAAGGATTGCAGCGCAGGCAGTTTCTCTCGTTGTTTAGTTCTAGAGCATTCTCCCGTCAACCAAGGACAGAATGTGTTAAAGTGAAATGAAAAGGGCGCTATAATAATACCCAGCCTGTACTGCCAACATAGGAGACGATGCATGCATTAAGATCCATGAGAGACTAGTATAGCTTTATTTAAAGGGTTTGTATTGACTATAAGGTCGATGAAACGCATCACACCCACTGCGACTTGCAGTATTCTGAATTTCCACACATCGCACAAAATGCAACCCACAACATATAACACACACATTTTAAACCCAACATAAAACGCACCACATCATACAACACACCGCACACAAGACGTGTGTGCTAGCAAAACGTGTCTACGCCTGTGACTCAGCTGCAGAGGAAACCAGAGATCAAGGAGGAGGCGTCGGCGACCACGGCAACGGCGGTGGGGGCGGGGCCGGGGGTGGCGGCCTACGGGAGGAAGGCGAAGGAGCCCGGCTGCAGGCCACGGACGGCCAAGGAGGAGTGGAAGGAGCGTGAGGCCACCCTGGGCCAGGCGCTGCCTACACGCATCAAGATCTTCGAGGGCGGGTCAGTCCGCCTAACGACTGTTGTCATGTTTGTCATTGGCCGCTGCGGAAAAGGAGCCTAATTAATATTCGTTAGAGCGGTTGGCCGAGTGTGTGTGTGTGTGTGTGTGCGCGCGTGTGTGTGTGTGTGTGTGTGTGTGTGTGTGTGTGTGTGTGTGTGTGTGTGTGTGTGTGTGTGTGTGTGTGTGTGTGTGTGTGTGTGTGTGTGTGTGTGTTGGCAAGGGAGAGAGGGCAATTAAAACCAATTTGAGGTGCCATCTTGTGTAAACATCTTCCAGGCATGGCTGCCAGTGTGTCATAACTCGCTGTCGTTTCCGTAACGATGTGTCACGTGTCGTCACGACAACGGCATACGGGTTTATGATATCCAAGGCTCATGTGATGCTAATAATACCATCGCTAATTATGATGGGATAGGACAGGATTCGTCGTTGCTACCCTCGAGTATGCCCTTGAAGATACAGTATGCTCCTTTACAGACATCACAACAAGTGTAATTTACCTGCAGACAGTGGACATCATCGCTTGGCCTCTTGCCTCGTGTTTGCATACTTTATCCTTGAGTGTCCCTCATGCTCTCACTCTTTCTCTACTCTCTCTCCCTCACTCACTCACGCACACACTCTCTATCTCTCTCTCTGTCCCTCTCTAACTCACTCTTTCTCTGCTCACTCTCTCTCTTTCTCTCTCTCTCTCTCTCCACTCACTAAGTCACTCACTAAGTCCTCTCCCTCCCTCCCTCCCTCCCTCCCTCCCTCTCTGTCCCCCTCCCAGGTACAAGTCCAACGAGGACTATGTGTACGTGCGCGGGCGCGGTCGGGGGAAGTACATCTGTGAGGAGTGCGGCATCCGCTGCAAGAAGCCTAGCATGCTGAAGAAGCACATCCGCACGCACACCGACGTGCGGCCCTACGTCTGCCGGGTCTGCAACTTCGCCTTCAAGACCAAAGGCGAGTGACCCGCAGGGGGGCCTTCACCAGGGGGCGGAGCCAGGGGGCGGAGCTAGGGGGCGGAGCCTGGGTCCAGGGGGGGAAGCCTCGGTCCAGGGGGTGGAGCCTGGGTTAATGGGGTGGAGTCTGGGTCCAGGGGGTAGAGTCTGGGTCCAGGGGGTGGTGGAGCCTGGGTCCAGGGGGGGAAGCCTCGGTCCAGGGGGTGGAGCCTGGGTTAATGGGGTGGAGTCTGGGTCCAGGGGGTAGAGCCTGGGTCCAGGGGGTAGAGCCTGGGTCCAGGGGGTAGAGCCTGGGTCCAAGGGGTAGAGCCTGGGTCCAGGGGGTAGAGTCTGGGTCCAGGGGGTGGAGCCTGGATTAACAGGGTGAAGTCTGGGTCCAGGGGGTAGAGCCTGGGTCCAGGGGGTGGTGGAGCCTGGGTCCAGGGGGTGGTGGAGTCTGGGTCCAGGGGGTGGTGGAGCCTGGGTCCAGCGGGTGGTGGAGCCTGGGTCCAGGGGGTGGTGGAGTCTGGAGCGGAGGGGCTGACTGTGTTTGTTTTTATCCGCAGGAAACCTGACGAAGCACATGAAGTCCAAAGCGCACATGAAGAAGTGTCTGGAGATGGGCGTGTCTGTGT
Source organism: Pollachius pollachius (assembly GCF_949987615.1). Classification (NCBI taxonomy): domain Eukaryota; kingdom Metazoa; phylum Chordata; class Actinopteri; order Gadiformes; family Gadidae; genus Pollachius; species Pollachius pollachius. The sequence goes on along the minus strand of NC_136948.1, from coordinate 6,288,563 downwards.
CCGTGGACGACATCGAGATCCAGGAAGCGGGTAAGTAGTCGGCCGTCCCCTCCAGATACCCCCCCTCACCTCCAGATACCCCTCCCCCCCCCCACCACAATGACGATGTCTGAACTGGGGCTGAGACTCTTGTTTGTTTGTTGTTCAGAGATCAGCTAGACACTGATTAGCCTCCCCCCTTAACCCCCACACCCCTCTTACGCACTTATTGTGTGTTGTACGTCCTTTCACTTAAAATTATTACTTGGCGTTGGGTAGCATCTTATCCTAGCTATCTTCGTTGTATACGGGGAAGGGGTTAACCTAGTGATCGTTAGTGCTTGGCACTTGGTTCTTTGAACGTCCTCACTGTACCAACTGCCATATAGTGTTGTTTCTCCTTCTTCTGACAAATGCACTTAATGTAAGTCGCTTTAGATAAGAGTGTCTGCGTAACGCCCTGAGTAAATGTAAATGTTTGCTTCTCTTGTCGATAAAGTTGAGGGAGGAGCCACGCAGGACTCCAAGGCGGGGCTGGGGGGTGTGGCCAAGCACCAGTTCTCGGACGCCGACGACTCGGACGGCGCCGACGAGGACATGGACGAGGTCGACGAGGAGGACGACGACGACGAAGACTACGAGGGCGACTCCACGCCCAAGATGCGCTCCCGGAGCACCAGCCCCCAGCCCGGCGGGGGCGTGGCCTCGTTATCGGTGACCGCCAGCGCCGCGCTCCACGGCTACTCCCTGGCCTCGCTCCCGGGGGCCACAGGGGGGGGCCGGCGGCGCTCGGCGTCCAAGGACAACCCCGCCCTGGTCGCCATGGAGCAGCGCGACCGCCACGTGGACGAGGACTCGCTGACCATGCTGTCCCCGGACCAGAGCTGCTTCCTGTTCGACCCGTCCGCTTCCTGCCTGCTCTCGCCCGGCTGGGAGTCGCCGCTCCGGGAGCCGTCGCCGTCCCGCCTGCGCTACCCCTCCCCCCGCCGGGAGCTGTCCCCCCGCTGTCCCCCCGCCGTCCCCCGCTGGGACGGCTCCCCGCTGAGGCCCGGCTCCCCCGGGTTCTCCTCCCCCCTCTCCCACCACCTCTCCCCCGTCTCGGCCGAGAGGCCGCTGTCCCCGCTGAGCGAGCTCGCCGGCAGGAGGGAGCCCGCCGCGGTCAGGGGCCGGCAGAGGGTGGTCCTGAGGGCCATGTCCCCGCGCCGGGGGGCCCACCAGCACCGGGGCCCCCTGGGGGAGAAGGGCCGGCCGGTGAAGGTGGAGTCGCCCCCCCAGCAGCTTCCCACGCAGCAGCCGCCCGGAGCCTTCGAGACGGCGCCGGTACGTAGCCTAGCGTGGTTAGCTTGGTTCAGTAGCGGTTAGCATAGTTTGTTTTGTGTCCATCAATTCATTACATATACATTAACGGTGTTAAGCAGATGTGTTTACATAGATAGATAGATAAATGTATACTTCATTGATCCCCAGGGGAAATTCAAAATTGTATCCAAAGTGACTTACAATAAGTACATTAGTCGGAAGAAAGAGAAACAATATATATCGCTGTCGGTACAGTAAGAGTGTATATAGAACCAAGTGCCAAGCACTAACAATCACTAGGTTAACCCATTCCCTGTATACAACAAAGATAGCTAGGTTAAGATTTCGTTAAATGTACTGTAAAATTAAACTTAGTTACGGGGAATCACAAACTCAGAACGATCAGAAGATAGGATAGGGTGAAGAAAAAACGTATTGATCCCAGACGGGTTGTTAAGGAACAAATCTCGAAGAACGAGAAAACAGCCGACCTGTAAAAGTAGTTTGAAGTCTAACATACCGTGTTATTGCTTTATTTTATTCCCGAGTTCGTGTTTTAACTGAGGAAGGGCTCCCTCTGATCCCGACCACCACCGTGTTGTTTCAGGATCAAAGGAGCGGCCTGGCTCCCAGCATGCAGTGCGATGCCAGCGTTCCTCAGCAGAACCTCCTCAGCCACCTCCCCCTGCACTCCCAGCAGCCCGCCGGCAGCCTGCTCCCCCTCTGCCCCGTGGGGGGGGTCCAGATGCTGCCCGCCCAGCCCTCCTCCTCCTCCTCCTCCTCCTCCTCCTCCTCCGCCCTCAGCCCGCAGGCCAGCGAGAGCAGCATGGAGTGCGGCTCGCTCCCGGAGCCCCCGGAGTCGGGGGGCGAGGAGGCCGGGCTCCACCACCAGGAGCGCCCGTCCTCCTCCTCCTCCGCCTCCTGCTCCTCCGTGGCCTCCCCTCCGGAGGCCGCGAGGAGGAGCAACGAGGAGCAGGAGGAAGAGCCGCCGCGGAGGCTGGAGCCCGGCGGCGGCGGCGGGCAGGAGGAGAACGTGCAGACGTGCGTGACGGCCATCGCCTCACTGAAGATCAGCGTGGAGGAGCTGCACTGAAGGCTCCTCAGGACACCTCCTGGTTCTGGCCTCCGGCACGCAGACCTTTACATCTGCTTCCTGTCAGCTTTTCGCAGGGTCGGTCGCGTCGGTCCATGTCACGCGTGTATGTGCGCACGTGTGTGTGTGTGTGTGTGTGTGTGTGTGGTGGACCTCCACACGCACGCTGGCGTCCCGTCCCCAGGCCCATCGGGCGCCCTCCAGGCCCCCACCTGGGGCGCTGAGGCTCCAGCTCTGGACGGGACAGTGGAGAGCAGAACTTCACCCACCACCGACCTGTCGTGTTGAATGTGGTTCCCCTGAGCTCCTCCTCCAGAGGGGCGGGGAACGGTGTGGTTTGGGGGTCCGGGTCAGGGTATGGGACCACCGGGTCCGGGTCTGGGTCTGGGAGGACTCGGTGTGGTTCTGTTCTGGGTCTGGGAGGACCTGGTCTGGGTCTTTTTCTCGGTCTGGGTATGGGAGGACCAGGTCTGGGTCTGGTTCTGGAAGAACCCAGACCGACGGTACAGAAGTTACGGACACAAATCAGCGTTGGGTGCAGGTGCAATATGGAAATATATTATGCTAATATGCCTTTGTTTGACATTGTAGTTTGCGTACAATTGCACATAAATATATTTATGAACTCTGTACAGAATATACCTGAAGTATATACTCCTTCGTAGACCGCATACAAAAAATTGTGTATTCAACGTGTACATTGAAGAAAATGAAAAAAACTAGACTGTTGTATAACGTACGTATCATATCGAGGTGTGGCACCGTAGCGCAGTAAAGCGACAAACTAATCGTAAGGGAGAGCGTATGTAAACTATATATAAAAACACTTTGACCAAATTTAAGTAGATGCTTCTTGTGAGGTTTAAAACTCTTTTAACGACGCAGTGGTGGCGTGTGCCTTTTCGTTGCTTCAATCATATCGCCCTCCGAAGGGAGGAGGCTCATCATAGCGTACTTTATCCAGCGGTCTGCCCGGGACTTTGATCTTAAGCGTATCTTTTCGGTTTTAGTTTGAGTCCGTTTTTCTTTTTTGTTTTCCGCTGATGAAGGCACAGCTTGATTTGTTGTTTTTTTTAAAAAAGGATCGTAAACGGTTTATTACGTTGCATCTTTCTTAATGTTGTGGTTTTTAATCTTGATAAACATGCATGGGGTTTGCTATTGCACAAGAATAGAGGAAAGTTGTACGATGTATTTATGTATACTGTAAGATGTATTTATATATTAGAAAACGTAAGCACTTATTGATAAATATTTGACTACTATTTATACCGTCTCTCTACTGATGCAGGTATGCATTGAGCCATCGCTTCTGTTCCTATGTCGTCGTCGCCCTCAACAAAACAAATCTACACCTCTATTTAGTCCCCTGGCCCCACAGATGACCATACCAGTTCAATAACCATCATTTTACGGTGAATTTTTTCGCCTGAGCACTTTGGGTTTTTTCCATCTTTGATAGCTAGCGGTGGGTTCGCTGTGGTGGAGTTTGATGCGTTGATACATTTTATTTGTGACATTCCTGTTTCTCAGTCCCGATTTCTTGTCGTTTTTTCCCACATTTCGAGTGTAGCCAGATAAAGCATTTTCACGTACAGTAACAAAAACTTAAGTATTGATGTAAACGAGTATTACTCTGCTTCAGCTCAAACATGCATTTGAACATTTACCAAATGCATTATTTCTCTCTCTGTGTATATAAATACACACACACACACATACACACACACACACACAAACATGTGGATTTTTATTATTTAAAGTATTTTTGCAGTGCAGTGTAGCTGGATTGTTTATATATTGTCGAAAGGTCAAAGGTCAGATTTAATGCCTTGTGAGGTAGGGGAAATAGCACAGTGTTCGTGTGTTCAGCTTTAAAACTCTTATCAACAAACAACACAATACAGTAAAATCCCCCGTCTGAGAAATAGATTTCAAATTCAACGTTTGCTCTCTCTCATGTTTACACTTATGAGTATTATTATGATTATGTTCTTTCTTTCTTTCTGCAGACGCAGTTCTGCTTTTATTTGGTGTTATCGTTAATGTATACATCACTATAATTCAGTAGTTTATGTGACTTATCTGTCGTGACTTTTGCAGCTGAAAACGCTCATAAAACGGACGGCTTTTATTTGCTTTGGAACCCTGCATTCAGATTGTGTTTGTTGTGTTTCGTTTTTATCGTGTACTTTCTATTTACTGAACCTGCATTGTGCCTCTGGTGTATCTGAACCCTCCCCCTTCACTCACTGAGGGCGAATAACGTACCTCCAGGGCGGGGGGGGTGACGGACGGCTTCGGTAGCCAATCCTGTGTTTAGAAATCTGCGACCGAACCTGCACAGCAAGGACTGGAGGAGTGGAGTGCCTCTTTTATGCCATGAGGGAATCTATGATTTGGTGCTCGACTTTTTAAGATTAAATTAAAAAGAAATATGTTTCAACAGAATATACTTCGAAGCCGAGACTGTGTGTGTGTTTGTCGCTTTATTTGTTTGTCAGCCCTCCACCTCCAACTCCACCCCTCCTACCGTACATATTTGATAACCATGAGTTTATTAATCGGAACACCAGATTCCTGCTATACACGCACCGGCACAATAACATGAAGAGAAAATAAATTAATGCTTCCAAAAATAGACATCACCTCCCCGTGAACAATATCTCAGTGTTAACCTCTTGTTTCCTTTGGTCCGGTGCCTGTGTTGGCTACGAGGGAGTTAATCTGACAGGAAGTGAGTGCCTGTGATAATGGATGCTGAATCCTACTGGGTTGTTGGATACTGTTGTCGGGCCAGGGAGAAGGCCTGTCCTAATTCTGGCCAATCAGAAAGACGGTTAACTTCTCCCTCTCTCGGTCTCTCCCGCTCTCTTTCTCTCCTCTCTCTGTCTCTCTTTCTTTGTCTTTCTCTCTCCTTCTCTTGCCCTCTCTCTCCCTCATTCTCTCTCTCTCTCTCTCTCTCTCTGTCTCTCTCTCTCTCTCACACACACACACACACACACACACACACACACACACCTATTTCTCTTTCTTCTCTCATTCTCTCCCCTATCTCTCTCTCTGTCTCTCTGTATCTCTCTCTCTATTATCTCTAGTTTTCTCAGCTCCAAGGCCTGTCGTTTCCTCAGCTGTGTGGCTGTCACCTCGGCTGAAAATAAAATTAGCGAATGAGAAAAGGCTTTGCAGCAGAAGACACTAGAGCATAAAATGGAGGCTCAAGATGTTCACAGATAACACTTGAGCACACATTTTTCATGCCCGATTCCTTCTTCACATGTTCACAGGCAAACACACACACACACACACACACATGCACGCACGCACACACACGCAAATGCACGCACACACAGGCAAACACACACGTAAGCAAACACTCAAAGAAAGGACAAGACAGACTACACACACACACACACACACACACACACACACACACACACACACACACACACACACACACACACACACTACACTCTGTTGCCTATCTAAATATCCACACTGCTAATGTCGTTTCATCCATGGCCGTGGTGACCAGCGTCATCTGGCTATCAGGTCCCCGGTTGGCCCCCTGCGGGGCGGCAGTCCGGACTGCAGGAACGTGACCCAGTGTGATGTGCGGACTCTTTCTTTACACCCAGCACCCTTCCCCCGTCCCAGCTCCCAGACCCCCCTCACTGGGTTATTTTGAGGAGGACTTCTTCACAGCTGTCGGTGCATGCGTTGGCAGCAGAGGTCCTAACCCTCCACGCTTCACGTCTTCTCCCTCAGCAACGCGGCCCCGGTAAGATTTAATTCACTTTTTTTTACCCCGCACCACGCTGACTATCCAGATAAAATGGAAAAAAAACTTAACCTTAGCCTTATAATCAATGTGTGTGTCGGTTGCCTGTCGAGTTTGCACGTGGTTCTCCGAACTTCTCCTCGAAGCGTTGCGCTGCTTACTATTGTTTCGGGGTTCTTGATTGGTTGATTGGATGACTTTGACTCTAAACGCTTCCCCGGAGAAGTTCGGGGGTTTGGAGCGTAGCTAAGCGTTCATTGGCTTAAGTTATGTGTAAGATCATCTCCGTTACTTTTTTGGAAATCACAAGTTGTTTAGAAACGGGAGACATGTGTAATTTGAAATCACCCCGTGGCGTTTCTTGGAATGCACGCCCAATCCTGCTTCCCAGAACAAGAGTGAAAAAATAACCCTGCTTTCTCCACGCCGTTAAAAGCAGCCTATAGCTGATTTATAAACCTCAAAAGCGGATCATTTTTGTCCTTTTTTTTGTTAAAAAACAATCGGAGTTTGGTTGCCAACCTTGAATTGTACCACTATAAATAGACCACTTAAAAGGTGGACATGTAACGTGCGACAAACGTTGACATCAATAAGAATGAATTGTGAAATAAATAAATAAATAACTTGCCCATATTAAGAAGTTCCTAAAATAGACCGCGCGTCCAGGAACAGGTGTCATGCGCTCTGCGCGTGGAGGCGCGTGAAGGCTGCGCACAGGCGGGCTAATTTTACGCACGTAAACAGGCCACGAGCCTCCGGGCTAGCACAGCGGGCCATCGGATGGCTCGGTTATAGCGAATAGTGCCACTGCCAACCGCTAAATGCTAATGTATATCAAGTATTTTAAGTGGTCCACCTTTCCCTATGTTCTATGAATGGAATAAACTAACCTTCTGTTCATGTTGAAATGCTGAATAATGGGTCGTTCTGTGCCGTCCCATCGTTATAAAAGCCAATGGGATGGCTGTTTGGTTCAATTGTATCAACGGGGTAGAAACGCTTTTATCACTTTTATATATATGGTATATTAATATATATATATTTGTTTTTAACACCAAACAATAATAACGTGCTGAAATGTGGCCTACTGTTTGGTATTTTCTCCTCAGTACTCGCTGAGAATAATGGAGAGTTGCCCAAATAGCGGTGGAGTTGCCGTGGCGACCCCAGAGGCGGTGGCCCTCGCCCCGGGTCAAGAGCACGTCGAAGACCCGACGGACGACCTGGAGCAGCGGCTGGAGGACATCATTAACACCTACCAGACGGAAGAGGGCGCTGTGGACCCCGAGGACCCCGAGGAATTGACGGGCACCAAACACACCGACTCCCGCCGGGACCAGAAACTGGAAAAGAAGATGCTTAAAAACCTGGGTGGGTACAGCACGCTAGAAGGTTTATTTCGGTTACAGGTGATTTATTTATTTGGTTTCCTCAGGTGGGCTGCGTAGCTTCTGTTGTGCTCAAGGTGTAGTTTGTACAGCTACAATACACTTCTTAATAGTCAAATCAAATTAAATAAAGAACAGGCACTCGCATACACACACTCCTAAAACCAGCTATGGAATCTGAGGGGTTCCATCAAGGCGACATTGACCATAGCTTATATCCATTGTCTGGTCCTCTTCTGCCTCCAGAACTTTGGTCTGCCACACTGACGACTCAACAAGGATAAATATTTGAAGCTACATTTATTTCACGCAGCATAGCTTGTAAACGTTGTATTTTAGGATGACAGATGTGTTCCAGTGTGTTTAAGGTGAAGCATAACATTCAGTGTGTGTGTGTGTGTGTGTGTGTGTGTGTGTGTGCGTGTATATGTGTGCATGTGCGCATGTGCATGCGTGTGTATCTGTGCGTGTATGTGTGCGTTTGCGTCTGTGCGTGTAGGTAAGGAAGCCATGCTACTGATGCAGAGTCTAAACAAGCTGGGAACTCCAGAGCTCAAACTGGAAGCCATCATCAAGAAGCACGCTGAGCTGGTGAGTCTCCCAGCGCGACCACCACCTCAGAAACAAACCATCCATCTTATCCTTACATGAGCACTCCTAGTGGAAGGCTCTGTCCATGTTTTTGTGTGTCTACATGCGTGTTGTATGTGTGTGTGTGTGTGTCTATATGCTTGTGTGTGTTTGTTTGGGTCTATATGTTTGTGTTTGTCCATATGTGTGTGTCTATATATGCGTGTGTGTTTGTGTGTCTTTATGCGTGTGATTGTGTGCGTCTAATATGAGTGTATGTGTGTGTGTGTGTTTGTGTGTCTATATGCCTGTGTGTGTGTGTGTATGTTTCTGTGTGTGTGTGTCTATATGCGTGTGCGTGTGTGTCTATGCGTGTGCCTGTGTGCCTGTGTGTGCATGTGTGCGCGCCTCTACATCTACATTGGCCTCACCCACTGTGTGTGTCCCTGTGTGTGTGTCCCTCTTCCTCCCTGGGTGACGTCGTCCTCCATCGTGTCCCCCCCTTGCGTCTCCACGGCGACAGCTGGAGGAGCACCGCGGCGACCAGAAGCAGCTGAAGGTCCTGCAGAAGAAGCTGCTGCAGGTCCTGAAGGAGAAGGACCAGCTGCAGGGCGAACACAGCCGGGCCGTGCTGGCCCGCAGCAAGCTGGAGGGGTTATGCAGGGAGCTGCAGCGGCACAACAAGACCCTCAAGGTCAGCGGCCCTGGGGCCCAACCTCCCACCTAACCTCCTAACCAACCAACCTCCTATCTAACTACCAGACGGTACGCCCCTAGAGGCCCCGAGAGGCCCCTAGAGCCCACTAGAGTTCTCTAGGGCCCTAGCCTCCTAACTGACCTCCTAACTAACCAACCTCCTAACCAACCGGCAGACTGTCCGCCCCGAGAGGCCCCGAGAGGCCCCTAGAGCCCACTAGAGTTCTCTAGGGCCCTAGCCTCCTAACTGACCTCCTAACTAACCAACCTCCTAACCAACCGGCAGACTGTCCGCCCCGAGAGGCCCCTAGAGCCCACTAGAGTTCTCTAGGACCCTAGCCTCCTAACTGACCTCCTAACTAACCTCACCACCAGTCATGCTAAAAGTATCAGGCTAACGTTCTCTCCGGCTATCAGGCTAACATTCTCTTCAGGTTAACGCTATCAGGCTAACGTTCCCTCCGGCCTTAATGCTAATGCTATCAGGCTAAAGTTCTCTTAATGCTAACCCCATCAGGCTAACGTTCCCCCCGGCCTTAATGCTAATGCTATCAGGCTAACGTTCTCTTAATGCTAACGCCATCAGGCTAACGTTCTCTCCGGCTGTGATGCTAACGCTATCAGGCTAACGTTCCCTCCGGCCTTAATGCTAATGCTATCAGGCTAACATTCTGTGCCCACAGGAGGAGACGTTGCAGCGGTGCCGTGAGGACGACCTGAAGAGGAAAGAGATCACCACCCACTTCCAGGGCACGCTGGGGGACATCCAGGTCCAGATCGAGGAGCACAGCTCCAGGAACACCCAGCTGTGCCAGGAGAACAGCGCCCTGGCCGAGAAACTCAAGGGACTCATCTCGCAGTACGACCAGCGCGAGACGGTGGGGGGAGACGCACGATAACACACACAAACAAACACAAACACACACAGGCGCACACAGACAGGCATACACACACACACATAGGCATACAAACACAATTACAAACAGGCACACACACACACACACAGGCATACAAACACACTCACAAACAGACACACACAAACACATGCATGCACATACACACACACACACGCACATACACACACAATCACACAGGCACACACAAGAAATGTATCGTACGCGATCAAAAAACCCCTGAAAGCAATAAGTGGTCCTGTGTTGTCCCCCAGAACCTGGAGAAGGTCTTCAAGCACCGAGACCTGAAGGAGAAGCTCCTGGAGACCAAACTGGCCCAGGCCTCCATGATCCTGAAGGAGGCGGAGGAACGCCACAGGCTGGAGAAGGAGCGCGTACGTAGGCTCCACGCACACACGGGCCACGCTCCACCCCCAGACGACTAGGGGACAGGCTCACCTGTTCAGAGTTCACCTGGAGACTCTGCATAGGCTCCGCCCGTACCCCTTACCCCCTCTTACGCACCTACTGTATGTTGTACGTCCAGGCACCTAATGTACGCACAGTTATTGTATGTCGTACATCCTGGCACTTAATGTACACACTTTTTGTATGTTTTGCGACCAGGCACAAAAATAGTACTTCGCATCGTGTAGCAGCTTATCATTAGCTCTCTTTGTTGGATACGGGGAATGGGTTAACCTAGAGATTGTTAGGGGTTCTGTGGTTCTGTGGTTCTCTGGTTCTCTGGTTCTCTGGTTCTCTGTGTTGATGCTCCACCTCTTCCGCTCCACAGCTGGTGAAGCAGTCGGCAGAGTTCAAACTGCAGTCCAAGAAGATGAAGGAGCAGGAAGTGGATTTGAAAATACAGGTAAGGGTAAAGAGAGCCCCTTGAATACAGGTGGGGATAAAAGGGAGGCCATTAAATAAAGGTAAGGGTAAAAGAGAGGCCATTAAATATCTATGTTCTATCTTCACCTTCTGTCCTCCCCCCTCTTCCACCCTCCCCTCTCTCCCTCTCTTTCCTCCTCCCTCCCCTTCCGTCCTCCTCTTCCTCCTCCTCTTCCTCCTTCTCCCCTTCCTCCTCCCCTTCCTCCCCCCTCTTCTTCCCTCCTCTTCCTCCCTCCTCTTCCTCCCCCCTCTTCCTCCCGGGTTCTGCAGCTCGCCACCTACTCTGAGAAGTTTGACGAGTTCCAGGGAACCGTGTCCAAGAGCCATGGTATCTACGCTAGCTTCAAGCAGGACATGGACAAGGTGGGACACACTCCACCTAACTAATGAACGGATTTAACTAGAAGGTCTAGAACTCGCTATGAGTTTGGTCTATATGTTGAGACAGAACAGTCTAGTGGCTGTAGTGTTTGACTCCAAGCTGAAATGTTCTGGGTTTGAACTTCTCTGTAGGCATCTGTGAGCAAGATGACTTAGAATCCTTATGAATGAAATGTACCTCAAAGATCTCTCTAAGTCATTTTGATCAAAGCATCATAAATGAGTAGTAGTAGTAGTAGTAGTATAGTAAAATAGTAACCTGGTATGGTATTCACATTATTATTTTTTTCACTTGTAGAAGTAACATGAAGTACTCTCTATATGCAGGCTAGCATGATTAGCATCAACCAGGGCCTGTCAAGTTGGCTCTAATCGACTCACACTAAAAACTGTAACTTGAAACAAATGAAAACAATGGATATTTTTTAAACAGCTTAGACTGTAGGAGGCCTCACCATCTTGTTTCTGTTGGTTCCAGATGTCCAAGAAGATGAAGAAGCTTGAGAAGGAGTGCATGACCTGGAAGTCTCGCTTCGACGGCTGCAACAAGGCCCTGCTGGAGATGGTGTCCGATGTGAGCCCTCCCTTACCTTACTTTATCTTGTTGTTTGTTGTGTTACGTTAAGTTGTCGTTGGTTGTGTTACCTAATTTTGCTGTTCGTAACGTTAATGTTGTAGTTCATACCGTTACCTAATGATGCTGTTCGTAGCGTGAACTATTGTTATGTGTAACGTAAGATAATGTTGTTGTTTGTACCGCTACATTATGTTGCTGTTTGTTAAGTAACGTAATGATGTTGTTCATAAAATAACCTTATGTTGTTGTTCAGAACAGAACATAATGTTGTTGTTCCTAACGTTGCGTACTGTCGTTGATCACATTTTATTTATTCATGCCAAGTAAAAGGACTTTTATGTCTTAATAAACACAGATATTTTACCCTACATTTTTCTGCACCTTCAGACAGATTCTACTATAAAAGTTTATTCTCGTGGAAATATCCCAGCAATTTGATCCTGCTTCATCTAATTTCACAGTTGAAACTGCAGAAAGAACATCCACTGAAACTGACCCTTTCCCCCCTCCCTGTTTCCTGCGGTAGAAAACGCTGAAGGAGAAGGAGTTTGAGCTGTTCACCACCAAGAACCAGAAGCTGGAGAACCTGTGCCGCGCCCTGCAGGAGGAGAGGAAGACGTTGGCCCAGAAGGTGCAGGCGGCTGGGGGCTCAGCACCCATGGGTGCCGCTCACCCAAAGCCCAAGGAGGAGAAGGAGGAGAAGGAGGAGGAACCAAGGAAACCTGTGGTGGCTCCTGCCCAGCAACCAGAAGAAGATGCCGTCGTCACTCCTACTCCTGCTCCTCCTACGACCGCAGCAGCACCTCCTCCTGCTCCTCCTCCTGCTCCCGCAGTCGAGACCCCTCTGGTGAGGGAGCTGGCCGGCCTGAAGGCGGAGCAGGCCCGTCTGCAGGAGATCGCCAGCTCCTTCACCATCTCCCACGTTGTCCCGGAAGAGCTGCTCTTCCAGGACGTGGATGAGAGCCAATCACAAGGACTCTCTGAGGTCACGCGGGATTTAGCGGAGGAGGACCAATCGGAAGAGTGCGCTCGGGCCCATGAAGTGAACGGCTGTGGGCAGGAAGTAAACAGCGACAAACAGGAAGCCGGGGGAGACGGAACCCAGGAGAAGAGAGACCTGGAGATGGAATCTGTGGATTAGTGCAGAAATTAGGAACCCCAAAACATCATTGTTACATATCAAGATCTGATTTAATTTTCAATAAATAAATTCATAAAAAGCTGGCCTTTCTGTCTCTCAACCTTCTGTCCAAATCACCAAAGAAACGTCCAAAGACAAACAAGGCTTGACAAAGGCCGCGCAATCCCAAGTAAGACCGACACACAAATCCATAATCTAACAGACGTATTTTGTCCTTACAATTGTCTGCAATGAAGCATTCTTCCAATGAAACATGCTTTTCACTTATGTAGAATACCAAATATCTGGAGTCATCACTTCAGCACGTCGCTGTTCTTTACTCCCCATAGGTCAACGCTCTCATCGTCTCATCAATTCAGTGGAAAGCAGGAGATGTAATTGACTCCTTAAAGGGCTACACCTAGACCTGCAGTGTCGCCGACTGACCCAATCAATCAACAACCAGCTCCTGGTTTATTGGCTATTAAGATTCACCTTCAACTATAAATAACCACAGGCAGGAGGAACGTCTCCCATAATTCACTAGGTGTCAGGGTTTAAAACAAAATCGAAACAATACTGAGTCAGCAAGAACGTCAACATCACACAAATTTCCATATGATAAAGTATCACAGGAAAACGGATGGAGTAGTCGATAAAGTGGGATCTTGTGGGCGTACATTTTTAAACCTTTTGTATCTTAAAATAACCTGGGGAAGTGTGAAACATCTAGTCTGTTTCCATGGAGATAAGCAGTCTGGGTGGCCTTCAGCTGAGAACAAGTTGCATGTCTCTCTTTCTCTCTCTCTGTCTGTCTTTGTCTCTCTCTCTCTCTCGTCACTATCATGTCAGGATCTTTATCACAGTACAAACTGGTTTAGGTGACAGATTGTTGGACGGTTTTGTGCATAAAAGGTCCTCACCAAGTTTGCTAAAGTGAATGTTCTCAATTGGAACGACAAAGACGTGGTAACGATCAGAAAAAACATCAGAGACTTGTTTACTAGCTGATACCCGATACTGCCTAAAAGCCTTAAAGGCAGCATACAAGTCTAACACTAGTCTGGTATTGATATCGTAACAACTCTAGAACTGGACCGGCTGCTTCTGAACTCAGGACATCCGCACCCTGTCCGAGGTGGGGCACGCCCATGACCCACAGGAAGTTGACGGAGGAAGCAGCCGCTTGAACTACGATCGTAGGAAACAGGTGAAATCTATCTTCAGCTGTTACTGGAATCATGTACACAGAACCAAATCAAACATACCTCTCAATAATTCGTTTTGCTTGGTTTTATAGGACTCTCTCTGCGGCTCTATGTGACTCAGGGGGTAGATCGGGTTGACTGGTTTCCAGAAGGTTGCTATTCGATCCCCGGCTCCTCCTAGCTGAGTGCCGAGCTGTCCCTGAGCAAGGCAACTCACCCTGACTGCTCCCGACGAGCTGGCTGTCGCCTTGCGTGGCTGACACCACCGTCGGTGTATGAATGTGTGCATGAATGGGTGAATATTTGGCAATGTTGTAAAGCGCTTTGAGTAGCCACTGGTTAGAAAATGCTTCATAAATGCAGTCCATTTACCATTTTTCTGTCATGCTGGAAGCAGTTAACACTCAAACAATACGCTTTCACAATTAGGCGGTCAACAGCCAATGAGGATGATCTCTATGATATTGTATCTGTTTATGTATCTGCCTATAGACATTTATTATCACGCATGATTCTTTTTATTTCGGCTAATTATCACAAATTAAAATAGTCCCTGTTCCCAGATTCCCCGTCCAGACAACAATGGCTTGTGGTCCTGCGACTGTTCTTCTTTGACCTTTTGAAATGAATGGATGGCTGCTGTAAATTAAAGCTTTTGTTCTATTGTGTATTTATTCAGCTAGCTCGGGCAACAAAAGATGGCCCACATCTCATTTGTGGAATGAATGGAAGACCTGGGTGATCATCACTGAAAGAATGATGTGCTCATCACAGTTTCCATCAGAAATATTTAAAAAATAAATAATCACTAAACTTGTTATAAAATTTGTAAATAAACACATCAGCGAGGGAGGATACAAGATGTGTCGTCATCAGTAAAGTGAATCAAGCCAACGCGTCACACGTTTTCTGATTGCTAATTAAAAACAGAATTACTTGACTTGAACGTTGAAGGTGCGATTTATATGTATTTATACACCGGAGTAAAACTGAAAGAATGAGCCTCAAATAGACCTTATGATTAACTCGGAGCTTCGGCTTTGACCGATGCGTTATGGGGACACTTTGGCCCACATAACGGGACTCCACTGACCCGGTGTTAAAGCAGGAAGGGGGGGTTGGGGGGAGGGGGGCGGGACATGAACTCATTAGACTGGAGGAACAGTCGACAGCTAATGACCGAGGTGTACGAGGCAGGGCGGGGTCCGAGTTGTCGGGATCCGAGGGACGACCAGAGGGATCCGTGTAACTTCTGCTTCACGGAGGATCTACGGAGGACACTGAAGACCTGAAGACCTGAAGCCGCTGACATGATGCTGGAGAAAGAGGAGCAGCAGCGGCTGGCGGAAGTTATCCGTCAGTGGAACAACAACAGACTGGACCTGTTCGAGATCAGCCAGCCTGACGAGGTGAGGCTCAGGAAACGTTTACTTGTGGATACCATATCAGTGTTGTTCTGGAGAGCTGTTGGACATTAAGAAGTTTGCTTCAGAGTGAAAAGTGACTTCACTTTCTTATTATCAACTTTATATTTTTTTTTATTGTTTAAATAATTAACTTTTTAAAGGGGAAAGTACCTGCAATGTAGGCCTACGTGTTGGATGAATAACATGAGTTTTAATCCTGACTTGTCCAGCACTGCTTTATTGAATAACAAGGCTTTAATATTTCTGGGACACTAAATAATGGGACTTCACACATAACGGAACGAGGAGCGGGTGGGCTGGTAACCCGAAGGTTGCTAGTTCGATACCCGGCTCCGAGGGGAGTTTCGAGGTGTCCCTGAGCAAGGCACCTAACGCCCCCGACGAGCTGGCTGTCGCCTTGCATGGTTATTACCCCCACAGATAGCACTCAAGTTATGTCTTCATGTGTTCATGTCGTCATGTCGGACCCCCCTCCACTAGAACCTCGAGTTCTGCGGCGTGGTGCGCTTCTACCTCGAAGACAGCGCCGCGGCCAGCGCCGCCACAACGTGCCTGCGCGTGAGCAGCCGCGCCACCGCGCGCGAAGTCATCGACACGCTCGCGGAGAAGTTCAGACCGGACATGAAGATGCTGAGCTCGTCCTTCTGCCTGAACGAGGTCCACGGCCCTGAAGGTGATTTCGTCCACACTTGACTTTATGTGTACGTTTTAGAGGCTGGTGACGTGGCCTCACCAGCCGCAACAAAAACATTTTGGGGGGTATTCTGGGCCCATGGTTTATTTCGGGGTCTTCTGGGGCCCTTGTTTATCCGGGGGAGTCTTGGCCCCTGGTTTATTTTTTTGGTCTTCTGGGCCCCTGGATTATTTAGGGGGCTTATGTGCACCTGGTTAATTGGGGGGGCTTCTTGGAGCCTGGGCCCCTTTTTTATTTGGGGGGGTCTTCTGGGCCCCTGGTTTATTTGGGGGGTCGGGCCCCTGGTTTATTGGGGAGGGGGGCGGGGGTCGGTGCCCTGGTTTATCAGGGGGCGGGTTTATCATGGGGGGGGGTTCGGGGCCCTTGTCAATGGGGTGGGGGCCCCTGGTTTATTTGGGGGGTCGGGCCCCTGGTTTATGGGGTGGGGGGTTGGGGCCCCTGGTTTATGGGGTGGGGGGTGGGGGCCCCTGGTTTATGGGGTGGGGGGTGGGGGCCCCTGGTTTATTTGGGGATCATTACATCACACAGACCCGGCCCCTGTGTTAACATTGAGTGCCTCTTCCCCCCTGCTGCCCCAGAACGCAGACTGGACCTGGAGGAGAAGCCCCTGCTGGTCCAGCTGAACTGGACGTCCGACAACAGAGAGGGCCGCTTCGTCCTCAGGAGGGACGGCCCCGGGCTGGAGGGGTCTGGGGACCACCAGGTATTACCTCGTCTTATCGTAAATCATGTCAAATGGTTCTGAGTCTAATCTGATCTGATCAAATATCATTTAATCAGAAAAAAACTGAATGTAATCTAACAGAATCAAACATAATATAATATAATATAATATATTATAATATGATGCACATTTCCCAATCTTTTCTAAGATATGATACCTTCTAGTCTAATCTAGTCTGGTCCATTCATGTGCAAATGGAATAAATTACTTTTAAATTTATTCTATTTTATCAGTCCCTCTGGAGTTATTATAGGACACAAGACATTGGGTCCAATTTAGTGTTTTTGTGTGTTTGTAAGTGTGTGTGTGTATAATGTGCATGTGACTTTAATGTGTGTGTGTGTGTGTGTGTGTCTGTGTGTGTGTGTGTGTGTGTGTGTGTGTGTGTGTGTGTGTGTGCGCGCTCGCGCGTTGGTGTCTCCGTAGACAAACACTATCGAAAAGAAGGAAAAAGGAGGAGTGATCGAAACCTTTAAGAGAACTTTGTCGAAGAAGGAGAAGAAGAAGAAGAAAAACAAAAAAGAAGCGATTGAGAACGGGTAAGATTCACCGTTTAATCAGCAGCGGACTGTGACCCACCAATCAGAGGTTGTGCGTGCAATAGCATGGTTCCACCTGTAGGGGGGGGAACTCTCGCTCATGCGAACAAGTGCCGCCGGGGTTATCTTCTCTCCGTTTGAGCTGAAGCCAAGCCCAGATAAAACATGATTCCTTTACGGGTCATTTCACTCAGTATGGAACCGTCCTGAGCAGACTACTGGGCCTCAGGTTTCCTATTGAAGTCATTAGGTCAACGCTCGGTCTAGGTGTGAGTTCACGTCAGCAGCGGGCTGCTGGGTGAGGGTTCTCACGATGTGAAGGGTTGTTGGTTCCTGTTTTTTTCTGCTTGCTTCAAGTAAAGCTCGTTTTCTTCCTGTTTTCCATTGTGTGGCTCTTTCCCGTTTTGCTCTCATCTCCCTGCCTATTGTTCTGAGTTTGGGTCTGCAGGCCACTTTTGTTACATTCCAGTTGCTTGTTAGGGATGTTAGTCAAGTTATAAATTAAGTAGTTATACAAACATCAAATCACAGGGAAAATTATGGATGCATTCTAAGGATGAATTCATAGCATTCAAAGATATCGAGGTGTAAGTCAGAAGAGGTTTGAAGTGTACCACGTGTTATCTTCTTCTTCTTCTTCTCCTTCTTCTTCTTCTTCTTCTTCTTCTTCTTCTTCTGCTTCTTCTAAAGCATCAGTTTAAGTGGTGGGCTGAGAGTGATTCCATGATATGTCAGTTGACCGTCTGAACCGTCCATAACCTTTTGTTCGTTCCCATGGCAACACCCACACAGGTCAACTGAAGACAACCGGCGCCCCTCCCAGCAGAGCCAGTCAGACCCTGGTCAGTGTGGACGGTTTTCAATGAACCACAACGACTCCATTAAAGTGAATTTATCTGATTAATGATTGCTGATTTTATTCAATTGATGATCTCATGTGTCTGGAGCCCCAGTCCCACATGTTCGTTTTACCCAAGGACGTTATCTTTTAAGTTTGTACATTGTTAAAATGTAAATACAGTTAAAGTAGGCATACACATTGCTTACTAAATGCTGTCCTGCTGTGTTTCTCTCTGTTTTCAGCTGTGGGACTCGGAGTAGGTCAACAACTGAACCAAGTGAAGGATCATCCTCGACTACCAGTGGAAATCCAGTTTTCCCCCGGATGTGAGTATGCTCCAGTTTGCATTGTTCCTTACAATTTACCGGCCAAAATAAATACTTCATCCTCACAGACGGCTGAATATCCTTTTTTTAAATGCGCCATTTTCGCCCCCTGTGGGTGGTCTTTGGAATTGCAGGCGAGGAAGCCTTTATTTCTGCCGTCATCAACTACACCAACAGTTCGACGGTGTACTTCAAGCTGTCGCCCGCGTATGCGCTCTACGCCACGGCCCGCTCGGCCCTGCGGCCCACCGACACAGAGGGCCCAGGCCCCAGAGAGAAGCCCAACACAGTCACTGCCATCACAAACAAAATGGTGGTCATGACGGAGAAGGTCATCCAGGCAAGTCTATGAACATGAGCTGACATTCCAAAGATCTGCTTCAGCATGCTAATGTGGTCCATCTTGTATAGCTTTTAAAACACAGGTAAGTCAGGGCTTTAGAGCACTTTCAGAGTGAATTGAGACACAAGGGGGACTTACTCAAAGGTGCCTGCAGGTAAACTGGGGTCATGGGGGGGCACCGAGTCCCTTTGACCCTAGCCACCACACTCACTTGCAACCAGTAGTAAACCAGGTGTGTGTGTGTGTGTGTGTGTGTTATACTGTTTATATGGAGGACACTGTCTGTGTGTGTTTGTGTGTGTGTGTGTGTGTGTGTGTGTGTTTTATACTGTGTATATCGAGGGCACTGTGTGTGTGTGTTTGTGTGTGTGTGTGTGTGTTTGTACACTGTCTGTTTTATAACAGACAGTGTCCTCACACTGTGTCTGTGTGTTTTGTGCATTTCATACATACTCAGTGTCTTTCTTCATTAGTATGTGTGTGGTCGGTTTTTGTGTGTGTGTGTGTGTGGTGTTTTTTTGTGCGTGTGCGTGTGTAGAAGCAGCATACCATGGCCGGGGCCCTCTCCTTCTGGTTGGCCAACACCTCAGAGCTGCTGAACTTCCTGCATCAGGACGGGGCCGTGGGGCCCCTCACCGTGCAGACGCAGCAGCAGCTGTCTCACCTCGTCCACACAGCGTACAAGTGAGGGACGGACCGACGGACTCACGCGCCGGCAGGGCAGACTGGCCCACTGATGAGGATTAGATGTGTGATCTGATTTACATTTATATTTAGGGAATCAAGCAGACGCTTTTATCCAAAGCGACTTAGAATAAGTACATTTGTCAGAGGAAAGAGAAACAACGATATATCGCTGTCGGTGCAGTAAGGATGTTCATAGAACCAAGTGCCAAGCACTAACAATCACTGGGTTAACCCGTTCTCCGTATACAAGAAAGATAGCTAGGACGTATACATACAACAAGTGCACACATTAAGTGCCAGGACGTAAACATACAATAAGTGCCTGGGAGGGTTGTGGGAGGGAAGGTGGTAGGCTATGCAGAATCTCAATCTCAAAACTCAATCTTAAATCAGAGCGGAATACATTTCACAATCTAAGTCGGTCTTACTGATGCTGTACTCGCCTACTTGTTCTTTCCATTCTTTAAGGACAAGATTTAACATTGGTTGAAAAAAAACAATGACCCTATATTATAACATTAGTCCTTTTTTATGTGTGCTTTTATTGTGAAAGGTATCTAATCCAGTGTCTACAGTGTGAACTTCGGAAACACCTGCCAACGTTCTTCTTGGATCCGGACCAGCATGGCCCACTGCCAGCAGGCATTGGTAATCTTTCCCGATAAACCTTCCTAACCCTTCCTAACCCTTCCTAACCCTTCCTGACCCTTCATAAACCTTCCTAACCCTTCCTAACCCTTCCTGACCCTTCCTAAACCTTCCTAAACCTTATTCAAAATACCTCTGGATAGCTGAAGTAATGCAGAATATCTATGTTGTTATTTCTTAAACCCTTATGTGTTTACTTTTACACAATACAGTTTGATAATATTCAGCAACTATTTTATCTTGTTAAAAGTCTTTTGTTGCATTTTCTCGTCAGTTCTGGTCTTATTGCCTCTGGTCTGGTCTTTTCTGGACTGGTTGAGTCTGGTCTGATCTGGTCTGGTCTAATCTTTGGTATCTTCTCTAGTCTGATCTGGTCTGGTCTGGTCTGGTTTGATCTGGTCTGCTCTCGTCTGCTCTCTGGTATTTTCCCTGGTCTGCTGTGGTTTGTTTTGGTCTGCTTTGCTGTGGTTCGCTCTGGTTTGATCTGGTCTGTAATCTGCCCCCCCCCCAGAGATGGTCCTGAACACCCTGATGAACACCATGGCTCTGCTGAGGCGCTGCCAGGTCAACCCCGCCCTCACCATCCAGCTCTTCTCCCAGCTCTTCCACTACACCAGTGCCTGGCTCTTCAACCAGCTGATGGGCCCCCAGGCCGGGCCCCTGGGGCTGCGCTCCCACTACTGGGGCGCGGCCCTCCGTCAGAGGCTCAGCGCCGTCGAGGGCTGGGCGGAGCGGCAGGGCCTGGAGCTGGCGGCGGACTGCCACCTGGGCCACATCGTGCAGGTCAGGACCTCTTCCTCTTCCTGGTCCTCTTCCTCTTCCTGGTCAGGACCTCCTCCTCTTCCTCTTCCTCTTCCTGGTCAGGTCCTCTTCCTCTTTCTTGTCAGGACCTCTTCCTGGACCGCTTTGTCTCCCTGGTCCTCTTTCTGGTCAGGACCTCTTCCTCTTTCTGGTCATGTCTTCTTCTTTCTCCTCCTGGTCCTCTTCCTGGTCAGATCCTCCTCCTGGTCCTCTTCCTGGTCCTCTTCCTCTTCCTGGTCAGATCCTCCTCCTGGTCCTCTTCCTGGTCCTCTTCCTCTTCCTGGTCCTCTTCCTCTTCCTGGTCGGGTCCTCCTCCTGGTCCTCTTCCTCTTCCTGGTCCTCTTCCTCTTCCTGGTCAGATCCTCCTCCTGGTCCTCCTCCTGGTCCTCTTCCTCTTTCTGGTCAGATCCTCCTCCTGGTCCTCCTCCTGGTCCTCTTCCTCTTCCTGGTCGGGTCCTCTTCCTGGCCCTCTTCCTGATCCTCTTCCTGGAAGGTCCTCTTCATTTTCCTGGTCCTCTGAATAATCCCAATGGATCTTAATGGATTGAATGGATTTAAAGTGTGTGTAATCGGTTGGTGGGTTTCTAGGCAACCATGCTGCTCACCATGAACAAGTACTCGGTCCAGGACACGGAGGCGGTCCAGAGGACCTGCTTCAAGCTCAACTCCCTGCAGCTGCACACCCTGCTGACCGGCTACCTGTATGCCCCCAGAGAGCCCCGTATCCCCCCGGTAAACACCTGCACACCTGTACATCTTTACCTGTACATCTACACACCTGTACACTCTGCCTGTACACCTGTACATCTGTACACATCTATCTGTACACCTGTACCTACACACCTGTACACCTGTACACCTTTACCTGTACATCTACACACCTGTACACCTCTACACCTGTACACATCTATCTGTACACCTGTACCTACACACCTGTACACCTGTACACCTTTACCTGTACATCTACACACCTGTACACCTCTACCTGTACACCTGTACACATCTATCTGTACACCTGTACACATCTATCTGTACACCTGTACCTACACACCTGTAGCTATACACCTCTACCTGTACAACTTGCACACCTGTACCTGTACAACTGAACCTGCACACCTGCAGAAAGCTTCTTCCATCTCCTTCTTCAGAGTTTGGTCCTCACCATCTCCTGCGTGGAGTTTAACAAGCTGGTGTCGTCATGGTTTCTATAATGTAGACCAGATAGTAAAGTGGAGCATATCGAATGAAAGGGTTAAAGAAAAATGGATGGAAAGAAATAATACTGAGCATGGCATGCCAGAGGAAATGAGGGCATCCCAATACGTCAGTACACGTATCATCATAAATATTTTTTGCTTTTACAAAATCTTAAAACATACTGTGCCTTTTGTTTCAGCTTTCTTCTTAACCAGTTAATCGTTTTCCTTGTTCAGCACAGTCTTCCGTAGTGCGTAGTGAAACCCCTTAATCAAATAACGTTTGATTGATGGCTTTCAATAACACAATGTAAGCAACAAAAACAATCTACTCTGTTACTCCAGGCTTTGATTGACAACATCGTCATGGCAGCGAAGCGCTCGGCGGACCCCCTGGTGGCCAGCGAGGGGCGGAGCCTGGAGAGGGAGGAGCGTCTGGAGCTCCGCCTCCCCTTCCTGCTCCCTGACGGAGGCTACTCGTGTGACACGGTGGGCGGGATTCCGCCTGGCTTTACTGAGTTCTTGGAGCCAATTTGCCGCAAAGGTAAAGGGAATCCTGGTAATCCCAGTAATCCCAGTAGCGTTCACACTGCTGGGACACCCAAGATGTATTTGGAGTGTGAGTCATGTGATGCAAATCCAGTTGGATTTGTTTTTTCTCCATTTTAATATAGTTCTTTGTAAACCGATGTTAGAGAAATGCCGATGGACATTTGCTCCAACGCCATTGTAGACCAAGTATTTGCGGTCATATGGTTAGACAGTGTATTTAAATTGACCTACGGACTCTTTGAGAGTAACTGTGATTACGTTTGACAAAATGACTTCAGAATTGCGTTGACTCAAGCAAAACAACTTTTTGTAATTTTGTGGTTTACTCCTGTAAAGCATTCATGTCCGATGTTGGAATGTCTGCACCTCCTCCGAGTCAGTACCTTGGTGGGTCATCGTATGGTGCGGGGGGGTTTCTGATCTCTGCTGCTCCCCCAGGTCTCTGTAAGCTGACACCCAGAGACAACTGTCATGGCAGTTGGAGAGTATTCTTCAATGAACCCAACTGCCCAACCACCAGCCTTTTCCCGGTAAACTAAAGCCTTACGAACACACATGAACTCCGGATAATGTCCAGAGACTCAGAATCAGGCTCGTTCTCACATACTGGTTGAAGGGGTTGGATTTGGAAGGAGTCAAATAATAGAGACAACATCGGCGCTCACTGTGAATTCTTCTTCCCTTTCCTTTTTGCGTTTACCGCCCCCTATGGGACCGGAGTATGTACCACAGGATCTAGTCACTCGAGTCTGGACAATGGCCTGCTCACACAGGGGGTCCGACAATCATAACACACACTTTGTACCGGGAACCTGGCAGGCCAAAAAAGAGTTTGGGGTTGCAGTTCAAGTGAAAAAGGCGCATAAGAATCACTCTAGCCACACTACAGGCTATGACAATCTTTTACACACTGTATACTCCATATAAAGCCCAAAGCAGATGAACTTCACCTCAACGACACAAAGAAGAACTAGCTTCATGTTGTTTTAACGGAGTGAGGCACATTTGTGTTCAGCACTCGACGCAAACTTCAATAGGATTCAAGGGGCTCCTGGACTGTGACTGAAGTGTATTCAGTGCTCGGATCCAGTCTGGTGGGCTGACCTCCAGTAACGCCTCTTCCCGTTGCGTCATAGACGGGGGCTCGGAGAGAACCAGAGTTGGTGGTCATCACCCTGAGGAAACCCCTGAACAGCGGGATGGGCGTGAGCATCGTGGCCGCCAAGGTAAATCCTCACCGCCCCAAACCTCCCCCCCACACATTGGACTGAGTAATCAATAGAACACCCTGCGATATGTATAACTAGAGATTAAATGACAGCCTTGTACTGTATTATTTACTCCAATTATTATTTTAATCATTCACTACAAGGCATATTCTATATTTTTTTCTGTTTTATTCCCACGGCAACAGGGTTCGGGCCAGGCTCAAATCGGCATTTATATCAAATCCATCGTCCAGGGAGGCCCCGCTGAAGTGGTGAGCGTTTGAACCCTCCTCCCAGATTGGCCCCACGTTAAGTTTGACCACAGTGCACTATACAGGGCGGGTGACCGACGGAGGGTCAGACATCTTGTGTGACCTCTGTGTACCCCTGACCCTTAACCTGTGGCCCCTGCAGGACGGGGCGCTGTCTGTCGGAGACCAGTTGGTCAGCGTGGACGGCCGGAGTCTGGTGGGTCTGAACCAAGAGAGGTAGGATGAGATTTAATGGATGGCTTCACCTCCTCAGAGGATGGTTAGTTTGGTCTGTGAAGGACTGGATAAATCCACAAAAATCTTACAAATTAGGATGGAGAAAGTTGCCAACAACGATGATTATTTGTGATCGATAATTTGGGATCATGAAATTATGACTTTTTTTCTTAAATATTACTATGAGTTCTCTAAGCTAACCGCCATTGTGTGTGGATGTGAGTTGTATAAGCAAACTGAAGTGAACTAGAATGGATGCAAGCTATTTGATGCTAACCTCCATGCTGTGTGGAGGAGAGCTATGTGATGTTAACCTCCATGCTGTGTGGATGTGAGCTATGTGATGCTAACCCCCATGCTGTGTGGATATTAGCTATGTGATGCTAACCTCCATGCTGTGTGGATGTGAGCTATGTGATGCTAACCTTCATGCTGTGTGGAGGAAAGCTATGTGATGCTAACCTCCATGCTGTGTGGATGTGAGCTATGTGATGCTAACCTCCATGCTGTGTGGATGTGAGCTATGTGATGCTAACCTCCATGCTGTGTGGATTTGAGCTATGTGATGCTAACCCCCATGCTGTGTGGATGTGAGCTATGTGATGCTAACCTCCATGCTGTGTGGATGTGAGCTATGTGATGCTAACCTCCATGCTGTGTGTACGCAGGGCAGCCATGATAATGGTGCAGACGGGGCCCGTGGTGACGCTCCACGTGGCTAAACACGCTGCTAGCTGCCACGGTCTGGAGGCCCTAATCAACCAGCCTGGTTCCGCCCCCAACACAGGTATCACACATCACTTGGAGGTCAACACCATGGGCAGCGGTGGTTAGCGAGTATCAATGTGACGCACATACCACAAGGGTTGCTAGATTATGGAAAAAATCATAATCAAGATTATTTTGCTCAATATTGATATTACGATTATTTTTTGAGTTTGAAAACGTGATGCATTTATTCAGCATTCCTCGCCAAAAAAACACTTGCAACTGAGCACTTTGGAATTTTCTCAGTAACACTGTCGAAAATTATGTACAATTATGCATCCAGCTGGAACCAGCAAAATAAATAAATAATAATAACGATTCAACTTGATTAGCTTGAGGATCGTTTGACCCAGAAATTGAAATCACGATCAAAATTATATAAATTGCACAGCCCTACATACCACACATTTCTTCATTAGAGGCAGACAACAGATAGTGTGTCAACAATGTGTGTGTGTGTGTGTGTGTGTGTGTGTGTGTGTGTGTGTGTTTAAAACCAGGGAGACCAGATTAGACGTCTTGTGTCAGTGTTGGTTTTGTGGATCCTTTTCTAATCCTTAAAATAATGAATTGTTGCGTTACCAAGGTGAACGGGTCCTGGGCACGCCCGGCGGCCCTGCCTGGGTCGGGTGCAGCGTCCGGGGCCCCCGACCGGAGCAGCAGGCCCCCGGGGGGAGCAGGAGCCAACGTCAGCAAAACCTCCAGAGGAACCGGCTCCTCTACCGCTCCAACCCCAACATGAGCCGTAGGTGGACCTCTTTACACACGCCCGCCAACCGGGTGATAATCAGGACTATGGTCTCATTTCAACACGTGTGAACACGCGTATACCTTCAGACAATCAAGAGTTTGGCATGAGTTTCATCAACTGTTACCGTACCCAGTTAGGGTTGACCTACTTTTTATGTTTTACTTCCTCCCTCCCTCCCTCCCTTCCTTCCTCCCTCCCCTCCCTCCCTCCCTTCCTCCCTCCCCTCCCTCCCTCCCTTCCTTCCCTCCCTCCCCTCCCTCCCTCCCTCCCTCCCTTCTTTCCTCCCTCCTCCCCTCCCTCCCTCCTCTCTCCCTTCCTTCCCTCCCTCCCCTCCCTACCTCCCTCCCTCCCTCCCTCCCTTCTTTCCTCCCCCCCTCCCCTCCCTCCCCTCCCTCCCTCCCTCCTCCCCTCCCTCCCTCCCTCCCCTCCCCTCCGTTCCTCCCTCCCCTCCCTACCTCCCTCCCTCCCCTCCCCTCCCTCCCCTTCCTCCCTCCCCTCCCCTCCGCCCTCCCTCCCTCCTTCCCTCCCATCAGACTGTGTGCCTGAGGAGGTGGAGGTACCAGAGGAGCCCTTAGATGGAGGACCCACCATCTCCACCCTCAATCTCTGCACTGAGGTGAGGGGGAGGTGGTGTCTGGGTGGAGCCCTGGACAGGCTGCTATGCTATAATACTTTATCATTTATATTCTCTACTCATTCTGCATGCGACCCTTGCCTTGTCCCAATCCTGTGGTAAACTGTGATAATGAAACTAATTGATAATGATACTATTATGATCACAAAAGTGTTTAATTTATTTGGATGAAACCTGTTTATCCAAAACATTCTTCCCTACCACAAGGTGAAAATGCAACTGGTTACGCTGTGTAAATAACTGATGGAAATATTGTCCTGTTCTGGTGGTCAGTCAAGCTTTTGTCCTCAATAGACAGCGTTGTAGTAACACTGTAGTTGTGTTACGTTGTACTCTGACCTACGTTGTAGTAGCGCTGTAGTAACGTTGTAGTTATGTTACGTTGTACTTTATGACTACGCTGTAGTAACGTTGTAGTTGTGTTAGGTTGTACTCTGACCTACGTTGTAGTAGCGCTGTAGTAACGTTGTGCTGCTCTCTGGACCAGACGTTCCACAGGGAGTACCAGACCCTGCCGTCCTCCAGACATCTGGACCAAAGGGCAGCTGACCAATCACAGCAGCTGCTCAGGATCTCTCTGGGTCCGTCGGCCAGGAAGCAGAACCCAAACATGAGGACCTTCATGGTACGTCGGTGATCACTAATCAAAGTTTAAATTCATTCATTACTCATTATTATCGAGGTGATATGATGTGTGGTATCATGTCTCCTTTTATTTGATAAATCATTTACAGTGGTGACCTCAAGGCTTTTTATGTAAGTTAAAAATGTGTAGTCCCTTCGGTCGCTGAATGAGGTGACAGAGGGAGGATGAGCCGATGTCCCGCTGATCAGATCCCTCCTATTTTCCGTTTTGGGATGGTTATCTACTGGGTGTCACTGGTGATGCTGCTGGAGAAGTACCGCTTATCACCAGGGGGGGGGCGCCAAAGGGAATGAAACAGATATAGCTGAGATCGCACCTTTTTAGATAAAAATAAAGTATATAAATAACGTCATACGTCTTCTCCCTCAGCGCCAAGCTCTGTCCCAGGAGAACCTCTGTCTGGACCCGCAGCCAGCGGAACCGTCCCACAACCCCAACACCTCGCTCCCTCTTTGGCCCAGTGCCTCCACACACAGCCTCCTCCCAAAGCCCCCGAACCCCACCCAGAACCAGAACCCCACCCAGAACCAGCCCCAGAACCCCACCCAGTACCACACCCAGCCCCAGAACCCCACCCAGAACCCCTACCATCCCCAGAACCTCAACCAGCCTGAGAAACCCACCCAGCCTCAGAATCCTACACAGAGCCCCTCCAGACTCCAGAACCCCACCCAAAACCCCACCCAGCCCAATGACCCCACCCAGAACCCCTCAAGACCCCAGAACCCCACCCAAAGCCCCTCCAGGCTCCAGAACCCCAACCAGAATCCCAACCATCCCCAGAACCCCTCCAGACACCAGTACTCCACCCAAAACCCCACCCAGCCCCAGAACCCCACCCAGGCCCAGAACCCAGAACCCCAGGACGTAAAGAGCAGCGCTGGCGTGTGGAGAACCCCTCCCTCCCGGACCTCCGCCCAGCCCACCCGCATCGACATCCCCGTAACGAGGCCCGACGCCCCGCCCAGACTGCTCCTCTCCACCTTCCAGCACCACCCCGCCCTGGGCCCCGTCCGGTCGGCCCAGGGCGGCCACCGCCCCGTCACCACCAGCCCCCCCACCGCCGCCTCACCCCCGCCAAGGCAGAGCGCCGCCCCCAGCCAACCACAGCGCACCGCCTCCAGTCCTCAGAGGACCGCCCCGCCCCCCCGGCACGTCTCCTTCCAGGACCCGCCCCCCAGGGCGGAGAAGCCCGCCCCGGCGGGGGAGGGCCTCTGCCCGGACCCCTGGCGCGGGGAGGCGCGGGAGCGGCTGCAGGAGCAGCCGGAGGAGGAGCAGCGGCGGCGGCGGCGGAGGGAGCTGGAGGCGCTGGAGGAGGAGGTGAGGGAGCTGGGGGCCAGGGCGGGCCGCTCCCCTGGGGACGGCGAGAGGCTGCGCCGGCTCACCCTGGAGCTGCAGTTCCAGAGGAGGCTGCAGGAGCTGCAGCAGAACGGGGGGGAGGAGGAGGAGGAGGAGGAGGAGGAGGAGGAGGAGTTCAGGGTGAACCCCCAGCGTACCGAGAACAGACTTGGGGTGAATAGGTCTTAGATTGTTATTTTTTATTTTTTTGGAGTTCCCATTCTGGTGAAATATTTGTTATCTTAGTACGGGGGGTGTGTGGGGGGGGGGGGGGTGGTCATAGGCAAGGCGGCTTGACTCCCAACCGAAAGGTTTTGGGTTCAAAGCCCGATGTCTAAAGGTCTCACATGTAGACCCCCTGAACAGAGTGCTCCGAGCAGGTAGGGGACCCGCTCACGATAACATCTACACATTAGCTCTGGATAAGTGCGTGATCTAAATGACAAATGACTCAACAGTATGAGACCAGCCATGGAGTGGCAGTTTACAGTATATGTATAGTACAAAGTATATATCTATCTTTATCGATTCATATATATATATATATATATATATATATATATATATATATATATATATATATTTGGTAACACTTTATAATAAGGTGCCATAATAAATAGCAAACTAGCTATTACCTAACCCTTTGTTAATATTTGTTAATGTTACTAAAATATCTATTTGGCACAAGTTAATAGTTTTTTTCACTGACCACACTGAGTGTCGCTGGTTAGGGTTAGGGTTAGGGCCGTGTGTTAGGGTTAGCGTTAGGGCTGTGTGTTAGGGTTAGCGTTAGGGCTGTGTGTTAGGGTTAGGGTTAGGGTTGTGTGTTAGGGTTGGGTTATGCAAACAACTAACATTTAATTAATGATAAACTATTAACTTGTGCCAAATAGATATTTTAGTTACAATTAACAAATATTAACAAAGAGTTAGGTAATGACTAGTTTGCTATTTATTATGGCACCTTATTATAAAGTGTTACCATATATTTATATATATATATGTACATCTAGCTATATATCTATCTTATCTATCTAATGATAGCGATAGAGATATCTATTTATATGTATATAGATATAGAGATGTGTGTCCAGTTTATAATAGTTTCATCCCACAGGACAAAAGCCACGTCAAGGAGCATCAAACTACCAACCCGGCCGACCCGGAAGGACGGAGGAGGATGGCTGCAGGTCAGAGGGCATACACAACCCTCACTGTTCTCAATGGGAGACAAACTATATTTGAGACGTCACTCCAGGTTCAATCTTACATTTTTTTATTTATGGCGTTGACAGATCAAAAATCGATTGGATACGGCCGTGCTTCTCATGAGGTGGTCCCAAAAAAGTGAGTTGAGGTGTGCGTGTGCGTGTGTGTGTGTACAATATTGCAGTGCATTCTAGAATAGTCCTGAAGCACCAAAACAATCTTGAGGAATTACATTTCTACACAGATCCAAACATTTTACCATGATCTCTGAGAAACAGTCAACATGACACTCTGGGGCTTTTAGAACGCTGCAGACTTTGCATTGATCTTTATATTTGATATATACATTCAATATATCAATCTTTATTCCTCCAGAAGCCAGGAAGACTCGCTCCAGAGTATGGCGGCTCCGGAGAAACTTCCCTTTAAGGAACGCCAGCGTCTCTTCTCTCTGGGGTCAGCCTCGTAAACAACACCAACAGAAAGGCATCAACGTTCTTCAATGGTCCATCAACCCATTATGAAAACATAGTGCACACAACAGAGAATTATATATTATGTTTATTGGCTGTTTTATAGCTTTCGAAATGCTAATGTTTGCTTGATTGTCTCATTTTATTATTAGTTTAATAATTTTTTCTTGGCTGCTTCCAATCGAATTTAAGACAATGTAATTGTAAACGTAATTTTTATTCTGTTTTATAGACTTAATGATTGAAAAGCAAAACGCTAGATGAACAAGCAAGCTACTGCCCTTTACGATGGCATGACATACAATGTATGTAGAACATACAGTAGAAAACAGAGGTAGAATTTATTCCATTTATTCTTGTACCGTTCTTACGTTTGTTTTAAAGATCTCGCAAAGAAAAATCAAACCATCTTATCGTCAGTGCATAAACAATCCCTCTGAGACGCCTCAAGCCGTAGACCTCTTCGTCCTGTACACCTGTGCACCTGCATACACGACTACCCCTCCAACGAGGAGAGCCAAGGCACGTTGAGTCATACTGCACCCTTCACCATCGTAGAGGTTCAAAGGACAATCGTCCGTGATTCGAAGGAGAAATGTATTAAAAAGTATGATTTGGTGAAAGAATAAAAACACGCCGGTGCCTTGAACTCAGTCCCTAAAACCGGAACCGCGCCGATCACCGACGGCGATCAACACAAACCAGCGTTTTAGCCCCGAGTTCAAAGTGTTCAGCGATGAGGGCGGGTTCCAGAGGAGTGGTGCATGAGGCCCTCACCATGCCTGCCTCACAGCGCTTCGGTTCCCCCGCCCCCCCCGGTTTAGAGGACCGTCCTAGGGGCACTGAACCAGCCCCTGGCGGTCCCGTTTCCCTCCGGGTTCACTTGGTGCGCTGGTAGAACTGCACCACGGCTCGCTCCTGCTCCGCCGTCTCGATGGACCCCGGCCGCAGCCGACGTATCTCCTGGATGGCGTCGGCCCCGGACATGCTCCTGGTCTTCACCAGGTAGCAGGCCAGCATGGTGCCCGTGCGCCCGTGGCCGTGCATGCAGTGCACCGCCACGCCCTGATGCGGGCAGAGAAGGAAACACGCGCTTACTTAGAACACGCTGCAAACCGGGGCTCTGACCGGGCCGGGTCTCATGGAGGGTCATGGCTGGGGGAGCTGGCCTCCTGTGGGGACGGGAAGGGATGGGGGTTCTGCTGGGTGATCTGTTGTTCCCGTTCCCTCTGTTTATACTCTGTATTGTTGTCTTCTTCTCTGTACTGTCTCTCTGTTCTGTCTCTGTCTCTCTCTATTCTGTCTCTCTGTTCTGTCTCTGTCTCTCTCTATTCTGTCACTCTGTTCTCTCTCTCTCTCTCTCTCTCTCTCTCTCTCTCTCTCTCTCTCTCTCTCTCTCTCTCTCTCTCGCCGACTCCCTTTCTTAAATCAACAGTACTTTGTTTTATTGTGTTTTATTGTGTTCCGGCTCATATGGTGTTCATTGGGTTGTGGCCCTGAAATTATGTGAGCTCTAATCCCGCCACGCCTAGGACACTCATGTTTGCGCTGGGCGGTGTTAGACCGACACTAGTTATAAAAGAAGGCACAGACCCGGAACCATTGAGCAAGACGAGACAACCTCATATGCGAATCTTCCGGAAGCAAGGTAGCAGGAAGTAGGGTGGCAAACTATAGTTTTTTAATAATGCATGCAGACTTTGAACTGGATGAACCTCCCCAGGTGAATGTGGATGAGGGAGATTAGAGATTGTGCACTTGTACTGTGTATATTGATATGTGTAAATGTTGTGTACATAGATTTGTGTGCGTTGTGCAAACATGCTCAGGGTGATCCGAGTAGGCCTTCGTCTATATATAGATGTGCTCTATGCTCTTTACATCGCACTTCCTTTGCCTTCCGAGACTCTCTTCCCCCCCCCCAACACACACACATACACATACAATCTGGAACGCAGTCATTAAATGGAGATGGGTTCAAATATACATAATAATAAACTGCAAAGTAAGTAAGCAAGCACAATCTACGACCCCAGGGCTTCTGGTCGAGAGGTTTTGTAACTCAGACTAACAGTTTGGTGTTTTATAAAGTATAGAACAAAAAGTCCCAGACGAAAATAGCATAAATTACCTCCCCTTTGGAGTTGGCCTTCTCCACGATGGAGAGGAACGCATCGGTCTGGGCCGGCGTCGGAGGGGTGAAGTCCGTGATCTTGATGTGGTGGAGTTGCAACTGCGGGCAGGTGTCGTGGTTGGGGGGCTTCCTCTCACAGAGGCACACAATATGATGAATGCCGTTGTCCAGGAGGTACTGGTACTCCGCCGTCATCCTTGGCAAGGCCATCCCGGCTAACTTCCCCGGGTCCACCCAGGAGAAATTGGACGGTGCATTGGCTGACATTTCGACCTGATGCGTCGCAGATATACTTGGTTAGTGGGTTAGTTATCGTTGCAGAGAAACGCAGTTCTAATATGAATTCCGGTGATTAAAAAGACAACGAAGGCCTACATGTGCATATTGTTGGTCAGAAAACAATTCACTGATTACAATACAATTAAGAGCGTTTATAAGTAGATTATGTCATCGCTGGCTCATGGTTCCTGCAGTCGACCGAGAGACATCCCCTGAGGCGGAACTCACGAATTCCCGCAGAGTGAAAGGTTCCTTGGGACTGAAGCGAGCCAACTATAGCCGGGTGAAAGGTTCCTCTGGACTGAACCGCGCAAACTACAGCCGGTTGAAAGGTTCCTCCGGAATGAACTGAGCCAACTATAGCCTGGGTATATATATCGAGCCTACGACGGTATTGTCTGGTAGATAACGTAGTGCGGACCTCGCCCGTCCTGTCAAAGTCCAGGCGGGGTGTAGAAGCCCCGCCTGGACTTTAAATTCAAAGTTTAAGTTGAAAGTCATAAATTTAAGTTGAAAGTCATATAATAGAAATATAAAGTTATAATAATAATGCAATTATCATGAGTCTTTTGGCATGTCAGGATGGCCGAGCGGTCTAAGGCGCTGCGTTCAGGTCGCAGTCTCCTCTGGAGGCGTGGGTTCGAATCCCACTTCTGACAATATCTTTTTACAGTGATTAGACTGCAAACAATCCACTACTCCCTTAGCTGTCCCAACCGGGTCATTTAATGTTTGAGTCTCTATGTTTTATTGAAATAGTTTCGCCAACATCGGCGTGCTCTGGGAAAAAAGGATATTGCTATTTTTTATATTCAGTGTTTGGGTTCGATTTGATATAAAATATAAATAACTGGTTATTTATAAATTAATGACGACAATTACCTTTGTCGTCATTAATATATTATTAATCGAGTCACGACTGCTTATAGCTTGGGGTTATGTGTAGTTGCTCAAATTCATCGCTAGGGGGTGCTGTGTTCCATAAATGTTCAAGGCATATTGTGTTTTTTTTGTAAGGTCAAGAATTTCTGGGAAATAATTAAATAAACAAACCAATTAATAAAAAAAAAAATACCCTGGAGCTAGACTCAAATACAAAAGCCCCTCTCCAAATGTCCTTAAATAACAGCAGCATATAGGTTAGCCCAGGGCCTATTCAGCCCAGCTGGTGAAAAACCGACTGACGCTCTGCTATTTTAGCAACCCCAACTCGCCATGTCTGAGCGATCATATTCCCATCGCGCCACTACTCGTCTCCACCAATCATCATGCTTGTCCATGTAAACAGACTTTATGACGAGAACTGTTTAAATGTTTTCCACCAAACACGTCACATCCAATATCTACTCTTATGAGTCAGCAATCTTTTTGCGACCCCAAATGCATACCGGTTGACCTGCAGTCTGAGTAGCTTGTCCTATTGACATGGCTGAGCATATTAACCAGATAACCAGAATCCACCCACCCAGAGAATCAGTCCCCGAACATCAGCGAGGCCATCGGTTTGAATCTGAGACATGTCTGTGTCACACATGAGTGTTATTTTAATATTCAGATCAATGCTGCCCTCTCCATACAAACTCCACATCAAAAGTAATATGTTTATATATATATATATATATATATATATATATATATATATATATATATATATATATATATATATATATATATATATATATATATTTCTTGACCATGCACTATAGATAAAGATAAACCCACACACATTCAGAATTTCACATCACAGCACAGTTTACTTGCTAGTCATTTTTGTCTTGTTTTATACAAACAGTAGAAAGTTTTGCCTGGGAAGAAGACAAACTATATCACATTGGCCAGATAGGAGATTACCCCAGACTGGCCTGTCAGAAAGGAGTTTGCAAAGAGTATCACAGAGTTCAACGTTTCAAACTTTCAAACCATTAAAAAAAAAAAACATATTCACGAATCGCTTGGTTTAGTAAAAAAAAACATACAACTAAAAAGAAGAAGATGAGGAGGAGGAAGAAGAAGAAGAAATTGAACGGAGCTGTTTTCTGTTATCACAGACGGTTATAGAAAGCTATCCAGGGTACAGGTCTAAAAACCACTTCCAATATGTAACGTAAAAAAAAGCATTCCAATAAGTGGCGTCTCGCTGTAGAGGCCTTACTGTGTCCTAGAGCTACCAGCCCACCAACACTATCACACAACATGTTGGGGGCTCCAAGAGCACCACAAAAATAATAGTTTATATCTTTACGTTATTCTTCTTATTTATTTTTTTACTTAAGATTTGCGTCTTTTCTTTTTTTTTCTGTACAATTCCCAACCAGACGGCTGGCCGCTTCACCTGTCTGACGTATCAGAGTCATCATCATCGTCGTCCTCCTCTTCCACATCATCC
Source organism: Pollachius pollachius (assembly GCF_949987615.1). Classification (NCBI taxonomy): domain Eukaryota; kingdom Metazoa; phylum Chordata; class Actinopteri; order Gadiformes; family Gadidae; genus Pollachius; species Pollachius pollachius. Next base: position 6,253,592 of record NC_136948.1, on the reverse strand, counting down.
ATCCCCCCCCTTGTGTTGTCTAAAGGAAACACAGACCCCTTTAACATGCGGCACACCCCTTTAAAAGCCCTCACTACCCCTTTAAAAGCTACACGTTATACACTCTGGCGTATTGAAAATTGCACTTTGCTTGGTGCCGTTTCGACAAAAGAGGGGTGGGGGGGCGGGGCTGGTGGTCGCCTCGCCACCGCGCTAGAATAAATCTACGTAATCTTAGAACGATCTCCCGTTCAAAACACACATCAGGCGGACTGCAGAGCAGGCCAATGCCGGTCTTTTTCGGTTTCAATTATTATTATTTTTCTTTTACAGAATGGCGCAGAAAAACTTCTTCTCCCTGAAGGGGTTCTCCGACGCGGGCACCGGCGACAGCAGGGGGTCCTCTTTGGCGTGCGCTTCGCAGTAGGACAGCAGGTCCGCCGCCGCTTTCGACACCTGCGGGCGGTAAGACGGGGCAGGAAGACGTAGAAATGAGAAAAACATCAGAGCCTTTTTTTTTTTTTTCTCTATTGACCTATTTCATATATGCATTGATTTGTTTTGTTTGGTGGTTTTCGCAAAAAGTGATAAAGTGCTTCCTTGATTGAAAACATTGATTTGAATCATTTTGAGCAGCGAACACACTCGGAACCTTTAAGGGACAACACACTCTTTGAGCAATAGAATATTTTCACGCTCTTCTCCGTGAACCAGACCCGAGTCCACACTTTGTGGTCGTCTGGGCAGAGGAGCTCACCTTTATCCTGTCGATGTTGGCCTCCATCTTCAGCTGCTCCACCAGTTTCCTGGCCTGCGCGATGCTAGCGGTGTTGTTGCTGGCCATCGTCCTGGTAGCCTTGGGTTGGTCGGTGTAGGGCTGTCTGAGATGGGGCAGAGGAAAGAGGAGGACCACACATTCAGAACACAGAACACGTATCGGGATGGAGATGAAGAGGCACGCGCACACACTCACTCACACACACACACACACACACACACACACACACACACACACACACACACACTTGTAAACACAATCTAAATGGGTACCTAATGTACCTAAATGGGGACATTGAGCGAAGAGAGGAGGGATGTACACATGGAGGGCAGGCCTGCACTGACAAACACAGGCCAGACAATCCATATTGTTTCTGGTATCAGTTGCTAGGCTGGTTGCCAGGCAGCCTTAGTGGGGACGGTGGGGGGGGGGGGGGGGGGGGGTGTATGTCCGTCTCTAGCACTAATGGGTGCCTGTCGTCTTTAATGTTAATGTGTGTGGGCAAGCTAATCCTAATGAAGGCGTGGTCCTGCTAATGCTAATACTAATGCAGCGTGCTCGTGTAGTGCTGGGGGTCTGGAGGCCAGCAGGGCCGCAGTGCACCAACGCCTGCGGCTTCAGTCCCACGTCTTAGGGTGAGCCTTTGGCCTTTAGCCCTTAAGCAGAGTCAAGGACAAAATGACGATAAATCAATTAAAGCTAAACACACACACGCACGCACACATACACGCACACACGCACATAAATGCAGAGGAACACAAACACACACGCACGCACACATACACGCACACACACATATACCTGCACAGGAACACGCACACACACACACACACACACACACGCATGCACACCGTTTTTTCCGAGTAGCAGCCAGGGTGAAAGAGTTTTCATGGATGCGTATTGAATGACGATAATTCATGGGGATGATGTTACATTGAAAGGTCATGAAATAGCTAAGGACTTTGGTTTGGTTTACGTGATCATATTACCCTACTATAGTTTTACACTATGTTAAATCGGGCGTACAGTCAGCCATTGTAGTAGCTGCCAAACGCAGGTTGAGGACATTAACATACAAAAATGTATGTACATCTTCCCGTGCAGTTATTAAACGTTTCTGGATGTCGCTTGAATATAAAAATGTCTTGCCCTTTAAGGAACGCACACGCACACAACACTGTGTGTTGTATCTTTAATGAGGCAGTCCACGGGGGGGCTATGGGAGCATCGTTCTGAGTGATCACCGGAGGGGTGTGTGATCTCAGCCAGACGCTGCAGCATCAATACTGGCCCAGTGGGGGCCCCCACCTGTCCGCCCAGCGGCCCCAGAAGGGAGGCACGGCGGGGCCCCGCTGACGACCTTCCTATACCTCTGACCTGCTTTGAGTCTCGGGTTCTGGGGAACTTGTGTGTGCAGCTTTGGAGCGGCAGTGAATCAGAAGCGTTTCCGGCTCCAGGA
>NC_136948.1:6243876-6246376 GCF_949987615.1 Pollachius pollachius | reverse complement strand
TGATGGTGTAGCCATGTTGTTTTATTGTTAATATGTTAATATATTTTTATTGAAAATACTTTGTATAGATGAATTATCCCCAAACTTGTCATCGTAACACCTTTGAAATAAACATGACTTAACATGGCAGATACCTGTGTATTGTTTATCATATGCGGTAAGAGTGTAACATTTTCAACTCAGTTCCTTGGTAGCACCTACTTACAGTAAAAATCACTTCTGATGGATAAATGATGTGTATGAAAAACACTTTTCTTATCTATTGTTACTATTATATTGTTTAAAATGTCTGCATATATTAAAAAATATATATAGCGTAAAAAATTGGCTGGTAAAAAAGATGAGTGGCTGGTAGATTTTTAAATCTACCTGCCACAGTGGCTGGTGGGCAAAAAAGTTAATTTCAATCTCTGGTGTGTGTGTACCCATATCCCCCTCCCACTCGTCTATCTAGCCCCTCCCACATCAACCATAACTCCACCCACCTGATCTGCTGGCTCCACCCACACGCTGTCCTTGTGCTCACGCCTTGTGCCGTTCACTCAGAACTTCACACCAGACCCTCTGGATGGAGAGAGAGAGAGAGAGAGAGACCATTAGGACATAGGCATGAGGCTTGTTTGACTCCATACCTGCATTCCAGCTAAATTCATCATCTGACCACCATGGGTCAGAAGGTCACAGCTGTCTCTCAACACCCAATACGCTGCGAAGGCAACACCGAGGAGAACCCAACTCAACACAGGGTGTGCAGACGTACCATCCCATAATGCATTGCTTTCCCCCAGATCCCTACCCTGACCATAACCATACCAAACCTTTGCCTAAATGTTTAGCTTCCCGCGTAACACCAACCAAGTATTACAGAGAGATGTTTGACCGCATTAAAACGCTGCCTCTCAAAGGCATGCTAATGTCATCAGAGGCAGCGTGTGACCGCTTGTTTAAAAGGAGAACAAGGAGAAACCGGTGACATCAAGGGCCCAAATGTTAATTCATCTCCTTTGTATCGCTTGTTTGTAGCCCTGTTTCTGTTTCTCTAGCTCTCTCTCTCTCTCTCCCTCTCTCTCTCTCTCTCTCTCTCTCTCTCTCTTTCTCCCACTCGCTCTCTCTCTCTCTCACTCTCTCATTGTATCGCTTGTTTGTAGCCCTGTTTCTCTCTCTCTCTTTCTCTCTCTCTCTCTCTGTCTCTCTCTCTCCCTTCCTCTGTTCTTCCATTTGTATGGCTCTCTGTTTCCGTGGTGAATATACATCGCCGTTTCCCCCTCGCCGAGTAACAAATAGGTCAATTACCCTCGGAGGGCGAGAGAGACGCAGAGAGAGAGCGACAGATCGGGGATTCCGTCGCTGTAAATGATGTGACGCATGAGATGCGACGTCAAAAGAGGGGCCCCGTTGTCATGGCAACCAGAGTCAGGCGCGGTTGTGGCGAGAAGAGCGGGTGATTATTGATGGAAAAATAAGCAGTAAGACGGACTCATTCATCCCAATGACAGGATGAGTCCCCTCATTATCGGTCGTTATTATAACAGTTATTCTATCAGCCAAGAGTTATGTCAGATTCATGATCACATCAGCGATAATCAGTCTAGAATCATCCTTTCTGAGACGCCGTGGTGGGGCACCGGGTTAAAGCGTACCATATAGGTTCAATCCTGAACGCAGAGACCCGGGTTCGAGTCCTGCCCGTGGTCATTTGCTGCATGTCTTCCATACGTTCCTCTCTATCTCTCTCTATAATAAAGAATTCAAATGCAAAAAAAAACAACATAGTTTCTACACCTCAATATAATAACACAAAACCTAACTCTGACTCCTTAACCTTAACTGCTAACCTTAACTCCTAACCATAAACTCAACACCTTGACCTAACCCTATCCTGGCTGATCTGAGAATAATACCCCTTAACTCTTTCAGTACAGCTCAACAATAGCATTGGAATAGAAGGTTGACATTTTCCTCACTCTCTCTCTCTCTTTCTCTCCTTCTTTCCATCGTGACATTTAACTATTCTAGCCCCCTCACAGGAAGGACAGAGAGAGAAAGAGAGAGGGGAGAGAGAGAGAGAGAGAGAGAGAGGAGAGAGAGAGAGAGAGAGAGAGAGCATCATTTGAGCCAGGTCCCCCTCCAGCCCTGCCTTCTGCTTCCTGACAGGTGTTTAGTGTTTAGTGGGGACAAAGCACCCCCCCGAACCTTACAGCGTCACCACCGATCAATGACTTCCTCTCCTGGTTCCCCCCCCCCCCCCGCTGGCCTTTTGGAGCCCAGGCCCGGAGTGTGTTTCTGGGGGGTGCCGGTGCTGGCTTTGAGGGGGGCCCTCGGTGAGCGGGTGAGGAGGGTGTTGGGGGGGGGGGGGGGGGGGGGGGGGGGGGTGAGAGGGGGGGTTCTACTACACACCACGGGACAGATCCTGGTGGAGGAAGGATCATTTGGAGCCCGTCGAGAAGAGGAACTAAGCTCGCTCACTGGACGTCACGCCCACACACACCACCTCTCTCTC
>NC_136948.1:6128757-6238757 GCF_949987615.1 Pollachius pollachius | reverse complement strand
CCGGATGACTTCATGTTCTCTGGAAGAGATGAAAACATGTCAATAGACACAAAGTATATTTAATACTGAGTCCACGTCCAACAGAAACACCCTGATAAAGCTTTATGGTTATTATCTTATTACTGTTATCATGGAAACAGGAAGTCCAGTATTACCAGTAAATCCCCCCCCCCCCAAACACCTCCTTCTCCACTACATGGTCGCCGTTGGGATAATCCTGGCCCTGAGTTCATGTTTTAATCGGATTACTTTGTTAAATTATCAACTCAGGGAATCACGGAATGGAACGCAGAGCAGAGTGAGAACCAAGAACCAAGAACCTGGAACCAAGAACCAAGAACTAAGATGATCACACTGACTGGGCGGTAGAACCGAACGCAGAGCAGAGCAAGACCAAGAAACAAGAACCACAAGCCAAGAACCAAAAACTAAGATGATCACACTCACTGGGCGGTGGAACCGAACGCAGAGCGCTCAGCGAGCCTTCAGAACCAAGATGGGTTCAAGATGGCCGCTAGGGGGATGAGACCCTTTAAAGTTTAAAGTAAGGGACAGCAACTATTGTTTTTCAGGTGGAGGAGGTGCACTGTACATGTTGAGAGGAGAGAAAGAGAGGGAGAGAGAGAGAGAGAGAGGAGAGAGAGGGAGAGAGAGGGAGAGAGGAAAAAAGAGAGGTGAAGAACGATAGAGTTTGAGGACCGTGAAGAGGAGAGAGGGAGGGAGTGAGGGATGGATAAAAGGAAGGAAGGAAGTAGGTAGAATGATGGCAGAAGTGTGTCATGGTGAGGGGAATTAAGGAAAGGGGAAAAGGGGCGTGGCCAAGGTTTTTAACTCTGATTTGGTGACCATCTGGCCTCTGAGGCAGCTGGAGAGGAGGGTGGGGGGGATGTTCAGCATCCCGCAGGATTACCCAGAGGTCACCACTGCTGGAGCCACTGCCACCTAATACCCCGCAAGCTTCCTACGATCACACATACACACACACACAGAAACTCACACACACGGACACGCACACACACACACACACACACACACGCACACAGACACACACACACGGACACAGACACACACACACGGACACGCACACACACACACACACACATACACACACACCCCATCACAAACACACACACACACAAACTCACTATCTCTCACACACCCACACACACCCACATACACACACCCACTGTCTCTCACAGAAACACACACATATCTTGCACAGACACACACAGACACTCCATCCCCACACACATAAACACATACACACGCACACACACACACTCTATTTCTCTCTCTCACACACACACACACACACCCCCACACACACACCCCCACACACACACATAAAGGCACACACACACATACAACACACACACATACACACACAAAAACACACACACACGCACACATTTTGGTCTCAAAATATAACCTTTTTGCGGGGGCATTACCAAGCGAACATGCCTTACAATGTCACTGAAGGCTAAAAAGTCAGTCTGTCCCGCCCCCCCCCCCCCCCACAGAATGAAAGACACACTCAAACAATCACGACTAGACTACCCCCCCGCCCCCCCCAGCGGAAGGTGAGCATGCAAAACATTTACTTATGATTATTGTTCAATGAAAAAAACACGCATGACTGCGCCCAAGAAAAGAGAGGAGGGGAGGAGGGGAGAGGAGAGAGGAGAGAGGAGGGGAGGAGAGGGGGGGAGAGAGGAGAGGAGAGGAGGGGAGGTGGAGAGGAGAGGAGAGGGGGGGAGAGAGGAGAGGGGAGGGGAGGGGAGAGGAGAGGGGAGGGGAGGTGGAGAGGAGAGGGGGGGAGAGAGGAGAGGAGAGGGGGGAGAGAGGAGAGGGGGGAGAGAGGGGAGGAGAGAGGAGGGGAGGTGGAGAGGAGAGGAGAGGAGAGGGGGGGAGAGAGGAGAGGGGAGGAGAGAGGAGAGGAGAGGAGAGGGGGGGAGAGAGGAGAGGGGAGGAGAGAGGAGAGGAGAGGAGAGGAGAGGGGGGAGAGAGGAGAGGGGAGGAGAAGGGGAGAGAAGGGAAGGAGAGGAGGGGGAGGAGGAGACGAGGGGAGGGGAGGCGAGGAGGAGAAGAGGGGAGGTGGATGCACAGCGACAGAGAGAATAGCCCCCCACCCCCGCCTACCTCACCCTCTTCACCCTGGGGTTGCCATGGTAACAGTAGTGGATGGTGCTGGATGACTGATTTCCTGTACAGCTGTGTAGCTTGGAGGGAAAAGCAAAACGAGAGGAGGAAGAATAGAGAGAGAGAGAGAGAGAGAGAGAGAGGGAGAGAGAGAGAGAGAGAGAGAGAGACTGTGTGTGTGTCTGTGAAAGAGAGAGGGAAGGACAGAGGGAGTGTGTGTGTTTGTGTGTGTGTGTGTGTGTGCGTGTGTGTGTGCGTGTGTGCGTGCATGTGTGTGTGTGTGTGTGTAAGTGTGAGAGACAGAACGAGAGAGCTTGAATGAGAGAAAAAGAACGAGAGAGAGAGAGCGATGGAATAGACACACTGTACTTATGTTAGACAATGGGGGCGTGGTTTACGCAACAACAACAACAACAGAAACCCTTGGTTTTCAGCGAAAAGCCTGAATCCACCAAATCTATACATCGTGTAAAGAAGCAACGTTGTGTTTCCATAAACAAATGAAGTCGCACACGGTTGTCTCATTTACATCTATTGTTCCTCATTTTCACATACACACGCATACAGATGCGGTAATGCGTATTTATTGCGCAATACATGTAAATTATATATTGACAATGCCTCGAAGAGAGAAAGCCCTGTTCCTCACCTGAAGCGTAACCCATGACACACAAATGTTTATTTTCCGGTACAGTTTAGCAGACGCCCGATTAGGTATTATCATTGAGTATTGATTTGTACATATCTTTTCGGTTTAATAATTACAACACTACACTACTGCCCCCTACCGGCGGAGATCAGGAGCTACACACATTCAGTTAATCAAACCGCCCGCTGATGTAATTGCACGAAAACGACTTGTTGTGATTATACTAGACTAAACCTGTTCTCTGTTTCTTTTGTAAATTTAATCCAACGTTGAGCTTAACTATTGCGTTTGATGCCATTCATATGATTCACACAATATATGACCCACATTCAATTTTGAATTCCGGCTGATATAATCTATCCTGTAATTTCATTGGTCTGACCTGATCTACGGCCAATCAGAATATGACTTCTAACCCGGTCCGTTCCACGCGCCGTCTTCAAGCCAAACATCAGAGCGAGCTGAGCTTCGGCAGATACATTCATAAGTGCAAAAAGAAGGAGTCGTTACCAGTCACACTGGGAAGGGTTGAACTGTCGGAGGAGAGACTGAGAAATGTCTACACTAGAAGCATAAAGGCCAAGAAAGGTAAATTTGTTGGTCTGAACGATTTTTAATTACTTTTCAGACCAAATTAGCTGACAGCTGTAGGAACGCTCTTGAACTCTTGATTCAGTTTGTGTCTCTCTGTGTGTGTGTGTGTGTGTGTGTGTGTGTGTGTGTGTGTGTGTGTGTGTGTGTGTTGTACCTTTCAAACTACCTGTGGATAATAACAAACATGGAATAAACATAATTAGACCAGAGTTTTTTGGCAAATAAATGTACCTTTATTCTATGGAGTATTGAGGGTATTAGTACCACAAAAGGCACAGACCAAAGACTTCATCAGAACACATGAGGGTGACCAAAAAGAAAAAAGAAAAATATGTCATTCATTTATTTTTCCAGCGAGGAAATCCTTTCACAGAAAGGACAAGTGCAGACGTAACCCCGCCCACGACACGCCCACAACACACGTCGGAAAGCATGAGCGTCGTGGTTCTATGGCTCTGTACCTTGACGCTAAAAGGCCAGTCAACGTGATACCCATCAACATAAGACTCATCTCCATCAATAAGTACGCTTAGCAGAAGCGGTTCGACTCAAATATCGAATAAACTTGCAACAATTTGTTTTTGTTCGACTTTTTTACATCACAAAACGCTGCTATATAGGCCTACGCCTAACCCTTTATATTATTTTCCTTGACCTCTTATTCATGGTGCCTTAAGCATCGCAACACATAAATGAGTCTGATATTGAAGAGAGTTCATTGAATAATGCTTTGGAAAAAAACATGTTGGTAGGTATTTTAAGATATTGACGTTTTCATATAGCTTTAGCAAAGCTAATCCAGCCCATTTTCCAATTAGCCATTTGTTAACCCCTATATAACAGTTTCAGACTATTCAATTCAAACCAGGAGCCCTAATCTGCTTGTTATTACAAACATATTTCAAAGTAAATCATAAAGCAATGGCTGTATGGTTCCGTCGCAGCTGAATCCACCTGAAGCCTCTTTTTTTTAGTGAGCTCATGTTGAAGTGTTGAATGTTCAGTCACCACAAATTAAAACTGCCATAATATTATCATAGAAACAATGCTATTGACAAACGATGGATATGGAATGGACACAATTTTGGCACACATTATAAGTATTTTAACCAAATGAGTTAAAAGACGAGGAAAGACGATAACCTGTTAGATAGCATCAGCTATTATAACATCCCTTTGTTCTCCGCTACATAGTCTGTGGCATCCCAAGGATAAACTATTCAACTCAAGTTAAAACATACATTGTGACTTCTTTACTATGACCATGAATGTAACAGGTTCTGTTGTTCGCCACCAGGGGGCAACAGTATTAAGGAAGACCTGACCAACTACCAAAACACTGTACATGCGTCGCTCTTAATACTGAAAGACTGACCGCATACACCAGAACCACCGTTCAACAGAGACGCGAGTCAACACTCAATACAAAAAATACAAAGATGTCCATGATGATAAAGATGACGATTTTGGGAAAGGTAAAAAAAAAAAAAGTAGGATAAAATCTTTTATAAAAAAGTTTGAAAAATTCCAGTTTGAAATAATAATAACAAAACAAAACAATGCACTCTATATAAACAACAATGCAACATATCTTAGTGTAAAGGGTTAGAACAAAAAATCAACACGGAGCCAAGTTTTGTATAGGGACATGAATGATTCGTTAACCGAATGAGGTTTCCCAGAGAAACCATCACCTCACTGAAAACTTTACATTAAGAAAACATAAAAATGGCCATGAAGAAACATTAATAATCCCAGTTATGAAAGAAAAAGCTGTTTATTTATCTGACCAAATTAGACTGATGTATTGAGGGGTCCCAGTGTCTGAATTGTGACCTAGTATATTTCTAACTACTGGGGAGTGCTTCAGACTAAAAGCGTTTTTAAAAAATCGCAGTCAGTGAAGAAGGTGTGGGTGTGATTGTCACGGTGAGCGTTTTTGCGAGATGTCCAGGAACTTGCATAGTATGACAAAAGGCACCTCTGGTACGTGTTCACAGGAACATGTATGTAGTATGTTGGCACTCTGCACTTCCCGCCATGGTAATAATGACATGGAACATGCTGGATGTTCACTCAAATCACTCAAATGACTCCACTTCCCAGATGCCCCTGGTCTCTACTCTTGGGGTCAAGGGTTAAAGGGATGTTTCTTACATGGTAATGGATCCTCATGCGGGCACATGATCCGTTTATTCCCCAGTTTGAGCGTGGTCTTTTCTTTGGCTGTCAGCTCTTGGCTCCTACATCGCGCGTGGTATGGATGAGTTCAACATGAAGCCACGATGTGTGTGCTTGTACGTCCCATGTCTTCGGTGTTCATACAACGTGCAATGTGTCAGTCGGTTTGTGACCTACAACGGGTCCTTTTTTTTTTTCTTCTTATTAGTATAGGCACTGTCGTCATGGTGATCGTCAAACCGTTTCTGTCCCATGAAGCTCTTTGAATGCGCTCTAGTGTTGGCCGACTGACAGAAGAAATGCATTTTGTAACAACACTTTTCCCTCTCGCTCTCCAGTCCAAACGACGGGAGCGTCACAGTGGAGAAGCAGAAGTCGACTTTAAGATAACCCTCTTCAACAAAGAGTTATTTTTTTATCCCATCTATGAAGTTCCGGTTTCCACCTGATGCCTCTGCATGCTCTGTCGAGTCATGTTAGATACATGTGGGGGGGGGGGGGGGGCACTCAACCGACGCAGTATCCCCCAAAAACAAACCGGGTTCAGACCGCTTTAGACGCGTTTACTCCAGTTCAATCCAGTTCACCCACCCTCCTCTGACTTCTGCTGTAGTAACCGATCGTGACTGGTTCCGACTGCTCCCGACCGGCGTTCAGACCGGATCTCCCTGGCTGGTGTGTTCCCCCCCCACCCCCCACCCCCACCCTCGGCTCCCCAGCCCTCACACCACGAACTCGGGCACCTCGTCGCTGGTGAGGTCCAGGGAGAAGTACTTGTTGGTCCTCTTGATGGGGAAGGCGTGCTGCTCGCCGCGGACGCCAACGCTCGGCTCCGTCAGCCCCGGGTAGGCACAGCTGTCGCTGAGCTCCTGGGCGCAGCCGAAGGTGTAGCTGTGGGCGGTGTCTTGGCAGAGCTCCGCCCACTGCATGCAGCCCTTCTGGTAGAGGCGCACGTCGTCCAGGGATTGGCTGTGGCGGTCGGTGGACGACTGGGTCTTACGGCAGACCAACGTCTAGCAGGGCGGGGAGAGCAAATGAAACATGAGTGAGAAGTTTAAGATAATCTTGAGATTTAATCCATGGCATGGGATGTGTGCACGTGGCAGGCATCAGTGTTTTAGGATTAAGGAGTAGGACTTTCAATCATCTACTTGCTCTATGAAATACAATAGAACTGTGCCCCTTAATGATTGTGGTTCTTATCGGAAATCAACGTGGTCGGGTGAATTCGATTGATTCACTCTGTTAATCCAGAATATATTATGTGAACAGATATTTCCAGTGCTAGCTGAAGAGGGCAGTATAGTCACAGCCAACCAAAATTACCTGTCTAACAAAAAGTTATGGTTTTAATTTTTTTTTGTCACAGTATTTGAAAAGTCGACACCAATGTCTTGCACTTCATTTCCTAGTGTTATACTGGCAAGGCCACAAGCAACTTTGACAAGGGCTATTAATTAAAACTGTCAAAACTAAAGTTTTGGCAAGAACTCCATTATGCGTCCATGCTCTGGTAGACGTAGCCAATCAATGTCACCATCTCTGTGCAACACAAAAGGTATTTCACAGTAAGGCTGAACGATAAATCGAATTCAAACCGACGTGTTTTGAATAAGATTGGAGATCAGTAAGATTTGTATTTATTTGTCTCTTCCAATTCAATAGATAAAGATGTTATGATATCATTTCCTACATCAATTGATCTCAACACATAGGCCTGGCCTAAAGGAAAGAACATTTATATGGTGACTGCTTCCAATGTTGTGTTGGTCATACTATAGAATAATGAATTGCTTGTGTTTAGTGAATAATACAGAACATAATGAACGTTAAAAAGAAAAATCGCGTACCAAATCGCAATCGCAATATTGGTCTAAATAATCGCAATTCAAATATTTCCCCCCAAATCGTTCAGCCCTACGTCACAGTGACCACACGGAGAACGTTTCTCTATCTCCGAGCCGGGCGACCCCTTACCTGGGGGAGGGATTCTATACTCTGCCCCCTCATCTTCACCACCGTCTCAGAGGAGCTGGACGTCGACGAGCTCACATCCTTCACGATGAGACCTGATGGAACCAAAACGCACAACTGTTTTGAAAGCTTTCTCCTAGCCGTCGGCGTTAGCGTGCGTTGTCGGTGTTAACAAGCTGTTGTTGCCATGCGACTGGTCAGGCAATTTGATATGCGGTGTAAAATACTCACAGAAATTGACATGAACGCACACATTTACATTTACATTCAGGGCATTTAGCAGAGCCTTTTATCCAAATGACTTACAGAAGTACATTTGTCAGAAGAAAGAGAAACAATATACATACACGATCATATATATACATATATACGATACATATAGGATTTATTTTTATTTATCGATATTTGAGAGATTGGCTGAAGGTAGTGGGCATACCCGAGTATCCGCTGCCCTGGTCTGGCGACATGGTGAGCATGTCCTCGGTGATGTGGATGCACAGGTCCTGGGTCAGCTCCTGGGTCAGCTCCAGAGCCATCTCGTGGAGCTCCTCATAGTCCTTCGGGTCGTCCACCAACATCTCGATCTCTACGTTAGGTCAACAAACGGAACTCCATGTCAGACACATTCCATTTCTACGTTAGGTCAACAGACGGTACTTGAAATCCGGCATCTTCGATCTGTACGCTAGGCTAACAAATGCAACTCGATATCCAACATATTCGATCTCGGCAAAACTCGTCAAAACTTACATTTTTCAGAAAAAAGATCATTTATATACTATGATTAAGATAAAACATTTGCATTCTTGTAGTTAAGCGTCCATGAATCCATGTTTTTCCGACTTGGTAGCTGGAATACACGTAGGTCGAAGATGACACGTTTCCGATTCTGGCTTTCCACCTTTGACCGCTGACAAACGCAGCATTGCACTGCTGTGATGTGCCTGTGTAGTGAATGAGCTGGTCATGTGAAGGTATCGGATCGGCGCATAGACTTGCGTACTCTCCAATACCCGATACTGCATTTTAGGCAGTATTGGAGGAATTTCCGATAGTGGTGTTAGTATCGGAAAACTCTAATCCACGCATCGTAACCCTAACCCTAACACACATTTTGGGCTGAACGATTAATCAAATTGAAATCGACATCCCGATGTACTAGAACGCGACGTGCAAATCGCAAAGGCTGCGCTAAAAAAAAATCGCAATCGCAATATTGGTCGAAATAATCGCAATTCGGTGATTTCCCTCAACCGTTCAACCCTGCGCACAACCCACGCGGCGCCGCCGGCCTTACCCTCGTCCAGGATGCGGTCCTTCCCGCTGCTCTCCACCCCCGAGGTGTGCGAGCTGCCCTGGCTGGTGGTGGAGGAGCTGCACCCGCGCAGCGCCCGGTGCGGCGGCTGGCCGGGGGTCCGGAAGCTGTCCGTCTCCACGCCCGAGGTGTGCGAGCTGCCGTGGGAGGCGGTGGAGTGGCGGGACAGACGCTTGTGGTGGTGGGACATGCTGCCGGCGCTGCTGCCGCTGGCCCGGCACCTCTTGTCCAGGGGGTCCATGTCCAGCTCCAGGGCGTCGCTGGAGCTGATGTAGGACTCCCGGTACTGTTTCTTCTCTGGAGGGGGGCGGAGGCGGAACACTCGTTGGGGGCGGGGACAGTGTTCACACTCGGCATTGAGATAATTGGAAGACTTAATTGTCATTAATGATCCGACCCGATCGGGATTGGGTCAATTGCAATACAGGTGTGAATGCGACCCAATTGGAACCGGTTTCACACTTGTTTGGTTTACACTCGGCATTGAGAATTGGGCAATGAGACATTGACTCAAATATAAAGGCACCCCTTAGTCAAAAACACTACAGAAATATCTATCATTTAGCAATATCGTACAAAGTACAAAAGAACACTAGAATAAAGGCAACAGCTGCAGTACCTTCGTTCTCCTCCAGGTGGCGGACCTGCTTCAGGACGGGCTGCAGGTTCATGTACAGGCGGTGGCTGTTGCTCAGCAGCTGCAGAAGGTGGCGGGAGCGCACGGGACAGCCCGTGTAGTACATTAGCTTCCGTGCGCTGGGCAGACCGTCCGGAAGGATCTCGAACTTCTTCCCCTGAAACCAACATTAGCACGTCATCAGGGATGTAGCATCGTACTGAATGTTGTGAATACAAAATCGGAATTTGTTTAAAGAGCCCATATTTTATGTATAATCAATAAGGTGTTTGTCACTTGTTGGTTGCATGGCAACAGGTGGTGGCTGGGTTGCCAGATTGCAAGTAATGTAAACTGTAAAAAACTAAAGCAAACATCCAAAAGTACACGATAAATATTAGATCCTAATCCCCTTAATCTGTACTTTTTAGAAACCAACTTCAAAAAAACAACTGATGCGCTGTTGCTACGTCGCTGGAAGGTAAAACGACAAGAAGGAAAACGATTTTAAGCATCGCTGGTATATTCAACCAAATGCAACTGAAAAAAGCAGCGTGTTCAACAGCCTCCCCGACTCTCTGGTGAGCTACGACGGCTGATAAACAAGCACAGTTCATTGATCATCTGGCTCAAAGCAAACATGACCACGTCCGGGAAGGGACGTGGTCTGTTCTTGAAGAAAACCATGTTTTTTGGCGGCTCGTTGCGCCAAAGACAACGAAGACACCGCCAGTAACGCAATCTGCTCTTCTGAGAGAAACACTAATCAGGGACGACTGCGGGTGATTTGATGTTGGCGGCCGCTGTGGAAAACCAAAGCGCGAGATAAAGCGGGCTTGTTCCGCCGTTGGACGCCGTGTCGACACCGCAGCAGATGTTCCTCATTTCACCCGGACCGAATCCAGCAGCGACGTATAAACATCTCTGATGGCGTTTGGACTTTTTCAAAAGAGCCCTGATGCACTCCCCACCCGCAGGAAGGAGCTTTTCAATCTCACTCCATTCAGACGTACATGAGATCACTTCACCACGGGATAGGCCTTTGGTTCCCCTCCAATCGCCGTCTTTGGGACCCATTTTTAAGAAAATATAACAAGTTGAGTCCCCCCAGTTTCACCTCCTGGGGAGAATTTTGTAGCACACTAATCCCTGAACCTATACAAAAGATATATTATTTGTAGCACACTTATCCCTGGACCTATACCTAGGATATATTTTGAGGGGGTTTCTTCAATGTTCGTGCAACAATCGTGCAACACCTAAGTGCAAACAAATATTACACATAAAGGTCTTTAGAAAGACAATTGGAGTCCAACCATTCCCCCCCCCCCCCCCCCCCCTACACAGGGACAGATTAATAGGCCGGGGCTGGAGGGGGGTGGGGGGGGCTGCTTGATGAACAACAGATTCTCCCGCCAGCCGCCCGTCCCAGTCTGCAATATGACGCAGCTCCGATAGAATCCAATTAACTGACTGCTGCACTCAGCTCAGAGAGCGGCTGACGCAGGAGGGAGGAGGGAGAGAGTAGGGAGGATTGAGGGGGAGAGGGGAGAGAGGAGGGAGGGATGAGGGAGAGATGAGGAAGGGGAGGAGGAGGGAGAGAGGAGGGGGAGAGGAGGGAGAGGAGGGGGAGAGATGAGGAAGGGGAGGAGGAGGGAGAGAGGAGGGGGAGAGGAGGGGGAGAGGAGGGAGAGGAGGGGGAGAGATGAGGAAGGGGAGGAGGAGGGAGAGAGGAGGGGGAGAGGAGGGGGAGAGGAGGGAGAGGAGGGGGAGAGATGAGGAAGGGGAGGAGGAGGGAGAGAGGAGGGGGAGAGGAGGGGGAGAGGAGGGAGAGGAGGGGGAGAGATGAGGAAGGGGAGGAGGAGGGGGAGAGGAGGGAGAGGAGGGGGAGAGATGAGGAAGGGGAGGAGGAGGGAGAGAGGAGGGGGAGAGGAGGGGGAGAGGAGGGAGAGGAGGGGGAGAGATGAGGAAGGGGAGGAGGAGGGGGAGAGGAGGGGGAGAGGAGGGGGAGAGGCCAGAGAGGAGAAGGGCCTGGATAGAAGGAGGAGCTTGAAAAGGGGAGAGGGGAAGGGAGAGGAGCAGGGGGAGAGGAGAGAATACAGTGTAGGGGAGGGAGGAGCTGGGGAGAGAGGGTTCAACCAGTTCTCCTCTCAGGGCACGGGGTGCGTAGTGTGGGGCTCATGCAGTAGCACCCTGGGTCTCCATCTCTCTCGCTCTCTCTGTTAAAATGTTGTTGGTGACGCTGCAGAATGTGAACATGCGCATATCGAACTTGTGTGTGTGTATTAATGTGTCAGTGTGTGTGTGTGTGTGTTAATGTGTCAGTGTGTGTGTGTGTGTGTGTGTTAATGTGTCAGTGTGTGTGTGTGTGTGTTAAAGTGTCAGTGTGTGTGTGTGTGTGTGTGTTTGTGCGTTAATGTGTCTGTGAGTGTGTGTGTGTGTGTGTGTGTGTGTGTGTCCAGGGAGGGAAACTATTCAATAGTTCTGTGATCGTTTCCAGAGGACGGCCGCAGGGTCCAGCAGAGGAGTCCTGACTCAGTGTTTCCACCGCCCTGCAGCCATCCAGAGACCAGGACCAGGCAGCCCCCTGATGAGACCAAGATCCCTCCAACCACTGGGGCCAGACCTGGGCTCCCCACGCACCAATCAGCAGGTAGGTGTGGTCATGTGACATGACTTTTGGGGAGGGTGTGTTCGCCTAAATTAGGTTCAGCTACGTTCAGTCGGGTTCGGCTACGTCATTAAAAAATAAAAAGACTGCGGACACTGACTGACCTGGGGAAGCCAAAACAACAAACTTAAGCAACAAACTTAAGCAAGTCAAACCACCTTAACCAAACTTAAACAAGGTTAAACCACATAGCCGCAGAAATCCAAAGTTACAGAATGGCAACACCTTTCGTAACGCTACTCACAAATCTTTGTAATATCGTATGGTGAGGTCCCGGCTGATTCAAGTCGCGAGGCTTAGAGGCTCAGTTATGGTTCCACGTCTACGCAACGCAATGACTCTGCAGACGCTTCGACGCAGTCGTGAGCCTGTTTTGGGTCTGCGTCAGGTTTAAGTGATATTCAAGTTTTAAGGCTCGTCACGTGACCAGGTGTTTGGCGTCATGTGACCTGACTCTGGGTCATGTGATCTATGTAGTGGTGGACTCACCACGAAGACCAGCTTGCCCACGTTGGTCCAGGGGAAGTCATACAGCAGCTGTCTCACGGACCCCACGTTCTGAAACAAGCCATCGGATAAACACAAAACCATTTTAGAGTTCAGGATTAACATATATAGTACAATATAAATACTCAATGCTATCAAAAACGAACTGACAGCAAACAACTGCTGACTAAGACCAAGGCAGGATAGAGTATTACTGTGTGGCCAACTGTGTTAAGCCCCCAGATGAAAGGCACTGGGTTTGATCCCCTAAATATGCCTTTGACCAACCTACACGGTAAATAGTATTTAAATTCAGCTTAAGTCGCACGCTGGCTTTAAACACGGAGTGTCATGGGCATGGAGCTCCATCAGCAGCGGCTACCTGGAAGATCTGGATCCCGCGGAGCGTCAGTCCTAGCGTGAGCGACGCCTCCACCTCTTTCTTGTCCTGTGGAGAGAATGGACGCTGTGAGGGACGAACACTTCAACGTTTGGCAGATTAACCTTCTGAAACCTCTCCCGTGTGAGTCCTCTGGTCAGACGAAATGGCTTTGTTCCTCCAAATCAAAGTGTGAATAACGGCCCGAACCCGTTTTTTGCATTTCCACTGTAGCGTATGGCAAGTAGGGATCAACCGATATGGATTTTTTAGGGCTGATGCTGATACCGATGTTATTTCATCAGCCTTAGCCGGTGACCGATACGGGCTGGCAATTTTCTTGAGATGATTTTTTTTCGCCGATACTGCTTTGCTCGCTCAATTTACATTTAACGATGATAACAAATATTGAAGTCTCAATTTAAAAAAGGAACATTTATTGAACTGTCTGTCTGTAAAAACTATCGGCGAACGCAGCACCGAAGCATCGGCGAATGCCGATTCACGAAAAAAACACAAATATCGGCCCGATATATCAGCCAGCCGATATATTGGTCGATCACTAATGGCTACGTGCGCAAGCTACCTTTTACGGTTTGCAAGCTAACTTTCAGAAGTGACGGAGTTTCATGCTAATCTTCAAACTGATATATCTCCTCAGATGAAGCTCACCTCAAACACGTGCCATCAATTAATGAAACACAGAAAATAATTATTACATTAATCGTATATTTTTATGTTTATATGATATAATAAAGCACAGCAGCATCAACAGACCCACCAGGGACGGGCAGGAGATGGGTGTCCGACCAGTTTGCTAACAAATAGCGTGTTTGTGTGCTTTCTGCCCCGTGGTGGGAAGAACCGATTGTGGCTTTAACGCGACATTAACATATCCAAGAAATCACCTCAGCAATCTGCCCGCCCTACGGCGGCTAAGAAATGAGTCCAAACATGAGATAGCATCAGCAGGAGGTGATGCTATCTCATGTTTTTAATCAAAGTCAGGAAACACACAGTATTCCATGGATAGCCCTCAGCACTGAAGAGCATGTGGTACAGACATGTTTGAACAAATATGTTGTCAAGTACTTCATCAGGACCAGGAATGGAGTGGCGGCAGTGTTCGACACCGTTTCTCTGTACGGCGGGTTAGGCGCCCTTGAGCAGGAAGCAGAACCCCAATCCGTTCTTTAAGGAAACGATGCGCAAAATCCTCACTGTGGGACACCCTGGGTAAAAGGTTGCTTGGGCTACATGACTAGATAAGAAAAGATGACCTTTACCAAGAGAAGGTCGACTATCAATCCCAGACCGGACATCCGTGGTGAGAATAGAAAGTCGTGGCCCAGAAGGGGTTAGTGCTGGAGAACTGAGGGGTTGAGTCTCACCTTGTAGAGGCGCTGGGGTTAGTAGTGGGGTTAGTGGTGGGGTTAGTGGACTGATGAGTCTCACCTTGTAGAGGAGGTAGTAGTGGGGTTAGTAGTTGCGTTATTGGACTGAGGGGATGAGCCTCACCTTGTAGAGGCGCTGGGGTTAGTGGTGGGGTTAGTAGTTGGGGTTAGTAGTTGGGGTTAGTAGTGGGGTTAGTAGTTGGGTTGGTGGACTGAGGTGATGAGTCCAACCTTGTAGAGGCATTGGGGTTAGTGGACTGAGGGGTTAGTAGCGGGGTTAGTCTCACCTTGTAGAGGCATTGGGGTTAGTGGACTGAGGGGTTAGTAGCAGGGTTAGTCTCACCCTGTAGAGGCGGTAGTAGTGGAGGGGTTAGTGGACTGAGGGGTTAGTAGCGGGGTTAGTCTCACCTTGTAGAGGCGGTATTAGTGGAGGGGTTAGTGGACTGAGGGGTTAGTAGCGGGGTTAGTCTCACCTTGTAGAGGCGGTAGTAGTGGAGGGGTTAGTGGACTGAGGGGTTAGTAGCGGGGTTAGTCTCACCTTGTAGAGGCGGTAGTAGTGGAGGGGTTAGTGGACTGAGGGGTTAGTAGCGGGGTTAGTCTCACCTTGTAGAGGCGGTATTAGTGGAGGGGTTAGTGGACTGAGGGGTTAGTAGCGGGGTTAGTCTCACCTTGTAGAGGCGGTAGTAGTGGACGGTGACGTCGTCGAGCTGGGCGCTCTCCTTGATGTACTTGAGGTGGGCCTCCGAGGCCGTCAGGGCGAACTGGTCCTTGTGCATGTTGGGGATGTGGCGCAGGATGTAGTCCCGCCCCCGCTTGGTGATCACCTGACAGGAAGTCAAACACAGCGGCGGGAAACGTCAACCTCAGCCGTTTCAGACTGTGTTTATTCGGGCGTTTCAGGGACTGTGGATGAAAGCCGGCACTGCTCTGGACGATTCTGGTACATTATCAGCAATGTTTTTAATGTGTATGGTCCCTGTCAAATAAAGAGCCGTTTATGTCCATCACAGTCTCAGCGGGTTATTCTTGGGCTGTGATAACATCCCCAACTTAAACTAAACAACACGTTTGCCCTAAACACCCCAAAGGGTCAGGGAAAAAACCTAAAGTCAGTGGGGAAAAGGGGGACGTTTAGGGAGCACAGAAGAGGCATGTCTGGGTGAGTCAGGCATTTCCTTCTCCGACAGAATGAGGGTGTGTTTCCGAAGAAGAAGGGAGTGACCCTTGTTACTGCAGCGGAGGAGTGGTGTTTTTATGACCTATGAATGTTGTATAAATGTCAGCCCTGACACGGAAAGAACCAGTCTGGAATCAATTCGACAGAACTTCCGAAGTGTGTGTGTGTGTGTGCGTGTGTATGTGTGTGGGTGTGTGGGTGGGTGGGTGTTGTGAACTGCGCTTCCACAAGGCCCCCTGGTGTGTGTGTGTGTGTGTGTGTGTTGCTGTTGTCTTTTGTGTACTGGGTAGTTTCACTCGCCTCCTCGTCTCCCCCCTTTTGGTTGATATTATGCTTTTTCGACGTTTCGATTTGCTTTAGACTGTCATATGCCGCATGTACACATGTTTTACATCTGCTAAACTAGAGAAATCTAGATATCTACGTCCGGCCAAGGGGGAGTACACACGCCCACCGAGAACGCCTGTCAACAAGTAACAAAAAATAATAATAATAATACCATTTTCGAAGATGCTGAAATTGGCTTTGTGTGTGCAAGGGGTATTTAAAAATACAGACATGTAACCCTATTCTAGTAGTACCACCAAATGCAATTATTAACCCCAAAAAAGCCAAGAACTGCACTAAAATGGCCGTCTGTGAGCGTAGTCTGCGGGGTGTGGGGGGTCATGCAGGGTTCATCCAGCCTCTGACTGACACGGGGGGGTCCGCCCTGAGGCTTCTAAAGTGAAGCGCTCCCGGGCTAACAGATGTCTACGGGACGAGACCCGGAAACACCCGGAAACACCCGGGATCCCCGTGGCTCTGGCTCCGGAAACCAGAGCTCAGCGAGCTGGCTTCCCTCTGGGCTGGGCTCATGTGTCTCTGGTCCGTAAGGTAAGGGGAGCACCTCACCCCCCCCTGGGGATGAGGGGGTTCAGCAGGGATAAGATAAGGGAGTCCTTCATTATTACCGGATTGTACTATTAGTGTCCTGTACTTTCTGCTGGGTCTTTCCCCGCGCGATTCGAGTGTCATAGATTGTAAAGGAAGGTGATACGATTGCGTGTGTGTGTGTGTGAACATTGGCATGTGTGTGTGTGGGTGTGTGTGTGGACATTTCCGTGCGTGTGTACATGGACAAGTAGTATAAACTAGTGTACAGGTCACAGCTCATGCCCAAACATCTACTTCCTGTGCTGGGCTGGTCTGACAGGCCTGATAAGCAAGTTAATCACAGGAAGTCAAGGGGGCAATCAGTTTGGGTGTGGTTGCCATGACCATGGCGGTCTAGTTTGTTGGCCAGAGGGGGTGGGAGGTTTCCCACAATGCACCACTGAATCCAAGTATTCCTCCAGATTGTGCATGACACCACAACACCACAAGCTTGTGCCACTTTCTAGCACTTGAAATAACCCAGGTGTCCTAATTCTCGTTATGCCACGTGCTGTTTGGTTGCTTGGGACGGTGAATAAAAGGCGAGGAGACCTACATACAGACGCTAGGACACCAGGCTGTTCTTCACTTGTACCTTCTCATTTATTCAATGAACTCACTTATGCTTATACTTTTAGGGCATTTGGAAGATGCTTTTAGCCAAAGCGACTTACAATAAGTACATTTGTCAGAAGGAAAAATAAACAATTTATTGCTGTCGGCGCAGTAAGAATGTTCGTAGAACCAAGCACTAACAGTTTGGTTGGATATGTGTGCTTTAAGGTTGGATAAGGTTTGGTTGGATATGTGTGCTTTTCACCTTTGGACACTGAATTGAAAACAGGATCAGAGGACATAGAGGGACATGCACAACTACTGAATCTACAAGTATTACTGTGTGTGTGTGTGTGTGTGTGTGTGTGTGTGTGTGTGTGTGTGTGTGTGTGTGTGTGTGTGTGTGTTAGTCGGTGGTAGCACCACCACCCTCACCTTTACAAGCCCGAATTAACAAGTGCACACTCAGACATGCGCGCATACAAACGCACCCACCGAAACTAAAAATACATGCGCACTAACAAAGAGCGCGTGTGGAATAAAACCAAAATCAACACACTGCGTCTACTCCAGGTCGTGACTCACCCAGGGGGGAAAGTAGGCCTCAGGCTCGAAGTACTTTCCAAAGTGCTTGTTGCGCTTGAAGTTCCCCAGGTCTGCCTGCAGGGCGAAGGCGGCCAGCAAGAAGTAGGCCTCCTCTCGCTGAACGCACTGGGACAGCAGCACCTGCTTCCTCAGGTGCCAGTAGTAGTAGTACCTGGCCGCCCGGTCACTGTGTGGGGGGGGGGAAGAGAGAGAGACCGGGGGAGACCGTGAGTCACTGCAGAGGCACGGGCTGTGTACTATTTCCCGTTGTAATTTCCCGCGGGCCAGTGATGCGGCTTGACTTGTAACTGGAAGGTTCCTGGTTCGATTCCCGCCTCCCCCTAGAGGAGTGTCGAGGTGTCCCTGAGCGAGACGCCTCACCCTAACTGCTCCCGACGAGATGGCTGTCTCATTGCATTGTTGACACCGCCGTTGGTGTGTGGATGTGTGCGTGAACCGCTGTAAGTCACTTTTGATAAACGCGTCTGCTAAGTGCCCTAAATGTCAATACAATGTTTGTTCGCCATACCGAGGATAGGGGGTCCAGCTGTGTGTGTGTGTGTGTGGGGGGGGGTCTGTCGAGATTCACTTAAAAAAATAGTTATTAGACGCTTGTTAGCAAGTACTCGTTTGTTAGATCGTTAGAGGAAGAAGTAGAACCCTTTAAGAAGAAGCTCTGAGTGGCCGAGCAGGAGGAAAGGAGCGGTGTTATTAAAGGCCTTGGCGACTGTTGAGTAAATCATAACCTTCATGGGGGCATGTCTAAATGTGGAGTGTAGTCTAAACATGTGTTGCCGTGTTGTTGGATACAATAACCCATCCTGTGACTGCTCCAGGCTTCCTGTGTTCTGTACTTAAGATTGTGACAATCAAGGAGAATCTCTAAATATTTAGGAAGTGAGGATAAGTGAAGTCACCGGAGAACAACACACTGGAATGCAACCGTGGGATGTGTGAGGGTAACCCGAGTCCTCAATTCAAGGTAACTTTATTTGTTTTGCTCTTTATCTACGACAGTCTGCCAGGCTCTGTCTGTCTTCGCAGGGTCGCAGAAGCTCAGCAGGAAAAGGAAGTAACCTTGATAAGATGCACATTATGCCAAAACATCCTTCACCCTTTTATTAAAGTCATAAAGATATCCGTGATTTGGTTTATTAGAGTAATAAAGCGGTTGTAAAAGTGAGGTATTACCATAAGAATGCATTACATGAAAATGTCTGTTTGGTTTTATGGTTTCTGAGCTCATTATCACACGTGAACATCTGAGACCGTTGAGAGATAGTCAGTACAAAATACATATATATATAGAAATACATCATTTGGTTTTTTGATTTTACATTATTCCTTTATAATTCATTTATAAAATGAAAAAATATTAAATAAATATCAAATAAAAATATATTGCATACATTGTATATATATATATAATATATTTTGCATATATATTGTTTTTTTCATCATGGTATTGTCAGTTGGCAATTGCAAGTTAGCGATGGTTTAAATACTACTTTTTTATGTTATAGCTATAACTAGTTAGCTGTGGTTTAACCCCTGGTATTTTCTGATAGCTTTGCACTTTGCTTTGCTTTAAATCCTTTATTTTTCTTTTATGTATAGCCTAATTATCTGTGGTTCAAATGTTAGTAACTTCTGATACCTAAAGCTAGTAGTAAGCTGTGGTTGAATTCCTAGTATATTTTGATAGCTATAGCTAGTTAGCTGTGGTTTAACCGCTGGTGTCTTCTGATAGCTATAGCTAGTTAGCTGTGGTTTAACCGCTGGTGTCTTCTGATAGCTATAGCTAGTTAGCTGTGGTTTAACCGCTGGTGTCTTCTGATAGCTATGGGCAGTGGGCTGTGGTTTTGCTCACCTTATCAACCTCCCGTTCTCCACGTAATACTGGGCTCTGAAGTGGATTATCATGGGAGGGCCGAACTGGTCGATGCCCTGTGGAACAAATGAGCAGAACATCAGAACATCAACGGTCATGAAGTCCTCCGATTGATGCGTATCGCTGACGTTACTCAATTCAATAACTGATGAATGCGGTCCGTACAGAAGTACGTTGCGTTGTTCACAGTGTATTATTACACATATGGGGTGTAAATCTCTCTGTAACCCACATGACTCGAATCAAAATCTATTCTCGTTTCAGAATGATCCCCGATTCAAAATCGAATCACGATTCAGTACATAGGGGGTGCGAATCTCAGGATCTACTCTAGTCCTCCGTGCGCTAAGAAACGGCGGTGTGGCAAATAACGGCACGATAGATGAGTAAAGTGGGTGTAAGATTAAGTCTTTTATATATTTGAATAAATTCTATCAACCTCAAACGGATTATCGGATTATGGAGAAAATGGTGAAGTGAGAGTAGACGAAACGCTGACAGGAATCAAAGGAAGAGCTTTTTATTCAAGTCTCAATATTATCATTATTATTATAACCTGAATGGATGATCGCAATTCCTACGTGAATGTGTAACTACTTTTCCCCACCACTTTAAGACGTTGTGGGGAAGTTGATTCCTACGTACAGAATGCTCATGATTCAAACCTTTCAAAGTGAGACTTCCTATAAAGGGTACTCAACCTACAGTGGGCAGTGAGAGGCGCTCTGGACACCTACCTTGCTGGCCTCCCTCTTCCACTCCTTAGGGCAGTACTTGGAC
Organism: Pollachius pollachius; assembly: GCF_949987615.1. Lineage (NCBI taxonomy): Eukaryota > Metazoa > Chordata > Actinopteri > Gadiformes > Gadidae > Pollachius > Pollachius pollachius. Next base: position 6,218,456 of record NC_136948.1, on the reverse strand, counting down.
AACTTCTGGTCCAGCTCCATGTAGATGTGTTCATTGTCTGCAAGAGGGACAGATTAGACGTGGGTTGAATACAGATGCGTAATTAACATTCAGTCCTCTATTTATATCTGTATGTGTTTGCGTATACAGACATTTGCACACGTGTGTACAGCCATTTATGTGTGTGTGTGTGTTTGTGTGTGTGTGTGTGTGTGTGTGTGTGTGTGTGTGTGTGGGTGGGCATTTTGCAGAGTGAACCCTTGGGAAAGGGGGGCGGTTCAAGCTTGGCCCGTGTAGCATTCAGAGGAGAGACGGCTGGCAGCATCTATTGAGCTGAGCGTCAAAGATATTCTGCAGTGACTCATAGTGTTTGGGAGTCTATCTCTCTCTATGTGTCGCTCTCTCTGTGTGTCTCTCTCTCTCTCCTAGTGTCTCTCTCTCTCTCTCTCTCTCTCTCTCTCTCTCTCTCCTAGTCTCTGTCATGGTCATAATCTCTGTGGGCACACACAGCCAGGATCCATCCGGTTCACCAATAAACGATATCAGAGATGATGGGGAGAGACGAGGGAGGAGGACAGCAAAATGGAGGGGGAGATGGAAAGGAGAAGAGCTTGAATGGAGCGTCGTCATTTCGGTTGGCTAATCGCGTGGCGCGAGGAGAAGGAAGCGTGTTGACGAGACGCACACTGACGTCTGGAAGGAGCAGTTTGTAACGCGATTAGAGGAACGTCTGATGACATCTGGACTTGAGATATGGTACAACGATAAATGTGGTCACCATGTGGTTCGGTTGATTCAAAATACCGTTCTAAACAGCCTAGCTGGGGGTCATTCGATTACAGAATAGGGAAATCTTAAGAATAGTATCGCCCTTATCATGGTTTACCCTACTCTTTGCCGTTTCAACTATAATTTGATAATTTTAACCAAGTCACTTAATGACTCAACAATTCCAATCGAGTACGCAAAATGACCATATTTAATTATTGGTCATATGTTCTTCTCAGCATGTGGGTCAAAGAAGCCGCGCATTAACACCCTGAGTTACACCCCCCCCCCCCCCCCAGTCCCACTGCACCAGTCCTGCCAGTACAAACCCACCAGTCTCTCCCCCCCCTGACCTAGTATTCCTGACGCTAGCGGTAAGGCAGGCTGGGAATGTGATTCGATGTAGTTCTGCTCTCCACAGTGTTGAATTTGAAAGCACTGCTGCGTGTGATTTATAAACTTTGATTCCTGAAGACGTCTTCAGCCCCCCACTCTGGATCGTAATAATCCTCATTAATCATTCTCACCCCGCGTGTTTCTAAGTGAAAACATTTAGACGAGGAGTTGTTGCGGTTTTTAATTTGCCATAACTCATCCGCTGGCAGACGTCATCTGTCATTACCAGAAGAGTAGGGAACTTCGAGAAAAGAGAGAGAGAGAGAGAGAGAGAGAGAGAGAGAGAGAGAGAGAGAGAGAGAGCGAGAGAGAGAGAGAGGTTTGCCTAGGGGATTTCACGCTGTTCAGACAAGCAGTTCAGGAATGTCCCACAATCAGACTTTTTGGCTCCTTCTCCCGCCACTGGCCGCTGCCATTGGCTCATCTGGACGACAGCTGTCCGCGGACGCAGGCCCCTGTGATTGGCCGTCCTGGGCGGTTGTGAACAATTGTCCGAGCCTCCCCCACCAACCCCCAGGGGCTTTCACGACAAGGTCCGGATTGTTATTTGTCCTCGTCTACATTTCTGCTGTCAGCCTGCCCTTCAGAGGGTATTCTCCTCCGACCTCCCACTAACAAGAGGGAGTGAGCACTGGGACAGGGTCAGCTGTTGGATCCAAACCAGCCACCCCGCAGTCGTACATCCACGTCGTACTCACTCAAACTGTCCTCCCCGTCTTTCGTTCGCAACTCTAGAAAGTCATTCCGTGGCGGCAAGGGAATTGACGACATTTTAAATGCATTTGGCAGCTGCTGGCCGACCCGGCTAACCCCGCCCCTCCCTTCGCCCCACCGCAGAGCGGGGTGACTCATTCCGCACACGGCTATTAACCCCCCCCACCCCAACCTTAGCGCCGCCCCCCGCCACGGCCCCTGTGTCAGCTAGTATCCGAGGTGGGCCCCGGTCTCCACGGAGACGGACGTGACGAGCAGCTGACAGACGTCATGTTTGTGTTGAGACTCGCAGGGCCCAGACGATGTGATTGGTCACTGGAAAATAACACGCTCAGTTTCCCTGGTCCTGCTGTAACGCCCTGCTTTGATGATGAGGAGCCGGGAGTCGTGGGGGAGGCGTGGGTGACAGGACCGGTCTCGTGTTGGATAATCACTTGGTTTTCCACATGTGTGCCAAGCAGGGACTTCGATAACACTTCACGGCCAGAGTTAGACCGAGTCTGGGTCCACAAAGTAACCGTACTCCTGCCACGCTTTCACTTCCACCGAGGCACAGATGTCCTTCCTCGGCAGAACCTCTTAACACAGCATGAATGACCCGATCCAGAGAGTCGGGCTGAAACTCCGGAGCGGAGTTCTAAACCCTCTGGACCAAGACCGTCCTCATCCTAACACGTTTCATTTGCATACAGCGTCGCGGTCGGTGAGAGAGAGCAGAGGGTGGCGGGGTCTTACTCTGGACGACGCTCAGTCCAAACAGGTGGCAGTCCTTCAGACGGAGCAGGTCACACACCTGGACCAGCAGCTCCTGGGACAGGGTCTTCACCTGGGACAGGGGGAGACATACATCAGCCAAACAGACCAGTGGGTTTCAATCATGTGTTTCATATGCAGGGCCAGGAGAGTGTTGCGGCCGTGGTCTTTCACTAGAGTTGTTCTGGTACCGATACCAGTATCAGATATTCGGTATCGGGTGTAAGTCTATGCGCCGATCCGATAACATCACGTGACTAGCTTCTTTACTACACAGGTAAAGAACATCACAAACACGGCGGTGTTATGCTGTGTCCGTTAACGGTTGTAGGTTAACATCTCTAACTGTCGCACTCATAGACGTCGTGGAGCGGGAACCCTCGGACCAACGGGCGAGGGTTCCCGCTCCCAAACCAGGGGTTCCGGGTTAGATCCCGGATGGCCTAGGCCGAAACACACCGACAACCCGGTGGAGCGTCTCCGCGGGGACTCACGTTGACGATGACGTTGAGCGTGTCGTCGTTGGGCAGAAAGACACAGACGCAGCGGCGGTCCTGCATGGCGCGGTTGTTGTGGAATGGGAGCTTGTTCATCTTCTGAGTGGCTGCCGCCGACGACCCCCGACCTCCTGACCTCCGACCTCCCGACCCGACCGGGTGGTGACGAGCGGGGTCAGTGAAGCGTGGGCGGGACCCTGGTTGGTTCAGCTGCGGCCGAGGTCGGTCAAACCAACGGACCAATCGGCGATGGCGAGGCGGGGCATGGGGGCGGAGCTTGGTTGGCTGTAGCTGTGGAGACACAACGGTGCAGCGTGAAGGACGCATCTCGATCTAGAGCGTTGATTTAAATTCAGGGCATTCGGCAGAAGCTTTTATCCAAGGCGACTTACAAAAAAGTACATTTGTCAGAAGAAGAGAAACAGCAATATATATCTGGTCATTGAATGTTCCAAGCATTAACAATTGTGATGTTAACCCGTTCCCCGTATACAACAAAGACCGCTAGGATAAGATGCTACACGATGCTAAGTACTTTTTTTTAGTGCCAGGACGTACAACATACAATAAGTGTGTACATTAAGTGCCAGGGCGTGCATTGGATATCCACTGTATTGTGCACTGGCCCGCGGGTTAGACTCAAACCTGTAACTCTACCAGTTAAGGGGGACGGGGGCATTGTAGAAGCATGGAGAAAGTTTGCGTTGTTGTGGTGCTCATGAGCAAAGAGAGCAACACATTTATAATATTTATTGCAGTGTTGGTTCAAAGCGCAAAAACGAAATTGCAAAGTGTGTCACACAAGGGCGTCTTAACAGAACCAGGCCTAAAAGGAATCCCGAAAGCAATAAAGTAGAATTACTACGACAAAGTCTCACCCCTTTTAAGTGTCTGTGTGTGAGTGTGTGTGTGTGTGTCTCTGTGTGAGTGTGAGTGTTTGTGAGTGTGTGTGTGTGCGTCTGTGTGAGTGGGTGTCTTTTTGTCTGTCTGTGTGAGTGCGTGTCTGTGTGAGTGTGTGTGTGTGAGTGTCTAGCTGTCTAGAACGATAAAAGGAATGCTGAAGCAGGGCATGCTTTGTGTGTGTGTGGGTGTAAGCTTGCGTGTATGTGTGTGCGTGCATGAGTGATTGAGTTTGTGTGTGCGTATGTACACAGAGTCTTGCGTGGTACTGTCTGAGGCACGTGTTACTGCACATCGGACGTCACCGGGGGGGGGGGGGGGGGGGGGGGGTTGGGGAACGTCAGGACGGAGGGAATGATATGAGAAGATAAACACGAGGAAGACGTCGGAGAAGGAAACGGAGAGATTAGGTGGGAGGAAGGAAGGACAGATTGACTCAAGGATAGAACTGTAGAGAAGAACGGTAGAGAAGAACCACAGAGTAGAACCATAGACTAGAACCATAGAGAAGAACCATAGGGTAGAACCGTAGAGAAGGACCATAGGGTAGAACCGTAGAGAAGGACCATAGGGTAGAACCGTAGAGAGGGACCATAGGGTAGAACCATAGAACTAGAACCACAGAGTACAACCATAGAACTAGAACCACAGAGGAGGTCCATAGCGTAGGGCTGGTGGAATGTAGTGTTGTCAAAGGCGGTAGGAGGGCTCTAGGCTCAGGCATGCCCACTGACTCACTCCTGACGTGGGCTGACCCCCCTCCCAGAGTTCACACCTCCCGACCCAACAGCCCTGCAGTGCATGCTGGGGCTGTTAGCCCAGCAAACACCATCAAAGTGAAGAAAAATGCATGTAACTGAGTAAATCCATTTTTTTGTACTTGGTTGGGGCGAAAGCATTTTCGATCAGGGATGCGTCAAAAATCAGGAATGAGCTATTGGGTGCCATTAGGGAACGAACATACGGTCACAATTTCAGCATTATGGGATGTTTTGGACAAGAAACTGGAACTGCGGCCGTCATGTTTCAATCAAAGGTCCTCGGATACGTTTGGTTTTGTCGTGCCGGCTTAATGCTCTCTCCCACTCTCTCTCCCTTTCCCTAGTTCGGATTCTAACTCTCGCCTTCTACCTTCCTTTCTTTCTTTCTTCCATGCAAGCAAACACACACACACATACACACACACACACACGCACACACACACACACACACACACACACACACACACTCACAAAGACGGACACACAGACACAAAGACATGCTAACAGAAATGACTGGTACAATACCATAGGCACACCTACACACACACACACACACACGCACACACACACACACAACTAACTGCTGTGAGGAGAGTGTAGCCTGGCACCTGGAGGGGGAGGGGGGAGGGGGGGTCATGTGACACCTTCAGGAAAGGTTTTAAGGCGTCTCAGGTAAGACAACAATAGGCTGTTAAGGATCCATTCAGCCCCATAACGGCTTCTTCCTATTGACACCATTAGCCAGGGAAGGCTTCACATCATCCCCCAGGACGACCTGCCCAACGAGAAGAACACAGGGGGGGGACTTTTATTTTGACACTCATTGATGAGCGTCTCTTGTGTGCTCTATTAAGAGGATATTAGGATGTACTTAATAAATCCCAAAAGGTGGAAAATACAGGGGGATTACGAGGATTAAAGAAGACATAACCAAGCGAGATAAAATAGGTAAATTAATAACATGACTACAATATAGATGCAGGAATAAAAGTATTAATCTGTGTGTGCTGCTTGTTCATGTAAATTATAAATCCGTTCAAGTCGAAAAACACTTAAAAGAGCGTGTAAAAGCCTCCACCAAATGGAATATGATTCCTGTTCATTCACACTCTCCCCTGCCATCGTACCCCTAAAACTAAAGATATGGTGCCTGTGACCCGGAGTTCAGCGGTACTTGAGTCCCTCTTAGTCGGCTACAGTCCAATCCTAATCCCAGTGTAAACACACGGGGTGGGAAACCATGTTGACTCCCAGGTTATGGATGAGGCTTCTGAGAACAGGGGAGGGGACACACACACACACACACACACACACACAGGCCTTCTACCCTAGACCATGACACCGCAGTAACACACAGGGATGTATGCACATGGATACGTGAATATTAAAGGTTTAGCGGTTGCCATGGAGATGTGGGTGGTCTACCTGTAGAGCAAGATGTATTGTGTAAATTACATAACACAATAATCAGTGTAGGTCACTTGGGGTAAATGGCAAAATGTGGACTGCATTGATATAGCTCTCTCTCCTAACCAGTGGCCACTCAAAGCGCTTTACAGTACTGCCTAACATTCACCCATTCATGCACACATTCACACACCGACGGCGCCGTCAACCACGCAAGGCGACAGCCAGCTCGTCGGGAGAAGTTAGGGCGAGGCGTCTTGCTCAGGGACACCCCGGCACTCGGTTAGGACGAGCCAGGGATCGGACTAGCATCCTTCCGGGGACCAGTCAACCTGCTCTACCTCCTGAGCCACATGCCGCCAAAGGTATGCCTGTAATTATGACTAATGAATTCAGATGCTGTTGCACTGTTAGCTTCACATAGCAGCCGTTAACTTTGACCCTATTAACTGAAACATAAGACTACATTAAGCAGCCCAGCTAGCCAGCGTAACAGCCCTGCTATGGACACGCGACTCTGGGTGCCAGCGAGTGTCTATCCCCTGGGTGTGTGCAGTACGGTGGAGGTCAGAGTTACTGAAGCCTCGGTCTCACACACACACACACACACACACACACACACACACACACACACACACGGCTTTGCACCCAAGAGTAACACTATTTATAGTAATGTGTACCCGTGTGTGAAATACACAGGTGTATAAACAGAAAAACGTAACACGCACATACATATCTCACCCCTCCATATATGGTGAACATACGTGAATATGCAAGCGAGCGCACACACACACACACACACACACACACACACACACACACACACACACACACACACACACACACACACACACACACACACAAACACACGCTCTTCCAGCGGTGTGGAGGCACCAAGGTTAATGAGGAGATGATCACATGACTCATCCCTCCATCTAGTCCCATCCATCCATCTCATCTAGAGATTCCCTCCATGCATCTGTCTCCACCGACCCATCGTTCGTTCCTTTCATCTTCCTCATGTGTGTGCGTACGTGTGTGTGTGTGTGCAGTTCATTAAATCAGTGCTTTCCCTCTTCAGGGCGACGTAACCAATGTCATTCTCCAACACACACACACACACACACACACACACACACACACACATGCAGTGTTGTGTCCCAGCCTGCTGCAGCAGGTCTAAGGGATTGTGTCAACGTGGCAGAGCTCGGAGTCTCAACACACAAACGGTCTGCGTTACACTCCCTCCATGTCTCTCTCTCTCTCTCTCATGGGCCATCCCTGTCTCTCTCCCTATGGGTCTTACATATTCTCTCCTTCTTTGTTGTATATACTCTCTCTCTCTCTCTCTCTCTCGCTCTCCTAATATAAATAAATCCCTCTCTCTTTTGAACACTTCATCTGCCCTGTTCTCTCCCTCTCAGCTGTAATAACTTGTATTAACGTTAACACAGACGAATACATAAAACACGAATAATATACTGAAGCCAAATTAGACTAGCCCCCCCCCCCCAACCCTGTAGGGGACACAGCCGGCAGTGCATGTGCTCAAAGCACCCCTCTGCCCCGGTGATGTCAACATAACGTGATCACGTAGAGCAAAGGGTTCTGTCGCAGGTGACACAGGGGCCAAGGCAATAAAGAGTGTTCTCATAGCACATTTTATGGATATTCAGTTTAGATTTGGTTTCCCTGGCGTGACTCAGGGGTGAGGAAAATAAAGTGGTATTTTATGGATGGTAAGTTTAGGTTTGTTTTGCTGTGAAGGTTATCTTTTGAGTTTGAAAGTTTGGGTGAAGAATACATTTAATTCAGGGTGGTTATGTTTTTAAAGCTGTGTGCTTTATTTTAAAAAGTGTGTGTGTGTGAAGCCCTTCAAGTTCAGGCTTTGGGCTGACAGCTAACTGCTATCTGTCACTGAGCGAGACAGAGCGAGAGAGAGAGAGAGAGAGACTGAAGAAGGAACGTGGAAATAGTGAGAGAGAGAGAGAGAGAGAGAGAGAGAGAGACTGGGGGAGGAACAGGGAAATAGAGAGAGAGAGACTGGGAGAGACTCTCAGAGAGCGAGAGGTAAATGAAAGAACAGGGGACACAGAACAAGGTCAAGCAAAAGAAAGATGGAAAGAGAGAGGGAAAGAAGCTGAATTAAAGAGAAAATAGGGAGAGGAAAGAGAGGCTATGAAACTAGAAAAGGAGACAGAATGGAGGAGAAGAAGAGAGCGAGGTGGCAAGCGGAGCGCAGGATGAGGGAAAAACCAAAAGAACAGAAGAGGGAAAAAAGAGGGAGAAACTGCTGCAGTGGGGAGAATTCCACATGAACATCTGCTTCTCATTGCAACAATGGAGGCCTTTGATTCTGGCCACACACACAATTACAAACACCGTCGCCGTCTCCATCCCAGCGCCGCTCTCGGCTAACTTGACGTAACGTCCAGCGATGCACATTCGACCCTGACGTCTCAGAAAGGGTCCGAGTACCGGTGGCGGTCGCTGAGGCCGTCGTTCCATTAACGATCACTGGACGCTTGTTTAAACGTCTTTGGCATGCCAGAGGAGGAGTGGCGTCAGTATTGTTTGCCGCTGATTACGGCGTCTGGGAACGTTTTTCCCTCGTTTTAGTCATCTTTAAACTTTTAAAGACTGTTTTAACGAATTGCGAACTAGCTTTTCTTTCTTCAAATTCAGCAAAAGGTTTGAATGACAGTTTACGGCCCACATTGATTTATCCTCTGAAATCCTCCCACTGCACCGTACTAAAACACACTGCTGTCTCTAAGATTCACACCAGTATCTGCCTCACCGCAGGGAAACGTTGCTCTCCAAAATGACGCCTTTTCTATCATAGTGAGTCCTGCTATCGCAGAAAGAGATGAGCTATATTTGAACACATATGTATTCCATTACTACTTGAAGAAGATTGAGAATTTGGAATTAAACTAAATTGACCTCTGTTGATGTATTCTACCTTTAAGAAAACAACTACCATTCCTCAAAACGTTATGTTCACAGACCGATATTAAACATAACCTCTGACTTTACAGAAAGGAAGGATAAAACATTAGACTGACAAATTACACCTTAAGAGAATGTTTAGCATTTCTGTTAGCATTTCTCCAGTGTGTCTCTGCCAAGCAGTGTTTAGTCAGCATAGGAGGAGGGCTGAAGCTGAGGGCTGGAGTCTCTACCCCTTCATCACCACCGTCACAAGATGGCATTAGCATTAGCTGGGGCTTAGCCACCTCAGGAAACTGCCCGCGCTTGCTTTTCTCGAGCTGACAAACTGGAGAAGAGCTGAGTGGAAAAACACAACTTCAGAAAATATGGATGTTTGGTTGTTAAGTATGTGTACGAAAACATCCCCACCACTAAATGTAGAGGAGCAGAGGAGTCTAAACATCCATGTTGTGTGTTTTCGTAGGGTTGCTCTAGTGTCAGGAAAGCAGTGGTCAACACACTTTGACGTTACCATACCACACCTCGGCCCTTTAACAGTCTAAAAGAATTGAATGGATTTAGAGATTACGATTCTTCTTGTTGGATAACAAAGGACCATACATAAATGTATTACAACATTGCCAAAAAGTTAACCTTGAGAAACTTGATCTGCAACTACAAACTAATGTGCTGTACAAGCAAACATCAGCGCTGCAGTGCAGTACGGACAAATTTCCCTATCATTACATTGACAATACATTTTTCCTCACCAACCCCCGCGGGCATAAGAGAATGCTAGCATGGCACACTATCGGTATACTCCTGAGATATGCTTTTATCTTTACCCTGTGTGAAAGCAGAGCTAGATAAACAGGCGGGTAGAGGAGAGAAGGTGAACAGGCTGGAAGGCCTTGCTTCCCACGGTCGTGATCTCCGACCATCATCCAGTATCTGCTTGTTGACTGTCAGAATTCCTTCCCGGTTTCCCCCACTAACTGCTAGCAGGGTCAATAAGATGTTTCTGGCCCAGACTGAAAAACAACAGCCTGATAGCACCGGGGCAGGATTTTAACAACCAAAGAACCGACAAAGACGATGAATCAAAACGGCATCTTTGTGTTTTAAACTGGAAAAACGATGACCACAAAACGTTCTTCCTCTCAATCAATAAAAAAAATTCCCACACCTTAAAATGAGTAGAACAAAGTTCATCAGATCGCAACATTGAACTCCTATTTCTGGACATAATGCCATGCATACCTCCGAACCTTTTGGAACAAAGGTCCCACATATTACCCTTTTAAGGTCAGTTCGTTTGCTGGCATGGTGTTGTTATTTAAAACATCTGACATTAGGGAGACAGATGCCATCGTACTCCGCTGCACACAAATACCCCACAGCTACTGTATTTACCATCCATTGTACTGGTCCCAGCCACCCCATCCCAATGGATTTTTTGTCCAAGACTTCCTGTAATCAACAATCTGATTAGCCTCCTTCCTGACATGACTCGACTGCTTTAGAAAGACAGGGGCGTCCTTTCAGCTAATGCTGTTATGTTTGTTACAGAAGGTCTCAACGGGCGAGGGGTTATAGTAGAACGTGGGACCACCCTATTCACCTACCAGCCATCTTGGTTATAAGCGCTCACTGGGTGGTTGGAATTGAATGCGGAACTGAATTCTGTGTTCAGTTCCAGACCCAGTGAGCGTTTAGAACCAAGATGGAGCAGAGAGAGAGAAAGAGAGAGAGAGAGAGCTGATGACTGACAACAGTGTGGGGAAAAATAGACACGACTTTGCTAACAACTAATAACAAGACCCTATCTGTCACCAAGAATGTTACCCCGCCACCCACCCACACACACACACACACACACACACACACACACACACACACACACAGCTACACAGCTCAGTAGAAACCTGAGTCCGCGACATGCGAGGGAAAAATAGACAAACATGCAGACGGACAGGCAGACGGACGGACAGAGAGTAAATAAATTGTTTCATTTATTTATAATTATCCTATTGCATCTTTGACATCGTAAGTGGAGAACAAATAGAGACACCGTAACGGAGCTCTGGTACCAAAAGGTCAACCAGTTATCTTGGTTCTGGTTCTCAAGTTGGAGAACGACGCCAGAGCGGAAGTACCTCCAAGCAGAGATCATGCCAGACTTCCCCCCACATCTGGCTCCGATGTGGGGTTTGAGCTAGGACACAGTACAAGAGCACACACACACACACACACACACACACACACACACACACACACACACACACACACACACACACACAACACACACACACACACACACACACACACACACACACACACACACACACACACACACACAGTACTAGCGGGCGTGTAGGAACAGGGCTAGCTCCAGTTCCCCCGACCCGCAGGCGGCCTTTAGCTAGCTTCGGATGCGGGCTGCGCACCGTTTAAGCTAGCTAGAAGTAGCAAGAACCACAGGAGCTCCAACAACACGGGCTTAAAATAGTGTGGGGAGGGCTGGGAAGAAGGCATTAAAAAAGGAACTGTTATTACTCCTACGCCCCAAACCATGATGTTTTCTTTCTGTTTCTGACAAACGTCTTCCGTTTTGGAGGAACCGGTCGAGTACGGACCGTTAAGGGGTATTTGAATGGGCAGATGTAAGAGCATTGTTCTTCAAAGAGGAACCGTGTAGAGGAGACCGAGGACTGAGGACTGTGTGTATTAGATTAAATGTTTTTACTTCACACAGAGAAGTTTCAGTCGAGTGTGTTCCCATAACATCTCTAGCAATTAAAAAGACAGCTGCAAAGCTTCAAATTGAATCTCTTTAGTTGGAGACAAAACCAAATTCGAGTCATATCGTATCTTTTAGTTTTGGGATCAAACACACTATCTCTGTGTTCATGTTCTCTGTGAACTGATTGAGTTCGACATAATCTAAACACACAACATTATCTGGAAGGAGAGCCCGAAGCTACCAAATCGACCCCCATGTTTAAGAGCACTGTGTTGTAACTGTACAGGAAACACTAGCTGCTACTGTAGTACAATGGATACTGATAAAGTAATCGCAGAACTAAGTAAGTAGCAAGAGCATGATAAACTACGCTACAGGTATGCAGGGGAAATTTCTCTGCCCCAATTCCTAAGAGCAAGCAAAGTTTTCCCCAAAGAGGAGAAGCTCGGAGTGTAAAAAAAAGTCTGAGGCAGAAGGAGTGAGAGCGATGGTGAAAGGAAAGATATAGAGACGGCTGAGCTGAACACTGGCTCATCATCAATTTGAGCCTCTGTGATGAGTTGCCATGCGGTTCAAAGGATAATCCCTGATTAAACTTTTAATTCAGTTCTTATCATCACAAGTTTTCCCTGGAAGACCAGATGACATGAAGGTCCATCCTACGAGATGAGAAACAGCAGAGCCTCCAACTTCTAACCTTAACCACTTTGAATAACAACACAACATGAGCGCCTTTGTCCTTCTGGAAACAATAACTTCCTGGAAGATTGTTGTTCATGTCACAGGCTTGCTGGGGGGAGGGGGGGTACAGACGCACACACCAGAGGAAGAGGTAGCCTCAGGCGCCCGGATTACCTTAACCTAACGTCTGACAGGGCACACACACACACGCACACGCACACAAACACACACAACTTGGGGATTAACCTGTGTCCCAGGACGGTGTGAGGTCGATTAACGGCTGGGCTGTGGTGATAACAGTCGTCTGAACCACCAGACCGCGGCCCTGCATCACTTTGCATTCCAGGAACATAGCATAGGAACCAAACCTCCAGCTCTCGAGGTGAAAACAACCAAAAGGTCACTGGTAGATCAACCCTAAGACTAGTAGAGAGGTGTTGTTCTGATTCCAAAAGAGGATATGAAGAACAACCTCCCTCTCATTGACCCAGTGTTCGATACAGAGCCAGAGATGTACACAAACTCAGGAATTGTTTTTATACACAGGGAAACATGAATGATGGTCTAATATTTAATTTTGGCTGGAGGCGGTCGTAGCTCAGGAGGTAGAGCGGGCAGACTTGAAACCGGAAGATTGCTAGTTTGATCTCCAGCTCCTCCTAGCCGAGTGTCGAGGTGTCCCTGAGCAAGACGCCTCACCCTGACTGCTTCTGATGAGAAGCCCCCCCCCCCCCCCCCTTGCTGCTGGTGTGTCATTACATCATTATTAGGAAGCCTGGGTATGCTCGTAATAACACAATCTGTGTTCAGTGGAACAGGTTCTCTGGAGTCAGGGAAAATGCTTATGAAGTGATTCTCTCTCTCTCTCTCTCTCTCTCTCTCTCTCTCTCTCTCTCTCTCGCTCTCTCTGACCATGGAAGGGCCGCTACGCTGAGTCTCTTAACAGCTGAGCTCTGCTGAGGCTCTCAGACACACACACACACACTGCCATTCTGCATCACACACAAACACACATGAATGTGTTATGAATTCAGATTGGCTATATGAAACAGGCAAACACACACACGTAGTAATTAAGATAGACACTGAGTATGGGACAAACACACGTAAACACACACACAAATGAAGATAGACACTGAGTATGGGACAAATACACAAAAACACACACACAAACTAATGAAGATGGACTGTTTATGTATGAAATGCACAATCACACAGACCCAGTGTGAGGACACAGTGTCTGTTATAAACAGTAACAGACACACACACACACACACACACACACAGGGTCCTCATATAAACAGTATAACACACACACACCGAACACACACACACACACACACACTGAACGCACACAATCGAACACCTTTGTTCACATTTCCTCCTTGTTTCCTGCAGCTATTGTCTTCCTGCCCAGACGACACTTGTCCGCCCCCCCCCCCCCCCCCCCCCCCCCCCCACACACACACACACACACACACACACACACACTCTTTCTTTCGCTCCCTCTCTCTCCCTTCTTCTCTCCATACCACCCATTCCTTCCCGCGGGAGAGACCTGTTATCTCTTGCCTTTGTTGCGCCACTCGGTGAAAACTCTGTCATGATAACCAATAAAACATTATTTAATGTTCTGCTTAGAGTTCCCCCGCTTTCCCCTGGCGGGCGGTACGCGTTCACCATGAGGCCGCAGAAGGTCTGTGATCACCCGGCCATGTGTCCAGGATGTCTGCGGACACTGGACACCAGAGAGGAAGGGCTTTACCCGGGCATGCGGAACGCGCTGAACGAGCAGATATTTCCATATCGTACTATTCCCGTCTACTATTACTTTGTTGTGGTGTTTTTGTTATTGTTGCTGTTTGGTAGACGATTCAACTGTTTACACGGCACTTTCAGCTAAAACGACTGACATTCCAGACGCAGATGTGACACTGCGGTCGCACTACCGGAGTACTTTTGGGCAAGAGGAAGAAATTCCGAGCTGCAGTGAATGGAAGCCGTCCGACGCTTTCACGGTCCCGTTACTGCCATTTGTAAGTAGGTGGAGACCCACGAGCCAGTAGTAGACACCTATTATCTGATGTTAAAGGGACGAGGGAATGCATGGGATTCCTGAGTTCGAGTTACTTTGAACTCATAGAGGTGGCTGAATGCCGCTGCAGAGTATCTAGTTAACTAACAACGTCAAACGTGTTTTATCCCAGCCAAGCTTAAAATAAAAAGATTTAACTATAAATACCACCCTGGGATGTCAAGGGATTATCTTCCCAGTAGCCTGTGTGTGTGTGTGTGTGTGTGTGTGTGTGTGTGTGTGTGTGTGTGTGTGTGTGTGTGTGTGTGTGTGTCCTGGCTACTACGCTGTCGTAACATACTCTTTTATAGAAAGCAACATGGTTACGTAGGATTGACCATATCAACTAAACCGTGTCTACAGTCAACGATTAAAATAGACTTATTAACGCACACCACAACGGACGTGTAGTACATCCTCTATGCACGAGTACCGATGCATCATAATGTAGTGTAATATCGATAATTGTGGTCATTAAACTCGCAGCAGCAGAAATCTTGTGCTGAATACTACAGGATAATTGCGACATTGCCTGGACGAAAATGTGTCCGCATCATCATGGGTAAAGTAATGAACACATGAAATATCAAACCATAACTTTTGCGCCGTTATTTCACGTTACAAGAATGGAAACATGCTGAGAGTGTCCTACGTGTAGAGCACCATACTGTTTGTGTAAAGCCCTTTAAAACGATTCAAAGAGTTGGCTTGAACGGGTTTACAGCCTTGATGTGAGCGGAGGAATGTTGTGAGCTCCCCATTGTGAACTACTACTATGGAATTATAAATACTCTACCGGAGTGAAAAATAAAACTCACCTTTCATTTCAACTAAAATAATTCCCTCGGAAAACGGTAATCCAATAAATCGTCGGGTTTAAAATCAAATCCAGAGTTTAGAAGAGACTTCGGAAAGTTGCAGGCGAAACGGACGGTGCGACGGCCGCAGTGAACGGGAGGCTCTTTCTGAACCTGGGAAATGAAACAAGTCGGTAGGATACAGCGTGCAGAGGTGGACCCGCCACACGAGGGACGACAGAGAATAATTGTAGTTTGTTATATCCGAATTAAAAACAGGTTAGTGTTTAAATATAGGTCGTTGGAGTATTATAATAAATCTAAGTAGGGATTTGTTGTTTAAATGTAATGTTAACCAAAAACAAATGTAAATAAGTATGATACAATAACTCGTGCTCCCCTCCCGTTTGCGTGATATTTGGTATGGCCCACGTCTGGCCCCGCTTCCATTCCATCCGACTCCCCACTGCCGCATAATCTTGGAAGTCATCCTGGAGGGAAATAGTGACCTCGTCGTTCGTGATATATTGCTGATTAAAAGTTTAGTGCACTCCAGTTGAGCGCTGAGCTTAGACAATCTCAAGTTATTTCTTGTCGTTTTGTTTTATGGCCTAGGCCTTATGTTCCCGAAAGCAATTAATAATGGATAGAATTTTTGAAATAGGTTCCAGGTAATATCTTTTCCCTATGATCTTGTGGATCTATATGTGTGTTGTATGATTTCTACTTGGGTAAATACGAACAGCTGTCTGTAATCCATGGCAATAAGAAAAATACCAATAGTTAAATAATAGTTGCAAAGAGGTAATATCCATTATAATTCATATATATTGGTGGTCGCTCCATTAAAATATATCAGTGTACAATAAAATCTTGCCATTCCAAAATTAAGAAAATCATTCAAATCAAGCATTGAAATTCCACTGCTTGAGCTTCATCTTTTCCTTAAGGATTCAAAGGAATAGTGCGCCTTCAATTATCTACCTTCAGTGGTTATTAAAGCGGACTCCCCTTTGTTTAAAGCCTGTGATGGGGTCTCCCCCGCTCTCCTCCGCGGTGGAGACCCCCGTCAGCCAGCCAGCCGTGACGGAGCGCCCCAAAACCTGAAAGGCCGGCCTGCACCTCTGTGTTGACACGCTGACCCCCAATTAGTGCTGTGAGGGGGCCCCGTCTCAGTCCCACCAGCCCCTCACAACCCGGAGATGGAGTGTAGAACATGAAAAGGGTTGTGGGGGTGTGTCTGTCCCCCCCCCCCCCCCCCCCCGAAGCCGCCCCTTTATGGCTTTGAAGCGACTTCAGAAGATAGACCTGGGATCAGTTAGAAGCCGCGGAGAAAAGCCATTTGAGGAAAAAGAGAATAAGTCGAATCCCTCGGAGCCAGATGAAAAACTGAATCCGGGGCTCTGATCTCTGAGCTGAAGTAAAGGATAGTAGGGGATATAGGGCCACTTTATTTTACGTGTTTCCTGGAAGGTTTGAAATGACAAAATCTATGAACAAAGGAGGTACGACTGAGAATACTTTTCTAATACTGTTTTTTTACAACCTCAGCACTCTCGCTAGAACAAGCCTCATCACTCGACTTTTATAACCTGACTTTTTGCTAGAGTTCCCCTTATCCCTGTACTCCTTTAATTAAACAGATCCTCAACCAACGCAAGCCTTAAGACCTTAAAGGACCCCTGTTACACTCCCAGGTGTGAGTGTGAGTGAGTGTGTGAGTGTGAGTAGCCATTACAAGCCCTTTCAAAATCATCCCTTCCCCGTGCCTTAGTGACATCACATGTGGGAGTGTCCACCTAGACGTATGACGGTTAGACATTTGCTACAGTCCACTGGTTAAGCTGGTTGAATGATGTATGGCTAGATCAAAATTTAACTAGCCTTAACCACCTGACCATAAATCAAGACCTCATTAGGTTGGTCCTTTAACTAGCCTTAACCACCTGACCATAAATCAAGGACTCATGAGGTTGGGCCTTTAACTAGCCTTAACCACCTGACCATAAATCAAGAACTCATGAGGTTGGGCCTTTAACTAACCTTAACCACCTGACCATAAATCAAGAACTCATGAGGTTGGGCCTTTAACTAGCCTTAACCACCTGACCATAAATCAAGAACTCATGAGGTTGGGCCTTTAACTAGCCTTAACCACCTGACCATAAATCAAGAACTCATGAGGTTGGGCCTTTAACTAGCCTTAACCACCTGACCATAAATCAAGAACTCATGAGGTTGGGCCTTTAACTAGCCTTAACCACCTGACCAGAGTCAAGACCTCATGGGGTTGGGCCCTTAACTAGCCTTAACCACCTGACCAGAGTCAAGACCTCATGGGGTTGGGCCCTTAACTAGCCTTAACCACCTGACCAGAGTTAAGACCTCATGGGGTTGGGCCCTTAACTAGCCTTAACCACCTGACCAGAGTCAAGACCTCATGGGGTTGGTCCTTTAACTAGCCTTAACCACCTGACCAGAGTCAAGACCTCATGGGGTTGGGCCCTTAACTAGCCTTAACCACCTGACCAGAGTCAAGACCTCATGGGGTTGGGCCCTTAACCAGCCTTAACCACCTGACCAGAGTCAAGACCTCATGGGGTTGGGCCCTTAACCAGCCTTAACCACCTGACCATAAATCAAGAACTCATGAGGTTGGTCCTTTAACCTTAGGCCGTGACCTTTTTCCAAACCAACTCTTCCCTCCATCCAAAAATGGGGGTGGATGACCGGAACTCTTTAAACGGGTCCTGTGTAAACATGTCCGTTAATCCTCCCTGTGATGTTGAAACACGCCTGAAGTGTGTGTCTGTCGGGGGGCGGGGGGGGGGGGGTATACTTGTCATGTTCACCACTGCTTAAACTCTTCTCTCCCGACCCCCCCTTCTCCTGTTCCCCCTCCTCTATCTCCTCTCTTAAGATGACAAAGTGCTGTCAGCCATTGTTGTGTGGCCCCTCTCGGCTCCTGATTTGATTAGCCTTCCTCTGGGACGTCTGCGGCCGCAGCGGGGAGTGGCCCAGGCTTTTTGTTGAGGCTAATTGAAATAACTGCACCCCGTCAGCCCTCCCCCTCTCCCCCCCGGGAACGGGGGGGGGAGGGGATGGCGTGGGGGCGAGGGGGAGGAGGTCAGGAGGAGGAGGAGAAAGTGTAGGACTGGAGATGTCATGGAGAGTCCTTGCCGACAGCCTATCTCCCTTGTGTGAATCCTGATGTGTAGTATTTGTATGTCTCCAAGCGAGAACACAGAAGACCCTTTAAACCTGTTAGCTTAGGCCGTCTCCAGAAGAGAATTCCAGAGAGGCGTTAAAGACAGGGCTGGAAAACGTTCCGGGGGACTTTCTGCGATGAGGGGACGCGGCTGTCGACGGAGGCTGATGTGAGGCTGTTGTTTTGACCTCGTTAGCGGGTAGATTACAGGGGCTTAACCCACTGTCAATGCAGATCGCTGCAATCAGCGTCTGGGATTCAACGGCAAAATCAAATGCAGTATTTAACAGAAGGCTTGATTGAAAAACCAGCCATTGGCAATAGCTTTGAGAAGCAAACTGAAGAAGTAAGGATGAATGAAGCTTAGTCTCTCAGCTTAATCGAGGCTGCTTACTTTGGCTTTGAGGTTCCAATAAAATGATGAATGTTGTTCGGTAGTTCAATGTCCGATCAGGAGCTTTTCCTAATTTGCTACTTCAACAACCTCCCTACTTAGTAGTGAGTGCTCACATACCAGTGTTAACATCCTGCGGTCCTGCTCTCACTGTAAACATGTTTCCTTGCTTCTGACGTTGCCTTGTCCTCCTTTTGACACGTCCGGGCTGTGAGGTCCCCGGGGGGCTCCGACCAGCCCCGCAGTGAGGAGACGTCAGCCCCATCACCCACTCCTCCAAACGTCCCGGGGCATGGAGACAGATGTCCGGGCTCGCGGTGCGCTAGGCCTAATGTGATATTCATATCCCCCGTGGGACCACCCGGCCAAATGGAGCGGAGGGGAGGAGGCGTCTTGGGGGGGAAACAATGTAATTACCAGCGATCCCAGCCAGTTAGAATCACAATGTATTGAACATGGAGTGGATGCTTTTATCCAAAGCCACTTAGACTTAAGTGGTCCTTCAGGAGCAGGTGGGGGTGTTGGGGTGTCTCGATGAAGGATGCCTGCAGGCGGGCTTTAGTGGACATGGTGGTCCTACACCCAACCTCCAATTTAAGGTTCCACACTGTTTCAATGGGATATAAGAACCAGAAACCTAGTGTCAATCATTCCCCAATCTGCCACGCCCCCTGTAGCCAGGCAGTCCAGATGAAGTTAGATGAGCTACATATACAGATAAGCGAGTGGGCATTGGGGATCGAACCCAGAACCTTTCGGCAGGGAGTCACCCTACAGCCCCTGCAGCGACCTGCACCAACCGGCTAGCCTGCGGTTGGGTTTATGTGGAGCGCCTACGTACAAAGTTTACAAGGATAAGTTGAAAGGCACCGGTGGGAGACAAAGTGCTGAGCGCGCCGCGGTGGGGGGTTCTCCGGAGAACCGGCTCCAGTACCGCATTCCTCCCTTCCTCACAGAGCTGGATAATAAAACTCCCACCTGGTAGGACTAGTGAAGGGAAGCCAGGCAGCCCTTCCACTCAGAGCAGCCCCCCCGAGACTACTAAAACCCGGCCGAGGAGGGGCAATCGTGGGCTGGCTCGCCTACTGGTTCTATCTTGGTTCTCCATGCTAGCTGGGTTTTATGGGCGGGGGGTGGGGGGGGCTACTGACTGCATTCAGTCCCCCCTCCCCCCGACACTCAGCTAGCTTTGAGAACCAAGATGGCCACTAGGTGAGTGAGACCCATGAGGGCGTTTGTTCCGAGTGAGGAGCGGTTCTTCCCTCGTTAATCCGGCCCGCCGCTCCACTAACGGCCTCGGAACATCTCGGAACGTTTTGAAAGTTGTTAGGGTTAGGGTTAGGCTTAAAAACACACTAGGAGAGATGTTTTCTGGAGTGTGGGGTGGGAGTGGGAGCTGTTTCTTGCCTCTTGCAAATTATTAATGCGTCCGACTCTTTCATGTTTAGTAGGAAGGGCTGAGCTATTTTTCATCTAAACTTTACGCTTCAATAAAAAGCCACACAGATAGCCGCACATCTGTCTGCTCACAGAGAAGGACCGAGGAGGTAGGAATATAAACAGAAGAAGGGGAGAGAGAGAGAGAGAGAGAGAGAGAGAGAGAGAGAGAGAGAGATGAATAGAGCGAGAGAGTAAGAGGGTGAGCACGGGGAGGCAGCAGATGGGACAGAGAGAATAACATACAATGGAAACACTATACCTCTCTCGTCTTTCATGAGCTTATGTAAGCCTTCACTTACACGGCCGCTGCAGGGCCGGCCTGTCGCTCCAACGCGCTGGTCCGTCTCTGGCCTCTCGCCTGTCATCTGCGTGCCGTCATCACAGAGGATGAGGCCTAGCCCACACGCAGCACCGCCCTGGGTCTGTACAGAGGCCCTGTTTGGCCTGGGGAGGGGGGGGGAGGGGGTTTCTGCACGTCTCACCCGGTCCCTATCTCACCTGCTTACACGTCTCACCCACTGCAGACTGAGCACATCATCACTGTCATTAATGGTTAATGTTGCCCATTTGAGTCAAGACAAGACCATCGGACAGTCACACACAGACCATAATATTGGCATCAGACAGTTCATAATATTAGATCAACTATATAATATAATATTATATTATGGTCTGTGTGTGACTGTTCCATAAGACAGACCATAATATTAGCTCATAGGGAAACAAATATACATCAACATGTATATAAAAAACACAGTTTGGTTGTTCAGAAAAATATAAATGACACTCAATAGCACACAGGATGCATGGAGCTTCAACTATGTGCAGTACATTTACTGCTGTTCCGATTAACGATTGTCCCTGGTTATTGATTGGTCTTTACCTACTGCTAATTTGATTGACAAGTTAATGTACTTTTGAAATATTGTATCTTTATTTTTATTTTCTGGTAGTGGCTCACCATTGATTCTAGGATTTGATTATCATCAAAACCTGTGTGTGTGTGTGTGTGTGTGTGTGTGTGTGTGTGTGTGTGTGTGTGTGTGTGTGTGTGTGTGTGTGTGTGTGCGCGTGTGCGGGCGTGCTTCTGTGAAAGTAGAAGTGCACAGGTAATTCCTGGAGTAACACCTACTACCAGTATTGTGTTCTGCTAAGTTGTCAGCACACTCCTCTGTCTGGGTCAGCAGTTCAGGAAACAGGAGCCTGCGATGTCTCTGTTGGTAACACAGGGTGGATCGTTGCCCATATAAGGTGTCCGCCATTGTAATCAAGTAATTTTGGCACACTGTTGTGAAGACAGTGAGTTCCAGTATGGCATTGTTCTAGATGCCAGCAGCCAGACCAGGCCTCAAACCAGTTACCCAAGCCTTCTGGAACTTTGTCTCCTAACTGCTTTAAGTGGAGAATTCTAATAATAATAATAATAGTGTGTATTAAAAGCAGGCTCTCTCAACCAACTCAAGTACATTTCTTCTCATGTATCCGTCAACAGAGATTGATTCAGTGAAAACAATATTTATACTGCTGAAGTGTGATACTGTGGGTTGCCTCAACATCCAGCCGTACTGAATTATTAACACCGCCTTCTGTTGCCGCGTGCTAGGCGTAGTAATAACATTTTTACTACATCACACCCATTCATAATTAATGGTGTCTTCAACGTGCGCAGCGCTCAGGACAGACTGCAGAGCATCGATCGGTGCTTGACCGGTCGCGACCGATGAACGGTGAATAGGAGTTTTCCACGTCAGCTATGGGTCAGCTACCGATGGCCTCTGGTGTCCACAGTGTTTGTTTAACCCTCAGAGGTCGCGGGGGTCAAACCAGGGCTCACTCAGGGGTCACGGGCCCGGCTTTCCTTTGTGCGTTGGACTGACCTTCTCGGGGCCGCGTCAGCTCTGACACCCATGGGGCCCGACTTCTGGAGCACCGACACGGCCCTATCAGCCTGGCTTTAGGGCCCCTCGTTGAGACTGGACAGTCCCAGACCAGACTGGACTGGAGTCGACTGGACTAGACTGAACTGGATTGGATTAGACTGGAGTAGACCAGACTGGACAAGACTGGACTGGACTAGACTGGAGTAAACTCAACTAGACCAGACTGGACTGGTCTAGACTAGACTACCCCCAGGAACCGCAGCCTTAAACCCCATCCCGTCACAACCAACCCTGACTGTCAGTACAACATGGTAATGCACCCTTCCATCATGGCCGCCCAACCGACCCTGACTGTCAGTACAACATGGTAATGCACCCGTCCATCATGGCCGCCCAACCGACCCTGATTGTCAGTACAACATGGTAATTCACCCGTCCATCATGGCCGCCCAACCGACCCTGACTGTCAGTACAACATGGTAATGCACCCGTCCATCATGGCCGCCCAACCGACCCTGACTGTCAGTACAACATGGTAATGCACCCGTCCATCATGGCCGCCCAACCGACCCTTACTGTCAGTACAACATGGTAATGCACCCTTCCATCATGGCCGCCCAACCGACCCTGACTGTCAGTACAACATGGTAATGCACCGTTTGAATAGGATTCCAAGGGCTGCTCCCTTGGAATCCTTCTCTGGCTCTATTAATAACAGTACCACATAAACACGTATAGTGCAGCAGCCTCTCTCTCTCTCTCTCTCTCTCTCTCTCTCTCTCTCTCTCTCTCTCTCTCTCTCTCTCTCTCTCTCTGTCTCTCTCTCTCTCTCTCTCTCTCTCTGTCTCTCTCTCTCTCTCTCTCTCTCTCTCTCTCTCTCTCTCTCTCTCTCTCTCTCTCTCTCTCTCTCCCTCTCTCTCTCTCTCTCTCTCTCTCTCTCTCGTCTCCAGTCTCTCCTCAGCCTGCTGTTACCTCGGTTACGGCTGACTCCCCGCGGGCCTTGGCCTCCAAGATGGCCGACGTTCGGGTCTCACTCGGTAAACCCCGAGGTGGAAGGGGGGTGTGGGGGGGGGAGGACCACGGGGGAAGTGTGTCAGTGCGAATGGTGACGTGTTTACCTTCCTGTACAGCTGGTGTGAATGGTGTGCATTCCACCTCTGTACCGGCTCGGTACAGCTGGCTGCTCATGTAGGTGGGGGGGGAAGGAGAGGAAGAGGGGGGAGAGATGGTTGTGGCCACTGATCCTTCCTGGTTGTTGAGGTCATGGAGGGAGGGAGTCGGGAGGCCAGGGGCTGCAAAACAAACAGCTCTTCCTACACGCACGCACGCACGCACACATACACACAAAAAGACGCATACAATCACACTGACGTACACACTAACGCACACACATGCCGACACACACACACTCGCATACAGTCACACACACACACACACACACACACACACAATCGCATATACACACACACACACAAACTCACATATGGCCACAGTCACACACACACGGCGTGGAATGTGTTTGTTTGGTCTTCCCCTCTCTGTGTTCTGTCCCCCCCCTCCCCCGCTGCTGTAACAACACCCAGGGCTCATCCTCGTCGGGGTGCAGGTGGCCTGCTCCCAGAATGCATTAGGATATTAAGATAAGCCAGTTGTTTATTTATCCGACGGGAAGTCCCTTACAATGTAGTTGAGGTATTTGCCTAAAGTTAGCTTAAGTGTGAGGTTAAGGATGTTTAGGTGGTTACGTCATTGCTTTCTTTGGTTAAGGTCAGGGTAAGGTTAATTATTAAGACGGTTATTGTCAGTTAGTAAGTGGGCAATGCTTGAGTCTAGACGATGGTGAGGTGGGTTGTAAGCTCGGCCGCTTAGTTAATGATTTTGTTCTGGTTACGATCGTGTCAATATCACCACACCAGACCCATCCTGCCATGTGTGACTAGACTTAGGGTTAGGTTAGGCATTTTGGCTCTGTCCCCACAATGACTGGGTGATGGATTGGTGATGCATTCTCCGAAGAGGAACTGAGTTCTTGTCACATGCTCAGGAAGTGAGGTGTCTCCGGCTGCAGGTGTATGTACAGGAACAGTGAACCTTTCCTGAGGTCAGGTTCTCCAGAAGGAGACCAGCTGTAGCCAAACTTCTCCGGGTGTATCAGCAGTAAACCCAAATGATCTACGGCCTGACGTCCAAACAGGATTGAGTAGAACTAAAACAACCCAGAGGAGCCGGAAGGGGGAGAAAAGGAGTCGAAACGCCGGAGGTAAATATTTGACTTAAGCGGAGGGAGATGTTTGGGTTTCGGCATCTCGCTCCAAAGGTCAAAACTCTCCCCCCTGACGCCCCAATGTCAGGGGGGGGGGGGGGGGGGGGCGTCGCCTTCCCCGTCGGTCCGAAGGATGGTCACCCAGAACACACACAGCCTCACACAATCTCGAGCCACGCACCACAAAGACCCCGTTTGTCCGACCTCGGATTCCTGCGATTCTGCGTGTCATCTTTGTTGCCGACGCGATGACAGATACGGCGTTCTGTGAGTGCCAGCGCTGGAGGGATTATCGCCTGTAGGGACACGTCGTCGTCGCCCCCCCCCCCCCGAAATAAACGAAATACGCGGATCACGATACGAGATATTCGCGTACGTGTTGCGCGTCTACGGCGAAACGGCGTTGCATCGCAGCGCCTATAAATCCCGCTTTACCCCAGGGATCGATCTCTGCTACGTAGGCATCCTACCTCTCTGCCCCCCCCCCCAGGAAGAGGTGGCTAAAAATAGCGAGGGGATGAAAGAGTTTGAACCCAACAGGGACTGAGAGGAGGCCCTCTGTGATGGTTCACTGTTAAAGGGATTAACTCACAGTGCATTCAGCAACAAACACGCACGCAGGCGTGCACACACATACACATACACACACACAGCAGAGTGGAGGGGTGAGGTGGGTGAGTGGGGACAGTTCAATAGGGAATGGACAGGGAGAGCAGAGGAAAGGGGGGGAGAGAGTGAGGTGGAAAACAGAGAGAAAAGAGTGGGGGAGAGAGGGAGAGAAATGGGGTGGAGTAAAACAAGGGGAGTGACAGGGAGCCATCGAGAGAGTGGAAGGGGAGAGAGTGAGATGGGGAGTGACAGGGAAGGGTAGAGGGAGTGGAAGGGGAGAGTGAGATGGGGAGTGACAGGGAGGGATAGGGGGAGTAAAAGGGGGAGAGAGAGAATGAGACAAGGAGGGTCATTCTAGTTCTCTGGTCATTCTAGTCCACTCACATTCCATGCAACGATGCGCACACACACACACACACACACACACACACACGCACACACACACAAGTGATTTATCACTTAAATCATGCCATCACTCTGACACTGCGCCGCGGCGTTTAACTGATGCCCGTAACCAACGGTGACCCTCAACCGGCACGGTGGCTCGGCTCCAACGGCCTGCTCAAAGGCACCTTGGCTGACAGTGTGCGTCAGCTAACTGAAATAACCCTGGCTGTCATGGCAATTTAACACGCGGCCCTTTGAGGAGCGGGCCCCTCCATGGGCGGGCCCCTTGTCGCTTCGCCTCGGGGACAAACACCATAAGAGATTCGTCCCGGTCGGTTAATGCTATCACAGATAGCCTAGCACAGGGCCCAGAGACCCTGGCAGTACCAAGGTACAGTGTTCCACTCCCGGACAGAAGGTCCTTGGTTTGATGCCCGAACGTAGTAGTAGTAAGAAGTAAGTGGCCTACATTGTAGCTGAAGAGTGGCAAATTTGTATCTCATTTTAAGATGGTTGAAAGGGCTATTGGACAGTCTAAAGGCTTCTGAGATGGTTGAAAGGGCTGTGAGAGAGCTAAGCGGGTTCTGAGATGGTTGAAAAGGGTTTGGAGTTGGTTGAAAGGGTTATGAGAGAATTGAAAGGGTTTGGGGGTGGTTGAAAGGGTTTTGAGAGAGTTGAAAGGGTTCTGAGATAGTCGAAATGGGTCGAATGACTAGAAAGGGTTTTTGAATTTGTTTGAAAGGATTGAAAGGCTTTTTAAGTGAGTTAAATGGGTTTCACAAAGGGATTGTGAAGGAGTATGTGTTTACCATCTGACCCCTGGGGGTCTCTGCCTGGTGCGTTACGTCACCACATGATGATGTCATCTCCATGCCGGTGGGGATGACCTACCAGTGAGTGGGCCCCTGGTCATGTGCTGTCTCTCACTAATGGCCTTTCTCACTGCTTTGTCTGTTGTGGAACAAAAACGGCCTTTGAAAGGCATCGGGCATGGACCGAAACATGTATGATTTGTATTATATTGATTCCTTCATCATTTTCAGCTTTTTCCTTGCATTATCTTTTCCTCTTCGTTTCCCTATCTTTGCTTTCTCAATTATCTTTGCCACCATCTCAACCAGCCTACTTTGCCTCTCTCTTTCTCTCTCTCTCTGTCTCTCTCTATAGCTCTCTCTCTCTCTCTCTCTCTCTCTCTCTCTCTCTCTCTCTCTCTCTCTCTCTCTCTCTCTCTCTCTCTATGTCTCTCTGTCTCTCTCTCTCTATCTCTCTCTGGCTCGGTGTGTCTCTCTCTCTAGCTCTCTCTCATTATTGTAGTTTGTTATAATTCCAAAGCTTCTCATGATCCAGCCAGTTGAGACATTTCCCACCATTGCATCCCGATGGAGCTCAGGGAAATTCCAGAATTACCTCTGAAGGCTACAGGACGAAGAGGAGAGTGAAAGAGGCTCAGCTTTGATGACGTGCCTGGAGTTGGAATCCCACAGGAGTGGTTATGGTAGGGGTTTATGTCATCCAATTTCCCAATTTAACCCAAGTGCAATAAACAAGATCCATTACTGTTAGCTAACAGCTTATCCATTAGCCAACATTAACGCTAGTGGATAATAAAAATCCCAAAGAACATGGAGTTCCTCTGGGGATTTACTAGAACCTGAATTAGGATTAATTTGATCCGGTGGCAGAAGATCATCTGCATACAAGCGATATTTGAGCCGTGTAGCCTCATACCACGAGGCTACGATGCTAACCATCGGGCCACCGTGAAGGCAAAAACGCTGACTCATACAGGCTAAGCTAACACTCCCTCCTACTCCGAGCCAATTCCAATCCTCAAGGTTCCATTTCCTTCTCCAAATGTTTTTTTCAGGAGAACTTTTCCAACCCGGCCTGGGAAGCACTTTGAAAATGTGACTGTAACAAAGGGCTGTATGAATAAAGTGGACTTTATTCATACGCGATCAATGTCGGCTCCCTGACGATTTCAGGGCCGCAGAGCCGCTCACCAGCTTCCGCAAAAGACACTTTACTTCACTTCAGAGTTCACCTGGACTCTGCCAATTCTCCCCTTATCCCCACAACCCTCTTACGCACTTATTGTATATTGTACGTCCTGGCACTCAATGTACGCACTTATTGTATGTTGTACGTCCTTGCACCTAAAAATAGCACTTAGCATTGTGTAGCATCTGAACCTATCTATCTCTGTTGTATACGGTGAGTGGGTTAACCTAATGATGAATAGTACCTGGCACTTGGTGCTATGAACATCCTTACTGTACCGACACTAATATATATTGTTTCTCTTTCTTCTGACAAATTTACTCATTGTAAGTTGCTTTGGATAAAAGCGTGTTCTAAATTTCCTAAATGTAAACGATATCTATCCCATCGTTTATCATTCCATGGGCGTTCCAGCGATGGAACCTTCCTCGTCAACGGCCCACCCAGCGAGCGCTCGGAACCAGGAAGGAACCAAGATGGTGGCTAGGTGAACCAGAGCCATAGACCCACGAGAGCCGTGGTCACCGGGTTGGACAGCGAGTTCTTCTGGCTCGTGTCAGAAGCGATCTCCCTCCGGTCATGGAGGCAGAACCGCACACGGCTCCCACCAATTACCCGCAGGGCTGGTTCCCCTCTGCTCCGAGGGCTTCCATGGCTCTGCGTGTCCGAGGGCAGGGGAGGTCGGAGCGCTGAATCATCGCGATGCATTGGCACCGTCTGCCACCCATTTTCCCCCCACAAAGGCTCTCTGTTTCTGTTTCGGTGCCTCCACACATTCCCAGCAACGACCAGAAAACATTCTTCTTTAAGAGAGGGGGACGTTTATTATCGGATTATGGTGAGTTCCTGTAAAAGCTGTTACTCTGTGCTACATGTCATCCCAGAGTCACAGCCTGATGGAGTGCAGGCTATCCGACGGGAGAGAAGGCAGGCTTGGCTTAGATTTTGTTTTGTCGTCCGTCAATTTCAACCGGTTGTAGTGTAAAGTGATATCCAAAGGCCGGAAGAATTATTATGCGTGACAAATATGCAGTCGGGGCTGAGAACAGACAGACTTTTCTTCCTCATTCCCCTGTTGGAATTGTTTACTTTATTGAGGTCAAATGGTAATTTCACTTTCCATTAACCTCACAGCAGAGAAGCTCTCTGTTTAATGGACTTGATTGTCACTGGGCGCCTGCAGGAATCACCCCGCCAGCCCTAATGGTTTGAGAAGATTGCTTTTACGCTAACTTGGGGTACCGAGCTGATCTTTACACCACCATCTTTCCCATTCACACTGTTGGACACCAACAGAAGCACACACAAAACTGTAGGAAAACCCCAACACTACACCATCCCTTCTCTTCTGGGCTGGAACCCCAGCGTCAACCTGTACTCATCCTTGAGCAAGGCACCCAACACCTCCCTGGTTCTCAATGGCCTGTAACTAAAATGCGCTGCATGTGGCTCTGAATATATAACCATCCTTATTGTGAATGGTTAATAAATACCCTCTGTAAACCGCTATAAAGAACATAGTACCGTTGTTTTATACTGCCGGGCCTATGAAAGAGTGAACCTCCCTGATTACCACAATCCGTAACTTCTGAGTGGAAACTTCCAGGCTCTTACTCAGCCATGACGTACCAAACGGGGCTGTTGTGATTCTGCTTGGGAGCTAATGAGCAGCGGTGTGACTGATGATCTGATGGGTAGGGAGGCTGTCTGTTGCCAGCAGGAGACCCAGCCCGAACACTAGGACACAGCACCAGCACTAGGGGACAGCACCAACACTAAGAGATAGGAACAACACTAGGAGACAGCACCAGCACTAGGGGACAGCACCAGCACTAGGGGACAGCACCAACACTAGGAGACAGCACCAACACTAGGAGATAGGAACAACACTAGGAGAACCCAACAAACACAAACGTTCTAAAAGGACATGATGTGCTTTTTTTCTTTCGAAACCACCACCTCATGCATGGCCTGTGATGACACAGCTTCCTCTTCCTGTGAACGTGATGAAGGTGCTCAAAGCAGGGATCATATCTTATCTGTAGCGACTGATCATGACTCATCTGCCCAGCGGAGCTTCTGATTGGCCCGCCGTCCTCGGCGAGGGATAATCCCCTTCGCTCCAGCGTATGTCAACACAGGACGAGACCAGACACGCTGCCCGGCACATTCTCCTCTCCTCGCTCACCTCTCGCACCGAGGTGTAATCACGCGCCCACCTGTCATTGGCTGAGCAGTCATTGGGGAATTCAGTGTATCCTATGACTTGATCCTATGATAACGTTTAGTCATGGAGCAGGCGCTTTTAGCCTCTGACGGCGAAATAAAGACCACAGCAGGTAGGGGTTTGGTGGTGTGTGTGTGTGTGTGTGTGTGTGTGTGTGTGTGTGGGCCACCTGAATAGGCTTGTCATTAGGGGTCTCAGGATAGTTGGCTTGACAAAAGCAAGGGCAAAACAACTTGCCAAATACTGCTCAATATCCTTTATTATTGGAAGTCGCCACATTTGGAGGCGGAGGTGTTGTGTGTATTCATAATCTGCTGTTTGAACTGCCTGAGCAATGTTTTGTATCTGTAACATTAATGTCCTTATATACATTTATTGTGAATTGCGGACATAAATAAAGAAGTTAAAATGTGTGAAAAATGCAGGACAAACCCTGAACAAAGAAACAGAGTAACCTGCCTACACGTTACACAGGTGAAGACAATTAACTAACGAGGCAGTGACTTCCGGGCCGTGGGTGTGATTGCGTCACAAACCCTGTGACGCCTGTGACGCAATCGTCTGCATGCATACGCACCCGGGGTGCGTATGCATGCAGACGAGCTGGAACCGAGCACGATCACGAACCAAAGTTATCAATGGGATGCGCTGCGTCTGCCTAATGGCACTCCGTCTTAGTATCCGTGGGTTCATTAACCCCGCCCCCGCTGATCTACTCCCTAATGGCTTTAGTCTCTCCTCATTAGCAGCCTACACCACGCTCAGCGCTTTATCCGCTATGTTCAAACGCGGCCCCCAGATCTCCCCCCCTCATCCAGCCGTGCCGCGTGTGGGGGGGAAAGCAAAGGGGGGGGCTGGGTTCAGGGGACCCCACCCTGGGCCTGGGTCACCGTGGACTGGTTGTTGAGGGTTAGGGTTGGGGTCAGGGTTAGGACCCCACCCTGGCCCTGGGTCACTGTGGACTGGTTGTTGAGGGTTAGGGTTGGGGTCAGGGTTAGGACCCCACCCTGGCCCTGGGTCACTGTGGACTGGTTGTTAAGGGTTAGGTTTGGGGTTAGGGTTAGAGTTAGGGTTAGGACCCCACCCTGGCCCTGGGTCACTGTGGACTGGTTGTTGAGGCTTAGGTTTGGGGTCAGGGTTAGGATCCCACCCTGGCCCTGGGTCACTGTGGACTGGTTGTTGAGGGTTAGGGTTGGGGTCAGGGTTAGGACCCCACCCTGGCCCTGGGTCACTGTGGACTGGTTGTTGAGGGTTAGGTTTGGGGTCAGGGTTAGGACCCCACCCTGGCCCTGGGTCACTGTGGACTGGTTGTTGAGGCTTAGGTTTGGGGTCAGGGTTAGGATCCCACCCTGGCCCTGGGTCACTGTGGACTGGTTGTTGAGGCTTAGGTTTGGGGTCAGGGTTAGGACCCCACCCTGGCCCTGGGTCACTGTGGACTGGTTGTTGAGGGTTAGCGTTGGGGTCAGGGTTAGGACCCCACCCTGGCCCTGGGTCACTGTGGACTGGTTGTTGAGGGTTAGGTTTGGGGTCAGGGTTAGGATCCCACCCTGGCCCTGGGTCACTGTGGACTGGTTGTTGAGGGCTTGTTGCCTCTTAATGGCGGCTCTTGGTCGTGGAGAAGAGCTTTATGATCGCTAGCAGCTTAGTCATTGGTGCTGGGGAGAGAAACAAAGGGAGAAGTGTCTGTGTGTGTGTGTGTGTGTGTTGGTGTGTGTGTGTGTGTGTGTTTGCGTGTGCGTGCTTGACTTGTGTGGTATTGGTTCCTGCATGGTTGGCAGTGGTGGTCTTTAATGGGTTGAGTATGGAGATGGAAAGCCCCACCTGGGAGAACCAGGCCCCCCCACATCGAGGGGGTTGCAGACCAGACCTGCTGGTTGTGTTTAGTATTTTCCGCACACACACGTTCAGAGGAATAGACACACACACACACAGGCATGC
Organism: Pollachius pollachius; assembly: GCF_949987615.1. Lineage (NCBI taxonomy): Eukaryota > Metazoa > Chordata > Actinopteri > Gadiformes > Gadidae > Pollachius > Pollachius pollachius. The sequence continues at coordinate 6,186,705 of NC_136948.1, read as the reverse complement.
AGAGACAGACGCATGTAGAGCACACACACAGACACATATGTGTGCACACTAGCAAATTTGTGCTTGTGTTCACACACACACACACACACACACACACACACACACACACACACACACGCAAACACACTGATTCAGACAAACATACTCACACACACAACACAAGCGAAACAACACACACACACACACACACACAACACAAGCGAAACAACACACAGAATCAGACACACAAAGCTCACACACTGAGGTGGTTGTAAACGGTTTTGTTACACACCGCAAATACATCAGGCGTTAAGTCAGAAAGTTGATCCAAAATCGCCTCTTATTACACCACAAAGACGTACGCATGGACCACAGACCTACGTCACCACCACCCCAAGTCTCTGTGCAGGCCTGACAACCCCCAACACAACCCCCACAACCTCAAACACCACCCTCACCCCCAGCACCTCCCACTCTCACCCCCTTCACCTCCTCCCCCACCCCCACCTACTCCACGCCCATCCCCATCCACCTCCACCCAAAACCACCTCCAGCCCGACCACCTCCCCCTCAACCACGCCCAACCCCTCCAGCCCCTCCACCTCTACCTTGCAGTGGTCTACCCAAACGCCTCTGGGTCTCCTCCGCAGACTCCGTCGGGGGGTTTAGTTTTCTAGCACCGCTGTGGTTTCTAAGTGCTGACGAAACGCTTTCAATTCCTGCAGAGAAGAACGGTGCGGTGGACCTGTGAGGCCGTAATCCGATAACGCCTGAGTGCTCCACGCACGCGTGCGTTGTGTAGCGTTCTGTTTGAAACCTCCCCCCCGTTTCAGGGACTTTAAAACACAACACCAGACAGATCTGAGGTCATGCGTCGGCCATTCCTACAAATCATAGAAAAACTATTTACTGAGGACAGTCAATTGTGTGTAATGTATTTATTAAAGTATTTAGAATAATGCATGTTTCTGCAGTTAAGCATTTTATGTCACAACAAGTTTGCAGTGTGATAAAAACACAAAGGCTGAATCCAAATACTCATACTTGACTGCTATATAGTAGCCATTTTGTAGTACGTCACAAATATAGTGAGTCTGAATGCTCAGTACGCATTGTGTAGTAGGCAAAAAGTTTCCGAATGCGTACTACCGCCACAGTATACAGTGCTAGGTCATTACGCTATCCCACAATTCAGCCCGAGTCTGGTAACCGAAGAAGAACCCCGCTTTGAAAAAAAGATTAAAAATCTGTAAATTATCGCAGGTGACTTTAATTTTGAGGGGAAATACGTCATCTCCAAACATCCGGTGGTGTCCGGAAGTGTTCGGAGGCGTTCTACGCATAGCTGTAGAACGTACTACATTAACGGTCAAGTAGTAGACACTGCACAGAAATAGTATATACTTAGTATTCGGATGCACCCAAAGTATTCGGATGCATGGGCCCCCTGTGGAGATACTATAACGCAAGACCCCCTTCATTGTATTGTGCAGTAAAATAATCAGTACTTTGTAATGTAATGGGGTGGCAGTAGCTCAGGAGGTAGAGCGGGTTGGCTGGGAACCGAAAGGTTGCTAGTTCGATGCCCGGCTCCTCCTAGCCGAGTGTCGAGGTGTCCCTGAGCAAGGCAACAATCCCTAACTGCTCCTGATGAGCTGGCTGTCGCCTTGCATGGTGAACTCCGCCATCGGTGTGTGAATTTGTGCATGCGTGGGTGAATATCATGTAACATTGTAAAGCGCTTTTGATAAAAGCTCTATGTAAATGCATTCCATTTACCATTATGACCGATGTTCAATAGGTCAATACTTTTACAACAGTGTGTGACAAACACACTCGTCTTTGACCGCAGCTGCAACTCAGTATGTCTGGTGGTATTCAAATGCTCAGTCTTCTGCGTCACCGCCGAGAGATTTGCATGTCGATGACCACATGCCCGCTCATGACACACATTTACAACATGCAGTAGCAGCAGTCTGTGTCAACGGACACACAGGGCTGATCGTCCACTCCATCGGTTGACTCTGTGTGTGACCCCAGCATGATGTCCAAGTGGCACAGAGGGAATTCAGTACAAGTCCTCTTTTCAGCCACTATGCCCTTTCTGCAGCCAAGAGTGTGTGTGTGTGTGTGTGTGTGGGCATGCTCATGTACGCTCATATGTGTGTGTGCGGGTGTGTGTGCGTGTGTGCCAGCGTCTGAGTGTGTGTGTGTGTGTGCGTCTCTGTGGGTGTGTGTGTGTGTGTGTGTGAGTGCTCATGTACGCTAGTGTGTGTGTGTGTGTGTGTGTGTGTGTGTGTGTGCGTGCGTGAGTGCGTGCGATTGTTTTGAGTGTGCAGTGGGTTACGGTACTATTCTAGGTCGCTGTGTTTTGTCTTGCTCCAGCCAGTCTGGCACCAAGGCCTTCTGCTCGGCCCCTGGGTCCTGCAAACAATGCTCCCGGGCCGTGGCTATCTCCAGCGGGGCCCTGAGAGGCCCCTGGGTCGCCCGGGGCTGGCTGAGGGCTGGAGATAGGTTCCCCACACCGGCCACCAGCTGCAGGTCCCGCACCGAGGCTGCAGGCTTGGCATGGCCGGGTCCCTGACTTCCTCCAGATTGGTGAGGAGATAGCGGGCTGTAGGCCGTGATAACATGGAGCCAGGAAGGGGGCTGAGGGCTGCTGAGGGCTGCTGAGTCTGCAGGGGGCGTGTTGGCCGGAACACAGAGCCTGTAGGGACTTGAACCCAGAGCCATCTCAAGGGGCCGGGAACACAGAGCCTGTAGGGACTTAAACCCAGAGCCATCTCAAGGGGCCGGGAACACAGGGCCTGTAGGGGCCGCAACACAGGCCTGTCTCAGGGGATCGTGTTGGCCTCTAGGGTCTGGAACACAGAGCCGTCTCAAGGGGGCGTGGTTAGTGGTTGGTGGGTGCTGGGATTGGCTGAGGGGCAGGTGTGCAACTAGACATTTGACATTGACATTTCTTGGGATTTTTCTTTAACGTATTTGAACCCACGATTTTAACCATCCACGATCACGACCTGGGCATCATTATTTTCACACTACTATTGCTTTCCTAAAGTAAATAATTTCCCCCGATACCACTGTCTCTCTGTGGCGTTCATGTGGGCTCCTCTCTCTGCCCGCCACGCTTTGTCCACAACACGCTTCAGAAGAGCCTCTGTCCCCGCGTTGCTCTCGAAGGGGGGCTGGAAATGTGTTGTGCAACGCCGACTCCAACGCTGACCACCTCCCAGACAAAGGGCTGTTCTGTTCAACGCTTTGCTGTCCAGCGCCTCACTTTGGTTCGGTCAGTGACGCAATTCACCGTCTAAATGTGGAATGAAACCACCTGTCTGTGAACGAGCAAAACCACCGCAGCAGGGGAAGCAGGGGGAGAGACTGTAAACCAGGGGGGGGGGGGGGGGGTGGATAGGGGAGGTTTCTGCCGGATGAAACCAGATAAAATCAGTTTCAACCTTGTGTTTGGTGACGGGGGGCTCATGGCGGACATGACAGCGCTAAAGTAGCCGCCTCCCGCTCCCAGTGCTGAGGACACAGCCCAACCCTGGAGCGGAGCGCCACGCCTAAACACAACCAGATGTTCCTCCGGCCGTGAACCCTGCAGCACTGGGACCGCTGGGCCGGGTGCGGGACCGGCCTGGGCTTCGCGTCCAGGCCTCTGAGCCAACCCCCGCCGCCCCCCAACGCCCCTCTTCCTGGGACAGATCCGTCCCCTCTGAGTCCTGGAGGCTGGCGTCTCTTTTCTGCTCGTTGGCAGGAAATGAAAGTGACGAGCCAAAGCCGGGGTCTTACTCGCTGGGCGGTGGTCTTTGAGGCGCCGGCCCACCTCTGACGTGGGATCAGGGGTCTAACAGGCGGAGGTGTGTGTGATGACGGTACGCTGGGCTGGTGTGAGCTCGGTGTGGCTACGTGGCGCCCCCCCTGATGCCAGGGGCGCCCAGCTAAGGCTATGAACATCCTTACTGTACCGATAGTGATATATTGTTGTTTCTCTTCTTCTGACAAATGTACTTATTGTAAGTCGCTTTGGATAAAAGCGTCTGCTAAATGCCCTGAATGTCAATGTACTCATAATGTCTTTAAGCCCTGATGTAGTATGGAGACAAAGGGAAACGACGAACAGAGGGCCCGCTTTTTCACTGGGTCATTTTAGAGAGAAAAGGGGCAGATTAGCGAGGGATGAAACTTTGGTTGATCAGGTTTTACTTCGGTAGTTCAGGACCTGACTGGCATGCGGCAGTTGGGGTATCGACTTTCCAACACCAACTGTCAAAGCAGATCAAACCACAAAGGTTTTTATGGAATGGTAAGCCCGCCTTCTCTGGACTGGCGATGCAATCCCAGACCGAACCACCTTTGCTAACTTCTTCAGTCATTAGATGTCGTTCGCTAAATCCGGACTTCTGGTGGGTATTTTGTGATACTCTGTCCAATAGGTATTTGGTTATACTTTGTCCAATAGGTGCACCATGGTACCGTGAGAAGGGTGTCTTCATACTGAGTATACAAGCGACTCTCTAACAGCGAACAGTTTCAGAGGAGAACGGCTGGCTCTCAGCAGGGGGAAACATGCTTGTGTTGTAACTCAAAACTTGGGGAAGCTGGGGAGTTTTGGAGCACTAGAACATCTTTATGGGATTAATCTCCATGGCCTGTGTGTGTTTTCACTGACAACAGAAAGGACTTTCACATTCCTCAACATCAGCTGTTCTCCTGACTGAAAGATGGCCTCAGCCAACCGGGGCTGGGCCGGAGGATTATCCCCTGTTCTCTTAAATCATAGTCTTTCTCTTTATCTTTTATATTTCCTACTGGAAGACTTGAACAAGAAATGTGTTATCTTGATGGGAAGGTTGACTGTCACTTTAATCTCCTCTGTCTGTCTCTCTGTCTCCCTGTCTCTCTCTCTCTCTCTCTCTTTCTCTCTATCTCTCTCTCTCTCTCTCTCTCTCTCTCTCTCTCTCTCTAGAGACAGACAGACAGACAGTGAGTTTGTCGGTCCATCTCTCTGTCTGTCTGCAACTCCCTTCCTTCCAAACTCCCTTCCTTCCCATCTCCCTTCCTTCCCACCTCCCTTCCTTCCCACCTCCCTTCCCTCCCTCCTGGTTCCTTGGCCGATTCCTCCCTCCTGGTTCCTTGGCCGGTTCCTCCCTCCTGGTTCTCCTGGCCGGTTCCTGCCTCCTGGTTCCTTGGCCGGTTCCTCCCTCCTGGTTCCTTGGCCGGTTCCTCCCTCCTGGTTCTCCTGGCCGGTTCCTCCCTCCTGGTTCCTTGGCCGGTTCCTCCCTCCTGGTTCCTTGGCCGGTTCCTCCCTCCTGGTTCCTTGGCCGGTTCCCCCCCGGTTCCTTGGCCGGTTCCTCCCTCCTGGTTCCTCCCGGTTTCTCCATCCTGGTTCTCCTTGGCCGGTTCCTCCCTCCTGGTTCCTTGGCCGGTTCCTCCCTCCTGGTTCCTTGGCCGGTTCCTCCGTCCTGGTTCCTGTTGGTTCCTCCCTCCTGGTTCCTCCCTCCTGGTTCCTTGGCCGGTTCCTCCATCCTGGTTCCTTGGCCGGTTCCTCCCTCCTGGTTCCTTGGCCGGTTCCTCCATCCTGGTTCCTTGGCCGGTTCCCCCCCCGGTTCCTTGGCCGGTTCCTCCCTCCTGGTTCCTCCTGGTTTCTCCCTCCTGGTTCTCCTTGGCCGGTTCCTCCCTCCTGGTTCCTTGGACGGTTCCTCCGTCCTGGTTCCTGTTGATTCCTCCCTCCTGGTTCCTTGGCCGGTTCCTCCATCCTGGTTCCTTGGCCGGTTCCTACCTCCTGGTTCCTTGGCCGGTTCCTCCATCCTGGTTCCTTGGCCGGTTCCCCCCCCGGTTCCTTGGCCGGTTCCTCCCTCCTGGTTCCTCCCGGTTTCTCCCTCCTGGTTCTCCTTGGCCGGTTCCTCCCTCCTGGTTCCTTGGCCGGTTGCTCCGTCCTGGTTCCTGTTGGTTCCTCCCTACTGGTTCCTTGGCCGGTTCCTCCCTCCTGGTTCCTTTGCCGATTCCTCCCTCCTGGTTCCTTGGCCGGTCCCTCCCTCCTGGTTCCTTGGCCGGTTCCTCCCTCCTGGTTCCTTGGCCAGTTCCTCCCTCCTGGTTCCTATATGGGGGAAACCACATCCATTCCTTCCAGATGGAGCCCAGCCGCAGGCCCCGGGGCTCTGGAAAGACCCTCCGCTCCCCCCCCCCTCACCAAGGCCCAAGAGCCACATGCTAACCATTAGCACGGTGGAGGGGTGGGCTACAGCTCAGCCTGCGTAGAGCAGCGTGGTGGCTTCAGTCCTCCGGCTCTCGCGCTCTGTCCTGTTCTGATTGGATGATGGTGCTGCTGTCCTGAGTCCTGGTATAAAAACACACGCAAACACTTACATTAACAAACACACACACACACACACACACACACATGCTGCAGAAACCCACAGCAGGCTGCAGTACAGGAGGTAGAGCAGGTTGTCTGTCAAACGGCGGGTTCTTGGTCAAATCCCCGGCCCTTCCTCCAGATCCAGCCCGACTGCTCCGGACCGGCGCGCTGTGACCTTGTTTGGTCGAGACCCCCCAGAGGGGTGGGCTGTGTGTATGAATGGGTGAATGGGTGCCACTCTTTGTAAAGTGCTTCGAGTGGCCCTAGGTTAGAGAAGCACCACATAAATGCACTCCATTTACACACACACACACACACACACACACACACACGCCCACACGCGCGCGTGCACGTACACACATACACACACAGATCTTTATTGGAGTCTTTGACGTAGACTACATCTTGTATTCTGGTTTGTAAACATGTAAGACACGTGTGATAGTGTTTAGCAGCGGTCTGAAATCAAAGCCTTCTCAGTCTATCAGTCTGTTGCTAGAGTCCCACATGGAAGGCACCTAGCGACACTCAGTCAGCTATTAAACGTTTGCAGGAAACTGGAAATTAGTTTGAGTGGAGAAAAAAGTACCGCTTTCATCTCCTTAAATGGGAAAAGGTGTATTTAGGTGCACTGTGGGAAATAGGGTTTTAATGGATGCTTCTATATCCAATAAAGAGAGCAAGGCCTCTGACAGCTCCCATGTGGTCTTCTCCTAACCAGAGTACCCACAGCTAATCATGGTGCATTTAACACGATACCAATAAACATCACAATATTCATATACATTTAGAAAACCCTTCTAAACAGACTAACTGAGGGTCATTACAGTGAGGAATATAGAATATCTCAGACGTTTCAAACCTATTTCTAAGGGCATACCTCATGGTAATTAATTTAGACTACAACACTAGGTACCAGAATAAGTCTCAGTGGTACCTCTCAGAGACCATAAACCGTAGCATTGAACCCTTTCCCAGCCCTATAGCGGCCTTCCTCCACATAAACTCCTCGCTTCTAAATCCAACACCGAAGCGCTCTCTCTCGCGCTGCAGCATCGTAAAGTACACGCCAATTAAACGCTATTCTGGGCCGCGCTTGCAGCATGTAATTGTGCAAAACATTCCGAGCGAACGATTGCGATGGTTCTGCTCAGCGAGTCACCGCCCGAATACCGAAATAAGTCTTGCGACTCAAGGAAAACATCCTGTGTGTGTGTCGGGAGTGTTCCCCCGCTGGGTTGTGTCGCTCGGCCGCAGGAGAACCGTGGATGTGTTGAGGGGTTGAAATCTGAAAATAGTGGGGCTGTCAAAGTCTACAGGCTGCTGGATCTGGGCGCTCTGCTCTCGTGAGCATGGAGACATGAGGGATTAAGTTCTGTCAGGGTTTAGTGTGCTGGGAAAGACGACCGCAGAGAGAGAGAGAGAGAGAGAGAGAGAGAGAGAGAGAGCGAGAGAGAGAGAGAGAGAGAGAGAGAGAGAACGAAGGAGAGGGAGCGAGAGAGAGGACCTGCATCGAAAGAGTGAGATGAGATGTTTGTCTGTTTTCTGGGCTGTGGAAGGGGAGGCCCACATGTACAGGCAGCACTCCAGGAGATGAGCGCACACCGGTATCACACGCTGTATATTTAATCTACCCAGGGCCTCCACCGTTACATCATGACATCATGACCACCTTCTTATAACAACTGGCCCTGGGTCCACCTTCTCCCCAGTAATCCACCTCCTGTCCTAAAGGGCCTCGCCCATGACTCTGTAAACAAGCGTTTCACTGTCTTACATTCAGACCGTTGTGTAACTCCTGAGTGCATGGTTGTGCATCCAGAGGGGAGTTTGCAGGCATTCACATCAAACTTGTCAATGCCTGTCATGTTTACACTTCACTTCACCTCAGACCACATTCAAATGATAATGAGCCGTAATCTTCCTCAGTGAGACGCAGCCGAGTGTGTGTGTGTGTGTGTGTGTGTGTGTGTGTGTGTGTGTGTGTGTGTTTGTTGGGGGGACAGTGGCGTTCACCATTATTACTATGACTAGTGTTTACTTTCTAATTGGATGCTAAGGTGATGCTATTGTTATTGTTATGTTATGCTAACCGCTAACTCTGGGCTTTGATGACGCAATCCATGCTATCAACACGCTTATGTCTAAAAAAAGTAGTTTTTCAAAGTAAATAATAATTAAAAATACAATTTGGGGGATTTTTGTTGAATGTTAACAAGCAGGGAAATGAGCTAACAATGTTAAAAATAAAAAGATATTTCTATATGTGTTCACGTAAACATTCCGCTCATAATTTGTTTTCAAAAGAGCGTATGTCCTGCGTATAAAGTGTGTACAGAGACAGGCGCTTGAGGAGACAGTGGGAGAACAGACGGTGGGGCCGCTCCACCACAGGGCTGAGCTGGAGCGCCGCTAGGCGCCCTGGCTCCAGCCCGCGATGTCCTGACACGCTGTTGTTGACTCTTACTGCAGAGGGGCCGAGGCAATCCGTGCTCTCTTCAGCGGCGTTATGCTCTCACACACGCACGCACACACGCACGCACGCACACACACGTACACACGCAGCGCTATGTGCTGTCGGTTTGGGAAAGTCCTGTGTTGTTTCCTGCGCCATGGCAAGGGGGTGAAAGGTGATGAATTTTCAGGCACTCCTGTGGTCAATGTATTGTTAAGACGAGTCTTGTGGCAACAAGATGCAAATACAAGAAAGAGAAGTAAAGGTGAAACATATGAACAAATACATATCTATATATTTGTATATTTTTATATATATGTATATATACTTTGAATGAATCTATACTAGTAGAAGGAAATGCACTGTGTGCCATACCTAAGGGCCGATACACACTTCCTGTCATGTGACCTCGAGGCCTGACTACACCACTGGTGGTTTCTGGGACAGTCTCTGCAAACAGGTTGATGTTCAGGGTTCACCTAGACTCTGCATAGCCTCCCCCCTTCCTTACTGTACCGACAGCGATATATTGTTTCTCTTTCTAAAGACAAATGTACTTTTCAAAATAGCGTCTTTCTGCTGTTGATATGTTTTAAAATCTTTGAGGGAAAAGCACCTGCGACGGTTTTTATTGTAATAAAGTTTGCAGAATTGTCATCGTAATGGTTTAGTGTTTTATAATACTTTTAAAAGTACTCAATACTAACCCGACCCTATGACGAGTCGTCACGGCAACCCGTTGTCCAAGCTTGAGTGCCTGTGGCCGCACATTGAAGACTGAGTAAGTCTGTCAGAAAGATCCAACATGGCCGCTGTCACGGGACAGCGTCGGGGTTCCCGGGAGAGAGAGGGGGGGGGGGTCAACCACAGGGTAGGAGGCAGGCAGTCGCAGGCTGCAGCCTGCTTTACGACGTCCATTTAGACGGGCTGTTTTTAATCTCCGACGCTGGAATGTATGAAACCTGGGCCGCCCTCACTACTCCAGGCGGATCGGATTGACTCTGAGGGAACTCTGTGGGAGGGGGGTGGCGGCAGACGTCTGCGAGGAGATCAGATTGCAGCTGTTGAAGGACGGGTAATTAGATTGCGAGCTGTGATGTGCGGCGGGCTTTGACCCAATGAGGGTTCAGTAATATAATATATCATTTATGTAGTCGTATATATATTAAAAGGGTCGGCGGTTATGTTTAACGTTCGGGTTTGTAACCTATTACGGATTGTAAAAGAAAATCACTATCAAATGAAATCTATCTCCCTGAATGAGTACAGGGTATTAATATCGAGTGTTTTGAAAATAGAGTAGGTTCCCCCGGCAATGCCAGGCAAATTGAATTGTGCAGAACGACACATAAACTGTGTTATCGCACAGCTCTGCACAAAAAACAGAGAGGAGGCCAACAAATCCAGATAAAATCAAATAAAGAGTAAGTAGTAAATTCAAGGATGAAAATGGAGAAATCTCATCTTGGCTGTGTAAACCAGTTTTACTTCTGCAAAACACGTCCCAGTAGGATGTGTCTGAGTAACATGTGTCCCAGTAACATGTGTCCCAGTAGGTTGTGTCCCAGTACGATGTGTCAGAGTAGTTGGTGTTCCAGTAGGATGTGTCCCAGTAGGTTGTGTCCCAGTAGGACGTGTCAGAATAGGTGGTGTCCCAGTAGGATGTGTCCCAGTAGGATGTGTCTGAGTAACATGTGTCCCAGTAACATGTGTCCCAGTAGGTTGTTTCCCAGTACGATGTGTCAGAGTAGTTGGTGTTCCAGTAGGATGTGTCCCAGTAGGTTGTGTCCCAGTAGGACGTGTCAGAATAGGTGGTGTCCAAGTAGGATGTGTCCCAGTAGGTTGTGTCCCAGTAGGTGTTGTCCCAGTAGGATGTGTTCCAGTAACATGTGTCCCAGTAGGATGTGTCCAAGTAGGATGTGTCCCAGTAGGTTTTGTACCACTCCCAGTACGATGTGTCCCAGTAACTTGTGTCCCTCCTTATCCTCCGACATGTGGCCGACACCGGCCTGGCTGGGATCTGACCTCTGAACTGTGACCTGCTGAACTGCTGTGAGGTGTATTGCTGAATCAGGAGGTCAAGGAATCCCCCCCCCCCCCCCCCCATCGTTCGTCTCTCCAGGGGTCCTCTCACCACCATGTGTCCCGCCCGACCGAACGTGGATCCTGCTGGGGAACCTGGGCTCTGGGCCAGGGGGTCGGGTTGAAAAATAATACGCTAGGTGGAGTGACACGCTTTGGTCGTCAATTTTTCACGCATTTTTGTTTCGAAATATCGCACACCCAGAAGACAATGACAGTCGAAAGCTGACACTACAATCATATGAAACATGAGGACAGTCGATCACGAATGGCACGGACGTTACGACCTAATACGGCGATCCACAACGACAACATTATCCAGCCTTGCTTCCCAGAAACTGAGACGAAGAAAGCCCTGAGTTTGCTAATGAAGAATGTCTGTTTGTGGGCTTCCACAATGAAGGCATTGGCCTTCCTGCAGTCAGCAGGAAAAACAGCAAGGAAATCACCAACGGTGTGGCGGTGTGTCCCGCCAGGCCAGGGCTTACACGGCGAAGGGAGGGCTGGCAGGACAACAACAGTCAGAGGGGATTATAAACGCTGTGCCCCGTGTGGAATCGTGAATCAGCGTTCACACAGCTTATCGTTCCCCGCCACACACTGCAGAGGGTCAACAGAGAACTGTTTGATGTTGTGTTCTCATGATAGACGACGGACGACACCTGTGCTTACATTGTCCACAGTGAGCCGCAGCGGGGCGGGGGGGGGGACGGGGGCGTCTGCCCTCAGACCGGGGACTTTGAAGGCAAGGTGGGGGGGGGGGGGGGGGGGGGGGGGGTCAGGACGGCGAGATCCTGCATCGAATGTATTTCATACGAGCGTGTCAGGAGGAGAGGAGAAGCATTCGCTGAGGTGGAGGTTGGCGGGCTTGACGGAATCGGCTGACTTTCTCTCTCAAAACACGACAACACATAAATCTCCAATCCCCCGATGTCAGGCTCTCCGACGCTGCAGAGAGCAGAATCCATTTTGGACGGTGCAAGGAGAGTCAAGTCAAGTCCACATTTCTCTAGCCCTTGATCACATTTACAGTGTCTTCTCGAGGCTTCACACAACCCACCACCCCCCCCCCCCCCCGTAACCCTCAGCCCTCTGAAGGACAAGGAAACACTCCCCCAAACCCAGAGGGGAGAACCCTGGACAAAGGAAGGACAGACGGTGGATCCCTCCTCCCAACGAGGGTTAGGAGTGGATCGAGGCATCGGATGAACAGGAATAACATCAGAGTACAAAGCACAAAGAGGGTGATGTGAGTGAAGTTGTGCCGGGGCGTTCTTGGAGGTTGGTGAGGAGGTGATGGGGAGGACTTCACAGAACCAGAGTCTGATCTGTAAGTCAGCACGGAGCTCACAACTCCAACAACAGCAGTGACGGATCCCATCTGGTATTCCCTTTGTGGGGCAAGGCCCGACGGGAAGTGTGTCTGTACTCCTCGTGAATCGCAATGGAGGATGAAAGACGGCCGCGGCTGTTTGAGGATTTTCCACGAGGTTCTAGAAGCGTTGGGCCGACGGAGGAACCGTATCTGGAGTGACTGGAATATAAAGCATGCTGCGGATTTAGTTTCCACCTGGGATGATTCGCAGTGGTACATGCTCTGCTGACGTCAATGAGGCCCGGAACAATGATTCACTAATTCACGGCAGGTGCCTCTGTCCAGAGTAGTGTCTTGACCTGTCATTAGGGAGCAGGTAGAGGTCAGCTGCTCTGCCTGCAGGTAGACTCTGCACACTTCTCTGTTCAGCTTCTCTGTTGACACCCAGTCTCCCCCCATTAGAAAGATCCATTTTATATCCATTTTAATATCCGCATGTAAATGAAACATCATCTACAAACTCCTGGTATTATTAGGCAGGGCTCGGCCCATTACCTCCCGCTCTGATCCGATTGGCCACGTCAACATACTTATTATATCGTATTATACTTATTACTTATACTATTATACTCGGTTCATAGAGATACGAGCTTGGCTTCATTAATTCCCTGAGCTCAGCCAGGGGGTCTGATCCATACTTTGGAGGATGAGGAGAATAATGAACTTGTCGCAGCAGAGACAGAGATTTTTAATATTCACTAAATCACAGCTCGCCGGAAGAGTTCTGGCCCCGCCCTCTTGAGACACAGGCCACGCCCCTTACACTGATGAGAGCGCCGGTGGGATGGATTAAGCCCCCCCATGATTATTTTAATCAACGGGACCATTAAGCAGTCCACCCAGGGTCCCACGGGAAAGACAACTTATTCCCACGGTTCCTCTCTCGTATTGGTTGGAGGTGGAAGAAAGGGCTCCTCTCATTGGTCGTGTTCTTTCACAGTCATGACACTTGATTTATTTGAACCCCTTTGGTCTCTGAATCCTCCCACTCGGCTTACAAGTCGCTTTGCCCAGAGCGTTTTCCAACGTTGGTGAAACCTGACCTCAGTTAGCTGTTGCTTTGAAGTAGTTATGTTATATAACATGATAAAGCATTTATGGATGCACAAATAGATAAGGGTTACTTTGTATTGCTAGATATTGATGTTATGAAAAGCGAAAACTGTACCGTATACAGCCCTTATAGTTCATTATATATAATTAATTTTATTTTGTATTGTGTTTTATCATGATTAACGACGAAGGTTAGATAAAAAAGTTGATGTAAAGATGTTCATTATATGCGTGACACAGATGTGTAATGTTAGCTTGGCTATTCAAACTTTATTGAAAAGGTGGGGGTGTAGGCGTGTCAGTTTATATTTAGTGTGTTTTTCCCCAAACCGATTGTATTGTGTTGTATAGTGTATTGGGATTGTGTATGTGCTACAGTCTTTGTGTAGTTTTATTGGTGTCTTGTAATCCTGTGTGGGATGGGCCACTTGTGTGGCATGACACAAAAATAAACATCATCATCATCATTTGTTAAGTATTCCCCACTAGTCTCCCTGTGATCCACTGTGGTTGTGATATTTAAGGCCCAGTCCTAAGACATAGGACAGAATAAGACACCTTATGAGGTGTAGTTTGATGTCCCAGTTGCATTGTGATACGGAACATCTTGCAGTATGCTGTGCTCGATACAGAACAGTGCTGTAGACCCTGAGAACTAGCATGTAGACAAACTCACCCATCATCTCCGGGTAAGCCGGGGTCAGGACTGAGCTGGACCTTGCTGTCAGTTTGCATGTGTGGGTGGGTATTTTGTTGCGTTTGTGTAAATCTGTGTGTGTGTGTGTATGTACGTTTGTGTGTATACCTTTGGGTGAGTGTGTTAGCTCGCTGTAAGCACGCACACTGCTAGCTGTCAGCCCCACACTGCTAGCTTTTAGCCTGCACACTGCTAGCTGTCAGCACGCACTCCGCTAGCTGTTAGCACTCACACCGCTAGCTGTCAGCACGCACACTGCTAGCTGTTAGCACTCACACTGCTATCTGTCAGCACGCACACTGCTAGCTGTTAGCACTCACACCGCTAGCTGTCAGCACGCACACCGCTAGCTGTGAGCACGCACAACGCTAGCTGTTAGCACGCACACCGCTAGCTGTTAGCACGCACACCGCTAGCTGTTAGCACGCACACTGCTAGCCTTCCTAATCCAGGACGGCACCATTTCTCTCCTCCTATCAGAGGACTCTAAATATACATGTTGACAAACAGCACAGCCACTCAATTAAAGCACCCGGAGGCGTGGAGGAGCGGAGGCACCCCGCCCGCGCCGCCCCAGTCGTTGGACCGCCGTACGGGTCTTGTAATTAGGGCTCTGGGGCATGGCCGGGCCACGGCTGCTCCGTGGAGCGCTGTCAGGCGGGCTCCAGGAATATCCCTCCTCCTCCGCCTCCGTACCAGCTGCAGGTGCCAGGGCCACAGCCCGGTCGCACGCCTCTCTGGAAGGGGACAACGACAGACACGCATGCACACACGCACATATACACACGCACAGACACGCACACACACACGCACGCACATATACACACACGCACGCACACACACGTATACACGCACACACACACGCACGCACATATACACACACGCACACACACACACACACACACACACACATATATTAACACACACACATATATGCACAAAGTACACAGTAAACTCCTTTTTCCTCACACTGTGCTCTAAGAGGTAAACAGGAAGTGGGCACTGTGTGGCAGGAAGTGTTCACACAGCAGTAGCTCCAAGTTCTGGTCGGGGTGGTTATGGATATTTGGAATGCTGCTGAGGATGCCTGGCCGCTTTGCTTTCTGGGAAACCTTCTTTAAAACAGTATTGCCATTGTGGTGTTCTTCCTTTTCAAAAAGAAAGAACAATAACCCCCTGGAACAGACACAACTGGTTGGATGAGTGAGCAAACAATCCAACAGAAAGTACTAGTGTCAGCCTCCTCTCGCCGGTCCCTAGAGGTCAAAAGTCACGGCTTCATCTCGTCCTCATCCGAACATCACAGAGAGAGAAGTGGCCCTCCTGGAACGATCCACCATGTTGATCTCGCCGTAAAGTTCACAACTGGGAAATCTGGTCTTCTCATCTGTGCCCTGAACAGACCGACTCTTTAGAGCACTCCCGACCAGACGGAGAAGGCGGAGGACAGACAGCCAGGGTGTAGCAGGGACAGAGCCGTCCTCCACTAAGGAGCGGCGAGGGTGTAGCCGTCTTCCGGACCGTCCTGCACGGCATCGGCGTGAGCCGTCCTTTCCAACGTGCGACTGCGGTCGGAGGGAATCTGCCCATCTGGCGCTGCACTGATACCCGTCAGGATAATAACTCACAAAGCTGTCCCGATCTATGACGACCGCTGGCCGTCTCCCCGCTTTATGTAACCACCAGCGGTCTGGAAACACGAGCCCGTGTGAAGGCCTGGCGGGGAGGACGGCCATCCCTGCTCTCTCTGATGTCCTCAGAGCTCAGAGGAAGGCTGTGACCTGGCTCCCTGATGACAGACATCAAGCTCTGTGTCCTCACCTTGTCCCCGGTAAGATTGGGATCAGCTTCTTAGGAACGTCGCCTCCTTCCAAAGCCTGCGTGTGATTCAGGACCAATCTGTGTTTATTATCACCAGACGTTCTTGACTTTAAAACAAGACCGTTTCTTGCCCCTACCCCAGGGGCTGTAAGCCTATAAACCGAACGCCAAAGAACAACTCAGGATTATGTCCTGCCCTACAGCTCGGTGCCAGGTCCAGAGCAGAGAGAGAGCTGTGGTCTTCAGGCCCTGACCTGCGTCTTGCATTCGGGCTGTCCCCCTAGTCTTTAGGCGGCCACTCTCCTCTGTGTTCCGTCCTGGAGATTAACTCTCTCTCTCTGACACAGGGTTGGCCCATAGATCACTGGGGGGGAGAGGAGTTTGGCTTATCATATTCCTTCTCTGTTGATACTTCTCTCTCGCGGACCGCGAGAGAGAAGTATCACCAGAGATGGAATATGCTGAGCCAAACTCTGTTTAGTATGGTAGCTCTCTGCAGCCATCGGATGGATTCTTTGTGTGCAGAACATGGATTGTAGCGTGGATGCTAATAAAGGTGGTGGAGGGAAAACGGTTTGGTTTAGAGTTTTCAGTTTATTTGCACAGTGAAGGATATAATGGGAGTTCATATTGAGAAGAACATAGAAATAGACACAAATGGCAGGAGATAAACAGATGGAACCCCTGGGGGAGTTTAGAAGACTCTAGAGGAACAACAAGATCAAAATAAACGGGATGCAGATTACATGGAAAAACAATGGAAACGACCCCTTTCAACAGTAGTGTGTGCTTGTGTGTGTATGTGTGCGCACGCGTGTGGGGGTGTGTGTGTTGCATGTGCGTGCGTGCATACTTCTGGATTTTTATTCTTCAAATTAAAATGAGTTTTACAATGTGGTGTGTTAGTTTTATGGCTTTTTGTCTGTACGGGGTAGTGATAATCACACACACTCTCTCTCAAGCTATCTGTAGCTCACTCACCCAACTGCCCCTAATCCAGGCTAATGTTTAAACAAATGAGTTTGTTTAAAGTGTGTGCGAGGTCGCGCTTGGACGCACCAAGCTAAACGAAACAACGTAGAACGTAAATAACAAGCCGCGCTGCGAGTACAGAACCTGGTCTCCATGGTAACCACATCCCGGGTTAATTTCGGTTTTATTATCTCTGCTCTGTTGGGTAAATATCTAGCGTCTTCACACCGACCAGACTCACCGCAAAGCCCTCAAATCACTGAACCAACAACCTCACCTCGTAGGTAAACGCTCGAAGAGGAGTTTTATGTGCGAAAACGTTTTAAGACTCCCCTGTCCAACCTCGCATAAATCACTGCCTGTTTTCAGCACTCTCTGGTTTAATCTGCTTATTTAAAGTCATTATATCTGGACGGATATCAGGCAGTACATTAGTTCGAATTTAACTGTACGAAGTAAGGGCGTATTCACACCAGGAAAGTCCTTAGTTCGATCTCTTTGGTCCGAACCAAAACGCAATTTTTCGCAAAAGTCAGAGAATTTGTCAACAACGCAAGTGTGTGCATAGATCGTTCAATCATTGGACAAGACGTCGGGGGCGGGGTAACATGGGGTAACGCATACAAAAAAAGGTAAACAAACTATGGAGATTATGGAGATTCAGTGTGCTGCCCTCGTTGTGCTTATGCGGAATGTTTTCATACAGTTACAAACATTTTCGGTACTTTTGGAGCATCAGAGCATAATTTTTATAAGTGTTCTCCAACATATTATAGCCTATATGTTGGCACCGCGTCTGCCCAAATATCCAAAAGACATTTCGTCTCGTTACGATGACCCTGTTTTTATCATTTTTGTTTCATTTATTCTACTTGTGTTCCACTCATTGTTCATAATGAGTATCCTTTGCCAAATAGATTTGTGGTTGTAACTTGCATGAATCATACACCTGCTGCTTGGAAATACGTGTTAAACTCTTCGCAAATCGACTAATCAACTTACTTTCCCACAACCCCACCCACCTCTTGCTCTCTGAAGTATGGACAGGGCTGGGCTTGGCACAGACCTTCCCCTGTTCAGCCCCACAGGAGTAGCCTGTCTCCTGCTATTTCAGTAGCGTGGAGACGTGGAGGAAAGGGTCAACAGACGGGACTTCTCTCGCTGAAGTTCCCCCTCCGTCATGCCCAATAGGGTGGGGTCCAGAGGTCCATCAAGCCACCAGCTCATGTTTTTCTTTTGCTTCTTGCCACACATGTTATCATCGGGCCAGGAAGGAAATGACTCCTCGCGTCTGCGCGACAAAGTATGCGTACGTGTGTGCGGGTGCGTGTGTTGTTTTGATCAAAAAAACACTACAGTGCAAACACACACACGCACACACATTCTGCGGCCAGTATGTCGTGTGTAAAAACAACAACATAACTGCTCTCTCGGTCTTCCCTCCACGTTTGAGGTTGTCCGCGGACGGACACTTTTAAATCGCGGTTACCAGGGTTACCCTAAACAGACGGGTTCCATCACGTCGTCGTAATCGGGGCTTCTAATTGGCTGACCGCAAGGCGGACGTCTAGGGACTGCGGCGAAAGCAGGGCTTTCTCCCGCTTGCTCTACGGTGTGGCTGTAAGACCCTCCGACAATGCCCTGTTTATTTCTCTGAATTGTATTTGAATGCGGTCGCCGCGAAACGTACTTCTGGCCTAAAACCCAGAGGGAGAGAAGAGGGGGGATCCATAATGAATGAAGCGAGAGACGCGCCTGGGAGACGTCGCGAGGGCTCGCTGCCAACCGCTAACTGCCAGCACATCATCACTACCCGACTCACCTTTCACACACCCCTGCCTCCACCTATGGGCATATAATTATAAAGGAAAACACACACACACACACACACACACACACACACACACACACACAAACAATGGGGAAAGGAAAGACCAAAATGGAAAGTGGACAGATTTAATATGTGAAAATGATGCGTTCCGAAATAGAGGCACCGCAGTAGGGCATTGTGGGAAATGCTTGGTGCTGTCGTTCTCTCCGGCGGCTCCGTGCTCCTGGTCTTGACTTTGACCCCGACTAGATGATACACAGAGGGGAAGGGGATGCCCACAGCTCGCTCAAGCGCTCTCTCTCTCTCTGACTTTGAATTGAAAGCACAAACATACATACACATAGGAACGCTTTTTCTCGCTCTCACTCATACACACACACGTCACATGCACGCTCTCTCTCTCCCTCTCCCAGACAGACAGACAGATAGACGGATAGTTGCTATGTCTGGCTTTCCTCTTAAGCCAGTGTGATGAGTAAAGCAGCAGTGTGTTCGCCGGAGGGCTGGAGTCTCCCCTACAATGGGACTGAAATGCAACCTGGGTGTTAACACCGTTTACGGGCCCACAGGCCCTTCGGCTGGGAGACGTGTGCTGGACCTGCCGCCCCTTCGGTCTACAGGGGGGATTTTCTAAAGGAATTGGATTCAACAACCAATTGGATTCTGGAGATTCAAATCGACATCGGATTATCCCGTAAATTTTGTCTTTTTGCATACCAGCGTAAACATTGCGGAAACTCAATGGAAGAATACCATCTAGTGGTAAAGAGTGGAATGACAGTTGGCGGACATGGGAAATCTCAAGGAAATTGTGGAATTATCGGTAATTCTTCAGTAAAGTTCTGCATGTTAATTACAAATAAGTGATATTCTCCTACTCCGTGTTCGCAAACACGTACCCTGCACAACATCCACACCTGCAACATTTTGTCTTGTAAATGTACTCTTCGATATCTTCCCCGGAATTCTAAAGTCAACAAAAATTCCTTCTGTGCTCCAATGAACAGCGCCTACTCCTTCATGCAGTTATTGTTTAAGAACCGTTTCAATTAAAGAGGGGCGGGACAGGCTGTCATAACCAAATCAAAAGCAAGCGCACTTCCAACTTCCAAGACACATCATTGTGGTCAAAAACTGTTGAAAGTGATCAAACGTTGAAGACTTGAGTTGTAAAAAATCTTATTTCCTTGAAGAATTTGAGTTCATTCCCTGAAGCAGAGCCACGGTGTGAAACTTTCTCAAATGTTTTTATTTGGTTCACACGGTAAAGGAGCACAGCCTTTTCAGAGTTATCCACCTCAAAGACCTGTAAAATCTATAAACATGGAGAGCAGGTAGACCACCTTCTGTAACCGCCGAAGAGATTAGCTTTTCACAATAAAAGTAACCTAAGAAATAATCAGTTTTCTGCAACAAAAAATATTATTTATTGTAAGTCAAATCCATAGTTAAATGTGCCATCATAAATGTTGGTTATTGACTGAAATTTATACAGTCCAATACAAAGGAACATCTCTACTTTATCAAAGGAAAACAAGAGTGGGTTGAGATACGTTTCAAATATACAAAACCCTATTGATGTTATCTGTCAAATTAGATATAGATTAATAAGTAACCCAAATTAAATTGTAAAAAAAAAATAACATTGCGGTCAAGTTTTGCATTATTTTACCAGACGGACCCTGAGAAGAAACGCAAATTGAATTTAGCACAATGGTGGACGCAGGGTCCCTCTGCTGTCCCGGTGGTGTAACTGCATGCAACGCTTCGGTTGGCCACCGTACGACTAGAAATCAATGGAGTGACGACATCAGAGATAAGAAAATGACCTGAAAATAAAATATGAATACCTTCCCACCAACGGACACATCTCTGATTATCAGTTCTGCAAACGTATATCAAGACAACAGGATCATATTTACAGCATCTGAAATCCTTGGCATATTTTTAAACTGGAGTTACATTAACTTAAACACAGAAGAGATTGTTTTCCAGCAGAATCCATATAGCAAGGTCCAGCCTGGCCGAGACCAGTCAGTATGTTATGTTCCCCCCCCCCCCCCCCCCCCCCCCCCCCCCCCCGCCCCCCTCCCTGTACCTACTGCTATCGGCCAACCAAATTCAACCGCCACCTTGGACCCATCCAGTTTCGAATCATTCCAAAGACTCGAGCTACGAATGAGTCTTTAAAAGACCGAAGTTAACAAGTCAATTCCATTATTCAAAACAAACGTAAGATTTAAGTAATATAGGTATGAGTAAACACAATGTTAAAATCAGACCTCAGCTGAAAAAACAGAAAAATAACACTTGCAAATAAAAGCGGATGAGAAGGGAGGAAAAGAAAGAAGATGCATAGCAAACACTCAAATCTCAAACAGCTCAATTGTCCAGCTGGCGGTTAGTTTCCGAAAGAGAGACCAGGTGCTGGGAGGGTGTCGACTGGGAGAGGACCTGGGAGGGAGGCGGAGCCAGGGGTCCGTAGGTCTCAAAGGAGACCAGGGGAACACCCCAGGGGGGGAGGGAGGGAGGGAGGAGGGAGGACTCACGGTGTTCAGGGGGCTATCTGTGGACCTCCGTCTGGGAACACTGCCGCCTCAGGACCTGACCTTTCTGCAACCGCAAACTCCGCCTCCGCCGCCGGTCTGCTCTCGACCACGGGCCGACGCCCTCTAAGTGTCCTCCTCTTCGTCCTGCCGCTGGGCCACGATCCTCTTCCTCACCGCCTCCTCCGTGAAGCCCTGGGCCCCGGTCTCGGGCCGGCCCTCCGGGGAGCCTCTCCTCCGGGTCCAGTCCTCATCCTGGTCCTGGTCGCCGAACTCCTCCTCCTCCTCCTCCTCCTCCTCCTCCTCGTCCTCGTCTTCATCGTCGTCCTCCTCTCCGTCGGCTTCGTGGTCGGCCTCCTGCTGCTGGAGCAGACGGGCCTGCTGCAGGCTTTGCTTCTCTACACACACACACACACACACACACACACACGGAGGGACGCACACACACACAAACACACACACACGGAGGGACGCGTACACAGGGACAGAAACAGGGACACACACACACACACTTTAAGCACCGGTTGCATTCACTAAAGCAGTATAATATATCAATACTTGATATTAGATACTTTAACCTTTTTTCTGAAATAAGGTCAAATATTTCAGTTTCAACTGTACGAGGTGAAAGGTCTCGACGTAAGATATGTAATGGACCAGCTAACCTGTGTCTATGGTTTATTTAGAGAAACACAGGAAGTTGCACACTTCCTTCGTCACTATCCTATATGTACAGGCCTCACAGAGAAACCCATCCAAACAAAATCAGACGTTTCATTTAAATATCTGAAGAAATCCAAACCAGCGTCTTGGTAAATGGACTGCATATGCACAGCGGTTCTCTCACATACACTCGGCTAGGAAGAGCCGGGGACCGAACTAGCAACCTTCCGGTTACCAGCCCACCCGCTCTTCCTCCTGAGCCCCCCCCCCCCCCCCCCCCCACTTACTCTGGTAGTAGTCCGACGAGGAGAAGCGTCGCGAGGGGAACACGAAGTCAGCGATGAACACCAGTATCTGAGAAGACACACCGCCACCACATCACCGTCGGATAATCATCCAATCAACGACTTCCTGACTCCACCATTAACCTTTGGCCTAGAGCAGGCTGCAACAGTGTTATCCTGCTCTATCGAAACACCATCTCTCGTGCTCTCACTTCCTGTGAGCCGCTTATGCAGGTTACCAGTCCCCAGGGCGAGGAGAACGAGACATTTGAAAAGTGTAACTCAAAATATCTCTCTCTTCTCGGAACCCATGTGACTCATAGTCCCTCCCTCTCTCTCTTCTAAACCCATGTAACTTATAGTCCCGCCCTGTCTCTCCTCCATACAAATGCAACTCACAGTCCATCCCTCCCCCTCTCCTCTAAACTCATGTAGCTCATAGTCCCTCCCTCTTTCTCTCCTCTAAACCAATGTAACTCATAATCCCGCCCTCTCGCTCCTTTAAACTCATGTTACTCATAGTCCCGCCCTCTCTCCTCTAAACCCATGTAACTCATATTCCCGCCCTCTCTCTTCTCTAAACCCATAGTCCCGCCCTCTCTCCTCTAAACCCATGTAACTCAAAGTCCCTCCCTCTCTCTCTCCTCTAAACCCATGTAACTCAATGTCCTGCCCTCTCTCCCTCTCATCTAAACCCATGTAACTCAAAGTCCCTTCCACTCTCTTCTAAACCCATGTTAACTCATAGTCCCGCCTCCTGTTCCAGTAGCCGGAAGTGACAGCATAAACTCACCAATCCGAGAGCCAGGCCAGAGAACAGGGTGGCCAATCCGAAGATGATGTAGGAACCCCACACAGGGATCCCCAGCTGGTCTGTCATGTAGTTATGACAACGCTGAAAGACAAGAAACAACGTTAACACAGGATTTATACAATCAGGACCCCCGATGGAAAACGTATATAGAGTTATTATTAATCTGTAATACTTTTACATTTTAAGGACTTTTAGCAGATGCTTTTGTCCAAAGCGACTTACAAGCATTCATGCACACATTCCCCCACCGACGGCGGTGTCAACCACGCAAGGCGACAGCCAGCTCGTCGGGACCAGTTAAGGTACGGTTCCCTGCTCAGGGACACCTGAGCAAGAATATACAAGGCAACCCGCTCTACCTCCTGAGCTAAGCCAAACTTGGCCGGGCCATTATTCAGCTATCAGTCAATAATGGCGCTTTTCCACCGGCGGGTACGATTTGGACCCAGCACGCCTCAGCCCGGTAGTGAGGGGGCGGTACAGCACAGCTCAGTTACAGCTCGCGTTTCCACCGCCGACAGTACCCTTATGGTAGGGCAGGGTTCAAGCCCTAAGGCGATAGCCACGGCAGCTACGTAATCATTGTGATCTCCTAGCAGCCCCACACAGTGTAGCCTGCTAATAAATACAAGGAAAAAAAAGAACACGCACAACGAAACAAAGAGCAACAATGTAGGACATAGAAGGACGGCAAACTTTTGCGAGACATTTTCTTCAATAAACGAAGCTTTCGCCGTTGTCTAGAAATACCTTGTGGGTAATGTGTTTGTTATTATCCCCCTGTCGCACAGAAGTGCGATTCCGTCGACCTATCAACGGACAGCGTGTGTAGCTCGAACTTGCCGGCACCCTTCCCAGCGTCTCAGTACCCCAACGGAGGAGTGCTGCGAGACGAGTACGGCTCAATACGGCTCAGTCCGGGTCACGCCCACTTTTGGCGGTGGAAACGTGACCTGTGACGCACCTTTGCGGACAGAACCGACCGGCACCCTCCGGTGGAAACGCGCCATAAAACACGCCGAGAGAATATCTGTTCCAAGTAGACTGCGCCGGCCTCTCCATGAGCCAGTTGACTACAACGTCCACGGCTCACTTCTGAACAATTAGAGCATCTTGTGCCTGATTGGTTTGATTAATCCATCTTGCGCGTCAATCACAGGTGCGTGAAACGCGGGCAGAGGAACACAGCGAGGAAGGGATCCTGTGTTGTTTGTTGCTTTAAATGTACAAATAACCCTACAACCCAACGTGGTAACTGAGGCATCGTAAACAAGGGAGTGGGCTGAGGCAATGCTGAACATCTAACATCACCAGCAGGTTGGGACCTGTCAGAGGAGCTACACCCTGGGGGGCCAGGAGAGGGTTTTACATGTTGAAGAGAGAGTGGGCTGCTCTGGACAAGGAGACCACTTACCCGGATAAACATGGACAGCTTGAACAATGCAGACATCGAGTTCATCCTGCAGAGAGAAGAGACTTCTGGTTACACTGTGTGGGAGCTGGTAGCCATTCACATGTCATCTAGCTCAAATTCAAAAAGAAAGTCTCTTTCTTATTTTGTCCTGCGGCAGATTTGCAATTTGAATGCACGTCATTGGAAATACTGTCTCATAATTTCAGGCACCTAATGACAGCTACACTGTTGGTTAACTCACAGGAAGGAGGATGGACCAAACCACGAGGACACCGGCTCTATGGCTTGCCACTTCTGCTCGTCAACGAATGCGAGGAAGTCGTTTTTCGTGCGGGCTCCTTGGTACTTCCTGAACACACCGTCCTTGCAGCTGGAACACACACACACACACACACACACGCACACGCACGCACATGCGCACACACATACACCACATGACTTGTGTCCTAATAACCAGAAAGCGTGAGTAATAGTGACAGTTATTGTAATAGTGACAGTTATTAACAGCACTTTGTAATACAGGAAGTAGGCGATTCTCAGGAGAGGGGTTCATGCTCAGAGAAGAAGAGAGGAAATGAACCAACCCAAGTAACCACTTACTGGTAGATTGTAGGAAGTGATGTTATGATGAACCGCCCACTCAAACCTTACGGGAGACGCGAGGAAGGGTGAATCATTAGGGAATGCAGAAACACACCACTCAAATTAACATAAATAGGGGCCAGAGAGAGATACTTTTTAACCCTAGGCTCGGGTGGGGTAGGGGGAAAACAATGCTTACCCGGCTGTTCAGTCACGTCCACCTTGGCTATGTTGACCCCCATGTCCTCCCCCCAGTCAGCAAACTCACTCCACGCAGGCTGGAGCTGCTGGCATGCCGGACACCACGGGGCGAAGCTAAGGGGAGGAACCACAGAGACCCCTCTGACAGTCAGTAAACGAGGAATCAAAGGGTATGAACAGTCCATGTCGATGTGAGACCACGTAGTAACGTTCGTTTATAATCCAAGTATAAGCGCCCACTGTTATGTAAGTCCACTTAGACCTGTATCCATACAGGCATGAGTAACGAGAACTCTAGGGACAAGAAATACAACACATCACATCACATTTCTGTTGACAACGAACATAGAGCGACTGTCAAGCTCTGAATCAGCGAGTGGACGTAAACACACAACCGGGCTCAGCGTTGGGTTCGTTAGCCTAGCTTTTAGCACCCAGCGTCAGCGCAATACTCACAATTTAATCATCCATTCCCCGGCCAGGATGTCCTCCCAGTTCCCGTCCGTGATCTCCTTCAGGCTGCTTGGCCGCTGGCTCGCCGACACGGGTTGCGACGTCAAATGTATTACAAGGGTCACACACAAGCACAGCATGTGCAGTCTCGATCGGAGCGACAGGGAGAATACTGTACCCCACATTCTCGTAGACTGTACGCTCGCCATGTTTAGCTGCGATCGGGTACAGTCTCGGCTCCCGCCTTCTCACTTCCGGTTATGCTTTCTCCCGCCCTCTCGCTTCCGATTATGCGCAGTTGTCAGAGTTCGATTATACACGAAACGAAATATTAAAATTAGCCTGGAAAACATTTAAATGTGAACGTATTGTCTAGAATAGATAGTAGAGGTTTAATTATTATAAAAATGAATCTTCGTATTATTGAATACAACGTTGAAAAATACTACTCTAAAGATTTTGTATGCAAACATTTAAATACATGCCTTAAATATGCATACTTTTCTTACATTTCTAATGATGCTGTATGCACAGCACCCGATTGAGTGGAAACTTAACCATGAAATTAGGGATATTTCCTATATGCATAAATAACTAGTACATATATTCACCACCAGGTGGCACTGTTGTACGTAACATGATTAGGGTAATGCGGAGGGCAGAGTGAGAAAAAATTGGACAGTAACTATATCAATGTAGAGGAGGACGAGGGAGACGCGTTTGTGTCCTTATTTAGTTTAGCTCATGAATGTGTGTAAACGGGAGAGTCCAGATGCTGTCAGTCTTATTTTGTCTATCTGCTCGTCCTCCTTCAGAACTGAGGTTTGAAAGTGCCTCCGGAGAAGATGAGCAGTCTTTCTAGTGGCCGAGTTGTACCTGCAGGCAGACTTCTTAAGGAAACCTCGCATTCTATAAATACCCCGCAGATGACATTATTTTCCATGCGTAAGGTGGGCCCCTTTTCTCTGGCCTTCAGCCCTGCTCCACTTACAACACCGCATGCATAATAAGAACGCAGAACAATTCATGATACTGTAGTATTTTACCTATGTTGTGTGTTGCTGTTTTCTTATCTACTACTGCTATAGAATATGCACCATACACCATCACAAGCTTACTGTAAAAACAGATGCATAATGTCAGGCACCGTTTATTCAGATTTCATTATTTAAAAGGGACTGCACACTTTATTAAACACGAGCACCAGAGTTCAACATCTAAATGTGCCAGATTCAGCCATGCAAGCGAAATTCCATCTGTATTGTATTGATAGTATCCTATTGAAATACAAAATATAAAAAAGTATACTGTGTTACGATCTTACTTTGCCAACATAGATTGTGTATACACTTCAGTCTAAACATAAGTGCTGCAGTTGACCAACTAATCAAGGCTGTGTTATAAGTGTTATAAGGGTGTGTTATGTGTGAATAAACTCACCAATACAAGTGAAAAAGGCAAAAAAATGCATCGATTAAGATACAATTTAAGATAATTTATTTTAGAAATAGGTTGATGCCTAGAAATTATTTACTAGTCAACTTGAAGAAACGGTTACAAATATATTCTTTCTTTCTTTTATTATATAACAAGATATTATATGATTCAACCTGAGAAGAAACTGACAATCCACACTCTGTTATATTAGCCTGTGTTGATTTAAGTTAGTTGTATTAGCTGTATCGGTGTATTGGTGTGTTGAACAGAGAAGGCCGTGGGTTGGGTTCTCTCACCACACGTTGGGTTTAAAGGGCTACTGTCAGAGGGCCTCTGAGGCATTGAATCATCCACGGGATTCGGTAGTCAAGGTTTGGAGTGGATGAGGAGGAGAGAGGAGGTGTGTGTGTGGGGGGGGGGGGGGGGGGGGGGCAATACGTGGGAGTGTGGAGGTGGTAAGAGGAGCGGAGAGACATGGTGTTGAAGTGCTTGTTAAAGGAGCTTTATGTCATCTTGTTGGCCCCCTTTCACACGCACGCACACACAAGCATGTGCACGCACACAAGCACACACACACACTCACACACACAAGCACACACACACACACACACACACACACACACACACACAAACGCATGCACAGACACACTCTCTTATCTGTCATCCTCTCTCTCTCGCTCATCCTCTCTTTCCCTCTCTCTTTCCCTTTCCTTCTCTCTCTCTCTCTCCCTCTCTCTCTCTCTCTCTCTCTCTCTCTCTCTCTCCTCTCTCTCTCTCTCTCTCTCTCTCTCTCTCTCTCTCTCTCTCTCAGTCTCTGGTCGTACACACACACCTACCAGCCATCTTTCTCTTGCATTAACATAATCAACCTCTCTCTCTCTGACTCTCACCTCTGGTTTTCTCCCTTCCTCTCAGTCCTTCTCTCTGCCACCATCCCTCATCAAACCCCCTCTCTTTGTCAGGGTCTCCCACACATGTTGACACCTTTTCAATCTCATCTCATCCTGGATTTATCTGGAACTCCATTGAATGGGGCCTTTTATCTCTATCACTGCCACAGACACATACTCATACATTAACACACACACAGACACACATAGACACACAGACACAGACACAGACACACACACACACACACACACACACACACACAGACACATACACATACACAAACAAACATTCACATAAACACACACATACACTCACATTAACACACACAGAAACACACAAATACTCTCATTAACACACAGATACACACACACACACACATTAACACACACAAACACAGAAACACTTACATTAACACGCTCACACACACATTCACATTAGCATACACACACACACACACACATAAACACACACTCACATTAACACACGCAAACACACACACACACACAAACATTCACATAAACACACACACATTAACACACAAACACACACATTCACACACACACATACACACACACACACATTAACACACACAGACACATACACCCATACACACAAATTAACAGACACATACACACATTCTGTGTCTGCGTCTGCCTTCTCTAAATTCTGCACAATCCAACCCATCAATGTGATGTATGATGAGGGTCTCGAACCCTCCTCCATCTCTCTGTTATCCTGCTCAGGCTCCTCTGATGGTCTTTCTCAGAGAATCTTCTCCAAACGCTGCGCTCCTATCTGATTGGTTTAAAGGGTGACCCTAGCTCAGCATTGGCCAGGGAGGCAGGGCTGTGCTCACCTGAGCGCTGGGCATCTTAATTACAGACAAGCAGCAGATGTGGCGGACACACACACACACACACACACACACACACACACACACACACACACGTGCTAAGCCCAGCAGCACCTGCAGCCACCCAGGCGTCTCTAATTGCCCGTGTCGGCTCCATGTTGCTGAGTCCCGGCGTTCATCTGTCTGTGCCGGTATCAAGCTGTTCCTGCCGTCGCAATTCTCCTGGGGTGCAGTACCGGCATGGGCCACTAGGGGCGGAGGAGGAGGAGGGAGAGTACGTCAATGGTTTGAGTCTGACCCTCAGGCCTTTCTTTGTGTGTGTGTGTGTGTGTGTGTGTGTGTGTGTGTGTGTGTGTGTGTGTGTGTGTGTGTGTGTGTTTGTGTGTGTGTGTGCGTGTTTGTGTGTGTGTGTCTGTGCGTGTGCGTTCAACTGTGAATGTACTGAGTGCCCCTTAGAGACTACAAGTAATATCAAAGCAGTCCTTTTAACATTTACATGTAATTGAATGTCCTTGTGTGAATCTGGTGACTGCTTGTCATTATTTCATTCAGAGTTACATTTTCTCAATCGTTTTTCCACGATCTCCAAACCCGTATCCGTGCCATTTAGATAATAGATGGGGTGAGGAAGGTCTCTATCACTGAAAAGATGATATCAACGGTTCCCTAATACCTCTTCGGCTAGATTTAAAATCTATCTTTCAGGCTTATTGTCTCCTTCCCATTCTAACAGGGTTGTTTCCTTTAACAAAGAACCCTAAACACACTCTAAAGTGCACTAATACAGGTCTTAAATCATCCATAATGTTCTCCATCCTCTCCCCTGCTCGCGGGCCATCCGTCTTGCGCTCTGACGTTCATTACAGAAGGCTGGCAGGGTATACACTCGCTGGGATCTCCCCGCAGGCCCATGCCTCGGTTATATGATATTCCCTGCTTCCCAATCCTTCACTTTCCCCCCAACAAAGTGTGGGGAATAATTGTGTCTTAATGTGAAGGGAATGAAACTCTGACCGCCGACCCATAAATCACTCCTCTCCCTGCTTCCCACAATGCATTTGGAATTCCATAGTTTAGTTCTTGCGCTCCCTTCCTCTCTCTCTCACTCTCTAACAGTGACTCTCTCCCTCTCACACTCTCTCTCTCACACCTTCTCTTTCCCTGTCCCTCTCTCTCTACCAAAAACTCTCTCAGTCTCTCTCTCACACTCGCTCTCTTTCCCTGTCTCTCTCTCCCACACTATCTCTCTTTCTTTGTCTCTCTCTCACTCTCTCTCTTTCCCTCTCTCTCTCTCTCCCGCTCTTTCCCTGTTTCTCTCTCACTCTCTCTCTCTCTCTCTCTCTCTCTCCACAGTCCCTAGTGCCTTCGGGAGCCAGACTAGTGTAATTCTTTGTTTTCGATATTGTCTACATCTCCATTTAAATAACCATGAGTAGACCATGAGTTGTTTCCACCAGGCAGTATCTCCTGTCTGGAGACAGCAGATGGATGCTGTAGATTCCCTTGGTTGCCCAGAAACTCACAGGAAGTCAGTCTTGTGTTGTGTGGTTAATATAATCTCTCTTCAGGATTAATTTTGACGTCATGCGGCCGTCCGAAAATGTCTGTTGGTCGATAGAGAAATGGAGATCAGAGCAGGTTAAACACACTCAAAGAGGCCCGCCTCTGAGAAGGAGTGTGAGTGTGTGTGTGTGTGTGTGTGTGAGTGTGTGTGTGTGTGTGTGTGTCCTCACACATCTATAAACATTTGACACACAAACACACACATGCACGCACGCACGCACACACACACACACACACGCACACACACACACACACAGAAGTCTTTATCATGCTCTGTGTGAATGTGTGTGTGTTATTTCTCCGATAATCAATGTTCAATAATACCATTAGTTAATTGTGTGTTGTGGACCACATGCTCCTCTCCTCTCCTCTTCCATCTGACACCCAGGCCGCTCTGACGAGATGAGTCTGGAGAGGCGTGTGTCACGTGACTGGAGATGTGGCACCTCGCCTACACTTGTTCTGGGGGCAGGGCTAGCTGTCTCCCTCCGCCTCTTCACTCACAGCTTTGATTGGCACCTTAAACCGCGAATGTTAGAAGAGTGTTAATTATGATGGCTTTGGGGCTAATGTGAACAGAATGGCTTCTGTCCGTTCTGAGATTAGCACGAGAACACTGTCAAGACTAACGGTGTGCGTGGCTTCAGCGCGTAGAGTATCAGGAAGTTTCCGATCTTTTGGTTGTTTCTGCATAAACGTTTATTATATATCGGAATTATTTCATTTTCGCTGTTCAAACGTTTAGTAGACTAAACAGTTTAGGAGAGAAAAAGAAATCAAGGTTTTCTGTGAAGAAACTCCTCAGTGCAGCAAAAGGAAAACAACAAGGTTGAGTTATATTCAGAGTAGAACCGCACAGCTGTTTAAAGTCACTCTCATCTCTTCTGTGTTGGTTCTGTTTTATTGCGCCGTAGGGGCATGCCTCTGTAGAGAGTACGCTTCTATGGCGGGGTTCAGTCAGAGAAAACAAGCATTTAGCGAAAGCTTTAGCAGGAGCTTTCATCCAAAGCGACGGATTTCAAGGGCGTTTATAGGTTTGTCTTCAAACATCGGGGATCGAATTCTGAAGCTTTTTGTGGGGACCCTGACACCAGGAGGAACTATATTTCGCTATAGAATACCATGAAATGCATATTAAACGTTCATGAAAGTATATTGACCTAATAACTGATATCTTAGAACATATGTAACATTAGTACATATCTTTCGTACACATTAGTCCACCATTCAAACTTTGAATGAGACGCCCCGAAGCCGTTGATGGAGAGCAGGTCATCTGACTCAGGTCATGTGACTCAATCAGGCAGCCGAGGTGCTGTGTGTATGTTGCTGGACGTTGGGTCTTGAATAGGGGTCTCCCCCGTCCTTCCTCCTGTCTCCCTAAGACACGGTGTGGGCCTACATGTGTCCACTCACAGCAGGGAAGAGCAACCTCGCCTGCTTCCTGCTCATTGGATTTCCACGGGTGGGAGAAAGGCCCGGAATCGTTCGGAGACAATAGGCGTTGTGTTCTCACGGCCCCTGCTGCTCTTAATGTAGTAAGTATGAGGAAGGGACTGCTTTATATGAGCATGACTAGCTGGTAAGTCATGGTGGAGACCAACACAGCTACTCATCTCATAGTGAACACAATACAGAACGTCAGAGCATCCCTGATGGATATTTGAATGATATATTAGTGTTTGACAACCGCAGCAAAAGGACAGAACTGGACTGCTCTGATTGCTATTGCACTGTGAAACTGTTTATAGGAGTATCGCTCCCCGCCTTATCTTACGGACGACATCCACAACCAAAACACAGTTTGCAAAACAAACATTTTCCACCTGCTTTAAATGTGTTTGCGTGTGTCTGTTGATCAGAGGACAGACGGACGCTTACCTTCAGCGCTGTCGACTGAAACACCAGCGGTACGCGGGCAGAAGGGCGCCCACGCCCTCATCAGCAGAGCTGTCACTTTACAAATTATTCGTTTGCTCCAGCAAGCAAAAACGTAATGAGAAGTCACACAAAAACGAGTCGTTGTGATGAGTTGGAATGAGCTAGTATGCTAATGTGGAAACATTAGCATAGCGGGTACATGTTGTGGCCTCGCTCAGAACTCATTAGGAGTTCTGTTCCATGTTTGTTGAGATAATGACAAGAACACACTGAAGAGCGGAACAGAATAGCTGTTGGTTTTATGCTCTGGCAGTGTTTGACGGTGATGGTTGTACCACCAGATGTGGGAGCCAGCAGTGTGAACACACGTCTCAGAAGAGAGCGTTTACGTCTGGCTGTAAATGTTGACACTCTGCAGAGTGGCTGAGGATCTAATCACTCATTTAGTCAAAGGTGAGGACGAGAGCAGCGGAGATCCTCTAACTTACCAGTCGCTGGATGAAGGAAGCGCAAAGAGAAGTCGTCATTTAATTGGCTGTTAGGTCCGTGGTCCCAGACGCCTTACAAGGGCCTGTTTAATTACGCCGTACCTACCAAATGTATTCTGACACTTTCAGTTTCTCAGTGTGAGTAATGAAGTAAAGTGCCAGTATGAGTAATGGAGTGGTAGTGTCATTATGAGTAATGAGGTTGAAGTGTGCCTGTGACAAACATTCCCCCTTTTAATATCAAAACTAATAAAAAAAAAAGGACTCTGCATCCAAACGCATAGTTGCTGTGTTTAGGATTTCTGCTGAGCTTTATGGGTGGATATATGTGGCGCACAGCAGCGGAGTGGCTGGTTGTATGTGATTCCTCCCCAGGTCCGTTGTGTATTGATTAGTGTGTCTCGCCGGCCCGGCGCCATCACAACGCGGCCACTGATTGGACCGACGTTCATCCAATGTCCTGGGGTCCTGCTGGAGGGGAATCGTACCCGTCGATGAAATGTCTGGGATCTCACTGAGGCTAGGATCTCAAAGGTCTCAGGAACGCTACCTACCTGGTCCAATATGTCCCCCATGAGACGGGGACTGTCCTAGTCTTCAGTCAAGGTAGCAGAGATTATGTTATGTCGTTTCATTCGGCAGATACTTTTATCCTAAATAAATCTTTATTTTGTTCATTATTTTAAGATGCTCATTATTTTAGTTCATTATTTTAAGATGCAGCTCCAAGATCAATCCCCCTTAAGGATGGAGGTTAGACTGGGGTTTGAACCCAGAACCTTTCGTCTGGGATCCATAAACCCTCCCCACTGGATTTGCACTAGACTTGTTCAGGATCAACAAAGAAAACGTCCGGGCCGGGCTTTGTTGGTTTCTACACCTAACATCCCAGCATGTGTTGTGGACCACACACAGCGGCCGACCAACCGTCAGAACATCCGACCGAATAACCCCCATCTTACGTAAACGCACACGCAAACCGTTGACCATCGCTGCAGCATCAGTACGTGAGTCACTGTCAGATGACACCTATCAGCGCCCTACCCCCCCCTGGGTGTCTGGGAGAGAGGGACGGGGATGGCAAGGCGTGGGAGGAGACGAACGGCGAGGAGGCGGCAGGCAGCGTGGAAATAGCAAGAGGTGGGCAGCGGCGCATAATGGAAGAGGCTTCACAGCCGTCGGAAGCGCCCAATCCCTTCCCTTTCATGCTTTTTCTGTTGTTTGTTAAAATAGCTCCCCGTGCCCTGAGCCAAGCGCTGCGGTAAACTCTCTCCCTGCCCACGGCCAGGCATCCGGTCGGGGGCTGCGGCGCGGCTGTGACTCTGACGTAAAACACATCCGTCTCTCCGGGCTTATCCGAAATGTTGTTCTTGTTATGAAAAATTGTTTTTTGCGTGTCGCTGTTACACAATAGACAGCTCTCCTCGTAGTCACAGAGTCTGAGCACGATGTTATGTAGTCTCTCGTCGTGTCTCCTCTCCATGTCCTGTACGTAAACATTTGAGTGTATTCTATTTTTACGGTATATTCGCCCACAACTTTTACATTATTCTGCTTCTTTTTACTGGGATACTGTGACTGGTTTCCAATGAGGATCTTCAGATCGTGTGTTCAGGAATAACACCTTGAGATTGAACTCATTTTAAAAGACGTCTCTGATCTGGTCCTGGTCCTGACTGCTCTGTGATTAAATAATTAAATACAGTCGCACCATTGTGTTAGAAGCCCTCTATTCTATAAAACACAATGGAGTGGAACAGTTAAGAACATCCCTCAGGACTCAGCGGAGACCTCACCAAACTGTATTGATGTCGAGACCGAAGCGTAGAAGGCGCTTGTACCTACCTAGCATCGCACAGCGTTCTCATAGTGTCAAGCCAGCACACCCCCTGGGAGAATGTAAGGCCATTAGGTGGTGGAATATGAACGAGGACACATATGCTCCCAGAATACCCCCACCCCC
Source organism: Pollachius pollachius (assembly GCF_949987615.1). NCBI lineage: Eukaryota > Metazoa > Chordata > Actinopteri > Gadiformes > Gadidae > Pollachius > Pollachius pollachius. The sequence goes on along the minus strand of NC_136948.1, from coordinate 6,152,043 downwards.
CCCCTTCACCCAGGCCCTCCAACAGAGGGGAGATATTCAAGGTATGCATGTATGTTGTGCTAGCCCTCCTGTAGCACGTCGAGCTAATGCTAGCCAACTTCCGCTAATAAAACGTTAGCACCTCGCCTGACCTCTTTAGCTCTCGGCCATCTCCCCCGGGGTAGTTTGCTGTGTCTGAGAGGGGACGGTGTCACAGCGTATTTCGGTTCGCTCTGGCCCAGTTAGCTCCTCTATTCTGGGGGACTGGGACTGAGGAAGTTGGAAGGTCGCCCGCTATTCAACGGGTGACCAAGGTCATTTGTACCATCCTGATCCGGAGATAGAGGCCTCGACACGACTGGGATGAATGTTTGATCAACGTTCCTTTAGAACCCGTTTACACCAGACGTAAACATTATCCATTAAAAAGCTCAAACATGTTGGAGACAAAGTCTCCCCAAAGTCTTTCAATCTCTTTGTCCAGAAACAGAATCGATTCAACACATTTTTGCCGTGCTTTAATTACCAACAGAAACCCCCTCCTCCACCTTCCCTTCCTCCCCCTACACCTCCTCCCCCTACACCTCCTCCTCCTACACCTCCTCCTCCTCCTACACCTCCTCCACCTCCTCCTCCTCCTCCTCCTCCTCCTTCTTCCCAGCTTCCTCTTCCTCCTCCCCCAACTCCCCAGAAACAGAAACATATTCAAAGATCAAATCCACATGGGAGAAAACACAAAAATCATAAACTCTTTTATGTCCTTTATGTCCTCACCCCCCCCACCAGCCCTGGGTGGGGTGGCACCCCGTCACCCCACTAATCCCCTTCAGCGGGATGCTCTCTCTCCCCGACAGTGTTGCCAGATTGGGGAGGAAATCTGGCCCGATCTGGCAATGCTGCACCCCGACCGTCTCTCCTGACTCCCCGCGGTGCTCCTCTGGTGATACCCACGGAGAGATCGATACACAATCCGGCGGCCTCCGGCCTCTCCTCGTTCGACCCGTGAAGGCGAGGTAATACCCGGGCGATGTTAAGAGCTGTATTGACGAATCCATTGACGACATGATTTGTGGCCCTGTGTAGCGCAGTACCCTGGTTTACTGCCCTGCCTCACAACTGTGATCTCTTTTATGAGGGCATCAGATGCTTTATGGCCGACTTTCATTGAACACCAGACCTGACTGGATGGGGGGGGGGGGGGGTGATGTAGAAGATGATGAGTTCATGATTTATTGGTTCTAATCCCAGGTTGGCTAAGAGAGCGGGTTGTATTTCACCAATGGATTGTTTTGTCAGCAGGATGGTGAGGTAATGGGTTTGATTCCCTGACTTCAGGCGCTCGCTGCTTCCCAATTCCCAGTGGAGGTGTCCCCCTGCGTCCATCAAATGCCTCCATGACAGTGTCAGGGGTTGAACATATTCCTGCTCTCCTCCTCTATCTAAGCGTGGTTCCTCCTCCTCCTCCTTCCTACCTCCTCTACTTCCTCCTCAACCTCCTCCTACTCCTCCTCCTCCCCCACCCCCTCCTTCTTCTCCCCCACCTCCTCCACTACCTCCACCTCCTTCTCATTGTCCTCCCCAACGTCCTCCTCCCCCACCTCCTCCTCGACCTCCCCCGACTCCTCCGTCTCCTCCGTCTCCGCTACCTCATCCTCCACCTCTCCTGTTTGTTATCCCCTCCGCAGCCGACCCTGAAATCAATGCGGTGATAATCACTACCAGGGAGAGATTGCGGGGTTCCCATGTATCTCCCTCCGGGCTCCTCCTGCCGCTGACGGTTCACTCCGAGCCGGGCCTATAGCCTCCCAGGGCCAACGTCCACAAAGACCTTCTCACAACAACAGTGTGTGCAGGGCGGAGAGCCGGCTCCATTAGCAGGCTCCCTGGAGAAGGGGAAGCTGAGAGGTTGGGTGTTGGGGGGGGTTGGACTGGCCGCAGGGCCCCTAACAGCCAGGCCCGTACGTGGTGGTGTGGTGGTGGTCGGGGGGGAGAGGTGGTACCGTGTCCTTCACATCCACTGGGACGGACCGGCGCTGCGGTGGAAGGACACGGAGCGGGGGCTTCTTTTCGGAGGTGTTTTCGTGCCTTTGTGTTCAACGCCGTGACGACAAACAGTTGTTGTTCTGTTTTGTGTTGTGTTCTGTGCGTGTGTGTTGGTGTGTGTCTTTGTGTGTGTTGTGTCCTTGTTGGTTTTGTGATGCGTTGTGTCGTGCTGTGCTGTCTAAAGCCCACAGTACAGACGGACGCAAAATATGTTTGATTGATTAATTGATTTTATTTGACCATTGTGATATAAAATATGAACAGCAATTTCATGAGTGTGAACGCGATAAAATCCGGCTCTAGTTCACACTCCAGTTCAAACAATAGGATTCCAGCCCTTGTTTGTGTCACGCTACAATCATGAGGTGGAAGTCGCGCTGCGATTGCTTTGAGCTCTGTGATGTACTCTGTGGTGCCGTTGGATGTTGTTGACAGACAAGGTGAGCCCTTCGACATGGTGAAAGAGCGAGGGAGGCGACGTGTAGCTTCGAGCGCAGGGTCCCTGAGCAAGACACATCATCCTTACTGCTCCGGAAGAGCTAGCTGTCGCTTTGCATGGTTGAATCCGCCGTCGGTGTGTGAATGTGTGCATGAATGGGTGAATGTCAGGCCATATTGTAAAGGCGCTTTTAAGAGCTATATGAAAAATGCAGTCTGCAGGAGGGAATCTAACAGCAGGTCGCTAGGAGGCTAACCCCCCACACTGTTGGCACACTTGTAGAGTCGGTTTCACTTCCATCGGATGTTCGGGAAAATCGTTGGCTAATGTGTTGTCTTTTGGACAACACACTGGGTTGATGGCGTGGAATGCTGCGGGCAGTTGCCACATTCCATAGTGACGTCGTCAAACGGAGACGGGAAGTAATTGTTCGATTGTGTTTGTGTTTTCCGCCTCCTCTTTCACGCCACTACCTACTCGCTCACGTTGCTCATCACAATGATCATTTTGTCACTTTATGTGAGCAAAGAGGATGAAAAGTGCTTCAGTTGACGGCGTTGTGTTTGGTGCTGTGTCTTGTATCGTCTCGTCTGGTGTTGCTCCGTGCCAGGTCTTTGAGCAACGTGTGTCTTGGTCACGTGATGCGTTATTCCTGTGATATTCATTCATCACGGCCTCACCATAAGCCACGCTGTGCATGTTTTCTCTCCAGCTCGTCTGTGTTAGTGTTGAGCCGGTATGAACCCTGACAGGCCACGCCAACGAGGGTCAGCAGCGATGACACGCTCTTCAGAGGACGGCCCTTGTTGCCGATAATTGCATTTCACTTGGATTATCTCCAAGAGCGATCGCTGGGACACACACACACACAGCGTGTCAATTGATTGAATATGCGGTCGAATCCAGACCGCACAATTAAACCGAACGAATAGGGTAATTAAAGATCCCCTGCAACGATATTTTTAAGCATTTTGCATCGTACAAAACATGATATACTGAAGAATAAGCACTTTCATGTATATTGTTCCCCCAAAATAATCTGTAAAACAAGCCAAGTGTCACAGGTGCAAACGGATCACCTGCACATCCTGAGAGATACAGGACATTTCTGGTGGTGCCTCGACCTCCACCCTAAACCTGGAAACGGTTTGCATATTCCACCGCCATATGTCAAACTTCTGACATCACAAAGTGCTGACGCACAGCAACTCACTAACACCAATCATGAAAAAATACACTCTCATCAATGAACCACATTTTCAGTTCTTGGAAATGTCAAACCACTTTGGTTGTGAGTGTAAACTCCTTAGGTGGCTGTGTGTCAGAAAGACGTGCGACTCCCATGATGCAACAGCAGCGCTAGCTTTAGCAGAGAAGACCCACTTAGCATGAAACATTGTTTAGCTTTTAATTGAAATACAATTTTCTCTACAGAACCTAGGTTACTTCACACAGCGGAAGAGGGGGTGGCACTCCTCCGCTGTTCACGCACACGTGGATAACCCAATAACCAGCCATTATACACACACACACACACGTACGCACATGCACACAAAGACACACACACACTTACATGCAAACACATGCGCACATGCGCACACACACACGCACACACAAATATGCACACACACACACACCGGACACATACACACGCACATACACACACACAAGCACACATGCGCACACACACAGCCTCTCACACAGTCATGCATGTATAAATGTGTCTGCTCACAAACATACACATGCTTGTGCATACCAGTGCCAGTGTATAAAAATACACAACAGAAACACACCCACACATAGCTACACGCCCACACATTCCCAACATACACACAAACATACACACATAAATGTACATGATTGATGCATACACAGACGGACAAATGTGCACACACGATGATGCATCCACACAGAGGTACAGTACACTACACAGACGTGCTTGATGCAGTCACATGCATAGACACACACACACACACACACACACACACACACACACACACACACACACACACACACACGCACGCACGCACGCACGCACGCACACACACACACACACACACACACACACTACTTCCCGGCTGTTTCCCTCCATTAGCAGTGACTTCACCCTGACCTTGACCCTAGATACACAGGGGGAAAGAAAACGCCATTGCTTGAACTGAAATTTCTCGCTCCCGATGACATCACTACTGTCACTCTCAAACATCCACACACAACGAGAGGAGAGCCTTCCGAACCAGGGGCTTAAAGCACATCTTATCATCTCAGCGTTATTCCTCTGGGTCCCGGCCAGAATTCCCTGAGCGGGAATCTAATTCTAATTCTTAAGAAAATAAGGAAAAAAATCACGCAGTGCAAAGTACAGCAATAAAAACGAATGGAATGAGCAAATGGCTTCCACCGCTCATGTGAAACGAGCACCTGATGAGGAAGGGCTCTTTTATTGTGTGGTGATGATGATGATGGTCCTGCTCTGGGCGCCTAGCGGAGCCGCGCGCTAGCCAAACCCAAACAAACTATCTCTAGCTCTATAGACTAGCTCTATCTGTATGTCTTATTTTCTCTTCCATTTATCCCACTTCCATTTTCATTTTCCCATTTTTAACAATGTTAATCTGTATTATTATTTTTAACCAAAAGCCATACTGGGGGCAAGTGTCGTGAATTAGCTCTGGCTAAAAACACTATGATGCATACATCAGACGACTGTTTCACACTTATCTATGTTTTTGTATCCGTCCATATTCTAATAAAACCTAAACAAATAAACGATGCAGCGGTATCTGAACGGTGTCTTCATCAGCAGAACATCCACACCGCCGGAGGGGGATGAGACACACAGATGCGATGAGGGAAGAGGAGAGAGAAGGCGGAGGGGCAGGGTGACAAGGATCAATACAATATATCATTAGCTTGGCAGTGGAACTGGACGTCAAACCCCCTCTTTTGGAAGAAGGGTTTGTAAAAATGGCCATTTCAGCAGTAAAATGTTGGTTTTGGTTATAATGATAAAGGGCAATTAAAACTGATCTTAAAGGAGCAGTGTGTAGGATGTAATGAGATCTAGGGATGGATATACATACTGAATATTTTGATGGCATTATACTGTACACTAATTAAAACGTACTTATGAATATTGTATCCCATTTCTGCCAAGGTCGTCCCACTAAATACTCCCCACTCCCCCTTTAGAAAAAATGTGGATGATTTAATTAAGCCTTATCTATGTACAACAATGAGAGGATATTGGTTGGGATTCTCATCTCAGATATCGTATTTATAGATATACATACTATATATAGTGTTAAAGCATCTCTGTGAATCTTGGGTTACATCTTTTTCCTTTTGCCTTGAAAACCTAACCTTTAAAGAAACGAGACAGAACAGAACACGCGACTCAGGATGAAAAAACATCCCCAGCTTGTCCTCGCTGCCACAACCCTGAACCCAACCCAGGGCGAGGGAAGGCTGTGCTGACGACACACACCCAGCATCACGATACCGTACGCCCTCACTTCCCTCCACATTCAAATGACACATTTTGCATAATGGCAAAAAAAATATGTGACGCCCCTTTTAGGTCAAAGCCAAGGGTGCAGATGGCCCGGCATGCATTAGCATGAGAAGATCAGGGCTGTTTCTGAGGTCACAGGAGGGGGGGGGCCTGACAGAGAAGGTGCCCGTCCTGCTCCAGTGATGACGTATGGAGATTTAAAGTTATGGCTTTTAAAGTTTTGATGTAAGGAAAGGGTGCAGGGAAGGGCGGAGTGGGGTGGGGAATCGACACACAGTAGGCCCAGGATTTCACCACCCAGATGGGGAAAGACAGTCCATCACTGGGCAGGTCTGTACGTAGGTCGGTATCGATTTAGACAGACCGACAGACGGATCAAGAAGGAGATAGACAGATGGACAGAAAGATATTTAGACAGACAGACAGGTCAAGAAGGAGATGGACGGATGCAAAGATAGATATTAAGCCAGACAGACAGACAGACAGATCAAGAAGGAGATAGATGGATGGACAGACAGACCGTGGAGCGTGTGTGGGTGATGGCTGGTTGAAGCAGCCTCACCTGGCCCGGGTCAGACTGATTGGACTCTGGGTCTGGGTTAATGTCACCACGAGGAGGAGTGAGGCAACGCTCTTTCTAACAGATATGGAGATAGATCAATCGATAGAGACAGAGAGACTGACAGAGATTGACAGACAGACAGATCGATCGAGAGAGAGACGGGTAGGTATTGAGGGGTGAGGAGTGTGTGTGGATATGGTGGCAGGGCTGTGACGGATAGAGTTCTATTAGAGTCTGTTGTTGTTCGATCTTATCCTGTCCTGTCCTACTCTAGAACTGTTCCCCATTTGGGTCAACCAGCCAGTCATTTTATGATCTAAATTCCTCATTTATTCTGAATCTCTCTCTTAAACTATGAGTTTTTTTCATTTAGAGAATCCTCTCTCTCCCTCTCCCCCTCTCTCTGTCTCCAGCCCCCCCCCTCTCTCTCTCCTCTCTCTCCCCCCTCTCCCTCTCTCTCCATTCTCTGTCTATCCTCTCTCCCCCCCTGTCTTTCTCCCCCCTCTCCCTCTCTCTCCATCCCCTGTCTATCCTCTCCCCCCCCCCCCCGTCTTTCTCCCCCCTCTCCCTCTCTCTCCATTCTCTGTCTATCCTCTCTCTCTCCCTTTCCTCTCATTTTAGAACTTCTATACAGGTTATGCTAATGTAATCAGGACAGGACCCTCCACGGCAGTCTGATGTTGAATTGGGGGGGGGGGGGGGGGGGGGGGGGGGGTCGATCAGAACGCCCTGCAACCCCAGACGTGTGTGTGTTCCCTGGTAAGACTGTTCAGGGTGCTTGTGTCCACAGGGCGGTATGTCGTTGTGGTTGGTGCGCAGTCAGCTCCATCTCAGAGACCCAGTCTGCTCCATTCTCAAAGGATTTCTTGTTTTTAATCTTCCGTCTGTAGGGAGATTTAGTTTCACCCAATGGCGGTTGACTCAGCTGTTGGGCCTGTCGACTAAGTTCACTTTATAATTGTTCATCTTGTACTTCAGCCTTCTATTTTCCATCTTTAACAGTAACTTCGGATGTAATAGGAGAAAGTAGCACAATGAGCTTCTGTTGTCGCCTGGTCTATGTTTTGTGAATTCATTTTATTAAGATGATAATGCTAAGACATTAGGTCTACTAAGGCAACCACATCACTCCAATTAGTGTCACGATACGAACTGATACGGAACTAATGAAGTACTCTTTACTTTCTAACTCATTAAAATGTATCCGATGGGGCTCAGAATGTGGGCGTCTCCTTGACCAATCAGGAAGAGCTTATTTACAGATCTCTCGTGACAGACAGATCATCAGCCAATCGGTTTCTGCCCGAGCAATACCGCATCCCCATTGGCGGACTCCATGTCCTATCACTTTGCCTCCCTCCCCCGCGTTTGCGCTCGCAGTTGCCCGGAGACCAGAGAGGAGTCCTGTTGACACTCTGAGCCGCTGCGACTCCCACCGCACTTCTCCCGCTGACTCACGGACTACCTCGGCGACCGAGACACAGCCATGGACGAAATGGAGGAAGAGTTGAAGTGTCCCGTGTGTGGATCCTTCTTCCGGGAGCCCATCATACTGCCATGCACCCACAACCTTTGCCTGGCATGCGCGCGGAATATCCTCGTTCAGACCCCCGACGCGGAATCCCCCCAGAGCAGCCGAGCGTCCGGCTCCGGCGTGTCCGACTATGACTACCTGGACCTGGACAAGATGAGCCTGTACAGCGAGGCGGACAGCGGATACGGCTCCTACGGGGGCTTCGTCAGCGCGCCCACCACCCCGTGCCAGAAGTCCCCCAACGGGGTGCGCGTTTTCCCTCCGACGGTGCCCCAGCCCCCGGCCCCCCAGCAGCACCACCTGCTGCAGCTGCAGCCCGGCTCCCAGCCTCCCATCCCCCGCAACTCCTGCCTCACCTGCCCGCAGTGCCACCGCAGCCTCGTCCTGGACGAGCGGGGGCTCCGCGGCTTCGCGAGGAACCGCGTCCTGGAGGGGGTGGTGGACCGCTACCAGCAGGGCAGAGCCGCGGCGCTCAAGTGTCAGCTGTGCGAGAAGAGCCCCAAGGAGGCCACTGTGATGTGCGAGCAGTGCGACGTCTTCTACTGCGACGCGTGCCGCCTGCGGTGCCACCCCCCGCGCGGGCCCCTGGCCAAGCACCGGCTGGTCCCCCCCGCGCAGGGCTGCATCAGCCGCCGCGCGAGCCCCCGCAAGACATCCACGTGCACGGAGCACGAGCTGGAGAACATGAGCATGTACTGCGTGCAGTGCAAGATGCCCGTGTGCTACCAGTGTCTGGAGGAGGGCAAGCACGGCACGCACGAGGTCAAAGCCCTTGGCGCCATGTGGAAGCTGCATAAGGTAGGTGTCCGTGCGTAAACATGTTCCTCCGTTGGGGGGACCCCCCCCCCCCCCCCCCCATTGGTGAGGCGGGACACGGTGCAGGTGTCTCTGCCAGTTTATGTCTCCAATACAGTCTAATAGTCTATTCAATCTCCGCTCTGGTTCCAATCCCCACTCGTGTAAGTAAGTCATGTATTGGTCCAGATACACAATGCGAAAATCCCCTGATATGCCCAGTCAGGGGATATGGTGAACTTGGTTGCAGACTTGATGGTTCTCCCCGGAGGAGGTTCTCTGTGGTGCGCAGTCAGAGCTCTGCGTATACACAGGTCGGGTGGGACGTGACTTGTTGATATTCTGTTCACGGCTCGCTTCCCTGAACACAAACACAACACGGCGGTGGATGACAGGACAGCCGCCCCGATACATACTCTATATCTCATCTGTATCTGTATCGTCGTATGGATTCATTTAGAGCACACGGTGTGTGTTGTGAGGAATGTATGCGTCGTCAAAGCTGAATTCAACACATGGGACCATTTGTCCAGTCGGTTTTAATAGCCCCTCCACCAGGGAGGGGTAGAGAGATATTAGAGAACTCAAGTTATTTATGAATGTCAGCTATTTGTCTGCAACATGAGGGATAGTCCTTGATTCCCTGCCAAGTAATTCATCATTCAACATATGTGTGTTTGTGTGTCAGTGTGTTTGTGTGTGTGTGTGTGTGTGTGTGTGTGTGTGTGTGTGTGTGTGTGTTAACCTCCCTTACCAAAAGGCTGGATAATCGATAGATGGATGGGAATATGATTGATTGACCGACATATAGACAAGGTTGGTATAGAGGAGTTTCATGAAACTCAGTCCAACACAAGCCTGTAGTCACACAGTAGCTACAGAGACTGCAGACACTCACTTTACCTTGCACACACACATACACACACAATAAATACACACTCACACAAACAATTTATGCTATGATCTTAATGCACTCTCTATCTCTCTCTTCCCCTCTCTGTCTCTCTTGCTGATTCTCACTCTCTCTCTCACTCTGTCACTTCTCATCACACTTTCTCTTAAACATACACTCACTCGTGAACAAACAATGTATTTTATCTCTCACACACACACACACACACACACACACACACACACACACGTACCGCTGTGACCCGGGCAGCCATTGAGGTGTGTCTCGCTCACCTCACGAGCGTTGATCGAAGATGAGAAGACTCAGCGCCTCTCCTGGAAGCTCTGCCCTTCCTGGAGAAGAGGATCGCTTTTTGGGACAGGTCTTTATTGAAAAAAAGATGAAGCAAAATGAGGTGTGGGTGTGTGTGTACAGTATGTGTACAGTATTGTGTCACATAAGAATGTGTGCGGGCATGTTTGTGTATGTTGGGCGTGGTGTGTGTGTGTGTGTGTGTTGGAAGGGGGGTTTAAAGCAACATATTTCTGGAACCCCCCCCCCGTGTCCATGGGCATGCTGGCGACCTCGTCCTACCAAGCGGCCTGCATTCCCGTTGTCATGGCACCTGTCTCCTCCCGGGGAGAATTCCATCCCGACCGGTCACGGGGCGCCGACGCCCACGGCAACCGAACAGATGGCGGGGGCTGTGGGCGAGGTGGTGGCCTGGCCCGGTCCTTCAGACATTCCTCCGGCATTCCGCCTCGCTGCCTGTCTCCACCGGGGGCGCCGTTCCCCGCCATGCACCGTGGGTCCCTGAGCGGTGCTCTGTCTTGGGGAACACGCTGACACATGTCCCCTTGTGGCGGGCAGCCTCCCGTCGGTTGGGCTGTGGTGAGGGGGGTGTAGTAAGGCAGTGGTCACTCAGCTCTTACCGATGGAGAGGGGGGGGCAGGTCGTTAGGGCTGAACGATTTGGGGAAATCGTGATTATTATTTTGACCAAAATTGCGATTGCGATTTAAGTATGCGATTTTTTTCTATTTAAAGTTGCTTGTGTTCTGTCTTATTCACCAAACAAGCAATAAATCATTCTAAAGTAAGACCAGTGCAACATTGAAAGCAGTCAACATATAAACTGCTCTTTCCTAAAGGCCAGGCCTATGTGTTGAGATGAATTGATGCAATAATTGATATTATAACATCTTTATTTATCTATTGAATTGTAAAAGAAAAATAATTACAAATCTTACTGATCTCTAGTCTGTAACATTGACAAATCCCCCCCCCCCCCCAAAAAAAAAAAAACACTTTGGTGGCACTCCTTCCTGAGTTCGCCCTCCCAGGTCTCAGCCCTCAGGTTCTCTCTCCTTCCACCGGTGTTGGCGCCAGCAGCTTAGCCCGCTAAACCGGAGGATAATACGGACGATTCCTGTGGGCAAGCTGGCGTATGTTAGCATCAACCTTTATTCAAACAGAGAAGTTAGCTTGTTTGTACGTTTTGATCTTTTGCCTTCGGTTTAGCCAAGCTACACGAGGCAAAGGGAATGCCTGAGCTTCAGGTTTCCTCAACCTCAAATGTTTGAAGGTTATATGTTTCAGTATCAGAAAGTCCTTTTCATTACTTGTCCACATATTGGCAATTGAAAGTGATTCCTGCACGTAAAAATCCCTACAATTGTCCCATACATAGCGTTTAATCAAGGCGTGCGTTTGTGTATTCACCTGAAGACGGGCTGATATGGATGCGCCCAACATGACATCCATCACAAGTGAATAAATAAAGAGTGGCTTGTCTATGCTTGTCGTAATTAAAGGCAAGTTGTTGTCGTCAATAAGACACTGAATAAGCAAAGGGGTGAACCGTCGCCAGGTCTATAAATAGCCAACACTCACTGAGTCCATCAGCTGCTAGACAATGGAATGGAAGGACAATGGAGCCTCCTTCATATGTTGGAGCCTCTCGGTACCTTGTAGCCTCCTCCATATGTTGGAGCCTCTCGGTACCTTGTAGCCTCCTCCATATGTTGGAGCCTCTCGGTACCTTGTAGCCTCCTCCATATGTTGGAGCCTCTCGGTACCTTGTAGCCTCCTCCATATGTTGGAGCCTCTCGGTACCTTGTAGCCTCCTCCATATGTTAGAACCGTCCCCCCCTGGCCCCACTACACACACACCTGTTCTCTCAAGGGCCCGGGCAGGAGGATAAATATACACACACAGATGGACATGCACATGCATGACTTAACACACAGTGACATGCATATACATATACACACGTTTGCACACACGCACGCACGCAAACTCATGCATGCAGGGACTAACGCAAAAAAATGGCCCTCTATCTCCCTGCCTTGGGTGAAATGCAGTGAGACTCTTCGTGTGAGTCATCTAGAGTCAGGATGGATCTTGGCAATATGGTAGCTGGCTTGCCTTGGACAGTTATTTTGTTTACATGCAGTATTCAGAAGGGGGGGAGGGTAGGGGGGGTTGATGCATCTCTGCAGAACTTGAGGGAAGACATAATCTTTACATCCTCCTCGTTGTCTTTCTTTAAGATCCCCTGAGATTCATCTGCACAGAATCACACTGGGTGGATGTTCAGTGGCTGGCTCTGCGTCGCTCTCTCTCTTAGTTTATAATTTTAGTGCAACAACTGCTATTCCTCCTAATACGTCCCATAGTGGTAATGTTGCTCTGGTCATCAACGTAACGCACATCATTGAGTCTCATTCAGCCTCAACATGCCTTGGATATATGACCCTGTGTGTGTATAAATACGTGTGTATTTGCGTGTGTGTGTATAATAAATATGTGTGTATTTGTGTGTGTGTGTGTTTGTGTATGTAATAATTGCGTGTGTATATGTGTGTGTGTGTGTAATAAATATGTGTGTATTTGTGTGTGTGTGTAATACGTTTTTATTTGTGTGTGTGTGTGTGTGTGCGTTTGTGTGTGATAAATGCGTCTGTATTTGTGTGTGTGTGTAATAAAACCGTGTGTGTGTGTGTGCTTGTGTATAATAAATACGTGTGTATTTGTGTGCGTGTGTGTGTATACATGTGTGCAAACCGACTCATCACTTCGGTCCGTTCCGGTTGGTTCCGGTCGCCCATCATGACCACGGCCCTCCCCTCACTCACCGCTCCCCGTCTCGTGCGTTGATCCACGGCGCCTCGTCCCTCACCCGTCGATGGGTGTCCGGAGATTAGCCACGCCCGGCGTCTCCACGGAGGGTTGGTTCCGCAGCGGCTGGCGACGTGTCTGTGAGACTGGAAAGTGGAGGGGCGAGAGCTGGGGGTGGCGATGGTGTCAGGGGCGGTGGGGATGTTTGTTGTGGTGGTGATGATGTCGGTGGCGGTGGTGGTTGGTTGTGATGGTGTAAGTGTTAGTTTTAGTGGTGGTGGTGGCTGTGATGGTGTCAGTGGTGGTGGTGGTGGTTGTAATGGTATTAGTGGTGGTTGTAATGCTGTTAGTGGTGGTGGTTGTGATGGTGTCAGTGGTGGTGGTTGTGGTTGTAATGGTATTAGTGGTGGTTGTGATGCTGTCAGTGGTGGTGGTTGTGATGGTGTTAGTGGTGGTGGTGGTTGTAATGGTGTTCGTGGTGCTGGTTGTGATGGTGTTAGTGGTGGTTGTGATGGTGTTAGTGGTGCTGGTTGTGATGGTGTTAGTGGTGCTGGTGGTGATGGTGTTAGTGGTTGTGGGGCTGTTAGTGGTGGTGTTAGTGGTGGTGGTGGTGGTGGTGATGGTGTTAGTGGTGGTGGTGGTGGTGTTAGTGGTGGTGGTGGTTGTGATGGTGTTATTGGTGGTGGTGGTGGTGGTGTTAGTGGTGGTGTTAGTGGTGGTGTTAGTGGTGGTGTCAGTGGTGGTGGTGGTGGTGTTACTGGTGGTGGTGGTGGTGGTGTTAGTGGTGGTGGTGTTAGTGGTGTTAGTGGTGGTGGTGGTGGTGTTGGTGGTGGTGTTAGTGGTGGTGTTAGTGGTGGTGTTAGTGGTGGTGGTGGTGGTGTTAGTGGTGGTGGTGGTGGTGGTGTTAGTGGTGGTGTTAGTGGTGGTGTCAGTGGTGGTTGTGATGCTGTGGACTCCATACTGAGTGATACCCACTCTTGTCTAACAGAGCTCCTAATGTGATCTGGGTCACGGCCTCTCAGTGTGTTTAGCTAAAGTTTCAATCAAAAGCGGATTAATCTGTCGGGACGCGGCTGGGAACAAAGAGCAGAACCAGAAATCAGTTGACAGCTTCAGCAGAAAATGAGCTAATGGCTCGCCTGTACCCGATGATCTGGGGACGACAGCTCTCTGAGAGCCGAGGAGAGATCTTCAGCTAATGCCTCGCCTCTACCCAGTAATCTGGGCCGTGTCTCTGGGAGAACCCAGTGCAGATATGTAGCCCGGATGACAGCTTCAACTTTAGTTTGATAACTTTGTTAAACTTGGTTATTTGGCGGAGATCCGTCGCATGTAGAAGGCTTCTGCCCACCCTAGCGATCTGATGTCCCCATGCAAACACTCCTTCTCTAATGTCCCCAAACTAACACTTTTCCTCTCATGTCCCCATGCAAACACTCCTTCTCTCATGTCCCCGTACACTCGCTCCTTCTCTCATGTCCCCGTACTAACACTTCTCCTCTCATTTCCTCAGAAGGCTGACACACACTCACCCCTCGGTGTGAAGACTCAGCCTCCCCAGGAGTCATTAGCCTGGCATCGCCAGACGAATTGCAAACTGCAATTAGTCTGGAACTCTCTGTTCGTTTTAGCTTTCCAAAAGGGCGTCACCAACGGTCCTCTGGACGCAATAGGACAGGCCGACAACCCTTCACAGCAACGGAACATCAGTCTAAATCAATCTACATCAGTGGCAGCCATCTTTGTTGATGTTGAGACCTCTACGGCGCTCCTCTGCACAGTCGTCGTGTTTATCCCGCCTCATGTTAGATAAACGGCTGTGATTGGTCGCTCTATCTCGTACGGGGAAGATTCCCAGTACACCGCCCCCGGAAGTCACCTTAGAAACACTCATCACCACGCCCTCACAAGACATCACCCTAATGAGGACAGAGCAAGAGAAGAGGCATCTCCCCAGAGAGAGAGAGAGAGAAAACATCTGTCTCATTTGAATGTTATTTCCAGATTGTGTGTGTAGTGGTTCAATTAGTGGTTCATTAGTGGTTCATTAGTCAGAAGTTGGTTAGTAGTGGTTCAGCAGTTGTTCAGTAGTCAGATCTGGAGAGAGCATGTTTTCACAGCAGGGAGCCTGGGGTCTGAACCCTCACCGTCGTGCCTGCCCACTGCTCCGTTATGTGTCGTGATGTTCACCCCCGAAGGAGTCGAGTATGGAGATTAGCGGTGTGAATGCGGACGGAGAATAGAGCGAGAAAACAGACAGGATGTTAAAATGATATTGTCTCTTGTGATTCTCGTGTCTTTGTGGTGCTCAGTCTGGCCTTGGTTGAATCCCTCCTCCAACCGGGTCTACAACCATTCCGGGTCCCCCGCCAATAGCCGTAGTACGGTGGTCGGATAGGGACGCATTCCCAGGATGTGTGTTCCAGCCCTTCTCCATAGCAAGGCAGAGGGTGTTAACTAGAACACACTCCCAGCCTTCAGACAGGTCTCTCATGGCGGGAACGGGCAGTTCTCCTCTGCATGAAATTTTAAAAAATCTCAAATAGGTTTTCCTGTTTGTGTTTTGTTAGAGTTTTGTTTGCTAGAGTGATGGTGTCTTCGGTTGCAATTTCTGGTTCACTTTCACCGTCTGAGGCACATGATGCAACACCGTGGCAACCTGCAATCTGACGTCTCAACCGCTGAGCATCTTAACGGGACGTCATCACCTCAGCCTGCCCATCTGTCTGTGTCTGTGTGTGTGTGCGTGTGTGTGTGTGTGTGTGCGTGTGTGTGTGTGTGTGTGTGCGTGCATATGCGTGCGTGCGTGGCTATCTTATCCAAGTGACGGATACACTTTTTAAAGTCTAAAGCAACCTAGAAAGAAATCTAAACGACAAGCCAGACTCTTGGATTCAGTGTGTTATACCACAGGTGTGTGAGTGCGCCGACGCTTCAGCTAAGCTGAAGCGCTACAACTCTACACCTCGCAAAGTCACTTGTGTTCTGTGTTGACGAAAATGGAAAAAAGTTCCTCTGGCCCACTTCACGTCGTCTCCCGGGCGTCAGTCAAGTGAGGACGCTGTAACCATGGCGACATCAAAGCCCTTGTTATTTTGGCGGCTTGAGTGTTGTACGTGTGGCTGGCTAACGACCTCTCCTGCATTATGGATGGCGCTAGATACATCTGATGAATTATGGACTAGCCGCTTAGCTCGGTGCTAGCGGAGAGCGGTTTCATATGGAGATGGAACATCAAACACTTCAGTCGCCGCGGTGTTTGAAGATGAGAGAGCATGTTGTTTCTGAACGAGACACAGCTCAGAACATGGATGTTATTAAGTTTTGTACCGCGTGTTAAACACACAAACACCAGTGTTTCAACTTTGTGTTGGCATTGTTAAATCGCTCCGCGAGGCAAATGGGCCTTCACGAGCAAATGATCATAGGAGAAGAAATCAATAAGCATGTAAACACTAGTTAGGGTTCTTTTTGTTTTCATGTTCAACTCTTTTCTTCTGGGAACAGGTCTTGTGTCAGAAGATGATTGGGGTAAAGGCATCGCAGCGCACTCACCTCAACTCCAGTGAAACGTGTTCAAAGGATTTGCGCTTTAAGCGTTTCTCATGAATACATACATGGTGGATTCTGCACTGTTTCTCTGCAAATCTAGTTTATAGTTTAAAAACAACCTCTTAATTAGGTCTTGGTAAAAGAAACTCTTTTAACCCCAAAGCGTGGAACGCCGGTGGTATACCAGATATTTACGGTAGGTTTTCTAAAGTAGGGCGTGGGAACTTCAGAATCCATTATTCTAGCAGAGGACACAGTCTCAGGGGTGTGCTCTGAAATACTCTCTTTTCCTGTTTATGATCCACTGAGGATGAATATGTCACCTTCCCTTCCTTTTTAAAAGCATTGTAAGCAACATTCAGGCAGCCCCTGCCTTCTCTGGGCCGTGTTTGTATGTTTAACAAACCCTCTCCCTACTGGTCGTTTGATAGTCCTTAATTGGCACGCATGCACACACACACACACACACACACGCACACACACACACACACACACACACACACACACACACACACACACACACACACACACACACAAACACACACACACCCCTGAAGCTGTAGAATGGGTTCCTCTATAGCCTCTCTAAGGATAGAAAGAAGTCATGACATGACCTTGGTATGAGAAGAGGGTCACTCTGGAGCACAAGATGGAATTCTCTCTCTCTCTCTCTCTCTCTCTTTCTCTCTCTCCCTCTCTTTCTCTCTCTCTCTTTCTCTCGCTCTCTTTCTCTCGCTCTCTCTGTTTCTCTTCTGTATTTCTTGCTCTCTCAGTTTCCCGCCTCCCATCTTTCTCCATCTTCAGCAGAGCTAAGTTGCGTGACGATCGACACCGCGCCGTGACATTAATGTTGAAGGAATGGAGAAGCTAGCGTCACCAGCATCACGAAGCTAGAGGCTATGCTAAGCTAGATGCTATGCTAAGCTTCCCCACCGGGCCAGCGATCCATCATCCTCCTCACCCATCGTGGAGATCCTGTCGCTATACATGATTATTTCGGAGAAGCCGTTTTTCCCTCCTTTTCCCGTCAGACCCGGGCTCACGCCTCCACCCCTCCACCACGTAGACCCCGCGGGGGCTCTGTCTCCTCCCGAGGGGTTGGCAGGCTGTGAGCGCTGACCTGGTTACATGGCTGTGAGGACGGTTCCCTGCGGGGACGTTACAGCAAGGCGGGGGGACAGATAGGCCCCGCGGCCTGCGTGTGTGGAGATCACCTCACTCAGTCCACCTGACAGAAGGACTCTGCTGCCCCCGGCCCACACACCGGCTGGCTGGCTGGCTGGCTGGTTTACTCAATGACTTGGCTGACTGACTGGATAGCTGGTTTACTGAAAGACACGCTGACTGGATGGCTGGTTTACTGAAAGACACACTGACTGGATGGCTGGTTTACTGAAAGACTGACTGACTGGACAGCTGGTTTACTCAAAGACTGACCGACTGGATAGCTGGTTTATTGAGACCGTCACTGACTGAGTGACGGTCTGTCTGACGGATAGCTGGCTTTCTGGCTGGATAACTCGCTTTCTGGCTGAATGGCTGATTGACTGATTGACTGTCAAAAGGGCAAGTGAGTGGGCACTCAACCAGCTTTGTCTACAGCATATAAACACAGGAGGGGAGAGACAGAGAGAAATATGACTTGAGGAGGATTCAGTGAGGCTGAACCGGTCGAGGAGGGACGAGAGAGAGAGGTGGAGGTTGAGAGAGGGAGAGGGAGAGAGAGAGACAGACAGGTTAGTCCTGAGAGATAGAGAGAGGTTGAGAGAGGGAGAGAGAGATAGAGGTTGAGAGAGGAAGCGGTAGAGAGAGGTAGAGAAAGAGAGGTTGAGAGAGGAAGCGGTAGGGAGAGAGAGAGAGAGAGAGAGGTTTTTTCCTGAGGAGATAGAGAGACCTCTTTATTGTTCACCCGCTTTTGGCATTTTTGTTTCTCATGCCAATAAAGATTTTTGAATACCGGGAGAGAGAGAGAGAGAGAGAGAGAGAGAGAGAGAGAGAGAGAGAGAGAGAGAGAGAGAGAATAGGGACGACTAGTCAACTAGGGCTGACGGGTGCTGTAAGCCTCGACCCATCCTCCCGTCCTGTGATTCCGCTGAAGGGGCCAGAGATTGATCCCCCAGAACTTCAGAGGATCCAACGGGACGAGCGCGGCCCGCGTCGCCATGGTAACCCTCCCCGGTCGCCATGGCGACGCGGCGGCGGTGAGCGAGTGGAGCGGGTGGGTGGTGGTGGGAGGCTGTTTGCTCAGCGGGCAGCAGGGTTTGTGATGGGCCCCAGATCGGGATTTAATGTCCTGCTCCGTCAGGGCCGTCGTCTCTGCTCAGATACTAGGTAGGTAGATGGACAGATGGGTAGGGAGATAGATAGGAACTTTATTCATCTCTCAGGATAGTTCCCTCTGGAAAATTCACTTCCAGCAGCAGCAAACAGCATGTGCAAAATGTGCAAAAGTACAAAATGCTAAATGCTAAATATATATACAGGGAAATAATATTCTAAAATTAATACTACACATTAACATGAAGGAGCGCGTAAACAGTGCATAAAAACAGTGCAGAAGCCGAGAGTATTCTTCATTGTTCCTAAAGCAGAGGCCTTCGACCTTCTTCCAGACATATTCAAATGTTTAACAAATAAGATTTGTGTTTCAAATAAATGACATGTCAGGCTTCCAATAAAGTCGACGTCGACGAGTCGATTTGGTGTTCCTTAATCTGAAAATACACCGGATTTCCAATCAATCCCGTTCTCTGTGTTTAATCTCAATATTTATTAAGAAGAGACAAACCCGTCTGTCACCGTCGTCACTCGGTTCAGTGTGAATAAAGCTTCTGTTGACTCCCGTCTGGCGCCGGCAGCGCGGCCGTACAGTAAAGCCTCCGTGAGACTCGAGCAGACGAAGACGAAGGCTGAACCCAGAGTTTATTCACGAGGTTGACTCTCCGTCTTTGCTCAGCTGTCTCCCGGCCCGGCCGCCGTCCCGAGGGTGGGGGGTGGGGGGGGGGGGAGGGACGTGACTTTCGGGGGTCCAGCTGCCACGGTTTCCCATACTCTGGGGTCAGAGGTCGACGGTCTCCCTACAGCCCGGAGGTTGCGGGGGGGAGGGTGGGCGTACAGACGTACAGAAATGCACATGGGTCTGTTATCTCAAGGCCTTCCCACTAAGTCAGCTGGGCTCTGGGCTTCGACGCGCGATGCAGATCTCTCCGGAAGCCATGTTTGTGTGTTTTTATCTTGGGCCCCTGGAACCCCCGAGGTCCCCCCCCGGTAGACAATGAGGCCCCTGAGTGTGTTGCTGCTGGGGTCACTCAACCAAACAGGGTTTCCCAGGGGGGATCTGATGACATTGACCGCCCCTCCACCCCCTCCCCTGCGTTCTCACAACCTCCATCCATGCACTCCAAACACTTCTTCTTCTGTGGCGTCCACACAGCCATCACTCTCTTCAACAACGGCATTTCCTGTCATGTGACCCCCTGCTCCCCCCTGGGGGGGGGAAGGGTACAGTGAGCTAAAGAATGCGTAAATAGCGTAGGATAATTTAATAATAGAGTCAGAGGATGTACTGTTCATGTCAGCCGCTCTGGTAAGTGGCCAAAGTGTGCGTTGTAAAAGTTTTTAACTACTGAGAAAAAGTGAAATCAGATGTCAAGCCCCGCCTCTCAGTGGAGGACTGGGCGGACCCGTAAACAAGCGTACATCGCGGCGGACGCACGGAAGCCATTCATTTGGTGTCTGGCATCGATGGGAGAGTGTCACGGATTTTTTCCTTTTCAAATGGTACACTTTATCCATGTCCCTAAGACGACGTTTCTCAACCTTGTTCTACTACCGTACCCCCTCTAAGATATTTTTCCAGCTGAGTACCCCCTTCACTTGCACAACATGTTTTTTGGGAGAAAATGATAATAATGAATGTAAATAATTTATGTGCGTCCTATTTCGAAGTTTAAACATGAATATTAAAAGGGTGCAAATACTCACAATTTAGTGAGAAGCATGGGCCTGTGCTTCATGCAGCTGTCGGCTAATGTCTCCCCTCAAAAGTAGCCCAACGCCAGGGGAGGGTCAGAGCATGGAGAGGGGAATCCCACTCAAATATATTCCTCCTGAAGCTGACGAAACTTTGGTGTTTCTGGACGCGCTTTCTTTTTCACAGATTCTCCCTCCTTTATATTTCAACCACTTTGGTTGAATTTGCTCAATATTGAAACTCGCTCAGGGTGAAAAAATAGGACTTTGCTTTATTCATTATTCTCTGGTCCCTGACTCCCTGTTCTCTGGTCCCTGACCCCCTGTTCTCTGTTCTCCGGTCCCTGACCCCCTGTTCTCTGTTCTCTGTTCTCCGGTCCCTGACCCCCTGTTCTCTGGTCCCTGACCCCCTGTTCTCTGGTCCCTGACCCCCTGTTCTCTGTTCTCTGTTCTCCGGTTCCTGACCCCCTGCTCTCTGTTCTCTGCTCTCCTGTTTCTGACCCCCTGTTCTCTGTTCTCTGTTCTCCGGTTCCTCAGGGCCAGCTCTCCCAGGCGCTGACGGGCCTGTCGGACCGCGCCTCAGAGGCCAAGGAGTTCCTGGTCCAGCTGAAGAACATGGTGCAGCACATCCAGGTAGAGAACCAACACACACACACACACACACACACACACACACACACACACACACACACACACACACACACACACACACACACAAACACGCACACACACAAGAACACGAACAAACACACACACAAGAACACGAACAAACACACACACAAACATACACACACGCACACAGAGACACACACACATGCACACACAGACACACAGACACGAACACACAGACAGAGACAGACACAGGACAGAGAGGCACGCACACAAACAGCAACACGAACACACACACAAACACATGTACACTCACAGACACACAGACACACAGACAGACAGAGAGCCATGGAGGGGATCAAAGGACCTTTAGGGTGGAGGAGAGGGAGTGAGGCGGATGGTGGAGGATGGAGTGACGGAGGACGAGAAGGGTGGGGGTGGTGGAGGAGGAGGAGGAAGGGTTAGGTAGAGACACACTGACAGACTCACCCGGAGACAGACAGATAGACAGACAGTAATAGACAGACTGACACAGAGGTAGGAAATACGAATTGGCACACACGCACACGCACACACGCCTGACGTGTGGGTGCTTGCTGTAAGTCCCTGTTTAGCCGTTAAGCCTCTCCCAGTGTCCCAAAGCTACAGGTCCAGTGTATATATAGCATCAGGCTGAGACCCTGTACTGGTCAAGGTAACCAGTTCAGAGGGAAGGGAACTGGTTAGGGGCAAGGGTTGACCTTTGACCCAAGGAAACAACCTGAGGGGGGACATCTTCAGAGTAGGAATGCATAGAGCTTAAAACGAAGACCTGCAGCAAGCACAGATAGGACTGCACTGGGTGGAGGCGACAGCTTAGGCCGTGTCAGGACATCGCCTTTAACACTTGAGTGGACACCATCATCAAGCCTTCATAGCTGTAGGCTATGCAGAAATGCCGCGATTTCATTGGCTCCCTCCCTCCAACGAAGTTGTCAGGGAAACTGTTTCATGTATGCATGTGTGTGCATGTGTGCGTGTGTGTGTGTGTGTGTGTGTGTGGGCGGGTGGTGTTATGGGTGGGTGTGTGGGTGGGTGTGTCAATGTGTTCCCGTTAATGTGACCAATGGATGGGAATCCGTCACGTTACGCTGCAGCCTCCCGTCCACGTCTCCATGACAACACGTTCCTGGCAACAAGTTGTCATGGCAGCCGTGATGGATCTTGGAGCCGACTGGACGTGCCAGATCGCCGAGATGCGCGTCTAACTTGTTAGTTTTTAGACTCTACATTCTAGTTTTGTGTTATTGTACCGGAGTGTGTTATTGATCGCCGTGGAAATGCACCAGGGGGGAGAAAGCCTTAAACATGGTATTAGAACGCCAATGCGGGGGAGGAGATGGGGTGAGGAGAGGGGAGAAGGGAGGAGTGGACATTAAAGGAGAGGGTAGGAGGAGGGTTAAGAGTGGAGGAGATGAGGAGAGGAGATGAGGAGATGGGAGGAGAGAGGAGTGGACATTAAAGGAGAGGGGAGGAGGAGGGTTTAGAGTGGAGGAGAGGAGATGAGGAGATGGGAGGAGAGAGGAGTGGACATTAAAGGAGAGGGGAGGAGGAGGGTTAAGAGTGGAGGAGATGAGGAGATGAGACGAGGAGATGGGAGGAGAGAGGAGGGGACATGAGGGGAGGATGAGGGTTAAGAGTGGAGGAGATGAGGAGAGGAGATGAGGAGAAGGGAGGAGAGAGGAGTGGACATGAGAGGAGAGGAGAGGGTAGGAGTTGAAAGCAGAGGAGAAGATGGTAGAGGGGAGGGGATGAGAGAAGGTGAGGGAGTTGAAAATAAAAGGGATAGAAAGGAGACGAGAGGAGAGGAAAGGAAGAGAGGAAAGGAGGAGATGTGGCGAGAGTAGAGGAGATGATGAGAGGAGGAAGAGAGGAGGAGAGGAGAGGAGGTGCGATCTGAGTTTTACGTGCGGATGTATAAAACCACCAGTACTCAGAGCTCGTCGTAGTGAGGCGATGTGATCTGCGTGCGTCTCTCACCCAGGAAGGATCCTGTTGTTACTCATGAATCAAACTGACGCGTCCTCAGGAGACAGTTCCCACTCTGCAGCCCCAGGCAGGAGAGGAAACCCTTCCTGTCTTCTGCATCTATCTTTATCCAACACCCCCGCCTCCACCTCTGTCGCCTCCGTCATCTCCACCATCTCCTCCCAGCCTGTTCCCAGTGTGTCTGCTCCTACTCCGCTCCTCCTACAATACTACGCAGCCTCTACCTGTCCAAAACCCTCGTAGAAAT